>NC_062544.1:44266133-44866133 GCF_016906955.1 Phacochoerus africanus
TGTCTCTTTCTTCTTCTTTTCTTTCTCCTTTTCGAGGGCGTCTTTCTCTCTTTCTCTCTTTCTCTCTCGTCTTTCTCTCTTTTTCTCTTTTCTCTCTTTCTCTCTTCTATCTCTCTCTTCTCTCTCTCTCTCTCTCTCTCTCTCTTCCTTCCTTCCTCTTCCTCCTTCCTTCCTTCTTCTCTTGACTGTGCCTTTGGCATGCAGAAGTTCCAGGGCTGGGATCAAACCCATGCCACAACAGTGACCCAAGCGCTTACAGTGACAGCCCTGGATCCTTAGCCTGCTGCACCACAAGGGAAATCCCATAGTGGTATATTCTTAATAGAAGAACTATTAAACTATTTGGAGCTAACTAATTATATTGAAAACATGATCAACCTTTAATTAACAAATGCATAAGAATGAAGAAATTGAAACTGAATAAGTGCTAGGACTTCTGAAACCTAATTAGAATTGAAATGAGGCAGAAACATAAATCATTGTTGCTAAGTAAGGACTCACATTGTCTTACTTTGAAAGGTGGGAATGAACTCTTGATAGAATCTTTGGTTTTTTTTTTTAATCACTTGGGTAAATTAAAGGACCTCCCATGTAAATCATTTTTCAATTGGCCCAAAACCCAAATTCAGGTTCTTGTAATGCTTGGAGATAATTCTTCTGACCCAAAGTAAAAGTTAGTAGAATAGAGCATTTCCAGGTTGTGATGTTAGATACATTAATATGACATTTAGGTGCTATTTTTCAAAAAATGTAGCTATAAGATTTTTCCTCTGCACTACAATTCTGTTACAATTTCCAGTGGAAAGGAAGCCATGACAGATTGCTAGATGGATTTTGGTGTCAATCCTGAGCAGAATCTTGGCTTTACTACATTTTAGTTTTGTGACCATAGGCTATTTAACTTCAATGAGACACAGTTTCTCATCTATAAAATGGATCTAATAGTAACTTTTTATGATATTGTGTGAGAATTGAATGAGAAAATATGTAAATCACTTGCTTAGCAGAGGTCATTTCCCCATTGTCCTCTTCCATTACTCACAGTATTTTAAATCTCTTAACACTAAGAATTCTCACACAGTACCATCCAAAGTACTTCCTTGGGATTCTCTGGGGTCTTTCTTCTCTTGGGATCTCTTATATCCTTCTTCCTTGGATGTCCTTTTTCAACCCCATTCTTCCCTTCTTCATCCTGTCTTCAGTGTCAGTACTATTTAACCTTTCATTCTGGTTTTCTGCAGACATCCACCATGACTTTCTTCCTCTTTTCTTCTCTGCAATGAAATAACTCCTTTGATCCTTAATGCCTTCTCATTCTCTAAGAACAATTCAGGTATATATATTACTTGTAAAAACATTTTGGCATTACAAACACTTTTCAAGGAAAAAAAAAATCCACTCATGTTCTCTTTCAGTCCCTGCCATATGTTTACATTTAAAAAATTCAATTTGTACATAGCAAGATGAAACTGTTTGTGAGATGGTATGGTGCAATGGCTAGAACACAGGAAGCGAGAAGCCAGTTCCTGTTCTGTTCTGGTGACCCTTAGTGGGTCTATTTACTTCTTGAGCTCTCATTTACTTCAACTCTAAGATGACACAGTGGGAGAAATTCCTGAGATCGCTTTAACTCTGAAAATAGTCTAAGAATTGCTATATTTGTAAAATGGGAATGTTCTCCCAATACTGCCTAACCCGAGAGTGAGGCTGACCACAGTATCATTATTCAGTTTTCTCCCTTGGTTCCTATGCACGAGTGCAGAAAATAAGCAAGGGATAGAACCCTGCAGGCACAGATAGGAGTACTTTCTGCCAAGTGGATAATTGCCTCTTGGCCTTCTCCCATGGGGGCCTCTTGCTGTCTAGCTATACTGATGCCTTTGGGTGGTTCCATCTCTCTTGCCTGGGTCTCCTTATCACAGATCTATAACTGCCCTACAATGACTTTGTGAAATGGCTGGATTAAAGCTTCAAGCTTTGCCCTGGAAGAGAACAGTTCTATTGGTCTGTGCTGGAGACAGTTTCCACATATCTCTGTGTTGCAATGAGAAGCAGAGGACGGGTCCAATCTGCTGGGTATGTCAGCTCTGAAGGGGTGGAGGGGAGAAGGTCAGAAACAAACACGCTTAGAAAAATGTCCCCATTTATCCACTTCCTGATTTGGTTTGTTTTCAGAGTATTGTCAGATGCTTCCCTTCCCCCTAATGACAGTGAACTGAAGAGCCAGCAGGACAGAGGTTTCTGTGTTAAGACATGAATGTGAAGTCTTACTGTATTTTGAGTACTTAAGGAAAAGCTAATGGGAACTTTCCAGGGAAGATGGTGGGTGTTATTAACATGGAAATATGTATGAGGATTCCTAAATGGAGTCTTTATAGGCTGGAGTTGGAGGCTAATAAGACCCTGGCTGGTAGTGGGTAGGCAGGGTGTGGGACTGGGTGGGGGTGGGGAGAAAGGGTAGTGAAGAAAGCTTTCTTTTGGAATCTGGGGACTCCGTGGGCCTGTTTAAAGGGGAGACTGAGCAACAGAGAGGAGGTGCTAGAGAAACCACAATGACTGAACAGCTATAGGACAGGAGGGAGGCCACTGGCCAGGGCAAAAGTGAGAACCTGTGAGTGGAGGTGGAAAATCCTAGGAGTTATTTATTTTAAGAAAGTGATTCCTGAAGGGAAGTGCAACACTGGGAAGAACTTGTGAATTGAAGGGAAAGTGGCCTCTAGGAGTCCCAGAGAGTGATCTACATTTAAACCTGAGCCAAGGCAATCAGGATAATGGTCGGCTTGGCCCCCTCATCTCCAGGCCTCTAACTTCTGCAGCTAAGGCCACAGCTGTCCAGCCTGCCCAAAGTTCTGGAGCCAACCCTGTTTTTACAGAGAAACGAGAACTGAGAGTTCTAGTCTGTTGCCATCGTGGGGACCCTGCTTTTTACTGCAGGGCCTACTCTGACTTGTAACTGTCCTTTTGTTTCCTTTTGACTTAGCTTCTGTTGTGGGTCCCAGGATCTGCCTCTTTTTCTTAGAATAATATTGTCCCTACCATACTTAATAACCCTACAAGAAAGGTAATATTATTCCCATTCTGCAGATGAGAAAACTGAGGTGTAGACGGTTTGGTTTGGTTTTTCACAGCTCCCAAATCATGGCTCACAGCCAGGATTCAATCCAGGCAGTTTATCACCAGAGTCCAATTTGTACACACCAGGCCGCCCTGCTTCTCCATCCACTCTCCACCTTGGTTATTTGCCTGCCACTCTGATTGTACTGAGATGGCCTAGACTTATACTCTAGTCTTTCTTTTGAACATCTTCAGCATGCCTGCCTCCTTCATCTTTCTTTGATGATACCCAGCTCTATGGTTGGCCTGCTTCCTGGGTCTTGACTATTTCATGTTTACTGGTCCTTCAGCTTATGAAGAACCCTGCTGGTGGCCCCTGAGTCTCCTAAGAGACATGACTGAACTTGATTCTCTCTGACTTTGCTTACTCTTCAGTACATTTGCTTCGTGCTGGTATAGTCACTGCAGATAGACTGGAAGCCGAGTTTGGCTGGATAAGATGAACACTCAGGGTATGAAGTTAGCTGGAATGTGAATCAGGCCTCAGCAGCCCCAGGTAGAAACCAGTCATGTGGGTTTGATGTCTAGATGAGCTGGGAAAGGACCTCTTACCCCTTAGTGGTGAACTGGGGTCAATTATTGAAATCCACAACATGGCTTGAAGGATTCAACCCTTCAGCTTGCACGTGACTTTCCTTGGAGCACAGGGCCCGGTGGTGCTGTAGCTCTGACTTGCTGTTTTGGTTAAAGGAGAGGTTCTCAACCTTATTATTCATCACGGCCACCTGCAGAGCTCCTGAGAACTGCTGAAGCCATCCCCAAAGTTCAGTTTTAGATGGTATAGGTTGACTTACAGGCATCCACAGTTTTACACTAAAGTGCTGCAGGGCAGTGTAATGCTAACCATGGTTGCTAACCATTCACATGCTGGGTGGTTCTTAGCCTGAGGGTATCACCAGTGAAGAAGTCTCTAGTGTGGCTTTTCCTTGTGAACCCTGGATGTTGTGGAATATAAATCTGATCAATGAAGGAGGGCTGTGTAGGTTCCTTAAGTTGTTTAGGACCACTAGAGGAAGCATACCACGTGCTTGAAAGATGCTAGGATCGAGAGGATTAAGATGGCAGAATAGAAGGACTAGAGCTCAACTTCTCTCCTAAAAACAACAAAATTCACATCTAAAACTGAGCAATCCCCACCCAAATGGACCAGAAACCTTAAAAAAGATACCCTACTCCAGAAGAAAAAGAGGAGGCCACATCAAGAGGTAGGAGGGGTGATTTCTTGATATAAACAACCCCATACCTCCCGGGTGGGAAGCTCCACAGACTGAAAACTAACTGGTTCACAGAGAGAGACTCACCTACAGGAGTGAGTTCTGAGCCCCACATCAAACCCTCACGTGCAGAGATCTGGCACTGGGAGAAAGAGCCTCTGGAGCATCTGGCATTGAAGGCCAGTGGGGCTTGTGCACAGGAGCTCCACAGGACTGGGGGAAACAGAGACCCCATTCTTAAGAGGCAAACATGGACTTTCACGTGCACTGGATCCCAGGGCAGCGCAAGGTCTTCATAGGAATCTGGGTCAAACCTGACTGCAGTTCTTGGAGGACATCCTGGGAAAACAGGGGTGAATGTGGCTGGTTGTGAGGGAGGGACATTGAAGGCAAAGCTCTCTGGAATATTCAGCAGCCATGCCTTTCTCTGGAGGTGGCCATTTTGGGAAAACCTGGCCCCACCCATCAGTCAGTGCTGAGAAGCCCCAGGGCAAACAACAACCCAGATGGGATCACAGCCCCGCCCCTCAGTAAACAGGCTACCTAAAGACCCCTCAGGCACACAGCTGCCTCTAATCCCATCCAGAACTAAGCCCCACCCACCAGAGGGATTAGAATCAGCTCCACCTACCAGTGGGCAGGCATCAGCCCCTCCCATCAGGAAGCCTACAGCAAGCCCCCCCACCAACTTCAGCCACAAGGGGGGCAGACACCAGAAGTAAGTGAAACCACAACCCTATTATCTGTAAAAAGGTCACCACACCAAAAACCTATAAAAATGAAAAGACAGAGAACTATAACTCAGAAGAGGGAGAAAGGGAAAACCCCAGAAAATCAGCTAAGCCATGAGGAGATTCTCAGCCTCCAGGAAAAAGACTTTAGATTGTTGACCTGAAGATGATGCAAGGCATTGGAAATAAACTGGAGGCAAAGACAGATAACTTACAGGAAACACTGACCAAAGAGATGCAAGATATACAACTTAAACAAGAAGAGATGCAAAATACAATAACTGAAATAAAAAATTCACTAGAAGCAGCTAACAGCAGAATACAGGAGGCAGAGAACGATTAAGTGAGGTGGAGGACAGATTAGTGGAAATTACAGATGCAGAACAGAAAAGAGAAAAAAGATTGAAAACAAATGAAGAGAGTCTCAGAGAACTCTGGGACAACATGAAACGCAACAACATCCATATTATAGGGGTGCCAGAAGGAGAAGAGAGAGAGAAGGGGACAGAGAAAATATTCCAAGAGATAATAGCCTAAAACGTCCCTAACATGGGAAAGGAACCACTCACTCAAATCCAGGAAGCACAAAGAGTACCATATAAAACAAACCCAAGGAGGAATACACTGAGACACATATTAATCAAACTAACCAAAATTAAAGACAAAGAGAAAATCTTGAAAGCAGCTAGGGAAAAGAAACAAAAAACATACAAGGGAACCCCAATAAGGATATCTGGCAGATGTTTCAGCAGAAACTCTGCAGGCCAGAAGGGAGTGGCATAATATACTTAACATGATGAAAGGAAAAAACCTCCAACCAAGATTACTTTAACCAGCAAGGCTCTCATTCAGATTTGAAGGAGAAATCAAAACCTTCACAGATAAGCAAAAGCTGAGAGAATTCAGCAGCACTAAACCATCCTTACAACAAATACTAAAGGAACTTCTCTAGGCAGAAAAGACAGCAACAGGAAACAAAAATTCCACAAATGACAAGGCTCATCAGTAAAGGTACATATACAGTAAAGATACAAAATCTTCCGTGCACAATTGTACTATCAAAATCAGAAATCATGAGAAGAGGTGGGTACAAATGCAGGACACTGGAGATGAACTTGCAATTAAGAGACCAACAACTTAAAACAATCTCATATACATATAGACTCTTGTATCAAAACTTCAGAATAACTGCAAACCAGAAACCTACAATTGATACACAAACAAGGAATCTCTGACGAAGAAATATATCTCATAGTAAATAAGTGCATAATCCACCATAAAGGGGGTCATTTGACATCATTCTTGGAATGCTGAAGTCTTCTTAGAACTGATTCTGATTTCCTCTCCATCAAAGAATTTATGATAATTATAATTAAATAATGCAACTGTACAATTAAAAAAAAAAGAGAGATGCTAGGATCCAGGGGCTTAGAGAAGACACTAGAGCCAGAAGGCTCCTCTCTGGGCCTGGGAATTGCTCAAATACAGGGTGATGGAGGGAAAACTTCTCGATTTTATCATAATGTGGCCCCAAGCTGCCCTGAAGCTTTGGGCTGCTGTCCAATGAATTGCAAATGTATTAAATGCTAAATCAGTCAGAACTGCAAAGGCAGTTAACTGCAAAGGCAGAAATGCTGCAGTTCAGCCCAAGAAAAGGCCAAGTAAAAGCATGAATCATTATTCTAAATGCAATGGTCTCTGTGTGATGACTGTGATGATCCACTCTTGATACAGAAGAAGAAAAGCAAATACATTTATTTTTTTATTTTTTTGGTCTTTTTGCTATTTCTTGGGCCGCTCCCACGGCATATGGAGGTTCCCAGGCTAGGAGTCGAATCAGAGCTGTAGCCGCCGGCCTACACCAGAGCCACAGCAACGCGGGATCTGAGCTGCGTCTGCAACCTACACCACAGCTCATGGCAATGCCAGATCCTTAACCCACTGAGCGAGGCCAGGGATCAAACCCACAACCTCATGGTTCCTAGTCAGATTCGTTAACTACTGCGCCATGAAGGGAACTCCTTGATTTTTTTTAATTTTTATTTTTTTCCCCACTGTACAGCATGGGGATCAAGTTATTCTTACATGTATACATTTTTTTCCCCACCCTTTGTTCTGTTGCAATATAAATATCTAGATATAGTTCTTGATGCTACTCAGCAGGATCTCCATGTAAATCCATTCCAAGTTGTATCTGATAACTCCAAGTTCCTGATCCCTCCCACTCCCTCCCTCTCCCCATCGGGCAGCCACAAGTCTATTCTTCAAGTCCATGATTTTCTTTTCTGTGGAGATGTTCATTTGTGCTATATATTAGATTCCAGTTATAAGTGATATTGTATGGTATTTGTCTGTCTTTCTGACTCATTTCACTCAGTATGAGAGTCTCTAGTTCCATCCATGTTGCTGCAAATGGCATTATGTCATTCTTTTTTATGGCTGAGTAGTATTCCATTGTGTAGATATACCACCTCTTCCGAATCCAATCATCTGTTGATGGACATTTGGGTTGTTTCCATGTCTTGGCTATTGTGAATAGGGCTGGAATGAACATGCGGGTGCATGTGTCTCTTTTAAGTAGAGTTTTGTCCGGATAGATGCCCAAGAGTGGGATTGCGGGGTCATATGGAAGTTCTATGTATAGATTTCTAAGGTATCTCCAAACTGTTCTCCATAGTGGCTGTACCAGTTTACATTCCCACCAGCAGTGCAGGAGGGTTCCCTTTTCTCCACACCCCCTCCAGCACTTGTTGTTTGTGGACTTATTAATGATGGCCATTCTGACTGGGGTGAGGTGGTATCTCATGGTAGTTTTGATTTGCATTTCTCTTATAATCAGTGATGTTGAGCATTTTTTCATGTGCTTATTGTTCATCTGTATATCTTCTTTGGAGAACAGTCTGTTCAGGTCTTTTGCCCATTAGAACATAAAATGGGAAAAAGAAATTCTATTCAGCAAGTATTGCTGGGAAACCTGGACAGCTGCATGCAAAGCAATGAAATTAGAACACACCCTCACACCATGCACAAAAATAAACTCCAAATGGCTGAAAGACTTAAATATAAGACAAGACACCATCAAACTCCTAGAAGAGAACATAGGCAAAACACTCTCTGACATCAACCTCATGAATATTTTCTCAGGTCAGTCTCCCAAAGCAACAGAAATAAGAGCAAAAATAAACCAATGGGACCTAATCAAATTGAAAAGCTTTTGCACAGCAAAGGAAACCAGGAAGAAAACAAAAAGACAACTTACAGAATGGGTGAAAATAGTTTCAAACGATGCAACGGACAAGGGCTTAATCTTTAGAATATATAAGCAACTTATATATTCTTATACAACTCAACAGCAAAAAAGCCAATCAACCAAATACATTTTAAACAAGATTTAAGATGCACTTGCAAGGTCAAGGGTTTTCTTAGGCGAAAGATGTCTGTGATGTTTACTTGGTTTTGCTCAATTTTTTTTTTTAAATATTTTCAGTTCCTGTTTCTTAGCTTTTATTTTGAAGGCTGTAGACTTAAACGGGTGAGTCTTAGGTTAAGTAGTATGTATGTGTGTGTGTTTTTAAATCAAAGTTGTGAAATAAAAGAAGCTTCTATGATTAAAAAGATAGTAAATCTCTGACCACTAGGGTTTTCATGTCAGTTAAGGGGTCTCTGCTCACCCAGAGCTCTGCGGCTATCAAGGCAGAGTGTGTGTGGTTTTATCATGTTGAACCTCATCTTTTTATTTATTTATTTATTTATTATTTATTTAGCCTTTTTTTTTTTTGCCTTTTCTAGGGCCGCACCTGTGGCATATGGAGGTTCCCAGGCTAGGGGTCGAATCAGAGCTGTAGCTACCGGCCTTCACCAGAGCCACAGCAACTTGAGCCTCATCTCTAATTGAGGGGGTTCATATTGGTGACCTATAACCACAGAATAAAGGCTGGAAAATCTTGAGGACTTACTGTATTCCAGGCACTCTGCTAAATTGTTTACCTGGATCATTTCATTTATTTCAGGTTGTCTTTTTTGGTTGTTTTTGTTTGTTTGTTTGTTGCCATATTGGCACCATATGAAAATTCCCAGGCCGGTGACAATGTCAGATCCTTAACCTACTGTATTGCAAAAGAACTCCCTGAATTATTTCACCTATTTCTTACCATGACCTTAGGATATTAATCCTATTATCACTGCTTCTGTTTTAGGCATTCGGAACTGAGGCTGAGAGAGGTTAAGTAACTTTCTAAAGGTCACACAGCTGGTACGTGCTGGAGCTGGGATTTTGATGCCAGTCCCATACTTATAATCACTATGCTTATATCATCTCCCTAAAGAACTTTATCATCACTTTGTGAAATGAGTTTTGCAAGGCCAGCCCTCTGTGAGTCTGCTTCCTCCTGGGCAGACTGCCTCTTCATCTGGGCTGTGAGATGAATGGCTACACCTGGTCATGACTGGCCAACCAGCTAAGCTTATTCCAAGTATAAATAACTAGATAAGAGGGACTGAGGTTAGCTGAGAATAGGAATGTAAGACATGAGCTGGAATGGACAGTACAGATCATAACCATTTTGTTTTATGTAAGAGTAGTTTGCTAGTACACCCGTGTTCATAGCAGCATTATTCATAGTAGCCAAGAGATAGAAGCAACCCAAGTGTCCATGACAGGTGAGTGGATAAACAAAATGTGGTATATACATGCAATGAAATGTTATTCAGCCATAAAAAGGAGGGAAGGAAATTCTGATATGCTGTAACATGGATAAACCTTGAGGACTTAAAGTTACATGAAACAAGCCAGTCACGAAAAGAGGAATACTGCATGACTCCTCTTACCTGCAGTGTCTAAAGAGGTCAGAGTCATAGAAACAAAAAGTAGAATAGTGGTTGCCAAGGGCAGGTGGAGGGGGAAATGGGGAGTTGTTGTTTAATAGGTACAGAGTTGCAGTTTTGCAAGATGAAAAATTTCTGGAATTGGTTGGACAGCAATGTGAATATCCTTTTACTGAATTGTACACTTAAAAATTCTTAAGATGGTAAATTTTATGTTATGTATATTTTATCATAAAAAACAAACATTCCCCAATAATGATCAGTGAACTGAAATTAGATCTTGAAACCAAAATGACATTACTGTCACAGAACTAAAAAAAAGGTTTGCAATGTTTCGTTATGTGAAGAATTGCAGTCATAGATTTTGTTATTTTTCTTGAATGTTAACCTATTACCCTGAGTTTATGGTGCATCTATAGGGGTTAAAGAATATGATAATTGTACCTACAACATAGGAAATATATAATACATTTAAGGTGTTAACATAGTAATTGCACAATAAATCTTATTGCTTTTGCTCTCTTGAAAAATAAAATATTTGGAGAAATGCAAATAAATAATTTGCTAGTTGTTATGAGAAATACATAGTTTTTCAAAATTAATGACACCTGACAGTGAATAACAATCTACCAGACCTCTTTCAGCTCTGAAACTCTGCAAACCTGTGATTATTAATGATTATACCACTGACTGTATGGTGTATTTCAGAGGAACTCTGGCTTTTTCATTACTGTTCACACCGGCAGGATTGGAGCCTCTATGATATTCACATAAATCAGTATCCCATACTGACTTTAGAGCAACTGGAGACAGGGACCCTGAAGGATTTTTCAGGCTAGGTTTTGTCAGTGATTAGCTTTCCATGGAGAAGGCAGCAGAGTGTGGGGGCCTGGGTGTTCCAGTTCTTAGTGGCTTGGGGTGGAGGCATGATGCTCAGCCCAACAACTCTCTGAGCAATTTGCTTTCTTCATCTGTGGAAAGATAGGGTTGGACTTGGTGAACATTGTATCTCTTCTCATCCTGTCTCTGCTCCTGCTGTAGACATATCCTCATATCCAGGGGCTTCGAGGGACTGTCACCCACAAGGTCATCAGTGTGCCTAAGTTCACATGATTAGAAAAGGGTTGGCCTTAGAAATATTTATTTATTTATTTATCTATCTATTTATTTATTTACTTACTTTTTAGGGCTGCTCCCACGGCATATGGAGGTTCCTAGGCTAGGGGTCTAATTGGAGCTATAGCCGCCGGCCTACCCCAGAGCCACAGCAATGTGGGATCTGAGCCGCGTCTGCAACCTACACCACAGCTCATGGCAATGCCAGATCCTTAACCCACTGAGCACAGCCAGGGATCGATTCCTACCACTTCATGTTTCCCAGTTGGATTCGTTTCTGCTGAGCCATGATTGGAACCCTGGCCTTAGAAATTTTTATGTGGATGAAGAGAGCTTGTCAATTATGCTTTAAGACTTGTCTGGATTGGCTAAACGATAATCTGAGGATCAGAACTATCTCTTCGGATAATTTAAAACAAAAATCATGCCATGTCTTCTGTATAGATGAGTCGGCAGAATGAACCTTCCCAGAAAAATAGCCACTTCTCTAAAAATCTAGGTGGAAACGCAGAGTTAGCTGTTCACACCTTGGTAAATTGTAACGTGTAAATGTATAAATGCATCTCCACATTTGTAGATCCTTCCGGAATGTATACCTTAATGGACTTCATTAAGAGCTAACAAATTCAGGCTTCATCGAGTGTAAGATCATTGAAATTTGAGGTATGATTTAAAAGTGACTGAATAATGGATTGGGAGGGAGCTATAAGAAAGTGTCTAGTCAATCAGACCATAAAGGTGGGATGTTTAAGTTTAGTTCTCCAATAGCAAGCTCGCCAGGGGATCTCAGATGCAAGCTGTTGATTCAAGAAATGAATGAGAGAATGGGGAGAGAGTGGCAGGAAGGCAAAGAGTATGTTATCCTGGCTTATGCTGTGGGCAACGGGAACCTGGTGATGCTGTGTTCTGAGAAGCAGGTGAGTGTCTCCAGCATTGTTGTTTGGAAAGCGTATCTCCAGGTTCCCATGTCTCATTGGTTGAAGGTTTCTGAGCCAACTGCAACATAGGCTGAGTGGACTCCCACACTTTCAGAGGAGATCATGAGGCAGGAAAGCAGAAAATTGGCTAGAGAGTCACAACTTTCTGCCAAAAGGTGGCTGAAATCAAAAGTGAGAATGTGATATGGACACCAGCAAATCACCAATCATCTTTTCCACCCTTTGCTCTTGTGGCTTAAGGGGGAAGGCAGTGTGGTGTAGTGATTAAGCCTGTGCATCTGTATCAGAGGGTCTGGGTTTGAATCCTGGATCCACTCTGTTTACCAGGCACATGTTCTGAGCAATATTTAAGCCTTGGTTTCCTTACCTGTGAAATGGGGCTATTGAAATCTTCCTTGAAATATTGTGGGGATGGACTATATTATCCAGATCGAGCAATTACTAGCCAGGTTTGACTTTCCTGGGGCCTCACGATAACAGAATGAGTTAACCAAAAAACTGGTGTAAGCTTTTTAGTTAAAATCCCCAAATGCTCAGACCAATATGTTAGTACTGGAAGGGATTAATGATCTTATGACCTGGAAGTAAGACTTTATCCACTTATCTAGGATGGATTTGATGAGTTCTGTAGAAGACCAAACAAATGACTCTTTTTTTTTTTTTTCTAAATAGATTTTCTTCCTCACCTTCTTTAGGAATCTGCTAGTTTTCACTTTTGATGACAGTTTGGTTTATTCCTTTGAGAAACCATATCCCAAAAAGACATAGGACATGAAGAGTACTGCTGGAGGTCTGGCCATAGGCCCGTTCAGTCTGACCTCCAAAATCATTCTTGCTGTGGAGACATGCCTATAACTTAAGGAGATGCCCCTGGCCTCTTCTGCTAGAGTTTTTGGTTTTGCTTGTTATGCCATAACCATTTTCCTGCTTTGGTGAGGGAGAGTGAATCTGGAGGGGCTGGTTAAGAACAGACAAGGCTAATGTTTCTATGGCCATAGACTTCTTTTCAGTGTGAAAAGCCCAAATTGAATTTTAAGCCAAGTTCAACCATTTTTCCTACACTGGAGTTTTCACAATAGAAATGAGATATGAAGTGTTTCATTAATTAAGGAGCATTTTTCACATTATGCGATTACCTTTGGCTATAGTGGGTGACTGAGGGGCTAGGACCCCAACGGGGGAGGAGAAAAGTTACAGCGCTGCAAAGCCAGGGAAGATGCTGCTCTGCATCTCCTTGGGGAGCTGTTCTGCAGTTTCGTTGATATTCCTTTGTTCTTTGATTTAATATTAGGGGCTCAACAAACAGAATTGCAAAGTAAAAGCCAAAGGACATGGAGAAGACTGAAATTCCTGAGTATATGGAATGAATATTTGGGTATATTTTGTCATTTTTGATCAATGGATATATACATTTTATTTGTTTGTTTGCTTTTTAGGGCTGCATCTGCGGCCTATGGAAATTCCCAGGCTAAGGGTTGAATCGGAGCTGTAGCTGCCAGCCTACACCACAGCCAGAGCAACATGGGATTTGAGCCTCGTCTGTGAACTACACCACAGACAGCAATGCAGGATTCTTAACTCACTGATTGAGGCCAGGGATTGAACCCATGTCCTCATGAACACTATGTCATGTTCTTAACCGGCTGAGCCACAATGGGAACTCCCTGGATATGTATATTTTAGATTATGAAAATAACAGTCGCTTATCACCATGAAATTCCTCTATTGTTGGTAATTGTGACTGAAACTTTAATCCTAACCTCAATACCTTCCCCTTCCACAAAAACAAGTATTTTAATATCACAATTTTTGACAAACCAGGTTTGTCATATCACCTTACGGCAGAACAAACAGCGCTGTTGAAAGCTATGAGAGTCTATTTCCAAACTACTAGGTAAAGCTTCAGTCTGCTCCCTGTTGTTGTTCGTTGTTCACAGTGATCCTGCCTGTGTTTACCACCCATTTATGAACCCTCTCGCCGTCATCGTATGCTAAAATTTAGTGGTGACTGGATCTGTACTCTAGTGTTGCGAGCCATTGTTTTCCATGAAAGGCACGCTCACTGACATGGGTGGGATTTTAGTTTCTGTCCACCATCTCCTTTTAAAGCAACACAGAGAAGAGAAGGCACGAAGTAACTGGGGTAGGGGAAGCTGTGGCCACCATGGTGGGCAATGCTGAGAGGGAAGTTATTTCTGGTGATGGTCTTGAGCTGTAAAGGGGAAGGCAGCATGCAGTGAATGAACCTCAGGGGAGCTCAGCACTGTGGTAGGGGATGGGTAAGAAAGCACAAGAGGTGTGTCTTCTGCGGCCTGTGAATCTGGGTGGGGAAACAAACCCTGCATGTTTGGGGAATGGTTAAGCCCCTATGCAGTGCTCTGTGGAACTGAGTCCACATAAGGGATGAGCCCTAGGATTTGAAAGACAGGAGGCTTGTACTGTAGGCTGCTGGGCTAGAACAGCACCGGGAAGGATGGGTAGAGTACAGACAAGAGGACCAGAGAGCAAATTCCCTGGGAGTTATTCTTAAAGATGGAATATGGTCTGGAATTTTAACCAAATGCATTCATCCTACTGAAGGTGTGCTCCAGGAGGAAGACAAAATCTTGGGCCTGGGGTTGTTTCAAAGAAAAAAACAGAAAACAATCACCCCTCTTGTTCTGCTTTATCTGCTACTGGCATAGTACCAACATGACACACAGAGGATTTTGACTTCTTCAGATGTTTTTGGTTACATTGGCCTTCTACTGATAAGGTGGGAGATTGGAAATACTGCCTTTCTTCTGACAAAAGCATTTTTTCCCATGGCTGGTTCTTCTTGAAATGACACTGATTTCTTGTTTCTCCATGGCTGAAAAACTCCTACTTTCATAGGCTTCTTTGAGAATGATAGCAAGTTTCTTTGAAGGGAAGTTATTTATGGGCTAAGAACTCTATCCTTTTATTTGGATTTTTCTTAGGTAATATTTTTCTTTTGTTACTTATATTTTTAATTGTTTTTCCATTCTACATTTTTGCCCTGCTTGGTGGGATTGATTTTTTACCTTGGATTTTTGACTCCTTCTCTACTTCCATTTTTAGAAAAATTTTCTTAGAATTCCTCCTGTTTGGGCTATAGATTCACTTTTCTACCTTTACCTTGTCAATTCTGAGGTTTCTGGCCCAATGCAAAATGGTACAGTCACTTTGGAAGACAGTTTTGCTGTTCAGAACTAAATATGCTCTTACCATACAACTCAGCAGTTGTGCTCATTGGCATTTATTCCAAAGTTTGAAAACATATGTCCAGGCAAAATTCTGCATATGGTTGTTTAAAGCAGTTTATTCCTAACTGCCTAAACGTAGAAGCAACCAAGATGTCCTTCAGTAGGTGAATGAATAAACTGAGATAATCCAGACAGTAGAATATTATTTCGTGCTAAAAAGCAATGAACTATCAAGCCATGAAAAAACATGGAAGGAACTGACATGCGTATGAGTGAAAGAAGCCAACTTGAAAAAGGCTGTTGTATGATTCCAACTGTATAACGTTCTTGAAAAGGCAAAAATATGGAGACAGTAAAAAGATCAACGGTTGTTGGGGTTGAAGGAAAGGGGAGGGATAAATGGGTGGAGCACAGAGGATTTTTAAGGCACTGAAAATACTCCATATGTTACTATAATTATGGATACATGTTATTACACATTTGTCCAAACTCATAGACTGTACAACACCAGGAGTGAGCCCTAAGGTAAGTTACAGGCTTTGAGTGATAATGATGTGTCAGTGGAAATTTATCAGTTGTAACAAATACACTACTCTGGTGGAGGGTGTTGATAATGGGGGAGGCTATGAATTTATGGGGACAAGGGGTATATGGGAAATCTGTATCTTCCTATCAGTTTTGCTGTGAGCTTACAATTGCTGCTGCTGCTGCAAGGAAAAAAAGTCTTTAAATTAAAAAAAAAAAATCCAAGAATACTACTGACTTGGAGAAGTTGTAAGCTTTGAAAATCATGTTATTATTCATCTCTCTATGCAACACCTTCCTTAGAATTTCTTAACTCAGTTTTTGCGTTCTATAATAGTTCTGGCTAAATGTTTTCTCAGAAAGTTATTTGTCTTATGGAAAAGGATAAAAAGATAAAAAAAAAAACCCTCCATTATAAAAGCAGGGTATTTATTCTGTGCTGCTCAGGAGTAGGAGTACAGGAAGAGAATCATCGAGTGGCCAGTCTATAACTCACACTGTCCCTTCCTCTGTTTATTGTCACAATGCTTGAGAAGGATGTATACAAACATTAGATTTAACATTTGTAGTTAATAAACTAGCTTGTTTTTAGATATATGTAAAACACACAGTATGGTAGGTTTTAGAATATAAATATTAGATATTGTCTAATATCTAATAGACCTGGTAAGACCCAAGAGAGGGTACAGGGTACAAAAGTACATGTGTATCTATCTGCAAATCCATGAGTGTATGTACATATTTCCAGTGGGCTCAGCGGTGGCCCTTGGCTGTGGACCCACAAGGAGAGATGCTGAGGGTGACCATGAGGGGTAGGGGAAAGAAGTGGGAGAGTGGGTCAATCTGCAAGGGGAATGAAGAGCCAAATGGGACAATGACAGACCCTTGGAGCCCCCAGAATGTAGGATGCCCCCCCACCCCGGCCAAAGCACTGGAGAAGAGGCTCTATGACTGAGCTACTCATCAGGTGGCAGGAGAAATGGGCAAGTGACTTAATCTTCCTGTTCTCCATTTCCTTATCTTTGCCATGAATAAGTTTGATTGAATCAGTGAACTTACATATGTTTCTTTTTTAGGAGTGGTGCTTCTTGGTTTTTATTTGTTGGTTTGCAACTTTGAAGTAAAAAATAAAATATCCATAGGAAAAAGATATAAAGAATGAGAAACAAAACATCACCAGCATCCTGGAATTTTCCCATTGTTTCCATCCTGAGTTCTGATTACTACCTTCTCTCACCTCACAGAGGAAATATTCTTCAGACTTTTGTGATCATTTCTTTGCTTTCCTTCCTAAATTTTATTACCTATACGTATATCTCTAAGCCATATAGATTAATATTGCCAGTTTTACAATTTTATGTAAATGGCATCATTGTTTACTAATTTCTATTGCTGTATAGTTTCCCATTGTATGAATTCACCACAAAGTATCAATCAAGTGTACTAAGGATGGACATTTGAGTTGCTTCTGGTTTGGAGCCATTATGGACAGCAGTGCAGTCTGGGGCACATAACTACAAATTTCTCCAGGATGCATATCTAGGAGCAGAGTTGCTGGTCAAAGGGTATGCATGCCTCATATTGGTTTCCAGTGTGGTTGCTGTAGCTTTTTTCCTCCCTAAACAAAACTTGATGTATAAAGCCAGGAAATAAAATAGATGACAGCAGAGCTCTGATTGATGCTGGAGTCAGGGGACACTCCCAGGCATGGCTTTCTCTGTATGGTGCTCTGTTGGTGCTTTATCATGGGTCTAACACACCTTGTTTGCCAACATTCTATTTGCTTCTCTATTTTCTCTTTTGGTTTGAAAGACAGTGGATCCCAGTGATTTTCCATTCCAAGGGCAAGGAGAAATCCTGACCTTCCAACCCCATCCCCCACCCCCCATGGCATCTCTACCCAGTATTATTTTAATTTGGAAACCCAAGATTCTACTTTTAAAGTAGGTTTTTCCTTAGACCCTCTTTAAGAAAATTCCTATTCTACAAAGAGTTAGAAGATTTTTTTAAAATGCACAGGATACTCCTCCTGGGCCTTATCTATCGTAATTATGATCCCGAATTAGCTTGACTTGGGTCTTGGTTGGAAGTAGGAAATTTATATCCAACAGTTATGTAAGAGAATAGCTGAAAGCAATTGGATCAAACTATTCAAGAGGATTAAGCCCAGAGAGGATGAATCAAAATATTGGGTACTGCTAGAGATGCATGGAGGATATTTGTATGGCATTTGATGTACTTGGGATATTGATTGTCTCGTGGTCAGGAAGCCACTGTGGTGGTTTAAGATTTAGAGGTAATTCATGCTGTTAGGTGTTATTATCCCTACCAAAATGGCAAAACATCGAAATGGAGACTTTTCCCAATGCTGTCCTTTGCCAAAAACATACCAGTAAAGAAGGATTGAGGCTGGAACAATCTGGGCAGTCGACAGGCCAATGCATGTAATGCATATCATTAAAAGTAGTTAGCACAAAGAAATGGTTGTTACTGTGCTTCACCCAAGTTGGACTTAGTAACTAATTAAGTATAAGTTCCTTCTCCCCCCGCCCCACCCCATGGCCATATGCAGTTTTCAAATTCTTACAACGAATTCTGTTTTAAAGAAGAAGTTAAATACAGAATGCATTGAGTTTGGTAGAGAAAGTTTAAAGGTCTGCATTTTCCCACCAAAGCTATTTAATATCAGCTGCAGAGTGGGTGTGTGTGTGTGTGGAAAGGTTGTGACCTCCCTTATTTTTACAACCATTGCCATGATTTCATAATACTGGCAGCAGTCACCCCGAGTGAAATAGACTTTATTACAGTAATTATATGCCAGAATGTGGGTATTAAAACAGAAAAACTTTTCTGCTGATAATAAATGTCAAGGGAAAAATGACTTTACCCAACAACTGGCCCTTCATCAGTGTTTTTTTTAATATATTAGTGGCCTCAATGAAGACAGAGATGTGTCCACAGGGTAGAAGTTCAGATTCCATATAGGTTTTTTGCCTTATTTGTAGAAGGGTAAGTCGGGCAGTTGAAAGATAGAGGCATGTTTTAGCAAGTTAGGTTTATTTTTTTCCATGGCATAAAGTCAGACATATCTTCTCTTA
The DNA here is from genome assembly GCF_016906955.1 of Phacochoerus africanus. Taxonomy (NCBI): domain Eukaryota; kingdom Metazoa; phylum Chordata; class Mammalia; order Artiodactyla; family Suidae; genus Phacochoerus; species Phacochoerus africanus. The sequence continues at coordinate 44,284,900 of NC_062544.1, forward strand.
TGCAGATATTGCCATTGTGTTTGCAGATAGATTAATTATGACCATAACTGAATAAGTCTATTGTTTCTGGATCCCTTCATTGCCTTTCCCTGGTATGTTTTGGTGGTTTTTCGAGACCCGGGGGAAATAATGCGGCATGAGAATTTTATCTTGAACTATGGTAGTTTTCGGATTACTAAAAAGAAAAAGTTCAAATAAAGACCTTAAAAGGTCTAAATAAGTACCAGAAGGTGTAATTTTTTGAAAATAATCATATCTGAACTATAGGTTTGTAGCTGCTAAATTATACTCGGCAAGCATTAATTGTGGGGTTTATCAATACATCTCTGAAATAATAACCATGGTCTAAATGTAGAAAGTCTACTTCAGGAACACATTTAATTCATTATGCCATTGAATTTAGTGAAAGGTGGATTAATCCCAAGAATTTCTAAAATTATAGTACTTTTTATCTTTGATTCCAATGGACTTGGAGGTGGGCAGTCAGACCTTTCTCTAAAATGCCCTATTAGCTGAGATAGAGAAAACAGAATATATGCCGAAAGTCAACAGCAAAGATCAGAGCAAAATATGTGTTCCCAGTCTTCATCATAAAAGAGTCTAAAGGTCATACTTTTCTTGGACTTTTGGCCCATTGCTCAAGCCAGACCATTGCAGGGTGACCTCCACGTTTCTCTGAATATTATTTATTCCTGTGTACAGTTTGTGCTTCACAGATTCCTAGGAGTGATGAAGATGATGTTTATTTGGGGGCCTGCTGCTCTATCTTTCTGCTTGGCTGCAGGGAAGAATCTGGGTTCAGAATCTCCCAGAGTCAGTTGATTGTTGATGGTGACCTGGGGCAGCGTCTCAGAGGAGCCCCATGCCAGCTGGGAAGCATCAATCACTGACTTATAACAACCTTAGGTGCTTGCCACTCCCACTCAGTTTCATTGCTCAAAATCCAGACCAGTCCTCTGAACATGACACTGATTCCTCTTCTGTGTTTTCTCTGTTTTCTGCAGTGGGTTTGTCTTTAACAATGAGCCATTCATGGGCACCAGGGAGCTACCCAAGCCCAGGGAGACGGCTGCATGCCCTACAGGCAGCTGGCCATGCTCCAGTCCAGATATTCTTGGGAATGTGGAATTATTTGAATCAAAGGGAAATAAATCTTTTGCAAATGTTAATACAAATGACTGTGGGAAGGGCTTGGTGCTAAAAGAGAAGCTGAGAATTCTTGGTGCCTACTGAGTTATTTTTTTGGCAGGAAATAATACTAGGTTGTTGCTATGGGAATGATGAAGACAAAGTAATAGTTGTATTTTTAATGGTTGCTCTTACTGTATCATCTTCAACTGCCCTAGGTTAATAAAATTTCTGTTTGAGTCATTTTGACTACTCTTGTGTCATGTTTTGTTGCCTTTTATACAACTAAGTTTGCAAACTTACCTCTCTGAATCCATCCATGGATCCAGCTGTACCATATTTTCTTTGAGCATAAAGAAAGCATTGCTTCTGAAGTTTATACCTTTGATTATATGCTTTGTGTGTCATAGGTTGCAATTGGAAGAGGTGTACCGCGGGGATCTGAAATTCTGTGCGCTTTCCTGATGGGATGGAAACCATGAAGTGTGGGGCAAAGGCCAGCTGACCTGGGCCAAGTTTCCCCTTCGCCACATCTAGCTGTGCCAGTTTGGTGATTAGTAAACATCCCTGAACTAGGTTTCTGCATTTGTAAAATGGGGCTACTTATACCACCACTGAGGTGTTGGGAGCCCTACAGAAAATGTATATAAAGTCTTATTACGGGGATCATGAATACCTGATAGATGTGATGTCAGTTCTTCATTTAATATCCATGGCAGAAATCTTACAACTCAATCCTTTTTCTTAAGCTAAAAGGCATCCTCAGACTCTTTCTCAACATAATGCTCCAGGTAGCTACTATCAATCTGTCAAATTTGGCAGATGAGATTTGTCAAAGCACAATTCTTGGGACTTGATAGACACTCAGGAGGTGGTAGGTCTTAATTATTACTATTCTCCTATCATTACTTTTAATAGGCGGCTGTGGTTATGGCAGCAGGAGACATAGGCAGCCACCTTCTGCTTTGCCCATCATAATTCAGCTTGCATCCAGAACCAGCAGCATTGGATACAGCTGATCACTCACCTAACTTGGGAATACTGGTCTCTGATCTTTACATCGCTCTTGGTTCCTTTCCTCCACCTTCCTTGCTGATTTCTCTTCATTTGCTGAGTGCCTTAAGTCCCTTTTTTTCTTTTTTTACCCACCTTCAGTACAATCCCATTTTATCTCATGGCTTTCAATATCATCCATATGCTAACAACACCAGCATTTGTGTCTCCAGGCTGGATTTCAACTCTGAACACTATTGTATACTGAACTGCATTCTTGAGACACATCTCTAATAGCAAGTGTCTATGATGGGCTGTATCTATTAATTGGATATCTAATAGGCATCTCCAACAAGATAAGGGTTGAACTCCTCGTTCATGACCCCCTCCCATGCAAACCAAACCCACTTCTCCCATAATCTTAATTATTTCAGCAAATGGCAGTTCCTTCCAAGAGTTTCTCAGGAGGAAAAGCTTGAAGTTACACATCCTTCTCTTTTCCTCATACCCCACATCCAATTCACCAAGAAGTCCTGTGGGTTCTACCTCCAAGAATCTTGCGCCTTCTTACCACCTCTCCCTCTACCATCATAGTCTAAGCCACTGTCATCTCTCACCTGAATATCGTCATAGCCAATAATAGGGTATTGTTGTTTTTCAACACATAGACGACATGATTATTTTACATGGAAATCAGACCGTGTTACTCCTCTGTTCCACACCTTCTAATGCTTTCTATCTCACTGTGAGCACAAGCCAAAGCCCCTCCATTGCTCTAAAAGACCCCATACAACTGGCTTCAACCACCTTTCACACATTATCTCTTTCCACTGTCCCCTCACTCACTCTGGTCTAGCCACTCCGGCCTTCTTGCTGTTCCAAGAATATGGCCCTCCTGCTTCAGGCCTTTGTACTTGTTGGCTCCCTGCTTGGGAGGCACTTCCTCCAGATATGCACCAAGTTTGCTTTCTCATTTCTTTCATCTGTGTTTATCAGCAAGGTCATCTTAAATATGAGATATAACAATCACCCTCCCTACTTCTTTGTCTGGCACCTTCTGTCCTACCTCCCCTGCTTCCTTTTTCTTCATGGCACTTATCACCATCTGACAAGTTATGGCTTTCCTTGTTTGTTTATTAGAATATAACATCTAGAAGGGCAGGAACTTTGTTCCCCGCTCTATCTCCAGCACCTAGAAAGTTCTGGGCACATAGTAAGCAATTTTTGCCAAACTATTAAATGAATGAAACAAATGGTTCAAAAGCTTGAGTTTCTCTGAATTATTATTGGCATAGTTCTCTGCAGGACCACACAGAATTTATACAGCTTTCTACATTTGATTAATTTTTAGCAACATTATTATCTCAGTAAATTTACCACTAAGAGCAGAAAATCAATACAGCCACCATAACTATGAGTAAAAATGTCTTTGAGTACTCTTGCTTATTTTGGTAACTAGAAACAGAATACAACATAGGACAATGCTGAATGTTCCTAGTTGATCTCCTTAAGCTGACTGACTTTGAGTCTTTTGTAAAACACAGATATTTAACATAACCTATGTTATCTGGCAGTGTTTGCAATGGGCTGGGCTTAATTGGTGGCTCCTGAATTTCAAGAAGAGAGTGCTAATCTGGTTGGAAAGAAGATGTGGATCTTCAAACCTTATTGGTTATAAGGCCATGTAAAAAACATTAATTGCCCATCTCATAGAATGAAAGAAAAGCGAAGCTTGATGCGGGGTGAAGGACAGAGGAGGAAGGCACCAAAGCTCTCTCTGAGAAGCATAAATATATGGCATTTAGTCTGCTCTATGACTTCAAAGTAGTTATTTCCCTTCTTTGGGGCTCAGTTTCCTCATCAATAAAGTGAGGGACTTAGGATAAATAAGGTTAATTCCAGCCTTTTCTTTGGGTGGTATCATGAAAGGTCTCAGATATAGACCCAGATGTAACTTCCATTTAAACTGGAAATCTCCCTGAGGTCCAGTTTCTTTTTCTGTAAAGTAAAGAAGTTTGGCTCAGTCATACTCTAAGGTTTTTCTCAAGTCTAACATTCTTTGCTTTGATTGTGCATTTAGATTTTTTTTTCTTGCTCTGGTGAAATTAAAGTTTTACTTTTTTCTTTCTTTTTTGGTTCTTTGAGGTCGTGGTCATGCACACAGAAAGTGTGAGGCTGTGTCGTGCATTCATCGATGTAGTGTGCATATTTTGCTGTTGGTGAACACTAACTCTGCCTGCTGGCAGAGTGTGGAGCAGAGATATATCCTTGTGGTTTGTTTTATGCTCTAAACTTGACAGTGAGAGGACCGGAAATGGTCCATGAAGAAAATAGTGATTTAAAAAAAAAATGCTGAAATATGTCTTTAACCTCAATTCTCATCAACTGACATTGGCAATTGCAATATTTCAAAACTATGCATTTCCACTTTACTTACTTCCCATTCCTTTGCCTCATTTTAGGGCATCAAGGCAGATGCTCTTCAGTCAGATAATCTACAAAAAGGGTCTCATCACACCTGTGTCTTAACTTCATGTCTCTGTTTCCACAAGTACAGAGAAATGGAGGAAATAGAAACTGCTACCTCATTTTAGCTCTCTGTTTGAGATTTCCTGATAAAAACCTTCACAAAAGGGATTGAATGTTAATTTTTCTCCATTTTTAAAAGTTTTATTGATGTGTAATTGGTTTATAAGGTTGTGATAATTTCTACTGTACAACAAAGTGATTCAGTTATACATGTACACATATCCATTCTCTTTCAGATTCTTTTCCCACATAGGTTATCACAAAATATTGAGTAGAGTTCCCTGTGCTATATAGTAGGTAATATGTGTGTATTGTGGGGCAGGGGCAGGGCTCTTAAAAGATGGTTATCAAATCTGCAAACCTTTCTAACAAACCTTTATAAATGGAAATTCTTTCTTTGAAAAAATTATTGGAATGGAAAACACAATGGCATAACAGATTAATTATGGGTTCGCATCTGATTTTTGATCATTTTAACATGGTTCTCACTCACAAAGTAGGTTCTTCTAAATTCAGTTTGACAGATGTATATAGAGTATCTGCTGCGGGCCAGCATCCTCTCCCCAGGCCTTTCACAACAATGGCTCTACTTCATTCTCACATCAACTTTTTGAGATAACTATTTATACTTTCCACCTAAGTTTGAAGAAATGAAGGCTTAGAAATGTAGTGCATCTACCCAAAGTCACATAGAGCAAAGTTGGGATTTAAACCCTAATATTCTGCCTTGCAGCTCTTTTGTTTACCCCAGTATGACAGTTGTATGGTACAGTGGTTTATGTGAGGGAAGACATGTGAATTTTAAAAACCCAGTGAATTTCTTCTAATAAGTAATAATTTATTGGAGTTTCCATTGGGGTTCAGGGGTTAGCGAACCCAGTTAATATCCATGAGGACGTGGGTTCCATCCCTGGCCTCACTCAGTCACTTAAGGATCCAGCATTACCATGTAGGTCACAGATACGGCTCAGATCCCGAGTTACTGTGGGTGTGGCATAGGCTGGCAGCTATAGCTATGAATGGACCCCTAGCCTGGGAATCTCCATATGCCATGGGTCACGGGTGCGACCCTATAAAGAAAATAAATAAATAAATAAATAATATTTATTATTGTTATTACTATTTTTTAGAGCCTTGTTCTCAGCATATGGAGATTCCCAGGCTCAGGGTCAAATTAGAGCTACAGCAATGCAGGATCTGAGCCAAATTTGCAAGCTACACCACAGCTCAGGGCAACACCAGATCCTTAATCCACTGAGTGAGGCCAGGGATCAAACCCACAACCCCATAGTTACTAGTCAGATTCATTTCCGCTGTGCTACAATGGGAACTCTCCCCAATCATCATTTTTTAAAAATCATCACCTTGTATACCTTAAGCTTATGCAATATTATGTGCCAATTATATCTCAATAATCCTGGAAACAATTGTTATATTTATTTGACTATACATTGACTCTGCATATGCAGATCCAATTTGGCTTTTATCCAGAGTAAATCATGTGCTGCCACAACTAAAACGGTGAGAAGTCAAAGAAGTGGAAACTTTCTGATGCTTGGAATAGTTTTGTATTTTTCCTTTTTGTGGTGTAGCTTATGGAAATCTAGGATTAATCTGGGTATAAGCATTAATGTAAATGAATTTCCTGGAAAACAGTGTGTGGAGAATTTTAACATCAGTTTCTTCAAGGAACCAAGTGTCCCAGAGGCATTTTACACATGGAGTGAGGCTTTGGTGTTTGATATTGAGAACAAAGGTGCTCCTTTAATTACCTGGTTTTACCTCCCAAGGTGGTCTCACCCCTTCTTGCATTCTCCAAATCCTACCTGTTCTTCCAAACATAGTTGATATCCCACTCTTGTGAGGCCTCTGTCCCCCACTCCCATGAGAGGTGTTATGTCCTTTATTAAATTCACATAGTTCCCACCATTCAGTCCTTGGTTTATTGTTCATGGAGCTTGGATACCTGTTACATTGATGTATGGAACAGGTATCTAGGTATCTTACTGTTCAACTTTGCATAAGCTTATATTTGATTTCCTTCACTAGATTAGATTATATGCTGGTTTGGAGTGACAAAACTAATTCCTTGGATGACTCAAGGCTTTGGATATATCTGATACTCAATCAGTACATGTGTGTTTCTGCTAGATTTGATTAACTTGTCAATGAAAATAGTGGACAAAAGTTAGAAAATCTACCCTGAGGAAATAGATTTACTCTGCCTTCTTAGTAATCGTTTATTTCCTTTAATTTCCTCCCCCGCCCTAAGATATTAGCTGTGAATTAGGTCTCTATTGGTACCAGCGAAGACCACAGTAACATAAGCTCTTTTGTGTGTGTCTGGCTTTAAGATTTTGAGGGAGAAGAAATCTCTTTGGGAAGGAACAAAGAAGAATGTGTTTGGGGAGTCTTAAAGGAAGTGGTCAAGAAAGTCAATATTTCATGGACATATTTATGGTATTTCTATTCATGACGGGGTAGCAGGGCAGTGAGTCTAGTAAGAGATGTACTTATAATCTGTTCTTTGGTAACTGACTTACCTCCATAGTGGTTCTAAAATTATGTCCCCATTTCACTTGAAATTAAATGCCTTAATTGGAATGTGTTCATGGTAGGACTGTTAGGATGCTGGTAATCAAAGAGTAGAGGTGCCCGTGGGATGAAGAGAGACCAACTCCTGATATGAACGGGTGACCAGCCTCACAGGAACCTTGTTTCTGATAATTGTGTTGGGGAAGGGGAGGTCATTTGGGTGTGTAGGACTTGTGCCCTCCTCCCTTAAAGGCCAAGGGCAGTGATAAAGTAATTAGTCATCGCAGAGCTCTGTTGACGTGTCTGCTCAAATCAATACATATTCCCATTTCCACTGACTCATTTAGAGGGAAAAAAGATGACAGCCAAGAAAGAGGGAGGCAGTGAGTGGGACAGGAATTTTGTAATTTATTACAGTGTATCCCCCCACCCAAATTTTATTATGATGATTTTCAAACATAAAGAAAAATTGAAGGAATTACAAATTGAACACCCATATACTCACTTATAATCTATAATTAACATTTTGCTATAACTACTTGATTATCTGTCTCTCCATCTCTCTATCAGTCTGTCTTTGGAGCAGCATTATATGAGTTTTGACAAAGACTTTCACCTGTGTGATCCAAACCCCTATCTAGATATGAACTATAACCTTCATCTCGGAGTTCCCATCGTGGCGCAGTGGTTAACGAATCCGACTAGGAACCATGAGGTTGTGGGTTTGATCCCTGGCCTCGCTCAGTGGGTTAAGGATCCGGTGTTGCCATGAGCTGTGGTGTAGGTCACAGACACAGCTCTGATCCCATGTTGCTGTGGCTGTGGTGTAGGCCGGCAGCTACAGCTCTGATTGGACCCCTAGCCTGGGAACCTCCATATGCCGAGGAAGCAGCCCTAGAAAAGGCAAAAAGACAAACAAACAAACAAAAAACAAAAAGAACCCTTCATCTCAAAAAGTTCCTTCATGTCCCTTCCCAGGTAATCCCTGCTCCCACCTCACTCTTAGAGGCAACCAACTTTCTTTTACTATAGATACATTTTGCCTTTTATAGAACATTGTGTGAGGCTTCTTTCCTTCTAATAATATTTTTGAGATTCATCCGTGATGTTATGTATGTCCATTTATTTTTTTAAGAAAACTAAAATAATCTCTATTCATCTTCAGAGAGGCTCAGGTTAGCAATGTCTTTAGAAAGCAGTAGGAAAAGGGGGAAATAGAGGGTTGTTTTTTTTTTGTTTGTTTGTTTTTTTCTTGTTAAAGGAGAGTTGAAAGGGACCCTAGTGACAGCTACATTGGCCCTTAATTTTCCATGTGAATTGACTGGGGACCAATGACGGCTCAGGGTCACGTAGACAAAGCTGCAACTAGAACCCAGGTCTCCTGACTTGCCATTAGAAATGGTCAGGGAGGCAGCTGAGTGGGGTGGTTGTTTTGAGCTGAAGCCATGTGAGACTCGAGAGTTTCGACAGAGATTTGCTTTAGAGGATGTGAAACTCCACTAACCTCATGTGACAAGAAATCCTTGGAGGCCTTGGTGTAGAGCCAGCAGGGGACGTCTGACGCGGCTTCTGGTTACCAGCTCCAAATCTGAACCCACCGGCTCAGGGTGACTTAGGATGAGCTTTCTGATTTGCAGTAAGATCAGAGGACGAGGGGAAGGTTTTTGACACAGAGGCAAGCTAATGCTAAAGGAACAAAAAAACACCCAAGAGAGGCACCTTCAGCCACATGGCCCTCCCATAGAAAGGGACCTGGAGCTGAAAATAAAACACTAAGGGAGGGAGGGAGGGAGAGATGCCGTGTTACAGACAGAGCCTTTGTCTCCAATTCAGCCCAGGATGACAATGACCTGGCGGTGCCTGCCTGCCAGCTGTTGGCTAGGCTTTGTGAAAGTCCCCAATCTCTGGGCCAATGCTTAGTGGGCAGGTATCCATATCATGAAGCCAACTGGCACTGCTGCCACCTTTGTTGGTAAAATGAGCCCAGTGTCAGGAAACTAAGGCTTCTGATCCACTCTTGCTACCAGCTGGCAGGTGCGAACCCTGCGGGCAGTTGCCTTGGGGAGAAAGGGCTGATGTTGCCATGGTAACTGATCAAAAAAGGACATTTCTTCTTCAAGGTCAGTTTGACCTCTTTTCTGCCTCGGGACCGTTGTGAGGAAGAAGTGATTGCAGCAACTCCCACTTGTGTGTGAATGCGTACCTCGTCTGTTTTGGATGCATTACTTTTCATTGGATTTCATTAGTGTCACTTGCTGGGCAAATCTGAGGGTGGGTGAACCTCTTGGGGGATGTGGTCCTGGCAGAAGATCAGGTCACCAGAGAAGTCCCAGGAGAGACAACCCAGTGCAAACCAAGCAAGACTGAACAAAGAATTCCAAAGGCATTTCTGAAGGGTAGCCCGTCAGGTTGGACGGGTTCTTTGGGCTATTCCGGGATAAGAGATTAGTGCCAACTGTTCACGGCTTGTCACCCTAGATGTCCTTTGGCCAAACTGTCCTGAGCACAGGGGTGAAGGGATCCTTGTCAGCTAGCTGGGTGCCTCATCAGTCTGACACAATGAGTTCACTGTAAAGAAGCAAGCTTTCCTTATCACCGTTGTCCTTCTCTCTGTAACACACTCATGCCTTCACCTTGAGCAAATACGCATTTTCTGGCTTTGATATGAAATCTTAGCTTCTCCTCGATGTTAGTATTTCTGCATCTCACTCTCATAAAAGCCATTCCAACTCAGGTTATTGGGCTGGGTGTCAGGAATTTTCCTATTTCCCATCTCTTGTGTGTGTTTACATAGTAACCTCCACTTTCTGTGCCCGGAGATTTTTGTTAGAAGAAATAATAGCGTTGTAATAATGAGGGGGCTTCCTGAACACCCTGGAAAATTTACTTCTTTCTGCCCACTGGGATGCTATCAAAATAATTCAGATGTGATGGCACCCTGACAGTGGGAAATGTTAATGATTCTTGATAAAACCTGAGCAAATTGCTTGCAAATATAACCATTGATATAAGCCTCAGTGTCCTAATGTGTAAGATGAAAAAAGTAGATTGAATGATCTCTTCAGGACTTTGCCAGCTAGTTTCCAAGGATGTTACATTTCAACACGAAAAAGAAAATCTCTACATAAATTCAACGGTTAACAAACTGACCTTACTCACAAATTTTTGCCCTAGATCCTTATACTCAGCAAATATTTATAATTCATCTACTAAGTCTAGGCACTTAGTAGTAGGATATAGAAACAGATGAAGCATCATTTTCTATGCTGAAAGATCTCATAGTCCAAGGGGGAGGGATAGCAAGAAGAAATTATTCTCAAAATTGGCAGGAGTTGGAAGGCAAAGTTCTGCTTGGGAAAAGTTATCTTTTGGTTTGGAAATGCACCTTAATGGACATATTTAATGTAGTTTATTTTTTATTTTTTGTCTTCTTTTGTCTTTTTCTTGGGCCGCACCCGCAGCATATGGAGGTTCCCAGGCTAGGGATCCAATAGGAGCTGTAGCCGCAGGCCTACACCATAGCCGTAGTAATGCAGGATCCGAGCCACGTCTTCAACCTACACCACAGCTCACAGCAACGCCAGATCCTTAACACACTGAGCACAGCCAGGGATCAAACCTGCAGCCTCAAGGTTCCTAGTCAGATTCCTTAATCACTGAGCCACAATGGGAACTCCAACATATTTAATGCAGAAAAATGAGCTTCTAGCCCTATAACCCCTCTGCCCCCAGCCCCACTTTGTCAGGGCTGGGAAGACTAAGTTGATGTGAGGCACTTGCTTCAGGTGCAAAAATAAGGTGATACCAAAACACTTAGTGATCAAGATAAATACTATTATAATATAATATATAAAAACCAAAATTTTAGGAGTTCCCGTCATGGCTCAGTGGTTCACGAATCCAACTAGGAACTATGAGATTGCAGGTTCAATCCCTGGCTGTGCTCAGTAGGTTAAGGATCTGGCGTTGCTGTGGCTCTGGCATAGGCCGGCATCTATAGCTCCGAATAGAACCCTAGCCTGGGAACCTCCATATGCTGTGGGTGCAGCCCTAGAAAAGACAGAAAGACCAAAAAAAAAAAAAATCAAAAATTTAAAAATCCATGATGAACAAAATATGCAAATTTTAAATAAAGAGAGGATCTGATGCTGCATGTATATAGTCTTGCTTCACTTTCCTCACCCTAATTCTGGTCTTTGTTCTAATAAAACTATTTATAAAATGTTCCGATTTGAATTTTTTTTTTTTTTTTTTTGCTACACCTATGGCATATGGAAGTCCCCAGGCCAGGGACAAAACCCATGCCATAGCAATGACCAATTCAGAGCAATGACAATGCTGGATCCTTTACCTGGTGAACCACCAGGGAACTCCTCCAGTTTGATTTTTTAAAAAACCATTGCATTAAAATATTTAAAGGTTTAGATAAGAGTGTAACAGAGTTTAGGGTTTTGGAGGTTTGTCATCAGAAGGACAAAACATTGAGGGGATGGGATCACTAGAAGATGGTGATGAGTACAATTGAAAAATCCCTCATGGTAGAAAGTGATTGATGAATTTTGATGAAAAAGATGCCTAATAAAGGGTTTGAAGTTATTCCTTACACTGAGATGTAGTCATCTCTGTTCCCTATGCCTCAGTTAAGGCTCTAATATATCCAATAACTCTTGAAATAATGCTGATGTGAGAAAAAGGGAAGGAAGAAGGGTGGTGTCCAACACTGGAGGAAGTGGTCTGATGAGAGGAGGGCAGACGGAGGAACCAGGCAGGATGAAGCAAGGCCCAGCTCAGGGGACGCCTCACTCCCTAAAATTTTTTGAAGAGAAGTTGGAAGGAATCTGGACTTTGCAGTGCATGGGATGCAGTCATGAGCGCTCCACATCCTTTGCCATATTAAGGGGAAGAGAGAAACTCAGATAACAGACCCTGGGGCCACATTTGTAAACCCATAGTCATGTGATTGTACTAGATCTTTGGTTTACCCTTCCAGGTCTTCTCACCCAGGTCCACTCACCTTTCATCTCTCTGCTTTCTTCTGGGATGCTGCTGTCTGTGGATCACATCATATGGCTCTCTTGTCCCCTGGCTTCCAGCTGGATTTGGCCAATGATGAGCACCGGTGGATGTTTGGAAGGAGGAAAGAGAGTGAATTGGCTCCTTTCCTGAGGGTTTGCTGTAGGTCTGCTCCCATCAATATCCCTCTCATTCTTTTTCCAGGCTCTGGGAACCACTCCCTCTTGTTACCTTTTCAGGCTAGAGGTGGTAACAGAGCCCCTCTAATTTTCCCTGGGGATGCACTGTCTTTTGTGGTGTCCTTACACCCTGCTTCTTTGTAAAGAGTATCTGTAATAAACTCTCTTCATTGTAAGGGTACTATTTGTCTTTTGCTGAGGACCCTGACTGATCAGACGTGAGAAGTACTAAAAAGGGTTCTACCGAGTATTATAGGTTAGAGGTGAAAGAAGCAAACAACTGCCCAGTAAGAAGGAAGATGGGTGGGCATTGAGGGCTTCATGGGTGATATTTGCACTAAATCTTATGGAATGAGATATTTCCCTGGGATTAGGGTAAATCTCAGCCTGAAAGAGTCTTGCATCTGCCAGGCAGGTGTCCATGTACACCAATGTTGATGGGCTGCAAGGTCTTTAAAGACAGTGATTATCCAGTGAACTTGAAAAGTACAGGAAAGCTTGAACAATAAAATAGCAATCACCCATACTCCTGCAGTCCCTGTTGATAATCTGGCATGCTTGCTTCCAGATTTTTTGCAGAGTTGAAATCACACTCTGTATATAATTTTGGATCTGGGTCTTCTTTAACATTACATAGTAAGCAATTTTCCCACAACTGAAAGAAGCCACAAATATCTGCTCAGAGGCTGCTCCTTTTAAAGGCAGCAGAATAACCTGAAAAAACTGAATGCTGTTACATCATAGTGATATACTGTGATTTTTAAAAAAAAATAATGCTCCAGAATTCTGCATTTTTATACCTTTAAATTTTTTTCTTGCTAAATTTGTTTGTTTGTTTGTTTTGCCATGGCATATGGAGGTTCCCAGGCTAGGGATCCCATTGGAGCTATAGCCACTGGCCTATTCCAGAGCCACAGCAACGTGGGATCCGAGCCGCATCTGCAACCTACACCACAGCTCATGGCCACGCCGGATCCTCAACCCACTGAGCAAGGCCAGAGATCAAACCCACCACCTCATGGTTCCCAGTCGGATTCGTTAACCACTGAGCCACGATGGGAACTCCTTGCTTGCTAAATTTAAAAAACGCTACTAAATATACCGACTACAGATATATCTGTACTTCAGGATGGCTGAATTACTATAGATTTTAGGTTGGTTGTATTCCTTTTTATACTTTTTTTTTTTCTTTTTATGGCTGTACCTGTGACATATGGAAGTTCCTGGGCTAGGGGTTGAATTGGAGCTGCAGCTGCTGGCCTATGCCACAGCCACAGCAATGCCAGATCTTTAACTTAGCGAGCAAGGCCTGGGATGGAACCCCCGTCCTTATGGATACTAGTTGGGTTCTTAACCCACTGAGCCATGGTGGGAACTCACCATTTTTATACTGTTAAGAAAGATTGAGTTTTCCTTTGGTGAGTGAGGGGGAGAGGAAGTGGTACCTGGAACTCCATTCTGAGGGCAAGCCCAGGACCTTGGCCAGGAAAGGACTCTAAATAGATAAGTATTAGCAGCAGAGATGCCTGAGTTAAATTTTAGGTTGTGTTGTATAATCCTTTTTCAAATTTTCTGAACCTTCAGTGTTAGTCTGATACAATGAGGATTTACACGGACAGTTCTAGGAAAGGGAAGAGGCAAGAACAGTGAATATGTGATGGTCAGAGGGTTGTGAAGGGTGGACGAGAGGGGCAGAGCAGTTTAGGAGGAACCTGGATCAGGGGGTTGGGGAGAGAGGTGACTGCCAGGCCCCCGGGGGAAGCATCCTGTAGCTATTCTTCTGAAATACTGAGTGGGCACTTCTGCAATTCCAAAAATTATATCTGGATCCTAAAGGAAAGAAGGGCCCCAAAGCCTGAAGGATTGAGGTAATATGTCATTACAATAGAAAGTAATAAGGGAAACAAAGGAGGGGATGGATTTTGTGACCATTGTATGGGAAGATGCTGGGGCATTAGAACTGGATGAGGGAAGTAGTATTTTATCAAAACAGTCCCTGCAAAATGATTAAGAAGCCTACATGATAATTTGAACAGGGTTTGAAAAGGGCAAAATGTAAACTCCATCTTGAGAAAAGTAAACTTTCTTATATAAGGCTGAAATGTGGCAAGGCAAGCTATGATCCCTTACAATTTGTATTAGGATCTTATAGGAAAAGGACAAGTATTTCAATGGACTTGACCTCCCAAAGTAGCAGAATCACTTGATTTTTCCCTTGCTTGTTCATCCCCTGATTAGACTAGTTCAAAACCTCAACTTAGCTGTGCATTTCTTTTTCAGTGAAATTTTTGTCCATTAGAAACCTAAAATAAGTGACTTATTTATTCTTACGTTATTACCCAATCCATTTTTCAGCTCACACTCAACTTCTGTTCGACATGGGGCTGGGGAATGGCTTAGAAAAAAACATGGGATTGAGACTTTTTCACATGACTTTTCCAAAAGGGGTTTCTGCATTCAGTCAGGGAGGCTTCCACTCTGAGAACTGACTTAACTGAACATTTAAATATGCTTTGCAAGATCTTGGATAGGGAATTCATGATAGTTCCTGCAAATAATTTATAGAGCGGCTCTATTTTTCCCTGGGAGATGAAAACACAGTGCCTTTTTTGGAAAAAGTTTGGAGAATTCCAGGAAAACACCGGAGTAAGGTTTCGATGTGGCTTTAATGTCATATTGACTGGATAGAATTTGGTTTGGAACTCTGTCTTAGAAAGGAGGACATAGAATTTTGGCAAGAATGCTATTTTAATAAATAGTCTTTAAAGGTCAGAGACCCATTATTAAATGTATAAGATAGGTTAAAGTGTCATTGCTTCTGTTTCATCCATAAAATCTTATGTTTGCATAGTATGAAAAACAGTACTGACCACCCCATCCAAAATCAACTAAAGTAGAAGCATAAAAATACTTCCTTATGCCCAACAATAAGGTATTCTTTTATGTGAAGTGTCTCTGGACTGGAAAGCAGAAATGAGATCTCAGCATTCTGAGGTATGTTTTTCTCGTATTGACATGGTTTTGAACATGACATTGTAAAGCCTCTGTTGAGTTCAGGACTCTTTATCTGAGCTTGTCAGCATTGCCTTCTCTCTCTCTCTCTCTCTTTTTCTTTTTTTAAAATAATTTGAATGCAAAGATAGAGCACACATTTCGATGTTTGGGATTATATAAACGTGGGATTAAATTCTACTACTACTACACAATTTCTACTAACTGAATCAATAACCGTAAAAGACTTCCACATGTTAGCCTGATGGACTAAAACAAAGGGGATAAATTTTAGTAAGAAATGAATATAGATCTCAGGTTAAAAAAAGACCAACTGACTGGAGATGACTGGCTTAATAGAAGTTCATGTGAAAAGTCTCATGAGTTTTATCACCAGGAAGCTCAGTGGGAGTCCAGTGTCACGTGACAAGCATCAGTTCTTGGAGTGTGTTCGTGGAGGTAGAGTCCTCCTATTAAGGGTAGTCCTATATTTTAACCCTGGCCAAACTTATACTGATTTCCTTATCTCTGAAAGTGTCCGAGACAAAACTGAGCAATTGTGTCATATAGGAAACTGTTGGAGGAATTACAGGAACCATGATTTAGCCCAAAGTGGAAAAGCTCAGGAGGAGGCCTGAGTGATTGCTGTGTGGAAATATTTATCTGAAGGGTTGAGGTTTTCCCTGAATTCCAGTGTCTAGCGCTGGAGTAAGACCAGGATCAATATCTGGAGATTTCAGGGAAATCCTCTGGAGGTTGATATAAAGAAAAATTTTCTGATGAATAAAATTTGTTCAAAAGTGAAATGGATTGGCATGGGAGGAGGAGAGTCCCCTGACCCTGAAAAATGAGGCCAGATATCAACTTTCTGACTGAGGAGGTTGTGGGGGAGGTTGAAGTGTGAAGTTGTGCTAGATGGCCCTTCAGATTCCATCCATTGCCAAGTAGGCAAATTTGTCCCTGGGGCTGTCTTGTCTCCCCTTTATCCCAGCTGTAACTCTGGGAAAAACTGGATCACCTGCTTCCCATTACAATATTAATGACTTATAAGGCTTGAGGTCTTGAGAAATTTATACTTCAGTAATTTTCCACCAATAGGCATGTTTCTATTCATGAAGACCACACTGGCTTTAGCCTGCAAACAAAGGACCTGTCACAAGAGTGCGAGATTTTCATGTGCAAGAATTAGCTCCTGCAGGGACATTTGGGAAGCGGTCAACTTGTACCTCTTAAATGAAAACATAGAATCTCGTCTCTATACCCTATGGAAGCAGGAAATTGGGAGTGATGCATCCTCATCTGCCTGTTCTGGACAGTGTGCTGGTCTGTTTCCCCTGGGCAACAGCAGTCATTACCTAATGGATATTGGAGAAATGAGCCCTTACTGTCTCCTGTTCTTTTGCATTGCTGTGGGATTAAAAGATCAATAAGAACAGTAGCTGTGATCTTGGTATTTGATGGGAATCTTTTAGCCACCTTCCTACTCTAAGTCACTTTATCATTGCATTAGAAATGGGTGATAAGGATGGAGCATTTGAATATGGCTGCAAACCTAAACCCTCGGCTCACTCCGCCTCTCTCTTCTCTTTCCCATCCAGCAAGCAGGGTGGAACAGTGAGGGTGTCTGCCCTGCAAGAAGACAGGATACCAAATACTTGCACGGTGAAGAGCCACCATCCTGGGAGATGGGGGAAGGGCCTGGAAAGGAGAGGAGAACTGAGGGATATTTTTCTCTCCCATCCAAGAGCCTCCTAGGGACCCCTTCCTGAACCCGGCATCCTTCCTGCTGGTCTCTTTGCAGAGATATGCAGGGCCCTATGGAGTTCCTGAGGAATCCTGCAGCTGCTGGGGGCTCGTCGGAGATGGGCAGTGTGTCTCCCTGTCCTTGTTAGTCCCATAAATGGCCCATTGAGGGGAGCAGGAGAAGGGAGAGGCATCCAGGGCTGGCCCCGGGGTCCCTCAATGGGGGCACTGTTCAGGCTTGGGTGGAAGCCAGCCCTGACACCATGCTAGTTGTTAAAGCCTCATTCTTCCCAAGGAGGCGGCTGGAAAGGCAGCAGAGCAGCTGAGGCTCCAGAAAAGGTACTTCTCTTGTTCTTCGCAAGGCTGGACTGGCACATGAGAGGAAGCCACTTCCTCTTCAATTATTTTCTGTTGTCCATTGCATTTACATCTCAAGCATTTTCCCTCTTCCTTCTTACTACTCAAGATCCCACATTGATGGGTTTTTCCCTTATTCTCCCCAGTCTCAACGGAAACTTAGAAATGATGTCAAATTTTCCTGTTTTGTACTGGTCCCCTTGGGCAGCCCATCAGGGAAGCACCTTGAGAGTGGCTCCTATTTGGCAGTTGCTCTTGAGCCCCTGAATAGTTCAAAATCTCATTCAAAATGAAGAGTGTGGCTTTGGAAATAGCAAAATACTAGATGTCCACTGCAGGAAACATAATGTTTTTCTTGCCCACCTTCCATACTCCTCTTTCTCATAATACCACCTGGATTTCCCTTTAAGGGCCAAGCCTGCCACACTCAGCCTATGGGTGTTGATGGGATTGACTTGACCACGAGGCTCTTGGTTTCAGGATGGCATAGCACTCTTGGCCAGCATCTTCTATCCTCCTGGCTTTGGGTAGGGGCAGTTAGGACCCAGACTGGGCCACATCAGAGTCAATCTTGAGCAAGAAAGATTTGGGGTAGGTATGGGGGCAGACACTCCCTATTTTCACTGAGGTTGCTGACTATGTAGAGTCTAAGTTGGGAGCTGTGGTGATCACCTTTGTTTCCACATGGGAAGAATTACTGTGAGGATATAGGCCACAGAGGAAAACCGGGCCAAAGTGACAGACCCTTGATGATATAGGATGTAGGTTGGATCCAGCTATGCCTAAAGCCAGCACCCTGGTCTTTCAGTTATACTGGTCAGAATGTTCACTTTTATTCCTTCATCTCACTTGAGTTGAGTTTCTGTTCACTGGTTTCTATTAGCATGATTCATTTAGTTGCCACCAAAAGAGTCCTAAAAATGCTGACCTTTTCTACTTCCTATTCACTGCTCAGGCCACCCTTATTCAGTTATTTGCTACAGTATTTTGCAGTTGCCCCAGACTGTACCAGAGCTAACATGTACTAACATTATCAAAAATTTCAGCCTAGATGGAAACGGGAAGACTCGCTCAGTTCTTCTCTGAATGGAGGTGATAACAGGTACCCCTGGAGTCCCCATGTGCATCTTGAATCTGTAAGAGCCCCAGCTTTACCCATTCATTCAGCAATCATTAACTCTGTGTGTATCACATGCTATGGAACTGCCTCAAACAGCTCACAGTCAAGGAGAGGGACTGGTGGCATGAGGGCAAAGAAGTAGGATAGTCTCCATGATGAGACTCTATATCCACTTCCATGGGGGGCGCTAGGAAGCAAGTGGCCAGATCTTATCTTCGAAGGGGGGAGAAAGACTTCAAGGAAGAGGTGATGGCTTGAGCTGTATCTTCAAAGATGTATTGAGGTTTTTCAGCTTAAAAAAAAAGTATAGGAAAGGCATACAGTCTGACCCGGGAGAGAAATGTCAACTGTAAACTGTTGTCTGACTTAAAAACCCTCCCCCTGCAGGATGGCGAAGGCAGTTTGACCTTCTGTGTTTAGCACATGCCTGACTGCTGTGTTATGCTGGGTAGGACACAGAAATCTGTGGCCACATTCATCCCCTCCTTTCACCCTTTCCAAAATTCAGAAAACATGTGTAAAGTTCTCTGGCTGGCGAGCAATGCCATATAGATGTTAGAGTGACTTGTGGTTGGTAAACTCAACATTCTATGTCCAATCTCCAGGTTTGTGGGTGTGAGTCAGTGGCAAGGATATGGCAGTAGCAGGAACAGCAGCATCTGCCCTATTTTCAGATCAAAGTTAAAACTGTATACCCCTCAAATAAATGGTCCAGTGGTGGTCCCCTGACTTCCTTGTTTTGTAAGCAGGTCCATTCCCTACACTAAATCTCTTTCAGTTAGACATCCCTTGAGTATGTTCTCTTGTCCACACTGAACTCTGACTGAAGCCATTCCCCACTGTGAGGTCTGGAAGGGCCAAGACCTGCTTTTCTCATTCTCCACTGCATCCCTAGTAGTGAGCACAAGGTGTGGCAGTAGTGGGTTCTCAGTAAAGAGTTTTTGAGCATGTGTTTTAAAAGTTGCAATATGGGTGTGGGGGCACATATGTATTTATGAATAGTTAAGCAATTCAGAAGATGCCATAAGGCTGTACACCATTGAGAGCCACCTTTTTAGCAATGATATGTTGTCATAGGCCATTGGTTACCCTGGTCTCCAGTGTTCATGGAAGATTTGATGGAGATGTATTGATGGGAGGGGACTGGATTCAGAAGAATGAGTAGACACTGGATAAGAAAAAAAAAAGAGTGCCGTACTTTAGAACCAGTGCTTAGTGTTAATATCACTGCACACTGATGACTTAACGTGCACACGCTCCTGAAATGAAGACTAAGTTCCCTTTGAAATACATGTGGGCTTAAAAGTGAAGGGAAAAGGTCTTGGCATGATGTTCTTGGGTTTTGCCAAACCCTAATGTTGTGTTTGGAGCCCTTTTCTGCCCCGTAGGCCACAAGAATTCCCCTGTTCCCATCCCATACCCACATCAAGCATGTTTCTGAATCTTCTGGGAAGCCACACACTGAGCAGTCAGATATCTGATCCTACTTCAGAACAAGCAAGGCAAGATCTAAGTTCAACCAGCAGAAATTTCCATTGGGAGCCTTTGCCCAGGATGTTGGCTGACAGCCTCTGGTCCTCCTGAGTTCCAGAATTGGGTGAAAGGTATGGTGGACTAATCTTGCTTCATTATACAGTGATTACAGGGGAAGTGATATGATTGAGGGCTGGTCTACCTGCCAGTCAAGCTGGGCAGTGTCACCAGAAGGTCACAAGGCTTGTGAGCTCTTCTTTACATGGGAACCAACACAACCAAGACGTTTCCCATTTTGTGGATTCGCTCTAACTTTTATATGTCATTATTGCCTTTTAAAAATTGAATCTAAGGAAATTTTGGAGTTGTGTTAAATAAACCAACAAGAGTTTACGATAACTCGCAGCTCTGACATCAGATAGGCTGGAGATAATCAAATTAATCAGAGAAGCAGCCTTATTATATAAATGTAAGAAAGACAGAAAATGTCCATAGAAGCTTTGCAGGTTTGCAAAATTTGTTCTTCTACCACATTCAGGTTAATAAAAGGGATGAATGAGTGAGGCAAAACACATCTTATAAGAAGGTACCTACATTCCTACACATCTTGTAAGAAGGTACCTGTACACTTGAGAAGATGAATAGCTGAGAGCTGGGCTGTTCTTTTGGACCCTCAAGCATCATCTAATTGACATGAGTCCATAGCCTCCTGTGTTTAAATGAAGTCAAGTTTGGGTCCTAAGGGTTTAAAATTAGGAAACTCGGAGTTCCCATCATGGCGCAGTGGTTAACAAATCCGACTAGGAACCATGAGGTTGCGGGTTCGGTCCCTGCCCTTGCTCAGTGGGTTAACGATCCAGCGTTGCCGTGAGCTGTGGTGTAGGTCGCAGACGTGGCTCGGATCCTGCATTGCTGTGGCTCTGGCGTAGGCCGGTGGCTACAGCTCCGATTAGACCCCTAGCCTGGGAACCTCCATATGCCGAGGGAGCTGCCCAAGAAATGGCAAAAAAAAAAAGACAAAAAGATAAAATTAGGAAACTCCTAGTAATAGGGGAGAAATATAGGAATCTGGCTGCCATATTTGATAGACTATATTGCTTTGTTGTTTAACCTAAACCTTCATTCTATCGAGCTATTATTTGCATTTCTAAATCTCTCTGAACTTCAGCTTCCTCAACTGTAAAGTCCTTGCTGTGAGGGTTAAATGAGAAAATGCCTGTATATGTCTTATGCCAGAGCCTGTCATGGAGCAGATCCTTAGTAAGCTGCAACCACACTTATTGTTACCAACACATAGAAGGCCACCAGTTCAAAGAATTGGGGACAGATGAATTGCTGACTCTCGAAAAGTAGAGATCATTAATCTTTTTTTTTTTTTTTTTTTGCTTTTTAGGGTTGCACTTGTGGCATATGGAGGTTCCCAGACTCGGGTTGAATCTGAGCTACAACTGCTGGCCTTCACCACAGCTACAGCAATGCAGGATCCAAGCTGCATCTGCTACCTACACCACAGCTCAAGGCAACACCAGATCCTTAACCCACTGAGCGAGACCCAGGATCAAACCCAAAACCTCATGGTTCCTAGTCAGATTCGTTTCCGCTGAGCCACAATGGGAATTCCTAGAGATCATAAATCTTGAGGTATCTCATGGTCTCTGCCCTTGGCTTGTTGTGTAACTCCTGTTACTTGCCTGTATCTGGGAGTGGGGGTAGATGAGACTTGGCATGACAGCAGGTCATATGATAAGGACTTGGAAGGGGTGTGGTTGACTGGAAGCTCTACAGGATATAGGTCGTTTACTCACCTGAGTGACTCAGTTTGAGGCTGCTTACATTTATAGGATCCATTACAGAGAGGTGGTGGCTAGACTCACACTTGAGCACCAGGCTTTGAAAAGAACAGGGACAAACGAGAGGATGTTATGGTGTGATGAATGTTCTCTGAACCCCTATCCTGAGGTCCAGTGAAGGGGATAGAGAGATAGATTTGGGGAAGTTGGGGAGAGGGTAATTGACTCAAGCTTCCAGGAATATGAGGGTTGTTCCAGGGTAAAAGCCAAGACTACTGGGTGGAAGTTCTGGGGAGGCATTTTCAGCTCTATTGCCAGTTTGGATGAAAGTGGTAGAACTGTCTAGAAATTCGAAATAGAACACTATCTTCCAATGCAAAAGTCCCTAGAAGTGTTCAAGCTGGGCAGGCTGATTCCCAGGGAAGCTAAGGAAAGCTTCCGCTCAGGAGCACATGGAAGGACTTTTAGTACAGTGTTGTGGGTGGAAGTGACAGTGCAGGAAGATTTTCCCGAGGCAAAAGTCCCCAAGAAGGAGTAGACATTAGGCAGACAAGGTTGGGAGTGTGGGTGGGAAGAGGAACAGGGAAGGAAGAGGGTATGGTGGGTGCTGGGAACTGCAAGTATGACTGGGCGTGGTTGTGATGGGGAGAGAATAGTGTGGAGAACAGATCTTCCACGGGCTTTTTATATTATCTTAAGGAGACAGGACTTTATTCTGAGAAAGACTTTAAGTAAGGCAGTGACATGGCCAGATGATGTTGTAAGAAGGATTACACTCACACCATTCAAAGCCTAAATAAAGGAAGAACAGAATCAACATTTACTGAGAACCCACTGTGAAGTGGATGCTTCAGATAAAAGACATTATCTCCCACTCACAACCCCCCTCTGAATGAGTCACCATCTTCATTTTACAGTCAAGGACATTAAGGACCAGAGAGGTTTAGTGACTTTCTCAACATTGCTCAGATATTAAGTGACTAAGCAAATACTTAAAAGCAAATAGGCCTGGTCTCAAAGTCTGTGCTTTGTTTCATTTAAGTAAAAATGAAACAAATCAGAACAAATCCCTTTTTGAAAATCTAACCAAATCTCAAATGCTAGGAGGAATATTACTTGTGTATTTTCTAAGATTGCAGTACACCCAAAGGTGCCTAGCCATGAACCACGCATGCCCTTTTCCTGTGACCTGCTGCTGTCAGACCGTCTCCCTTCTGTCTGGAGATAATTAGACAAGAGCCAAACTGACACTCTTTCCCAGGAATTTGGGATTGGGATTCTGAGGGAGCCAGTTTGTTTAGCGGCTGGTCTCTTGGTTACTAAGGCGCAGCCACGTCTTCCCATGTGGATGGAGAAGCAGAGAAGACAGATTGCAAAGGGAGAAGAATTCAGATGAATAAGCAGAGAGGAGACACAGAGATGATCCTGCTCAGACTTTCAGTTCTTATAGTCCATCTGAATTCCCTGAGCCCCCCTATACCTGCAGAACATATTTCTCCTTAGGTTTAAGCCAGCTAGAATTTCT
This sequence comes from Phacochoerus africanus, assembly GCF_016906955.1. Taxonomy (NCBI): domain Eukaryota; kingdom Metazoa; phylum Chordata; class Mammalia; order Artiodactyla; family Suidae; genus Phacochoerus; species Phacochoerus africanus. The sequence goes on from NC_062544.1 coordinate 44,308,276, forward strand.
TTGTGTTTAGAGGGAAGGAGATAGATTCATCAGAGTTCCTAAGGGGGACTGAGGAAGGCAGGCAGTGAGAGAATGTAGACTCCATTCCCCCACTGAAAACGGGGCTGAAGACTGTGGAGAGCCTGCAGTGACCTGACCTAAGTAAGGCCCCAGAGAGCTACTAACCTTGCGAAATGAAATGCCCTGGGTTTCCTGTGAGGACAGAAAAGGGGGTGGAGTCTGAGAACATCCTGCTGCAGAGCTCCACCCAGACACTGCTCAGGAAGCAGCCGGGCACAGGCAAAGAGGAGACTGTGGGATGGAGGCAGGACAGTCATGGGGAGAGGATGGACCTATCTCAGGCCTCCGGAAGGGGGTTTAGGTCAAGGTTAACAAATCCAAGAGAATAAAAAGGCTTGAGCAGGCATCTGGTTTATAACTGAAGTCAGAGGATTAACGAATATAATATTGCAAGGTTATTTCTTTATAGGCTGCACCCACAGCATGTGGAAGTTCCCAGGCTAGGGATTGAACCCGAACCACAGCTGTAACCAGAGCCACAGCAGTGACAACACTGGATCCTTAACCCACTGGGCCATGAGGTAGCTGCAGTTTTATTTTAAAGAAGCAATCCATGAAGGTATTCTTGTAAAATTCCAAGTGAAAAATGAAAGCCCCCCCATTCATCCCCCAAATATAAAAGTGCAGGTGAGAGAGGAGCACACTGCACTGTCCTTCCTCCCAGTGGATGCAATAACAAACCTGGGGCAGGATTTGCTTTTACTTAGCATCTAATAAACATATATTAAGCATTATCTCTTATCTCATAAAACATTTTTGTTTGTTTTTTGAGAGAAAGGTACAGAGATTTCTTATATATCCCCTGGCTACCACCCCCATCTACATAGCCTCCCCCATTATCAACATCCTCTACCAGAGCGGTACATTTGTTAGAATTGATGAACCCCTATCGACACATCATAATTACCCACAGTCCACAGTTTACATTAAGTTCACTTTTTTTTTTTTTGGTCTTTTTTGTCTTTTGTTGTTGTTGCTATTTCTTGGGCCACTCCCGCGGCATATGGAGGTTCCCAGGCTAGGGGTCCAATCGGAGCTGTAGCCACCGGCCTACACCAGAGCCACAGCAACGCGGGATCTGAGCCGCGTCTGCAACCTACACCACAGCTCACGGCAACGCCGGATCGTTAACCCACTGAGCAAGGGCAGGGACCGAACCCGCAACCTCATGGTTCCTAGTCGGATTTGTTAACCACTGCGCCACGACGGGAACTCCAAGTTCACTTCTGCTGTTGTAGATTCTGTACAAATGTATAATGACATGAATCCAGCATTATAGTATCATACAGAGTAGTTTCACTGCCCTAAAAATCCTCTGTGTTCCCCCTATTCATCCCTACCTATACTGATCTTTTTACTGTCTCCATAGTTTTGCCTTTTCCAGAGCATTATATGGTTGGAATCATATCACAGGAAGGATTCTAATCCTCCTCGTCTCTTCCCCACACTGGGTACAGCCAAGAGAGAGGGGCCTGTTGGTGCCAGATCAGCTGGTGCCCCGTGCCCACCCACCTCCCTGCTGATCTGCTCCCAGCTGCACCCAAACTAGTCCACATCTCAAGGAAGCAGGGTGGAGCCTAGTGGCTGCTTATTCCAAAATTCCACGTTATTGCCCTGCAATCAGACTTTTTCAGCTCTTTTTTAGTGAGTCACTGGGACCTTCAAAAGATTAGATTTTTGTCTTCTCAACTATTCTGATATGGAGATTTCCTCTGAATTGGTATGTTTATATATATCAATATAACAGCTCTATATCAAAGGTTTTGTCTGTTTGAGGGATTGTCAGTTGCGACTGGTTAGGTGAATCTTGTGTTTATCTTGGGGAGTTCTTGGGCACCAGAGAAATGTTAGCAAGCAGCACAGCAGGTATAGCCAGAGTTTAGTTTGTCTATTTATTGATTTAAAAATCAATGTTTAATAAACATACTTGGTAAAAAATCAAGACAAACAGAACATTTTTAGATAAAAAATAAAATCCTCTCTTTCTTTGTCTCCAATCCCACTGAATATTTGTTCCACCCCCCACCCCCAATTCACTTACTGAAATCCTAACCCTCAAAGGTGATGGTATTAGAAGGTAAGCCTTTGAAAGGTGCTTAGGTCATGAGGGCAGTGCCCTTGTAAACAAGAGACCTCTAACCCCTTCACCATGTGAAGACATTGCAAGCAGGTGCCAGCTATGAAGCAGGATGGTGACCCTCACCATGCAGAAGGTAACCATGCTGGTGCCTTGATCTTAGACCTCTGGCCTCCAGAACTGTGAGCAATAACTTTTTGTTGCTATAAGCCACCCGAGTCTGCAGTATTTTGTTATAGCAGCCCAAGCAAACTAGGACATCTACCTTTACCAATGTCTTTAATGTCCTCTCAGAATTTTTAAAATCAATGTAATAGCATATACATGCACATTCTTTTTGGGTTTTGAATTGCAAATAACATTTCATTGACAAAGTTTCCATCTTTGTACATGTATCTTTGTGTGCTTTTATATCAATAGAATGTATCTCTTGGTGCAATTTCTGCACCAAAGTTTATGCACATTTTAAAAATTTTGCTAGATGCTGCTAAATTTATTTGCAGAAAACTATATCACGGAGCACAGCGGAAATGAATCCAACTAGAAACCATGAGGTTGTGGGTTCAATCCCTGGCCTCATTCAGTGGGTTGGGGATCTGGTGTTGCCGTGAGCTGTGGTATAGGTTGCAGACGCAGCTCAGATCTGGTGTTGCTATGGCTCTGGCATAGGCTGGCAGCAACATCTCCAATTGGACCTCTAGCCTGGAAACCTCCATGTGCTGCGGGTGCAGCCCTGAAAAAAAAAAAAAAAAAAAAAAAGAGACAAAACTATATTGCTAAGAATTCCCATCAGCAGTATGTGACCCCTGTTTCTCCTTATCCTTACCAACCCTGGGGATGACCAAACCTTTAGTATTTTCCAATCTGGTAGGAAAAAGCAGTAACTTGTTTTGATTTTTATTTTTTTAATATTGAGTGGTCTTTTTTTTTCTTTCTTTCTTTTTTTAACCTTTTGCCTTTTCTAGGGCTGCTTCCCGTGGCATATGGAGATGTGGTGTAGGTTGCAGATGCAGCTGGTCTCCCGCTTTGCTGTGGCTCTGGTGTAGGCCAGTGGCTACAGCTCCGATTAGACCCCTAGCCTGGGAACCTCCATGTGCCATGGGAGCAGCCCTAGAAAAGGCAAGAGTCAAAAAAAAAAAAAAAAAAAGAAACTATACCTTTGTCAGTCAGATATGTTGCTAGGACTTTTCTCCAGTTTTTAATTTGTCTTTTGATTTTGTTTATGATGCACACTTTATTTGCTATATGAAATTTGATTTATTTATTTATTTGTTTGATAGGCACATTCAGCAGTCTTTTCCTCTATGATGGCCTGAGTATAATACCTCATGATGGGAGGAAGAACACCAAGAAGGTCTTCAAGGAGAGGGTGAGATACAGCTCAGCTACAGATTCACTAGGATGGTAACGTTGCACTAGGATTTCTCTGGAATCATAAAAAAGAGCAGTGCAAAGAAACTTCTTTTGGAGTTCCCACTGTGGTTCATCAGGTTAAGAAGCTGACATAATGTCCGTGAGGATGTGGGTTTGATCCCTGGCCTCATTCAGTGTGTTAAGGACCCAGTGTTGCCACAAGCAAGTCACAAACGTAGTTTGGATCCTGTGTTGCTGTAGCTGTGGCCAGCAGCTGCAGCTCCGATTTGACTCCTAACTTGAAACTGCCATATGCCTCAAATGCAGCCCTAAAAAGAAAAGGCAAAAAAGAAAAGAAACTTCTTTTGTCGTACATTGGGGTGGGGTAAGAGGATGTTATAGTAGGGAGGGTGAAGAGTTGAAAGGAAAGAACATCCCCAGATGCAGCCCGGCAAGGCAAGAGGAGAATAGAAGCTAAGTAGGAAGTGAAGGAGGCAGTCTGCTCTCAAGCTTCCAAGTCTGACTTGGGATGTGGGCTGGGTGGGGTGCAGTGAGGAGGTTAACTGCAGGTGTGGGTTGACCACCTTCTAGGTTCTGCCACCTCTGATGACCTAACCCTTCCTCTCTGCTCCCTCTATGTCTATCCTCAATCCTAGCCTGGACAATGAAAAAAAAAAAATGCAATCCGTAGAAGCCACTGTGACCTTGACCAGGGATGAGTCTTGCTCTGAAAACCAGTGACCTCGGGGGCTTTGGGGATGGAAGTTGATGATCCTTGAGAGAGGAAGTTGTTATTTTTATTCCCATTCCATGCTGGTTTTACTGGATGCCACTTCTTCCTGAAATGCCCTGAAAAGGCAGGAAAATTTGATAGATGCTGTGAGAATGAGCCATTTGGAGCCCTGGCAAAATCCTGCATTTGATCCTTGGCCTTTCCTGTTCAGAAGCTGACTTCCCAGTCTGGGCATCACCATTCACTTCTGTTTTTCCCCCCCAGGTATCTGACCTTTGGACATTTTGCATCTCAGGCTCACTTCTACTGGAGGAAAAAGCAAAGGTATATTACAAACCCAAACCAAGCAGGCTTGCCATTTACAAGCCACTCCAGATTTGGTATGGCAACAAACCAATGCTACTGTCTCAATTTAATGTTTGGGATTACATGCAAATTTGGGGTCAAGCTAACAACCAAGAGTAGGGGTGGGAATAAAGGTGGGAGGAGAGAAGAGTGGGGTGGGGCAGGGCAGGGCAGGGCATGGCAGTGGTAGGCGGGAGTGGACAGGAATAGACAGAGGAGGCTGGGAGGTGGCAGCCTTCCCTGCTCAGCTGCAGGAATCACACCTACTGTAGAACAACGAAGGTTCTGTAGAGGAGAGGGGCATCGGTTCCTACCAGTTGGCTTGTATAACATGTGGGGCAGCTAGTTACCCACGTTGGAAAAAAGGGTTAAAAAGTAGGAAGAAGTGAATGAGAGAAAATCTTGCCTTGCTGAAGAGGGCAGGAGGGCTCAGTGTGTCCTGGGGGTTGTTGTGAATGCAGACTTTCTCCAAGCTGATTAAATCAAATTAACTCTTCAGCCTGGGATCTTACAACCTCCTGTTGCTCTCGTCTCTCCAAACCCTTTTTCTACCTCTTCAGAACCTCCTGGAACCCTGAGGAATTTATTAATGAGGTCCAATTACAGAAAATTTCAGGTTTTTAAATCAACTTTGGATGCACAGCTGAAGGGTTCAGCCCACCCGCTGCCCACCCCACCCCTGAGAAAATGTACCTTAAACAAGATTTCAGACGAACTGCACTGTTTCCCTACTGCTTCCCCACATCCAGCTGTCTCCCTTCTACCAACCATCTATAGCATCTCTGCTTTTGCTCCCCCTCATTTCGCCTCTGCCCTCATCTTCCCACCCCCAACTTTCACAAAATGCTGGGGACTTCAGCTGCCCCTTGTTTTAAAAGCTGCAGGACACACAGAGCACAACAGACCAATCGACCCAGCTGGTTTCTGTCCAAGCCCTGCCAGCCCTAATTTGTGGCTTTAGCCTAGGTGTGTTGGAACGACTTTTCCTGGCCATTTCCACCCTCGTCAACTGCTAGCAAACAATCTTTGTTTCCTCTTCAAGGATATTTTTGAAGACAGATTAGAGGCTTGAAAAAACACTTGGAATAACTCTTTAAACAGGTTTTCCAAACACTGGTGGAAGGAAACAAAGGAGATGGGTGGGAGCATCATCCCTGAATAATGTTCTGTTTCTCATCCTGTGTTGCCTGGGGCCCCGCACAGCTTGGGTTCTCCCCAGCCTGTGGAAACTTTGCAAACTTCCGGGGCTTGGTCTCTGCAGAAGCTGCTCCTCACCCTAGGAGAGACGGGCCCTCCACCAGCTGCTGTGGGAATGGCACATCTGGCATTCCGGCAGCCACTTCCTCTCTAGGGAAAAGCTGGGCTCCACCCTGTGTGGTTTCACAAAGTGATGCTGGGGCTCCTGGGAACAGGCAGGAGTGGTTGTGAGCTGTGAACATCCTCCTGAGCTCCTGTGGGGCCTGCAGGCTTCACTCAGCTGATTAAACATTCTTCATCTAGGGCAGACATTTAAAGGGACCATTGCATGGCATGGCTAGATTTTCCACAGCTGAAAATTCTATTTAACAAGGTGGGAAGCTCAATTAAAGAAAAAAAAACAAGAAAGAAAGAAAGAAAGAAAGAAAGAAAGAAAGAAAGAAAGAAAGAAAGAAAGAAAGAAAAGAAAAAGAAAAGGAAAACAACACAACACCTGCAACATCTGGGAAAGCTGTAATATTTGTCTTCAGATGTAGTGGCTTAAACCTTGCCTCTTATGTGAAGTAATCCCTTTCCACTCTAGCTGGTGGGGATCTGTTTAATAAGTCAGTATTCTTTTGATTGCAGGTGACTGGAAAGCAACTTGATCTCTGTAGATTGGTCAGGGGAGGGCATTTGTCAGCTGCTTAAATCAGAGTGATAATAATATAGCTGGGCCTCAGGAATGAAGGGAACCTGGGGTGTGCTGGATCTGGCCTTGTGAGCTGATTGTTCAATTTTCAAGAATTTTATGAGCCTGTTCTTTGTATTCTTGAAAACTGTTCTCTGCCATCTTTGACCTAGGACAGATTTACAAATGACCTGGAATGTATATCATTAGTTATGTCTAGCTGGCATTGTTTTTATTGCCTGTATTGTACTTACCTCTGTTTTACGTTATCCTCTCTTCACCATACTACATTGCTTCTCTAGTTGGTGGGAGAGAGATTTGGGGGATTACCTTGGTGCCTCTGAAATCATACGTATACATGTAATACATACAGAATACCACACCAGTATGTGTATGTGTGTATGTATACACGTATATGTATGTGTATATATGTATGTATATATACAAGACAGACACATATATGTATGTATATATATTCCTATTATTTATATCACATATATTTATAATCTCATTTAATCCTTAGAATTAAATGCTTTCCCTAGAAACCGCATTGTTTTCCTAGGAGAGAGATTTGGGAGTTATCTTGGTTGCCCTCAAATTCTAAGCCAGTGTCTATCTAACATAACAGTTTGATGTGTGCTTATTTGTTCTTCTTCAGAACCTTCAGGCCACAGCCTTTATCATCACTGTTTGCCACTGATGCTAGCAGGCAGGCTTGACCCTCTTTCCCAACCTGGGTCACGAGCAGAGCAGTTCATGAAGTTCTTGTTCAGAATCCTGATTACAGATGATAATCTCTGTGAACCTCCTTGAAGGAGAGCCACTTCTGCTGGGAAGGTATGAGTGCTTCCGTGGATTGGCACAGCTCTCAAGGTGCGGCCAGGCAGGGTGGGGCGGGGGAGGTGACCCTACACAGGTCACATAGCCCAGGACTATCCAAGGGTCATTGAACCATTACTCTGCCTCCACACTGCTTCATTAAAACAAATGCATTCCAATGCTTTATCTAAATCTCCTTCTATACTGTAAATTGTTTTCTCCTTATTCAGTTTTCTAGGCATATGCAAAAAAAACAAAAAACAAAAAACATGTTATACATGTTGAAGTTTCCTAAACTCTTTGTTTATCTTTTGAGCAAAACTTAATAAAAAAATGAAAACCTTTTAAATGTCTCTCATGATGATTTCACAGTATCACTTTTCAGACAAAGGGCTGCTACAATCTTTCTAATATTTTTAAAAAGCTTTGGCCTCAGTGAAATCTTTTGTAGTTTCTTTTTTGCTTATTTCTCCCTTCTCTGAATTTTTTAAATGCTTATGGTCAGTGTTACAAAGTTTATTTGTTTCTGTTTGTTTCCCATGTGGAATGCTTTTCCACCTCCAAGCAAAATATAAGCTGTGGAGGGCAGGGATAATAACTTTAACTTTTCTGTCCCTTAACATCTGCTAAAGTGCCAGAAAAGTTGCTAACATTCCAAATGAATGTATCGATTTGCTGGGTTATTGGCTGACAGATGTAAGAGCTCTTCTTCCTGTCCATGTCTGCAAACATCTGATTTGCTGCTTTTCATCTACTGACAGTGGGACAAATCAAATGAAAAAGCTCATTAGAATTGTGGACAAAGTGAAGGTATCTTAGCTCCAAGTGATGTTCTGAAAGATCTCTTATGACTGAAATTCATGAGGATTAGATATAAATGTTTAGCATGTTTATTTTGAATCTTCACAACCTCCTCCATGTGGACAAAGACTGTTGCCTGGCATTCCGGTAAACAAGGAATGTTGCCCACCATCAAGAAATCAGCCACAGCAGCAAACCCCACCCCTCCCTTTTGTGCCTTGAAGGGAATCCAGGACTGAGAAAAACAGTATACTGGTCCTAGAGAGTTAAGATGCATATCAGAGGAATAATTTCAATGAGCCCGGACTCTTGCCTCTTTCCCATGTGTATGTTAACGTGAGATGTCTGGTTTTTTGTGATTAGCAGTAATCTTTTGATATTTGACTACACTATTTGTGGGTTTATTTTCTCAGCAAAAATTCCTATATATCCTGGATCCCCTTTCTTTGGAACAGTTCTCAGAGCTCTCTGAAAGGCTGTCTTCTGGGCTATGGTCCTTAGTAATGTCCCTGAATAAAACATAATTCTCAACTTTTACATTGTGTGTTTTTTTCATTTGATACCCTGTTTTGAATTTGTTGAGGCTCTCAGTAAGCAATGTCACTATCATGGCCTTCCAAGTAAATTTACTAAATTAAAAAAAAAAAAATGTTTTAGGAGTTCTCGTTGTGACTCAGTGGTAATGGACCTGACTAGTACCCATGAGGACACCGGTTGATCCCTAGCCTCTCTCATTGGGTTAAGGATCCAGCATTGCCATGAGCTGTAGTGTAGGTCACAGATGTGGCTCAGATCTGGTGTAGCTGTATAGGCCAGCAGCTACAGCTCCCATTCAACCTCTAGCCTGGCAACTTCCAAATGCTTCCAGGTGCATCCCTAAAAAGGCAAAAATTAAAAAGAATAAGTAAAATAAGCATTAAAAAAAATCCAAACAAAGCCACAGAGCATGTTAATACATTCAAGTGTTTACAAGACAATTTTATAAGAATTTTTTTCAATAAATAGCTGCAACTAATAACTTAGTATTTGGTATTTAACAAAATTCATAACAGTATTCTCCTTTGTTTATAAATACAGGACATGATGAGATGTGGAAAATCAACCCAAGTGTACTGAAGAAGAAGGGTTACAGTTGTACTTAAATAGATCCTTCAAACTCAGGTATTAGCATTTATGTGAGATGATATTGGATTTATTCTTACAGAAAACCTAAGTTGGCTTGAGTAGCATGGGCATTGGCTATGGACTTCTTCCATAGCAAGATAGCTCCTCTAACATTGACTGAGTGTCTGCTCTGGGCAGTTTTCCCATGCAGATGTACAACCGAGTATTCATCAGATCAAACCTTGCTTCATTTCGGAGGTCCAATGGTCCATTTCCATAAGGGAAAATATGGCTTTATACCCCCAAGTAATTAGTTATTGAGTACCTGCTCTATACCAAGAATTGGGTCTTACTTTACATTCTTGATTATAGAGGAGCAAACTGAAGTTCAGAGAGGTTAAGATCATTTGTTTAAAGTCAAGATTTGAAGTTAGGCCTAACTCCAAAGTTTGAGCCTTCTTTCAATCCTTTTGCCTCCTATGTGGCTGAAACCAGTATTTCCTATCTTGATAGGATCTTTCTCCCTTTCATTGCACTGATGGTGAGGCTCTGATTTGGGAAAGAGTGTCACCCACAGCTACAAGGAATAAAGATCGACAAGCTCAGACCTCAGCAATGGCCAAAATACCCTGTGGATGGAATTTTAGTTCCTGACTTACAGGAACTTTGAGAGAACTGGCACTGGTATTAGCAAGAAGTGCTTTGAGCTTTTCAGATGAAAGGTTCTAGATGAGTATTAAGTGTGGCTATTAGAGACGGGTATGGAATTTTATATGAAGGAGAGTGCTTACTAATTAAAAGATAGTTTCTCGTTTGTAGATTTGTTTTCTAGTTTAATCTCTTATTGGTGCTATAATAAGGGTTAGAAATGTGCCCAAAGATTTATGACCAAGACTCAAAAGCTAAGTTTGCGTGTCCTGGATAGATCTTTGTGCTTAAAATAATGAAAATAATAACGGTAATTATAATAAATCTGGTTTATATCTTGTCTTTATTTGAATGGCTTCAGAGTCTCTATAAACTTAGGCCTTTAGTAACTACATTTGTTCGTTGGCCAATGACTTATATGAACACCTGAGAACACTTTAGTAATTATAGGAACTGATAGGACCACAGAATTAATTAGAAATCCTTTCCATTTGGAATGGAATACCGGTTGGGGAGGAGGAGAGAGAAAAGCTGGATATTTTTTAAGTAGCTTGGATGGCCACACATCTCCCAATACCTTTTATCTTCTTAGCCAATCCTGGATCAGACCTGAAGGTTATCATTATAAAGTCCTCCAGGTTAATGTTTCCCTTTGTCTATTGTTTATTTTTAAATGACCCAAGCAGTGGCTCAGAAAGGAATGCACTTCTCATAAAATGTTTTCCCACATTAACAATTAAATATTACTTGGAGGTTGAGGAAGAGAGAGAAAACAAGAAAAGGGACTTGGAGTTTTAGAGAAACTTTCATAGAAATTTTGTTGGCATTTTTTTTGTGTGTGGCATAAATAGAAAGTCAAGGACATGTTAAGTGCTGTGGCCAAGGTCAGAGAGTAGATGGGAACCACTAAATAGGGAAAGAGATGGACTGACCAGGTCACGATATGCAACAGTACATGCTTTGTTAAAAGCCACATTTTGGAGTTCCCGTTGTGGCGCAGTGGTTAACGAATCTGACTAGGAACCATGAGGTTGCGGGTTCGATCCCTGCCCTTGCTCAGTGGGTTAACGATCCGGCATTGCCATGAGCTGTGGTGTAGGTTGCAGACGTGGCTCAGATCCCGCGTTGCTGTGGATCTGGCGTAGGCCGGTGGCTACAGCTCCGATTCGACCCCTAGCCTGGTAACCTCCATATGCCGCGGGTGCGGCCCAAGAAATAGCAACAACAACAACGACAAAAAATAAATAAATAAAAAATAAAAGCCACATTTTGATATTATTTGTTCTGGGACCCTGGCTTCAAAAACTATCCAGAGATATCATCTCCCAGCCCCGTCTTTCTCCCAGCTGTTTCCACTTCTCTCCTTATAATTCTCACTTTCATTTTTCAAAAAGGCAGGCAGTGGGCACTCCTAATTGCAAGGGAGTTTAGAGAATGTAGTAGGTTGCATGTTCAGGAAGAAGAAATGGGATTATTATTTGACCAGACAGCCTAGCTTGGGCATTTTCTTCAGCTTTGGCTCTGTGGTTCTTTTTCTTTTCCTTAGTTTTTCAGAGATGTCTTTACCAGTCCTTTTCTTCTTATGTCCTCTGAGAGTTCAATCAATTCTCCTTAGTTTACTTTTTTCTTATTTATTTAGTATTTTTTTTTTTTACACTTAGTAAATTGTGGTATACAACCAGCACCTCCATCCACCTCCATAAGTTTTTCCTCTTGCAAGACCAAAACTCTGTGCCCATTAAACCATAACTCCCCATTCCTCCTTCCTCCCAGTTCCGGCAACATCCCTTTCCTTTCAATCTCTACAAACTGATCTTTTTTATCTTAACATTCCACAAGACATCACACTAGACCACTGCATTGATGACATTATGCTAATTGGACCTGATAAACAGGAAATAGCAAGTACTCCCCCAAACCCAATCACCCCAAATAAGCTTTAAGCTGATGCTCCCCTTAGTCTCCAGATGAACCATAAGCTTCTGTCTGCAGTGTCTCAAACCTTCTGCAAGCTGTCTCACTCCAGTTCTCTGTCCTCAGCCATCATGTAGGTTAATACCACTTGCAAAACACTTTTGAACTGGCAGAGCAATTTCTCATATGATTGTATGAATCTCATAAACAATCTGAAAGTTAGGCATCATTCATATCATTTCACCCATGTGGAAACAGATCCAAAGAGAAAAGTGACTTTAGGTCCCATAGAATTTACAGGATGAAGACTTTGGCACAAGTTTATGCAGAATAAAGGCCTAAGTTCAATGCTTATCACTCCAGAGTTTCTTAGAGCTCCCAGTTTTTTTCCACCTAAACCACTGGTTGCAAGGAGTTATTCCTGTTGTCTTCATTTCCCCACTACTCCAGGCTTTTAGCCCTTCTGTTGTTTCTGGCCAAGAACTGAGAGCTCCTTTGTGCCCTCCCCTCACATCTTTAAACTCAAGACTTCACCGAATGGAATGGAGTGCCACTAGAAGAGCATACGCCGTGTGGCTGAAACTGAAATGGTGAAAAAAATTGTTGAATGATGTTATTTATTTACTTTTCACTCTAATGTAGGAAAAGCAATGTGTGTGCAGAATGTGGAACTATAGGCATTACATAATAAACTGAAAGATAGGTAACTGAAAAATTAATTCACCCCTCAGCTAACAGTTTTTGAGTCTCAGCTAGATAAACTTTTATTTAGAGTTGCAATCAAGTTAAAGAATGAATGAGGAAGTTCCCATTGTGGCTCAGTGGTAATGAGCCCAACTGGTGTGGGTGCAATCCCTGGCCTCACTCAGTAAGAATCTGGTGTTGCCATGAGCTGTGGTGTAGGTAGCAGACACAGCTAGGATCCTGCATTGCTGTGGCTGTGGCGTAGGCTGGCAGCTGCAGCTCTAATTTGACCCCTAGCCTGGGAACTTCCATATGCTGCCAGGTGAGGCCCTAAAAAGCAAAAAACAAAAACAAACAAACAAAAAACTGACAGAGAATGCCCTGCTCTCAAGGAACTTTAGAGTAGAGAGAGAGATAAGACTAAGGTCTAGAGAATGATAATAGAACATGGAAAATAAGGAGTTCCTGTCGTGGCACAGCAGAAATGGATCTGACTAGGAACCATGAGGTTGTGTGTTCGATCCCTGGCCTTGCTCAGTGGGTTAAGGCTCCGGTGTTGCCATGAGCTGTGGTGTAGGTCACAGACTCGGCTTCGGTCCTGCATTGCTGTCGTTGGGGCAGAGGCCGGCAGCTGAAGTTCTGATTTGATCCCTAGCATGGGAACCTGCACGTGCTGTGGATGGGGCCCTAAAAAAAATCCAACAAAAAACAAAAACAAAAACATGGAAAATGAGTGTCAGCAGGAAGTACGAAGTTCACAAGTTACTTCAAATGATGACTAACAAAAATATACTTAACTGGAGAGGCTGAAGATCAAGCTAATGAAGGAAGTGAAAATTTGAAATGATCTTTACATATATTAATATAACTATTAACTTGACAGTTTAAGCACTAGTCTACTATTGGCCTGCTGCTAGATACATGGCAAAGAATATAATACATGCAGTCCCTATTCCAAGGAACTCATTATGTAGTAAAAAGGAAAGTCACCCCACCAATTACTATACTGTAAGTATTTAATGACAGTAGGGATGTTTATGAAGAAAAGTAAAAGGTATATGAGAATGTAGAATAGGGAGATACAACAGGGTTTGCACCAGTGGGGTAGGGTTTGAATATGCTGAGAGAGTGGGTAGAGGGAGACATTGAAGTGGAAGGAGGACAGCTTGGAACTACACAATAAGATAGTGTAAGTTGGAGTGGAATGGAAGTTTGGACAAGTATTAATACCAGCCCCCAGGAGAGGCTCCTGGGATGTCAGGATTATGAAGTTGCTCTGTTAGAAAATGAGGAAGCCCATCAAGGTTGAGGTAATCAAGGAGAAGGTTGTGACCCAGACCAGAATGAGGCCATGTGAGAAGGAATGACCTAGCCCCTGCTTTAGTACATCACATTGTCCTGGTCCATGTGAGAGGCAAGGTGAGACAAGATCAGTAGCAGAACAGGTGGACTCATGGTACCTTGCTATGGAAATCCTTTCTGCCATTCACAATGGAAAGTTTCTGTCTGTTTGGCTTACTTTCCAGTGAGAAGGGCTACAGACAGGAACTTTGAAAGTGGGTCAGGAAAAGGAAAGAAATGTACTTTCACATCCCTGAAAATCTGCAGATGAAAGGTGAGTGCTCCCAGGGCAGTGCAAAGAACAGCCAAGAGGAACACTGTTGTTTGTTTTACATCTTGGATAGGACATAAAGGAGACCTTTCTCTGGATTCTGAGAGTTTTTCTTTCTTTATCCTCCTCAGGTGGAGTGGTTTGGCTGGACCCAGCCTGGCTCTGTTCTGCCACAATGGACACAGCAGTTTTGAAGCAAAACTATTTACCAAGTGCAGAGAGTCACGCCTCACCAGAGGGAACCTCACCAAGTCTCCCTGTACAGTTCTTCCTGGATGTCTTCTTTAGCAAGGTTACACCTGGCACACAGACCCTGTCAGCTACTCACTGCATTCCTTACAAACCCAAACCCACCGAGGATCAGAGCGGTAAGATGACTGGCCACTATCCAGAACTAAACAATGGAGACAATTATTATGCAGCCATTAATCTTTTCAATTACATATTAACCCAGCCAGTGTGTAAATGGCACCATACGCTACCATTTTTTTCCTTCTCTTTCTCTGCCTTTTTCTCCCCAGAAAATAAAAAAAGGACCATACTCTACCATTTTCTCAACATCATTCCTGCTTCTACTTTTCCATTTATGGAAACAATCATACCCATATGGAAATTCCTTTAACATGAGTATTGATTTTATCTTTCATTTTTTGGTGATTTCTAATGCATTCAACATTCTAGTGGATGCAGAGGAAAAAAAAACTGATGTTTTTCTCTTTTTCAAAAAACAAATCTATAGTTCCTTCTCCATTTTCAGTGCTCTGTTGAAAGGATCATATTAATATAAAATATCCTGATTAGATAGTACAATGATCAGTAATGCAGGTGTACTACATGTTTTGAACTCTTTCTAATATGCCTGTTTATAAGTAATTATTTCCCATTTATGTTTGTCTAGGTAGTTGTCACCCAAAGACATCCTTGTCCATTTGAAAACCAATAGCAGTTCCCTTTGTAGTTAAAGCTGATTAAAGAAAAAAAAAAGTGAGGGACAGTTCAGGAAGCAATTAAACATAGCATTGTTCAGGACAGAGGGTTAAGGGGGTCAGAATTTTTCTTCATTGCTTCTAGCCTTTCTTTTTCTCCCTTCAGTGCCCTAGACCCCTCCTTTCCCTCCTCCTTTTCCAAAACCAGCTCTAGGAATGACCCATGTCAGTCATTTATCCCTTTAGGTGTATTAATGGGTTCAGAGAATGTTTAGTCTTGCTATATTTACCCCGAAAACCTTATCTTTAATTATGGAATGAAAAGAATTTCAGGTATCAAATCACAACTCAAAGTTCAAGTTTTCAACTTCTGTTCACACAGAGGTCTGAAAACATTTTTTATTGGAAGAATAGCAGGTTTTAGCAGACTCTCTTCCCAGACTCCAGAGATGATTCTCTCTTTTCTCCTCTTTGTGGAGCCACCCTTGGAGGAGAGGGTATGAAGCTGGAGTGGGCAGGACAAGTAGTACAGAGACATTTCTAACATGTTGCTTGGTAAGGTGTTTGAGAATTCTTCCAGTGAACCCTAATAAAGGTCAGTGAATCAGGAATGTGAAAAAGATGAGTCAAAATAGGACATTGACCCCTCTTCTTCCTTGAAATGTAGCAGGAAATTCTCCAGGAGACATCAGTGTTCAGGGCAGCCCCGCTACCTCATTTTGGAGGGAAAACCTGGAATGAGGTTTTGCTTATTTAAATTACCACATTGTTTCCAGAGAGTTGGGAACATTTTCATGTTTCTGGGCATGGATCTGCAAGCTCACTTTCTCAGATTTGGTCATACATATAGGGTAAGACAGTGTGTTTACTAGAGAAGGTCTAGAGTTGATGTTTTGTCTTGGTTTTGTCTTGAGATGTAGGCTAAGACATATTTGGAGCTCAGTTTTGGTAAAACAGAGTTGGCTAGTCAATGATTGAGGTTTCTTCTACCTCCAAAAATCTGATGATCTCTGAGATCTCTGAAGTAAAATTAGTTGGTGCAACTTGATATAATGCTGTTTAAGCCAAAATGCTTAGGATTAGAGCTCTGGTCAAAGGTTAGAAGCCAAGAATGCAAGGGATAGGGGCCATTTTCTATGATTGTTTCTTCTAAAATTGGAGTGATTCCAGGATCATATGAAGAAACAGAAGCTACTGGTGGCAATCAACACTATCTGCATCACCAATAAGATTGTTCAGGAAAATAGTTTTATAAAGGGTGAGAAAGAAGAGACTGTGTCTGAGAGAGTTAAGACAGAGGCTAATTTTTTCTAATAACTGGTGGTTTGAGCTGACACAGCACAGGCTTTTTTTTTTTTTTTTTTTTTTGGTAGAATGATTAAATTGAGACAAAGGAGAGTTTCCTCAAAAACCACGTCACAAGTCAGCACCAATCAGATAATCAAGGAGTGTTTATTTCACAACCGACCAACTGTTAACAAAAGTACTCTTAGCATCCTTGATCTTCAGGTTAAAGGCATCCAATAAGCACTGGATCTCATGAATAAATGGAAGGACAACAGAAAATTTTTTAAAATTTATTTCAATGCAAACTTTTTTTTTTCTTTTATCTTTTTAGGGCTGCACTCTCCACATGTGGAAGTTTCCAGGCTAGGACTGAATTGAAGCTGTAGCTGCTGGCCTACACCACAGCCAAGCAGGATCTAAGCAGCATCTGTGACCTACATCACAGTTCAAGGCAATGCAGGATCCTTAACGCTCTGAGCTGAGGCCGGGGATGGAACCCACAGCCTCATGAATACTAGTACGATTTGCTTCCCTGAGCCAGGAGGGGAACTCCTAAGCAGACTATTTTATTTTATTTTATTTTATTTTTGTTGTTGTTGTTGTTGCTCCCGCGGCATATGGAGGTTCCCAGGCTATCGAATCGGAGCTGTAGCCACCGGCCTACGCCAGAGCCACAGCAACGCGGGATCCGAGCCGCGTCTGCAACCTACACCACAGCTCACGGCAACACCGGATCGTTAACCCACTGAGCAAGGGCAGGGACCGAACCCGCAACCTCATAGTTCCTAGTCGGATTCGTTAACCACTGCGCCAGGACGGGAACTCCAGAATATTTTATTTTAATGGCTCCCTGTAGTTGAAGTTGTGCCAAGACCTGTCAGTGTCCTAAGCAGAAGGATCCCAGCACCTAGATTCAGGCTGATCGAAAGCCAGGCTTTGGGCGGCCACTTTTAAAGTATGCACATATACGTAATCCGCTGGGCCCACAAGCATAAGCCCCTTGGCCACCAGAGCAAGGAATCTGAAGGTACCTCTCCAGGGCTCCAGAGTGTCTAAGCCCCTTTCTGGGAGGCTCCTGTGAGCTGTAGGGAGGTAACAAGAGCGCGCAAAGATGGCGCCCGCCAGTCTCCGCTCTCTGAGAGCCACCCCAGGGCCTCTAATTGTGTGGCAACCGGAACCGGCCCCTCAGGCTGAGGATCCGGGCTGAGCAAATGGGCAAATGGGCTGTTTCAGTTCACAGTCTATGCAGAGCTCTGGGGTGGTAGCCTGCCAAGAACTATCTATCCGCTTGCTGCAGTCCTCCAGGACCCAGGAACGCCAGCCCATCCCCAGGCTACCACAGCGGGGCATCCCCTGCACCGCAGCCGCTGCAAACCTGGGAGTCAGGTGCTGTAAAACCTCCCCTCCCAGAGCGACCTGCGGCCTGGAGTGCGGAGATGGCGCCCACCACTAGAATCTGGAGTGAGGCAGAGGGAAAGTGTATAGATGGCACCCACAGGAAAAAAGAGGACAAAAAGAAAAAGAAAAGCCTTGCGTTACTAAAAAAAAAAAAAAAAAAAAAAAAGATGGCGTCTTTGGACCAAAGTGAGGCATGTGGATGGCGCCCGCAAGGCCAAGACTTGGGCTGAATTCGATCCCTGCTCCTGAAGGCCAATGCTTCAAGATAAGCAAAGGAGCCTGCTTCTCAGCAATCTGGGTGCCTCTCAATCAGCTGCTGAGTCCTGTGGCAGGTGAGTCCACGGCCAGCCGCGTAAAGGTTGTTTCTCAGATTGTTATGGCTCAGTTGGCCCTGGGGACGCGAGCTCCCTTGGTTTACAAAGCTAGATGTTTGGGGGCTTGTCTCTCAGGTGCTTGTCTTAAAAGTTGGGGTGGCTGATATGGGGTTCAAACCCTTCCCTCCTCAGGGGGAAGCTCAGGGTTTCGAGTTCCTCAGGGACTGTGGGTCGCCTCGCTGCCGAGGGTGGGGTTTCTGGTGAGGTTGTGTCACGGACTTTTCTACTGTTCCTGTGTGGGCTTTCTCACATTTATTTGGCGGAGGCACAGAGGTGCTCGGTTTTTAGGTCCCCACTGCCCTTGCCCCAGAGGAGGTAATTCCATATTTAGTGGCAAATCCAGTGTCTATGGGAGGAAATGTCTATGGGAGGATGGTGATCCTCCTAGGTCACTATCTTGAACAGGAACCTGTGTTTCCAATATCTGTTTCATAAATCAGATGGGCATAGACCATAGACATCATGCATTTAACTTGAGAATATTGTAGGAGGAGGATGAGAAATGCATATAGATGATGTTCATGTTTCCTTTGATCTTGTATCCTTCCTCAATGGATTGAATCCTGAATGCCAACCTATTGATTTCCCCTTACGCAATAAAATTTGAGGAATAACCTCTTCAAAACCTGTTTTTTTTTTTTTTTAATTAAAAAAAAAATTTTAAGGGCTGTCGCTCCGGCTATGGAAGTTCCAGATTAGGGGTTGAATCTGAGCTGCAGCTGCCAGCCGATGCCACAGCCACAGCAATGCCAGATCCAAGCTGAGTCTGGAACCTATACTTCACCTCATGGCAACGCTGGATCCTTAACCCATTGAGGGAGGCCGGCAATTGAACCCTCATCCTCATGGGTACCAGTTGGGTTTGTTACCGCTGAGCCACAACAGGAATTCTCCATTTTTTTATTTTTAAATAACTTTATAGGCTGTTTCCCCACTGTCACGAAGGGACCCTTAAGAATTCCTGTACATTGATTCTTCTAGGGCACACTATTAGAAACATAGGAAAAGTTCTCTGGGCAGAGTCAGGCTTGCATCACAAAAAAACGCTTGGCCCAAGTCAGACATATTCCATTTGAAGGCATTTCTATGTGACTAAAGACAGTGCAGAAATGCATTTTTCCCCCCAATTTATTTGCTTTTTTTGTAGGAATTGTGGTATGTTGGCAGGTGAATTAACTTCTGCCAAGACCTAAAATGTCGGTGCTCTAATTGTCACTGACTGCTATACAGTGGGAGAATTTAATATGCTTTAGCTGTGCCTGAATTACAGAAGAGATAAGTGATCATTTCGCCTCTAGCATCCATTTCTTCTGGGAGAAGCTTCTTCCTGCTTTCAAGGAAAGGCTGTATGATCTCTCTGCAGAAATCTCCTTGCTTCCATTCTTGGCTTCCTATGGTCCATTCTCTACACAGAAGGCAGAGCGATATTTAAGGGAGATAAATCCAATTATTTGACTTCCCTGTTTAAAATTCTTCCAGTGCTTCCCACAATACTTAGAGTCTTTATCCTAACCCTCAGAAAGCCCCATGACCCATTCTTTGACATCCCCTAAGTCCTTGTCTTATGCCATTTCCTCATATCTGCTGTGCAGTAGTCCCAGTGGCCTTCCTTTGGCTTCCAGAGTAATTAAAATTGTTCCTGCCTTAGGTCCTTGTATCTTTACTTCCTCTTTCTGTCAGTAGTGTTCTTGCCACTTCCCTTGTGCTTGCTTCCCTTTGGCTCCTTCTTTCAATCAGATTTCACCTTCTCAGAGATACCTCCTCTCATTGCCTAGTTTACCTGGTAACCATCTTATCCTTCTATTTTTATTGTTGTTGTTGTCTTTTTGACTTTTCTTGAGCTGCTCCCTCGGCTTATGGAGGTTCCCAGGCTAGGGGTCGAATTGGAGCTGTAGCCTTATCCTTCTATATTTAATTCTCTGCATAATGCGTTTCACTCTAAGTTACTTTTGTTTTTTTTTACTTATTTCTTGTCAATATCCCCACCCTCCCCAGAATAAAAGTGTCATGGTTATGGAGACTTTGTCTAGTAATAAAAATCTCTCATACTATTGCCCAGAGCAGGGCCTGTCATATAGAAGATGCTCTAAAAGTGTTGAATAATGTTCAGTGCAGGTAACATTGCTGATCATAGAATACCATTATGAGGATTGAATAATATAGTGTCTATCAAGTGCTTAAAATAGAAACTGATATAGAATATATTCAGTAAGTGATAACTATTATTGTTATAATTATATTTTGTAATTTCTTTGGTGATCCCCCCTGCCCAGTCTTCAAATTGTGAAGTTCATTTTCTGATGTAACCCAGCTCTTTCTCCTACTGTTATCTAATTTTCCTCTTTTTGAGGTGCAGAGTTGTACTTATTCTGCGGTATTAGAAAATAGCAAATTTAGCCCTTGGCATTCTCAAGTTAAATAATTCCTTTTTATTAAGTTAAATAATTCTAATTCTGTTCATCTTTTCTTATACTTGGAGAAGTGACTTAAAAAATTCTTGTGTTTTCCCTGTTGGAGCCCTGAGCCAGGGCTACTGAATGGAGCCATCACCACATACTAATTAGAAAATTCCTGTACAGCTCTAATTTGTCCAGACATAAAGGAAGCTGCCCACATAATTTTCCCTTGAAAATCAACTTTGCAATAGTAGTTCCACCTACTCCTAAGGGGCAGGCATTCCTTGAATAGACCTTCTCATTTACACTTTGAAAAATACAAATAAGAAAAATAAGGTGTCTGGTCTTTATTCAACTCTCAGTTCATGAGCTATTTTTAGAGCACTCCCTCCACTACACCTTAGGTTCCCCATCCGTAAGAAGGACATAATAATCAAAATTAGAATATGAAAGTATTTCATATGCAAAGTAAGTATATCATATTCCAAAGGGAAGTTAGAAGTGATCTGGTCTGGATCTTTCAACATATGCAAAAGGTACTTATTTTCTGGTATTTCTTTGTGTTTTATTTAGAGCCTAAGGATGGAAAGCATTATGATTGCCTTATCTGTCTTTTGATTCTTTGTGCAGGATTCTATCTGGGGCTCTTGACTTTGATAGCAAACAGTGGTTATTTCATTAAAAAAGATAAAATAATGTACCAGTATATCCTCACTATGTCAGAGGAGTTGATGGGACTTTTGAAACAACCCAAAAGCTTTATGTTATAGAATTGCAGAATAGGAAGGGAATTTGTCAGCTCACTCTGGGTGTGACCAAACTTACTCATATTTGGCTATTTTCCTAAATTCTTTCTCAAAATGTAATGTACATTTGAAAAAAAAAAAGATGAAATAAGACAAAATGTAAAGTCATTGCAAATGCCAATTTATCTTTTTGTATTTAAACTTTTTCCCCTTCACAGTAAGACAATTTATGCTTTTTCTTTTCACTCCTGGTTGAAGTTTTCAAAGATCAGGAGATTAAGGCCGTCTTAAATCTTAAATACTGTCTGTGTTCGTGACTGAAGCCCGACTAGCCCTGCCATTTTGTTACAGAAATTTAAATTAAATTAGATGCAGCAAAAGAACAATATTAATAATGTAGAATACCAAAATTAGTATGATAAATGATAGATTGAGAAATATCACCAAAGTGGCCAAAGCCTGAATTACAGGAGATTAGAGATGAAATTATGGATGTAAAGAATATCCAGTGGAGTTCCAGGAAAGAAAAGAAAAGAGCAATTCATGGACAAGAGAATAGAAAAAAAGGAGTTCCTGTCATGGGTCAGTGGTTAATGAATCCGACTAGGAACCATGAGGTTGCGGGTTCGATCCTGGGCCTCGCTCAGTGGGTTAAGGATCTGGCATTGCCGTGAGCTGTGCTGTAGGTCAAAGACACAGGTCGGATCTGGTGTTGCTGTGGCTCTGGCATAGGCCAGTGGCTGCAGCTCTGATTAGACCCCTATCTTGGGAATCTCCACATGCCGTGGGTGTGGCCCTAGAAAAGACAGAAAGACAAAAAAAAAAAAAAATATATATATATATATAAAACTAAAAGATTCAAAGACATAACAGAAGAAAAATTTCCTGAAATTAAAGTCTTCAATTTTCAGATTAAAAGGGTTTATGGTGGCTCAGGAAAATTTAATAAATAACAACTCACATTTTAAGATATATTCTGGTGACATTAAGAAACATCAAAAAAGACAAGGAAAAGAATTTCTATAGTGTCCACAAGTAGAAAACAGGTTGCTATCATTTTTGTCTTCTCGCCACCTCCATAAACTTCTACCCACAAGAACAGAAACAGCCATACAGTTCAGACTAATTTCAGATTCTTCAGGAACATTTTCAGATGAAAGACAGTAAAATAACATCTATAGAATGTTAAGGGGGAAAAATGTCACCCAGCCAAGGTGTCATTCTCAGGTGGGGCCAGTACTAAAACATGATCAGGAATTATTCACAAACTCTGGAAAATTTCTTGAAAACATAACCAGTAAGAAAAATAATAATGTAAAAAGAAAGAAACTAAATTTATAAATGAAATCAAAAGAACTGGGGAAAAAAAAAACCAGAACTGATTTAGCTTTGAAAGTGAGGGCAATATTTTAAATTGAAAGTATAGAAAATCTTCTATACTGAAACCTGAAATAAACATCTATAAAATGTGAGTAAGCCGGTGGTAAAGAGGAACTATTAGAGGCCAGAACAGAAGAGTGATTCCACAGGAGGATGTGACCTTGGAGTGGTGTCTGCCTTGTGCACCATCTCCTTATGCTGATCTCTGGTGGATTTTGCCTAGATTTTAATGGGCCAGATGCATTCAAGGGATAGGAGCAAAAACTGGTGCTTAATCATTGTGAGGGTAAATTAAAGTTTTGAATAAATTTGGGACTTCTAAAAGATATCACCTTCATTAGGTACAAGATTAAGGAAGCAAGGAAAGACTATTCAGTTGCAAGTGGGGGGACAATTGGTTGTCCTTATAAAGGATAAAAAATGGAAAATGCTTTCCTCTTCATATCTTAGATGAAATCAGTTCAAAGATGGATTTGATAGAGTCACAGTTTCCTCTGTCCCTGTCTCACCACAGCAAAGCATTGGAATGGTGGACTTTTTATAGATGTGAAGCCGAAGTTCATTTTCAGAGAGGGAGAGAAGACTCACGTGCATGCAGATTAAAAAGAGGGCCTGCAATAGTCTTTATACCCCAGAATGCTGACTGAGTGAAGACCCAGTTTGCTCTTCTAATTGGTTTGGGGCAGGATATCTTATGGGGGAACAGGCTATATAGAGAGGAGGGGTGAGGAATGAGCGACATTCCTTCTCTAGCAGGGAATGAGCAGCCCAGGCTGGTCAAGGTGGGGGAAGAGACATTACAGTGCTACAGGGCCAGAGGCTTTTGGGTTTAATCTCTTTCAAGTGCACTTCAAGCCTGTAACAGATTCATAACTCAAAAATTGAAAGTCAGAATTTAAAAGCTTTCAGTAAAAATAGAGACTATCTATCTCTATGGTTTCAGAATAGGGGAAGATTTCATATACAAGACAAAAGATACTAATGATAAAGGAAAATTTTATTATATAGTACATAATTATGATGTACATATAATTTAACATTACATTACATATTGTTTAGGAAAATGCACATGTGATAAACTATAAACTATAAAGAAAACCAAAGGAATGGTTTAATGCTTATTCAGTATAAGATTATCTTGAGGGCAGTGAGAGGATAGGCCAGAAAGAGAAACACCACAGGGGCATCAAAGGTCAGAGCATAGTGGAGGGGGCATGGGAAGGGTATCATTTTGTTTTACTGCATATATATATATATAGTATATATCTAGTATATAGTACATATATAGTATATATTTTAAATACATATGTGTGGGTTAACTGGGCTCAGCCGGGCAATTCTGGCTTGGGGGGTCTTTCAGGTAGATATTGGCTGGCGCTACCCATTCATCGTTGCTCTCCACTGTGGTCAGTAGCTGCTACTGGCTATTTGTTGGAAGTCCAGCTGGGGTTGTCTGCCAGAATGCTCACACGTGACTTCCTGTGAGGTTTGGGCTTCTCTTAGTGTGGAGGCTGGTTTCAGGAGGAAGCATTCCACCAATGAGTGTTCCCTAAGACCCAGGGGATACTGCTAGGCTCTAATGAACTAGCCTCAAAAGTCATACAGCTTTGTTTCTGCCATATTTATTGTCCATCTCTTCACTAAAGCCAGCTGAGATTCAAAGAGAGAAGTGGAATGCACCAATTGATGGGAGAAGCAGCATGTGTGTGTAGGAAGGGGAGCCATTTTTGGAGAGTATTTGCTACCCCCACCTAGCTAGCTGTTGCCTGCTTATCGAGTTAGGGGACACTGTCAGGGGACAGTGGGGCTCAGGGTTCCGGGAAGGATGCACATCCATACTATTGGTTCTTGGTTTTAAACCACTTGGTGTTCAGTGGCCGTGTAATTTGTGTTTTTGACCATGTTTGTTTGTTTGCTTGTTTGTTTAAATTATAATTTCTTTTCCCTAACCAGCTTACTTTGGGCGGTCTAAAGTGATTTACCTTTTGCAAATGACTGGCTTTGGTATTCCTCCTTAAATTCATTTGGACAGTGGAGGTGGCATATGAAAAATGATAGCCAGCACCTGTCTCCCCTCCCCTGCAACTTAACCTCCTTGCTGTTC
The DNA here is from genome assembly GCF_016906955.1 of Phacochoerus africanus. NCBI lineage: Eukaryota > Metazoa > Chordata > Mammalia > Artiodactyla > Suidae > Phacochoerus > Phacochoerus africanus. The sequence goes on from NC_062544.1 coordinate 44,332,904, forward strand.
TTCAGTTATAGACAATTTCGCCATGTTCCATGCAGGGTGTGTGTAGGTGGTTGAAGGGGCTGTCACTACACTGGGAAAATGCTTTGAATTTGAAAGACAGTTTTGCACTTACTTAGGCTTTTATTTGTGAGCTTGAGCAGTCCCAAGTGTCCTTGTATACAAGCCCTGCCTTTGCTTAACTCCTATTATTATCTTGCCTTGGAAGGTCATGCCAACTGCTTAATTACACAGAGAGTTATGAAACAGCTAGGGCACCAGAACATTATTCAACTGTGGGTTCCTAAAGGAAAATAAACTCTCCTTACACTGAGGTCAGCTGCCAATAAACTAGGCATGTTTGGCTGTTTGTGGCCACATGCATAGCTCCCTTGAATAAAGGGATTCCATGGCTGGGCAAAAATCCTGGATTCACCTTTCCTAGCAGCACCAGCAGTTACAGCATAATAGAACCATTTTAATTCGGAGAGAGATTAAATCTGAGTACTTCGAGTCAGACTTTTCCTTTCATTGAATATAAACAATAAAAATTCTCCATGAAGGCTTTCCTGCTTCACTAAGAAATAGGCTAATACATTTCATGGTATACCCTTAATCAAACATCAGGCTCAACAAAAATGTGCATTCATTAAAGACGTGATTGTTTAGTTAAAGGTTCCCATAGTCCATCTGCCCCTCAGCCATCCACCTACAGGAAGAAAAACTGTGAACTAAGCAAACTCATGTTCAGAGAGGTGAGGGTCTTTGTTTGATTCAACCTGTCAGATTCCTCTTGTGGCCCAACTCTCACCTTGAGAACACACAGACTTGGCCTTTCATGCATTGCCTTTGCTTTATCTGTCTTCAGGCAGGAGAATGTGCTAATTCTAAAAAAAACTTTTTGCAAAATTAGATGCTCAAAGAGAAACAGAACAGAAACAGACCCTTTGAGAAAGAGCTCCTCTCCTGAAGAAGTGTTTTTCACAAACCACTGAGATAGCTACAAACTCTTGCTCTTACAGGAAATAGCTTGCCCTGTTGCATAGGGTGGGGCCCTCTCTTATTTCTCTAAACACTTTCGGAGAAAAAAAATAACCAAAACAGGCTCAAATGCCAAAGACTACTTTAACCCTCAAATCCCAGAACCCAAGGTCAACTGAAGGTCACAAGGCAGTGCTTAAGCCAGAAAGTTGGCAAGCTCTCCAGGCAGTGTCTGTTCCTTCTGAAATCTATAGCTAAAATTGAAACCGTGGAAACACTGCTCACTTGTTCTAAGTCAGAGGTACCTGTGATTTATTAGGTGGTTTGAGGTGCTAGTCAGGGCATTAAGTTAAATATTGAAAAAGGCTCCTGCTCCCACCCCTGCCCCTCCTCTTGAAACAAATTTAGACCATATCAAAGTTTTTATAAAGACATTCCGAATAGCATTGTGCTGTAAATTCTGTCTGATCCAACCTTCAAATATTTATGTAAACTGAAATATGTCTGGAAAGAAATCAAAACAAAACAAATATGTTCCCCAACCCATTCCCCAGCTCCCTCCTCCCTCATTTACATTCAAGTGTAAATCTCTCCAACTGGCTCCCAACTGTTAGGGCTGGTTAATTAGTGATAATTGCAGAGACTATTTCTTTGAATGCATTGAAGGGCTTATGTCTTGCAAGCAATTTAGCCTGGAGTTTTCAGCACATGAGAAATGCATTGGTAGCAGTTTTTGATTTTTCTTTTTTAAAAAAATCATTACAGATAAGAGCAGTTGATTTAGTCTCCCTACAATCTGCTGTATTAATAATGAGTGCTTTTAAAACATTTACAGGTTTGTCACCCTGTTTTGTTCCTTAAGCTGTGAACCTAGCCTTTACTGTCATTAGAGTGAGATGTTTCTCCTGGGATCATTTTGGGTGAAGTGCTTAAACTCAGTTTCAGATGCAGTTTGCTAATGATAATTTGCGTCACTTGCAAGTTGTAGCAACATCAGGATCTCATGGTCTATCTTTTGGCTCCTGATACCATGTAATTAGAGAGAGTGGAAAACAGGAAAGATTTTTAAAGTGACTGTACTCATATTACAGTTCTGAAACCCAGGGTAAGAAAAGAGGAACCATTATTTGTGTTAATGATGGAATATTCTAATACTCTCAAAGGTACTTGGTAACCTTTTGATATGGGAATAAAAAATGGAAGTTAATGGGTTTTAACCCTCACAAAATTGATTTGTTTATGTTATAGTTGTTTGGGGTTTTTATTCACTCATTCAACATTTACTTACACTGTGCTGTGTTTAGAGAGATGAGCATAAGGAAGAGAGAATGAGGCACAGAGCCTGCTTCACGGGGTCACTCACATAACATATCTTATTTGAGGATTGTTGTAATCCTGTGAGGTATACAGGGACATGTTCATTATCTCATTTTTACAGGTGAGGAAATTGAAGCTTGGAGAGGTTAAGTGACTTTTCTGGGGACACACAGCTAGTGAGGGTCAAGATGAGGAATCAAGGCTCTGACTTCAAGCCTAGTCTTTCTTTGCACATTGAGGTCTCAATGGTAGGGAAATGGGAAAAATGCAACTAGGCTTGTGAAAACAAAACAGCAGCCACGGCCACATGTTGCCAGCTTGTTAGGAACTGTACACACCAGAGCTAGATCTTCTGGGCACTGAGAAGTGCAAATAAATAGGGAGAAAACTGGGATGATGGCAGCACCTGAAGCCTTCACCCAGAGCATCTTCCCTTCCTTTGCTACATCCTTATCTCACCTTACACCTCATACCCTGACATAAGCAGGGAAGGTAGCCCCCTCTGCCCTTGCCATGCTCCTTCTAAATTGCATTGTGCAGAGCTTTGAAAACACTGGAATCTGCATGACAGGACACTGCAGATGAAGTGAATGGCCTGTGAGACTCTAGTGGAGGATGATGGCAATTGATTTCCTTGTCTTGAGCAGGAAGCTGGATTGAAGCAAGAGATGTGGGAAGTTTTAGGAGTATTGAGCCAGAGTGGTAGTGCTGATGGTGACCACTCTGTGACCAGGATCGGGGCTGGCTTCATGGACAAAGGACCTGTGCAGACAGCTCTTAGATTTTATTGATGCTCTGTCATTACCACCTTGTAATTCCTAATGCTTTCTTAATAAGGGGCCCAAAATTTTCATTTTGTACTGAGCCCTGCAGGTTATGTAGCCCATCATGACCAGTGTTTTACCTCATTGTTTATGCTGATTCAGTGTTTGGGCATTAGACCAGAATTAGTATTATGGAGTATTAAACCAGTTTGAGTATTAAACTACTATTGAAAATTAATGAGATTTAGACCACTGATACTGTTCAGACTGGATGTTGGATCAACTGGAGAAGGCAAGAATGAAAGAAGAGCAACCTGTTTTTCTTATACATCAGTTGACACAAAGTAACCTTAGCTTGGTGGAATAACAGGAGGGAAAGTATAGTAAAAGTGCTCAATTTCTGGATTTTTAAAACCTAACAAACTGTACCAGAGTCTCTGTAAATGGAGAAGAGAAAAGCACTGAATTGATTAATTCGGCTTATGCTTTTCTTATGGTGTGTTCAATATCTAATAAATAGAAACTTCTTATCCTGAATCCCTTGAATCTCTGAGGTATCAGAGGAGCTGCATAGACTAGAATGCAAGAAATATTTGGCTTAAGAGTTCTACAGAATAGACTTCTAAATCAAGATACATGTAGAGAAAATTTGAAAGATTTATTCAGACACTGGGGACACAAGTGGTAGGGCAGATATTTGTCTTCAATTAATAGACAATAGACATTGTTTCAAGTTTGTAAATTAGGGAAGAGCTGGCTGATGATGATGATGATGAAGAAATAAATAGCAGCAATTGCAGCAGCCTCATAGGTTCTATTTAGTGAGTGTTTATTATGGGTTCAGTACTTGCCAAAGTACTTTTCAAGTATAAACTCACCTAATGCTCACTATTGTTATGAGATAGTACTAGTATTATCATTCTAATTTACAAGTAAGGAAATAGGCGCCTAGAGTCAAAGAACTTTGCTCAAGGATGCAGAGCTGTTATGCTTTGCTGTTGGATTTGAACTGGCTGTTGGTCTCCAGCCTCTTGTCTGAGCTGTTTTGCCTCCCAGTGTTCTCCCGTTGATGCTCCTCCCAATAGATGAAAATATATGTAAAAAAACCATTTTCCGTAGTTGCTGTTGTGGCTCAGCGGTAAAGAACCAGACTAGTATCTATGAAGATGCAGGTTCGATCCCTGGCCTTGCTCATTGGGTTAAGGATCCTGCATTGCTGTGGCCGTGGCATGGACGGTTGCAGCTGCAGCTTCAACTCAACCCCTAGCCTGATATGACCCTAAAAAGAAAAACAAACAAACAAACAAACAAAAGACAAGAAAAAAAACCATTTTCCTATGGTTTCAACTCTTAGAACCAAATCCTTCATTGACACTTCTCCCACCACTAATTCTAACCCAGATGGTGCAGGGAAGGGGTGAAACAATGCAAATCTGGGTAGTTGCTGATGTGGATTCTGATTGTAGTGAGCCCCTTGGGAGAAGGATGCCAGGACTAAATGGGGAGCTGTGAGATGTCATAGTTTTTCTCACTGAGTCTCTTCTCCATGTAAAAGTTGTTGGAGTGGTGGGAGTCACTGCCTTTGTGCACAGTCAGAAGATAGTAGGGGATGACTTGTCTCGGGTGGTCAAGCGGGGACCTGACGAATTCTTTGTGACTTATCAGTGTTCTCCAAGTGGGGACTCATGAAATAGGTGCATCCACATTGGTGAGACCCACCCAGGAGTCAGAGCCCTCCACCTCTAGATTTCTGAGGAGCTGCCGTTTCCCCATCTGTTTTTAGGACTGTGAGCTCTGCTGTATAGGACTTTTTAATGGGCTATATTTCCTTTAAATAGGTGTTCAGTGCATCTCCATTGATTTTTCTGTTGACTGTTGCTCTATCATTCAGTTCAATCAACCTAGCTTCGCACTATTCCCTATAAAGAAACAGGTATTGAATTTCACTCGGATTTTCATTTTAGTCTTATCTTGACCCTTATCCTTATGGTCTTTTAACTTTCAATAGGTAATCAGCATTTAAAATGCATGCTTTTAAGTGGAATGTTTATTCAGTCTCTTCAAGTACTAAAGGAAAGATTGGTAGTCCAAATAGATTTAAAAACAAAGAGGAAGAGTCAAAACAGATTTGAATAAATGTTCATTTGTGACTAATGCCTTTGAGTTTAGGCACTTAGAGAGTGCTTAAGAAGTCACTCTGACTTAAGAGATTTACTGTTTCACACTGGAGGTGTTTTAGGGTGAGACATGCTCTGGCTGGGACCTGCATTCTTGTCCTCCTCACAGATCAGTTCCTTTTGCAGCATAAAGTTAGCAGGTTTGAGAAAACCAAGTGATCTTACCCTTTATCTTATATGGGTTTGGGAAGCAGACTCTGAGCAAAGGATTTCTGTGCAAATGGTTTAGTAATAAAGTGCTTTAAGGAGAAACCAGGAAGGGAGGGGGTGAAGCAGGACAGGTAAGGCAGAAAAGCTAAGGAAGTGTGTGATTTCAGATGAGGATCCATCCTTAACCTGGTCCCAAGAGGAGCGCTGAAGTCTAAATTATACTGCAGTGCTTGTTCTAGCTCCAGGCAAGAGAGCTAGGCTTTCACTCTCCTGCAATAGGCAGTCATTAGCCAGGAGCAACCAGGTGGCAGGAATATAAACTTCCAGGAACTTCCAGCTCTTGGTGCTTCCAGGCCAGGCCAAGTGACACTGACAACTCAAGGTTGGTCTCTGGAGAAGATCTCAAGTGAGATCAGTAGGAGTGAAACATGCAGTGCTGGGTGACAAGCACATAGTTCCAGGTGGAGTAGAAAGAGTCAGAACTGGCTTCCAAGCTGGCTGTACCATTTATTAGTATGATTGGGACAAGTTTCTTAATGTTGACCTCTTCAGCCCACATAAAATGTAGAGAGCACAGAAAAGAAGACAGGCCAGGTTTGGACCTCAAACTCCAGTAACCTAGAACTTTTCTCTTTTGGGGACCAAGTTCCAGTGATCTAAAACTTGTCTTTACTAGGGACTGTCCTGCTGTGGCTCTTAAGCAACACTGTGTAGCTGAGTCACAGAGCCACCTTGGGGAAGTACTCAGGATACCAAATTTCTTTCAGACTTGAACTTCTGAATGTGGCATTCTTTTTCCTTCCAGAAAATGTGCAGTCCTTGCCCAGACCTCACCATCCCTGGATAATACATGGTGGTATTAGGTAATTTTTTTTGGCAGTAGAGTGGTTGGCTTGTGGCTGGTTTAGGCATGACAATGCTGTTGAGTCTCTCTGCTGAGAGTCAAAGGAGGGAACCCCAAGAAGTATCTCCTCTGTTCTCAGCTGGCAGCTGAAGAAGTAATAGCAAGAGAGAGCAGCCCACACAACCTTGTCCTCCCTATTGTAGCCCACTGGCATCTCCTTCTGAGATGGTGGCAGGGGCATAGCCACATAGAACTTGAGTTGAGACAGTGTACTTGCTGCTTCAAGCTGTGTCCCCAAACTTCCAGCTGCATATTTAATTTCTGGTTTGGAGTAGTGGAGCCAGAGAAGTCAGGAAAGCAGGACCTGGGCAAAAAGAATGAGAAGAACCCACCCCATGCTTTCATTCCCGCTCTTCTCTATCCATAGTCTTCTAACACTGGAATTGCAGTATGAAATCCCCAGTAGCTAGTCGCCTGGCAACTTCCTGAGGCCCAAGATGCTCACCTCTTCTTCTTTTCCTTCCCCATACCTCTCCCCTTCTTCTTTCCACTTAAGTAGTTCATAGAACCTCTTCCAGACTTAAGAAACTAATTGCAAATTACCTATCTGATTATAGTTTATACATTTAATTCGAAGCAGGGAATTAAGCTCCCAAACACCACAAAATGAAAGCTTGAGATTCTCCTAACAAAACCTCAACTCTCCATGAATGTGAGCTTACTCATCCATCCGTCTTCTGCTCCCCAGCCCTTGTCTTTCATGCTGAAGTTATTCATTTTCTTCATCTGGATTTGGAAAACTGCTGAGGTCTGATTCATCTTCATTCCAAAGGTATCTATCAAAAGTAGGGACATGGAAGGAGTTCCTGCTGTGGCACAGCAGATTAAGGATTTGGTGTTATCTCTGCTGCAGAGGTGCAGGTTCAAACCCTAGCCCAGCACAGTAGGTTAAGAACCCAGAGTGTGTCACAGCTATGGCTTGTTTGATCCCTGGCACAGAAATTTCCACATGCCATGGATGAGGCAAAAAAAGAAAAAAAAAAAGACAAACATGGAAAGTAACTGCCTGTTGTGGAGAAAACAGGATAAGGGCACATTCATTGAGTTTGGGAGTCTCACAAAAATTGTTAATGGCTTGTTTCTACAAACGAGAACTGACTAAAAATGCACTATTAAATATGAAGCAGAAGGAATAGCTTGGTCTTGTGATTTCATTTTAAATGTATGTAGAAGACTGAGTGATATTGAAATATGTGACTTATTTCCTTCTATGAGTTGAGATAAAATGGTTCTAATTTTCTTGTTGTTTTCTGGCTTTAGGGCCCTGTGAAAGAATGTTTCTTCCCTTTCTTTTGGTGGGAATTGAATATTTGTCGATTTAGCGTATGTTTAAAATATTTTGGCTTTGGAAAACTGCACTGATAGCCTTTTCCCTCTAGTCAAACTTAATCTCATGTTTCTCCAACTCTCATTGCTTGTGGCTCCAATGCAACACTTCTCATGTTCTACTTTATTCTCTGGTGACTTATATTTCTATTTTTCTCCTACACCAGATATACAGTTCTACATGGGGAAGAACTATGTCTTAGACATTTTTGCGTTTACCTGAGTCTTGTCTGGGACATTATATAGTGTAAACATTCAATACATGTTAAATTAAATTGAGTTCTGAAAGATCACACAGAGAAGGGAGGAACTCAGTGATAGGAACAACCATTTTTGTAGCAGATGCTCTAGGGTTCAACTGTGGACAGCCTTACCAATGGACAATCTCCTGCTTCTCTCTGCTGCACCGCTTTAGATTCTCACTAACAACACGCAGCGATTCCCTTTTCTCCACATTCTGGCCAGAACTTGTTAGTTTTTTTGATAACAATCATTCTAACAGTTGTGAGGTACTATCTCATTGTGATTTTGATTGGCATTTCTCTAGTAATTAGTGATGTTGGGCATCTTTTCAGGTGCCTATTGGCCATTCATGTGTCTTCTTTGGAGAAATATCTATTTAGGTCTTCAGCCCATTTTTTGATTGAGGTGTTTGTTTGTTGTGATACTGTACTGCATGGGTTCTTTGTATATTTTGGAAATTAATCCCTTGTTGGTAGCATAATATTTTCTTCCATTCCATAGGTTGTCTTTTCATTCTGTTTATGTTTCCTTTGCTGTGCAAAAGCTTATAAGTTTATGTCCCATTTGTTTATTTGCTTTTGTTTCCATTACTCTAGGAGATGGATCCAAAAAAATATTGCTGTGATTTCTATCAAAAAGTGTTCTGCCTAGGTTTTCCTCTAGGAGTATTATAACATCTGGTCTTAAATTTGGGTCTTTAATCCATTTTTTGAGTTTATTTTGTACTTAGAGAATGTTCTAATTTCTTTAATATGTATCTGTCCAGTTTTCTCTGCATCACTTATTGAAGAGACTGTCTTTTCTCCACTGTATATTCTTTTTTTTTGTCTTTTTTTGTTGTTGTTGTTATTGTTGTTGTTGTTGTTGTTGCTATTTCTTGGGCCGCTCCCGCGGCATATGGAGGTTCCCAGGCTAGGGGTCGAATCAGAGCTGTAGCCACCAGCCTACGCCAGAGCCACAGCAACGCAGGATCCGAGCCGCGTCTGCAACCTACACCACAGCTCACGGCAACACCGGATCGTTGACCCACTGAGCAAGGGCAGGGACCGAACCCTCAACCTCATGGTTCCTAGTCAGATTCGTTAACCACTGCGCCACGACGGGAACTCCTCTCCACTGTATATTCTTGCCTCCTTTGTTGTAGATTAATTTACCATAAGTGTGTGGACTTATTTTTGAGTTTTCTATCATGCTCCGTTGATCTATGTGGTTTTTTGTGCCAATACCATACTGTTTTGAGCACTATAGCTTTGTAGTATAGTCTTAGGTCAGAAGCATGATTCCTTCAGCTCTGTTCTTCTTTCTCAAGACTGTTTTGGCTATTCAGGGTCCTTTGTGTTTCTATAGAAATTTAAAAAATTTAGTTCCAGTTCTGTGAAAATGCCATTGGTAATTTGGTAAGGATTGCATTGAATCTGTAGATTGACTTGGGTAGTATGTCATTTTAACAATATTGATTCTTCCCATTCAAGAACCCAGATATATATTTCCATCTATTTGTGTCATCTTCAATTTCTTTCTTCAGTGTCTTATAGTTTTTGGAATATAGGTCTTTTGCCTCTTTAGGTAGGTTTATCTCTAGGTATTTTATACTTTTTGATTCAGTGGTAAGTGGGATTGTTTCCTTAATTTGTATTTATGATATTTCATTGTTAGTGTATAGAGATGGAACAGATTAATTTTGTATCATACCAACTTTGTTGAATTTATTGATGAGCTCTAGTAGTTTTCAGGTGTCGTCTTTAGGATTTACTATATATAATATCATGTCACCTGCAAACAGTGACAATTTTACTTCTTTCCAAATTTGGATTCCATTTATTTATTTATTTATTTATTTACTTACTTACTTACTGTGGCTAGGTCTTCCAAAACTATGTTGAATGAATATGGCAAGAATGGAAATCTTTACCTTGTTCCTGTTCTTTGAGGAAATGCTTTGAACTTTTCACCATTGAGTATGATGTTAGCTGTGGGTTTGTCACATATGGTCTTTATGATGTTGAGGTGTGTTCCCTCTATGCCTGTTTTTTTGGAAATTTTTTTTATCATAAATGAATGTTGAGTTTTATTAAAGGCTTTTTCTACATCTATTTTGATGATCATGTGGTTTTTATTCTTCAATTTGTGAATAAATGTGTGGTATATTACATTGATTGATTTGCAGAGACTGAAAAAAATCCTTGCATCTCTGGGATAAATCTCAATTGATCATGGCATATGATGCTTTTAATGGAGTTAGTTTGCTAGTGTTTTGCTGAGGATTTTTGCATATCTGTTTATCAGTGATATTGGCCTATAATTTTCTCTTTTTGTGATATCTTTGTCTGGTTTTGGTATCAGGGTGATGGCCCCACAGAATGAATTTGAACTCATTCCTTCCATACTGTTTTCATTACTCTAGCTTTGTAACATGGTTTGAAATCAAGAAGCATGATACCGCTGGCTTTGTTCTTATTTCTCAAGTTTCCTTTGGCTATTTGGGGTAACTACAACTTCTTAACACACTATTTTTCTTCCCTTCCCTCTTGCACATTCCCTCACTATGCTCTACTGGGATCAATAGCCAAATAAATGACTTCTCCCAAATTGTTGCCATAGATAAGTGTTATGGGGAACCCAAATAAAGACTATTAAAAGTTTAAAAGCACTAGAACAATGACTAGGCCATTACTGAGAACAAGGATCAATAAATAGAACCTATCACCTTTGCTCTTCAAATGAATGAGCTGGAGAGATGCATAAGAAATAAAACAGGATTCAGTGGATGAACCTGAACCTCTTTGAACAGGCAGAAGCTTTGAATAGGGGGAGAGTGAAATTCTGCCTCTGGCCAGGATATGGAGTTGATGCTTTACTGAGAGGCTCAGAGTGAAGAAGTAGATGTTCAGCTTAGACCAGTAGGTGAAGGAACTCACTGAGGACTAGAATCAGCCTATGTTCTAGACCAAATGACTAGAAGAAGAATATGAAGTAGAAGAAGGAAGGGCTTCCAAATTCACAGCGACAGAAATCTTCGGTGGAGGAGTGAGGAAGAAGCATTGATCTCTTGGCATGGGAGGATTTAAAGCCTGGATTGGTGGGAGGCAGTTGGTAATCTGGCATGACCCAAGATGGTGGGGCACAAAGGGTAGGAGAGGAGCTAGGACTCCTCAACAGTTAGGAACACCGTCTTAGGCTTGGGTCTCAAGCCTCAGCAATCTAGAACTTGTCTGGTTTCAACTGTTTTATATTCATTTATTAGTAAAACTGTGTGTCTCTGTGTGTGTGACTTAACTGAAACACAGTGAAAAACAGTAGGTGAAACTAGTGTTCTTCTGCATGTCTGTCAACATAAAGTCTTAGCACATTCTTAGTCTTAGTCTTATGAGTTTGGCAGTCTCCCAGAGCCAGGGACCTGTGATAAAAAGAGTGGAGAAGGCCAGCTGGGAGATGGAAGGTATCTGGTATGTACATATGTATCCTTTCATTAATGAGCTTTATTTGGTACAAGATCCATTTCTGCAATCAATTTTAAGGTATTCTGTTAGGTGCTGTAACAGAAGCACTTTTGGTGCAGAGATTGAAAAATAATGGCAAATCCCTCCCCCTTGGTTTGACAGCTTGGTAATTGGTGAGGAGGTTTCTTTGGCAAATGCAGCCAGGTCCCTCATAAGGCAAAAATAAAATAAATTATTTTTGCCTGCGTGGAGGTGGATGTATTGGAAGATCTCACTTCTAACTCACCAGTTCTAGGAACTTGGGCAAGTCTTCAACATTTGCCTCTTTCCTCACATGTAAAATAAGGGAGGTTCTAAGCCATCCTTAATAGCTCTTGGAATTCTGTAATTCCAGATGAGATGGTTGGGTCTGGAGAGGGTGGATTTAGGGCTGGCCAGAAGGAGCCTGCCTATGTGGACGTATTCTGTAGGGCAGAGCTTGGATTTAGCATATTTGATTGTTTTGGTCTCTATAGAGATGAAGATGTGAGAGGCTTTCTGAAAATCCTTTTAATTGAAAGTATTTGGGGTCTGACTTAAGCTCTGTTTATATGCTTCCTTTCCCTTCTCCTGAGTTGTTTCTTTTCCTGTGTCCCCTCAAAACAGCTGCCTTTGTTAAATGTCTTTGGTTTCAAGATAATTTTTCCTTTTTAAACATGTCCTGTGAATGTAGCAGAGGGGAAAAGTAAGCTGGGCTAGAGTGAGGGGCATGAGGGGCCTGTGTGGGCCAAGTGTTTTGTTTGACCCACACCCATGCTTGGGTTTCTGTACTTTGGGAGTTCTGCTCAGGTGCTGTCTTAAATTTTAGTGCTACAATGACAGGGCATGCTTGATCCTTTCACACATGTAACTGGGCTGTTGGCTGTAGGAGGGTGGGCAGACTTTTTATAACGAGTGCTTGGTCTGTTCTCAACTCAGTCACCTATCTAGAGGTGTATGTTTCACAGTTACATGCAGGGAATTTCATTCTGGGCCAGCTTTCTACTGCCCTCAACCAGATTCTTGTACTTTTCCCCAAGTCTTCTCCCCAACTTCACCCTTGGTCAATTTCAGTATTGGCTTAAATGAATAAGTATAATTTTTTAATCCCCTCAACCTCTTTAATGAGCTCTAGGGATGTTGTTGTTCTTGTGTTAGTGGTGTATTGAGAAAGGTAGTATATATGTCTTGTAGGTTTGGAAAATGTAGATGAAAGAATTTAAGCTATTTGCCCAAGGCTCAAAGTGGAACTATAATTGCAACTTCACTCATTATCATCATCTTCAGAAATCAACACCCCACAGGTTGATGTGTATCTTGAGCTTCTGAGCTAGGCCCTACTAGTCTAGACTCTGACACTGAATGCTTTTCCTGCTTAAACTTTATACCTTTAAAGTTGGCTTCCATTTACCTGAGAATTTATGCTTCCATATTTTTCATAAACTCTTTCTGTAGGCTACCAACTATAATTTTACAATCTAGGTGAAATGTAAGCAACAATCAAAGCTCCTAGCAAGAAATCTTGTGGTGGTGGTGAGAGAGGAGGGGGAGAAACCCCTTAGCTTATGGTTGTTGGTCTATGGTAAACAATTTCAGATTTACTATTACTACTGACATATTTGGATGATTATATGTTAATCAATTATGACATTAAGATGTTGGTTTCTGAGCCCCATTTTCTTTGCAGTAGCAGCCAGAGTGGCCCCTTTGGTTCCCTTTGTCTAATCTAACTATGGAGCCGCATAGCAATTTTGTTTTTTCAGTATTTTTTGAGCACCTACTGTGCTCTTGGCACTAGGCCCACACAAACATTTATGATATATCCTTGCCTTTGAAGAAAAGCAAACCTGCTTTTCTCGTGTGCTGATTTTAGGAGATTTAGAAATGGGAGTTGCTGGGGGTTATTGTTCATGTAGCAGGTGGCATTGTTTTTAGGAATCTAGTAGTTCTTTCACCATGACCCATAATTATAATAATGCTCACATTTGCATTATGCTTTGCAAAGATTTTTCGTATTTAATTTCATTTGGTCTTCACAATTCTGTGAGGGAGGCTGCCAGAATATCGTTACCTTCAATTTACAGAGGAAGAAACTGAGGGATGGAGAGGTCAGTGACGTGTCCAAGGTCAATAGCTAGCAAGCGGTGAAACCAAATCTCAAACTCTTACCTTGTGACTCTAATTCAGAAGTCTTGCTGCCATTCTGCCTCCTTCAGAAAAGAACAAGGAATAGCACCGTGAACCCACTGAGGGCAGAGAGCTTGTCTTACTTACCTCAGGTTTCTCCCTGCTCCTAACCTCTAGCACATTGGTACACATGGGGAAATAATGCAGGTTTATTGAGTGAGATTAAAGCCCTTCAGTGAGAGAGATAAGAGATGGCCTCTTTCCCACTTTCATATTACCAGACTGTAAAGATGCTGATGGTAATCTATTCTGCTTTGTTCTTGCCCATAAATATTTGTTTGTATAGAACATTTCATCACCCAGCAGTCTAGGGTATTACTTGGTCAATGGGAACCTGAAAGTAGTACTATCCAATTTCAGAACTATTCACTTACATTGGAGCCTATCTTATCTGTCACAACTTCGAGGACTTCTTAAAGAATCTGGACTTTGCCACTGCTCCAGAGACCAGCCAAGTAAGCAATTTAAATATCCTGCCTGTGAATGTCATAAAGGCAGGGAGCGGGTAGGGGTTGTTAGTGCTATCTTTTCACAAATACCACTACAGAGGTATGCCTGGTACTTGTCTCAAAATTCAGGACACTGGAAAATGTTTCTCTTGTTACCATCTTCTGAAGTCATTCTCAGCAGAGGAAATTTATCTTAGGCTAAGATAGGCAATTATTCCAATCTGAAACCACAGTTGCTCAACTTCAAGAAATCTGGTTAACCTCAAGTAGGTGACACTTGATGGTTTTTCCTTTGTACAAAATGAATTTTAATTTTCTCTAAGGCATGATGTGGAAATCCTTCAGTGAGTGCCCAATGACCTGAGCTATCCAACTTGTATTCAGCGAGTATGAAATCTATTTCAGATGAGTCTCTGTTCCCATTCTGCCCCATCAGCAGGGAAGAAAGGGAACAATTATTTGGTGATAATTACTCTGACGGCAATAATCTCTGGCAGCTGCTAGGGAAGAGACATAATTGCCTCCTACCACCCCACTAACTTTTTGGAACAGACCTCTGAAAGCTTGATAAGACGGGCCGAAGATGTGTGAACATCCTCAAAATAACGTTCTATCCACTTCCATCACCCAGGCTTTAATTAAACACAATTCATACCTCTTTAGAGGCTTGAGATGATGCATGTTAGAGAACTCCATAAAGGGAAGGGCCATAAAACAGCATAGGTTACTACACATTGTTTATTTCCTCTAATCCCAGCCGTTGCCCTAAAAGCCTGCTTTTTCTTATAGCAGAGATGTGGTGGAATTGGAAAAAAATTAAATTTTCTTCTAGAAATTTTGGGAGAGGATTTGAAGGGGAAGATATGTGAGTGCAGATGGAAGATAAAATTTGGATAAATACCCCTGATTTTTTTTTTTAATGCCTTAAAGTCCTTTTTCCCATGTAAATAAAGAGAAACCATCATCAGCCTTTCTAAAAGGGGATTTTCAGTCTTTTCCCAGTTGGAGGCAGTGTGTTAGTGACACAGACTGAGCTGGTCTGCTTTCACATTATAAATATGCCTATTTTTATATGTTGTACATAAGCTTTGGGCTCATTTTTTAAAATCTGATAAAAATGTTCTGGTGTAAACATTCTTCTGCTCAGTCTAAACTACTTCATTGAATAGTCTAATCATAAATTGTCAGAATTTTTCAGAAAGCCAAAGGGTCTTAAAACACATTTGAATTTATATAATAAAGACCAGAGGCCAATTTTTGTTGTTAACCCCCTTTTACTTTTTTCTATCCCTACCTTAAGCCTGAAACTCTGCACATCCTCCTGGTCCTGATTCCTATAGCAGTTGTAAAATACTCCTTCCTCTTCTCTTCTCTTTTTTTTTCATCCCATGATTCCATTTCACAGATGTTGCACAATCTGTTATCATTGCATTTTCTAGCACATCCATGTCATGATATGGCTGGTGGTTGAAAGTTAAGGAACATGGCCATAAAGAACAAGACAAGTTTACTTCACCAGCCTCGTGAGCCCTAGAACACAATTGTAGGCTTTTTGTAGAGCATATTGGCATGTGAGGTGATTGTTCCTGCCTCAAGGGTCCACTACTGAATTGGGGCCATTAATTTATCCAAGTAGGAATGTATCAGAGGGTTTTTGAAAAAAGGTGCTGTTCTCCTGCCCTGATGAGTAATGCCACAAAAAAGCACTGTCCCTTTATAGTTGTTTCTTGGCTGTAACAGAATGAATCTGCCTCTTCTTGATTATCCCTGGAGGGTAAGCTGTGTGATAACCCTTTAAGTTTCTGATGTTCTAAAGTAGCCCTTCTCAAACTGTAATGATCATCTGCATCCCCTGAGGATTTTGTTAAAATGCAGATTCTGATTCAATTTATAGCTCTAAACTGGGGTCTGAGACTGCGTATTCCCAGGCTAGGGGTTGAATCAGAGCTGTAGTTGCCAGCCTACCCCACAGCCACAGAAAGACGTGATTGATAATCTGAGTGGCATTTGCAGCCTATACCATAGCTCACAGCAACGCCAGATCCTTAACCCACTGAGCAAGGCCAGGGATCTAACCTGCATCCCAGTGGATTAGGATACTTGGCAGGTTCATTACCTCGGAACTGCAATAGGAACTCCAAGATTGCATTTTTTTTAAAAAAAATTTATTTTTTTAATTACTCAAATGAATTTATCACATCTGTAGTTGTATAATGATCGTAACAATCCAAGATTGCATTTCTAACAAGCTCCATGGACCACATTTTGAGCAGCTCTATAATATGCAGCTATGGATAGGTCCCCTGTCTGGGATCTATATTAAAGCCTTTGGTGGCCCATCCCATCCCTGGATGTTGGGAGTGGGCAAGCACTTTAAGAAAAAATAACTGTTGCTGAATTTTAAAAATCATTTTGTTGACAATGTAGAATATAGTTATTTGTGGAGCATATTTCAGAAAACAGTCTTATTGTGCTTTTTTTGCTGGTCAGTTCATTTAAGCATATGACTTGCTGTTTAGTAACACCAATCATTTTCACCTTGTTAGTATTGCTCATGTGCATTTTCTTTTCCACAAACAAGTTATCTTTCTGGAAAACACTTGTAGTCTGGGATGGCTAGCAATAATGTTCCTTTGATGCTGACAGGGAGCCCACAAGTAGGTCTAAAACAAATAGCAGGCCTGTATTTTTTTTCAGCCTCAGTCCACATGTCACTTGGAGTCTGATTCTCCATTTGTCATATATATCTCTCTTCCCTGTAAGGAATGAATGATTACAAATAATATTTCTTTATACCCCCTAAAATGATTCCTGGTAAGCATGTATGTGTGGGAGGTGAGCGTGGGGTTCTCTACCTGTTCATCAACCTGGAAGCTCTCTGAACAATGTCCTTTAGGGTTTTTCTGGAGGCTTCATTTCATGGGCCTGATTGATCACCTCATTGGCCATTGGTTTGATTAAATAATTGGCCATTGATTGAACTCTATCACTAGCCCCCTTATCGTAGAAGCAGTGGGAACAGACTCCAGATTGTAAGTCTCTAGAGGAAGGATTCTTCCAGCACTTCCTGTCCCATTTCCTCCCAAGCTCTCTTCCTCTGCTTCCTTCCCCAAGCCCTTCTCAGGTTGGAGAGGCTCTTCAGGGCTGCTGGGAAGGTGGAGAGAATGAAATTTGCTAAATCTCCAAGCAGCTTGTAGAGTTTGTGGTCTGTGGTAAGCACGAGGGTAAAGGCGGGCTGGTTGGGGAGTGAGAGAGGATCCATGCTGTCATTTCTACAGCTTGTGGGATTAGGAAGGTGGTCCTCTCAGGCTGGAGGACTGTGAACAGGGAAGTTTTGAGTTGACATTTGTGAGTGGGCTTAGAGAAATGGTGTGCGAGGGTCTGGTTTGGCTGGAGCTCTTGATACAAGTGAACCGCTGTGCTGGCGCTCCCCACACTTGCCTGATGGAGTCCTCATTACAACAGCTCTGTGAAGCTGGTTCTCATGGCTCCATTTTACAGGGAGGTAAAGCAAAATATTTGCGCCACTGAAGTGGTAAGTAGCAGAGTCAGTATTTGAACCCAGGTTTGTCTCACTCCAAATTCCTTGAAATCCTGCTGTGCACAGCAGGGCATTATGGGAAGTGGTAAGACCTTTTGTGACCTACGGCAGATGAATGAGGTGTCAGGCAGGCTAAGGTCCAGAAGCCAAAACTGGCTGTGTTTACAGTTTACATTAAAAAAATTTTCACCCTATCTTACTTAGCACACCTGCTGGTCGTTGGGAGACTCTAGTTTTTGCAGAAAATTAATGAAGTGCTTTTTAAAAATTCCTTTTGTGCTCTGCAGAACTGGATTTCTGAATGTCATGTGGTGTGCAGCTAGCTACAGTAACACCTCCTAGATGTGCAAGGAGACAGTGTGTGGATGGCACACCCCTCAGTGCCAGGGGCCAGGACCTCCCACAGGATGTTTTAAAGAAGATCATAGAAGGCAGCTCAGCTTCTCTGTGGCCAAACCACAAAATGCCAAAGTTTCCTTCAAGTCCCGAAATCCCAAAGGGTATAGGCCATGCCTGTGAAAGAATGCTGAGCTTTGAGAAATGGTAAAGGGAGAACCACATCCCTTGAGGGTATAGACACATTTATCTACATGAGGGAATTTAAGTGGTAAGTGAATTCCTAAGTGTTCATTACATGGAATTGGCGTTTGCAGGTGTATAAGTTGTGTTTGCCAGTGTGGGTCAAATTTACTGTGCAAAGGAATCACCTGGGGATCTTTTGACATGCAGATTCTGTTTTCCTGTGTCTGGGGTGAGCCTGAGAGCCTCCATCTCCCAGACTTCCAGGTGATGCTGATACTGCTGGTCTGTGGACCCCACTTTGAACAGCAAGTGTTATGCCTCCCTGCATCCTCCTCGTTCCTCTTCTCTGAACTCAAAGTTCACTTACTTTGGGATAATTGTATTCAGAGAGGCAGGATGGACAAGAAAAAGGGAACTTGAATAATCTTCTGAGTTGATATTAAGGAATCTCTATTGCAGTATATTATAGTTGTGAAGAGATGTTGTGAGGACAGCAACAAAAATGTGACAGTGGTTTGCTAGTCAAACTTCAGAAGCGTTGGGTTGAAAAGTTCAATAGATTTCTTAATTTGTCAGGACTGCTCAGAGGCTTTAATTGGCTAATGTGCCTTATGACTTTCATAGGGGAGCCCTTCCTCAAATTCATTTGCCCAAAGAATACTTTCTTTGAGGACCATATTAAGAGCATAATGTTCACCAAGACTGTCTGTTTCAGACATTGCCAAAAGTGACCATGTGAGAGGTGGAACTCTTCCCTGAAATACTGTGGCAATATAAAACTGCTCTTATTCTCGATAGGCTAAGAGTTACTCAAAATAAACTCTGGAAACAAATACAAGTTGAGCTGAGGGAAGCACTGACTAGGTTCCATGCATGTACAATGCCAGACCTGTGACTTTGCAGGGGAACACCTGATATAAATGGATGAGGAAGGAGTTAAGAAAATGGAAATAATTTAGATTAACAGGGATATGGGGCAGGAAGAAGTCAACTAGAAAAATCCTTGTTTGTGGGGAGCAGTTAGTCAGAGGGCTTAATCCATGGGGCTAGCAAGGGTAGGGTATGGAGAAATCCAGAATACAGGAGGTAGGCAAGTTCCAGGCAGTTCTGTTTCTTGCTCTCTCTCTCTCTCTCTCTTTTTTTTTTTCTTTTCTGATATGCCTAGTGATTGAGCACTTCTTTTGGGGGAAAATTTCAGACTTGATGAGGCAGAGGCTTCTCTCACAGAGAAGCTGAATACGGCACACCATGTTTTCTGTTTTCTCTCCTACTTTTCAGGTTCCAGTCACATGGACCTGGGCTCCCCCATTCAGAAATTCTGTCCTAGACTTTGATTCAGAGCAAAAACAGGCACTTGGTGGACCCCATTCTCATGGGACAGCAGAGACAGAATGTTTAGGCTCTAGAGGCAACAGGGACGGTGGTTCTATAGCCACTGTCCAGTGTTGGCTCTCTACATAGTACCGGTCACAGGCTCTGTGCCCTGTGGGAGTGGCAGCAGCATCTCCCTGGACCAGCCTTGTGGCCCAACTTGGGCATTGTTCTTGGTGGAGAGCCTGAGCCTGGTTCTGCACCAGCTTTGGAACTGTGAGCTTCCCATTTCCTTTTCTGCTTAAATAAACAAGAGTTGGTTTCTGTTGCTTATGGCTTGGAATCCTGACAGACATAGAAGATGAATGGAAGCTCTCAGCTCAGCTTCAGACAGACCCAGAGAGCACTTTCCATTTGAATTCTGGGGTAGACTTCGGTGTTTATGAAGGAAAGTCTGTTGTAGCCTAAGATTCTAAGTCAAAAGCACCTTGGGAGCCCTGGTGAGCCAGTTAGGTGACAAGGAGATGAAGAAATGAATATTACTGAGTGAGCACTCACTAGGTGCCAGCCAGATGCTCTTATCTATAGTTTTCTCATTATATCTTGTGAAATGGCTGTTGTTATCCTCACTTTTCAGAAGGGGAAGCTGAGATATGGGGAGTATAATTAACTGTTGAAATAGTAAGTGTTGGAGCTGGCCTTCCAGCCAAGGGCTTTCTGATTCCAGTTATCACTACATCAGGACGTTTGGTCCACACTTCTCTGCAGAGCACCTTCCATGTGTCAGACGTGATGACAATCTTAGGCAATACCTGCCTCGTGGAGATTAAGATCTGCTATAGGAGATACACACTAAAGTAACTACAAACTAGGAAGGAGAGCTAAAATGAGAATATATAACAGGGAAGGCTGACCTTGTTATAAATTGTGGAAGGGAAATGGTTTCCCCAAAGGGGTGCCCTTTGAGGAGGGTTTCAAGGGCTGCATAGGAGGAAACTATGTTGAATGGAGAGAGGCAGAGGGGCTTCCTAGCAGGGAGAACTAAGTACAAGCTGGACACATCTTGTGTTTGGTTAGTACCCTGAGATTTCCTGTAGTGTAGGAAATACACTGCTTTTATGTATTTAGTGGTCATCTGCTCCATTAAAGACAGATAGAGGAGAGCAATGAAAGAAAAAGAGTCAGAACCTCAGGGCTGTGGTAGAAGATGGAAGAGAAACCTTGTTCTTGGGGGAAGTGGTCCTGGAACCACCCGTTCGCACAAGACTTGTCTTGTTCTATCTTGGGAAATAAGTTCCCACTGATCTCTGAATGGAGAATGAGAAACAGGGCTCAACACAGGATGCACCCCCCGACTCACGCCACATCAGTGCCAAGCTTTTTGCTGGCTGCTGTAGGAACTAGACAGTGAGAGAAGAGAGGGTGGCACAGCATACAAGGAGACCTGTCACCCATTTCTGCATGGAATTAGGATAGATAGTCAGGTGAATTGAACTGCTGGGTTCTGTTTCTCTGGACACTGCCCTTTTTCTCGGAGCTTCTCCTTGTCAAAGGACATGTTGTAGAATGATATTGGAAGAATTACTCTTGTTTTACTTAGAGCAAATTTTGGGGGAAATCTAAACATAAGGTCCAGATATTTTTTCAAAATGAAAATTATCAATCTCTGTCTACTAAAATCCCATGTGACAGTTAAGGCTCAGTTTCTCTCCAGAAAGCCCTTTTTAATTATGTCAAACAGAAACTATGTCTCACCTCTTCAGACCTCCCAGTTCTCTACAGGGCCCCATTCTCAGGGCATACGCAGATCATATCTACTTTGTCTGGTAGTTATTTGGGTCTATGTCTTATCTTTCCAGCCCCATTGCAAGTTTGATAAGTAGAGGAACTATGTATCATAAGGCATTGTGATATTCAAAGTGTTTTGTGCACGAGAGTTGCTCTTTGAAAAGATTTGTGAGCAGACTGGAAACTGAAAGTTGATTTTAAGAGAAGCTCTCTCTTATTTTGTCACCAATTCGAGTATTTATTAAAGTACAGATTACATTGTAGAGAGAGCTAAAAATAGAGTTGAAAAAGATAGGGCTTGGTATATATGCCTTAGTCCTGTGTAGAATAATCAGGGAGTGGAGTCCCTTATTTAAGCCTTTCAATAAGCCACTGGAGTAGGAAAGTCCTGGGTGCAAGTCCTGGTCCTGTTATTTACCTGCTGTATGAGCTCAGGCAAGTCACTTGACCTCTCTGAATTTTGATGTCCTCATTTGTAATGTATGGGAAGTGCCATGTCTAATTTGTGGGATTTCAGAGAGAACTAAAGAAATAGCATAGAGGTGCTTTTCCTCCTCTCCTTCCAGGATTACTCCTGTGGTGGGTGCTGACAGGATGGGGGAAAGGACCCTGCTGTCCAGTCTCCATCCTCTTGCTGCAGCCTGAGAGGACATGTGAACCTGTCATGCCCCTTGGACATTATGGTTTCGAGGCTGGGGCTGTATACTTTGCTTCAGAGCAAGTGTGTCTTGGGCTCATCATGTCCATTTGTGAATTCCTGGGCAGGACAAATTGTCCATTTTCCAGTCACTTTCACAGAAGTCATTTGGTGTTATAAATGATCACAAGTCATTTGTCCTCTCAAAGTGGGTCCTTTTTTGTGTAGACTGAAGATACTCATCTCCTAAAAAACGGCTGTACCTACTTGTGAGGAGGAAGTTTCTGTGAACATCCCCTCTCATGAGATGGATTCATTAATAAGGGCAGTAGTCAGACCCACGAGTATCGGGGTACAAACTCGGGGGTCAGCAGCTGTGGCCACACCTTAGGAAACTGCACACTTCACTTGGGACTAGAGTGAAGCAGCTTCACAGTGGTTCTGAAAAGGAGCTTCCAGGGCACTCTCCCCAAAATGGACATCCTGCTCCAAGCCTAGATCCAGGCTTCACACCCTCTCTCTGGGCTCTGGGGATCAGAGAAACCCAGGCGTGCCAGGAAGAGTTCAGCTGATCAAGCTTTGAGAACAGTTTCTGCCCCATATGGAGATTGGGTAAGTTCTTGGTTTCGGAGAAGATACTTTTAGGTGGGTGGGAGAAGAGGGGGAGAGACCAAGATACAACGTCTGGCTTCCATTGGTCAGGGTCAACTTGGGCTGTAGTGTTAAGGGGGTTTCGGCAGCCACTGTTGTTTTCGTTGCTCTGGCAACCAGAGGAGAAACACTTTACGCCTAGTGCAGGTGCACAGTGGTTGAGTGGGCCCATTTCCTCCAAACATTGCTGGCTGGCCTAGAGACAGTGACCTCGGAACTCCTCCAGGATGGATAGCTGAAAGTTTTAGCGTGTGGAGACGGAAATGTGGACACTCTGAATCAGGGGGCTTTGCCTACAGGAGCTGCTAGCAGTGCCTGGGTAGTGTCCTCCCTGTTGGCACAGGCACAGGAAAGCTGGGCCTGGGCTTGGAAGGGTCAGTGGGATCTCCTGCCTTTCCCTGCTTGACTTTCCTGCCTCTGGCAGCTGCAGCCCCAGCAGTTGTATCCTGCATCCCATTGAGGAAGCTTCATGCTGGGTCAGACCCAGGACTTACAGCTCCACCCTGGAACTCTGATGAGAAGCAGGGAGGGGGTCAGGGCTTCCTCACTCTGGTGCCTGCCCTTGCTGAGCTCATGTATCCCCACTGAGCCACTCTGCTATGCACTCCCAGGGGCTGTCCCTCTGTAAGGGACTCAGGGTGACAGCCTCTAGGGTCTGGCAGACACAGGATCTGTGAGATGGAAATAGGCAAATCCACGGCAAAGACTTGTGAGGAGGAAGTTTCTGTGAAAGTACCTAAGGCTGCACCTAATACATAGCAGGTACTCGGTAAATGGGGTCTTTGCTCCTAGCCTAAGTGCCAGAGTTTACAATGCACTTATTATACCTCTCTGAACTTACTGCTGGGACCACTTCTTTACTAGAAGTTTTAAGACAAAGAGCATTCAGCCAGCTCAATCCATCAGCGGATCCGGCAACTCTCACTATTCATATCCAGAAACTCACTCCTTCTGCCACTTCACCGTCACCACCTTGCCCCAGCATCATTACCTCTTGCCTGGATTATTTTAGTTGCCTCTGGACTGGGCTTCCTGCTTTTATCCCTGACCCCTCAATCTCTTTCCATGCAGTAGACAAATGTTCTTTGTAGACTGTTAGTCAGATGGCTCCTCTCTTCTGCTCAGAACTTGCCAGAGTCTGCCAATCTCATGCTGAGCCTACCCCATCAGGGCCCTCTCCTCTGAGACCTTGTTTCCTACTCCTTCCTCCTTATTCCTTCTACTCCAGCTACACTGGCATCCTGCTGCTCCTTGAATATAACAAGCATGCTTCTGCCCCAGGACATTTGCACTTGCTTTCCACTCTGCCTTGTGTGTTCAAGTATCTTTATGGCTCATGCCTCACTTCAGTAGGCTCTCTGCTTAGCGGCTACCATCTCAGTGAGGGCTTCCTTGGCCACCTATCTAAAATGTCATTCCCAATCTCCATCCCTTTCTATCCTTCTGCTTGCTTTTCCTTCATATATCTTATTATAACCTGAAATATGCATTTATGGCTTTTTTTTTGGTCTTATACTATAATGATGTCAACTCCATTTTGTTTCTTCCCTGTTGAATTTCCAATGCCTAGAATAGTGCTTCACATATAGTATGCTCTAAATGGATATAAATTAAATGAAAGAATAAATGAATGAGATAAAGGATAGCATACATATACATATATTTAAATAATATGAATTAAGTGGAAGTTTTCATATGCTTAGTTATTGTTTAAAAATGAAGCATTTTTTTTTTTCTCTAGGGTTATTTTCTTTGGAGAGGATTTTTCCCCCTCATTACCAGCATAAGAGCATCTTCTGCCAGTACAGCCCCACCTCATTTGAGGCACCCACCTTGGCTGTACCCTCAGATGATGAAAACACTCTTGGGGCAGTGGCCTGGGTACAGGGGTTGGTGGGGGTTCTGCACATACTGTTTGTGGGGGACCCGTTTTTTAGATGCAGAAACTCTGTTGTTAAGAACTGTATTTTATTTGTTGATAATGGGTGACTGAGGCAGGGTTGTGGGAGGAAGGGGTGAGACATAGAGACTTTTGGAACAGGCAGGAAGATGGAAGGGAAATAATTGAAATAATTTCCTCCAACAAGCCCCACATGGGAATGAAAATTAATATCTGCCATAAAGAGGTAAATTAGAGGCACCCACTGGGGGAAGGGAAACATCTCCAATTAGGACACACTCACATGGTTTGGCAGCTTCCTGTGAGATGCCAGTTGCCCCAGTAACCCTCTGGGTCCTTCTCCTCTCCCTCATATTTTTCATTAAGACTTGGTTTGATGATAAGAGTAAGATTCACTTAAAGTGATGTGAGAAACTGTGAGACCAGCAGAAAAGTGAAAACCCTGCCAATGGCACGAAAGCTGCGAACTCTAATCTTCTCAAATTAAATAGACTCAGAGTTGCATCTGGAATTGTGTGTGCTTGGCAACCTGAGGTGAAACCCCTCTGAAAAACATCTGACAGAAATTGCCTCTTCACGAAATGTGAAAAGAAGCTCCCACCCAATTATTAAGAGGCTGCCCAAGAGGAAAGGAAAAGTTTGTGCAGCTAACACAACATGCAGTTTGCCAAAATCATCCTGCCCTAATTCTCTGGTCAGCGGAGCCGCTTTTCTGAAGAGCAAGTAACTCGTGATTTGGTTGCTTGATTCTGCTGGCCGCTCCTGCTGCACACCCCCACCTCACCCAGGACCCCCTGCCCAGACTGCAGCCCCTCTTGGCATATTCACTGGTGGGGTATTCTTCAGGGCCTGAAACCTCAGAAATTCCGTTGAGAGCACAATGATCTACACTCAGGCTGTGAATGGCCACGAATGTCATATTGCTTATCTCTCTCTGTGCAACACCCAGCAGCTGCTGGCGTTTAACGAGGAGGCGGCACAGGGCTCTGAGAATCGTCCTGTGTGTGCTTTGTTCCTGCATTTTGCAGCTGATTTAAGAGCAAGAAAGGAACAGAACTGAACTGATGTCTTTACTCCAGAGAGCGTCCACATCCTTCCTAGGACAGGAAGAGCAGGTGACTGGGGACACCGGACATTTGGCAAGCTGGAGGCTTTCCTGCATTGGCATGCTTTGCCGGGGTTTTCATGAAAAGACAATGACCTTTACAGAAAACAATGACCTTTGCAAAGATCTCTAAACCCTGACAACTCAGCAGCAAGCTCAGTTCCACAGCCGTTTCTCTTGCCTTTCCCAACAGACTTGAACAACTAGAAAGAAAGGAAAGACCTTTAAAAAAAAATTGCCCAAGTTTTTGGCAAACCTTAGGCACTCTTTTCCCCACCCTATAATTAAGGCAGAAGTAAACAGTAAGAGAATATCAAATTGCAGCTTGCTTCAGTAATAAGTGCCTAGGTGGAACAGTGCTTGTACAGACCTGTGCCTTGAGACATAAGGGCAGCCTCCCTGGGGAGGACGCCAATGGGTCCCCAGATCTGATATATCAGAATTAAGACCTGAGGATTTGGAGCAGAGGGACAAGAAAAGGTGAGTCATCTGGGGCATTATCTGAAAACAAGAAAAACTTTCTTCCTTCGGAGTTCCCCCACCAACTCTGTGAACTCCTTGTTTTTGGAGGTCATCTCCTGGATGGTACTGCCTCACCTTGAAGAGGCTGGTGGGTCCAGAGAATCCAAAGCACTTCCTGGTAAGCCAAATGTGTGTGAAGACCCTCCATCAGACTGGCTTGGTCTGTATCCTACCTCTGTCACTCACCAGGCTGAGTGACCCCAGATGAGTTGCTCACCTTTTCTAAACTTCAGTTTCCTCAACTCTAAAGACAAAATAGTACTCATCTTATAGGGTGTATGTGAGGTGAAAATAAAGCAGTGTAAAGTGCTTGCCATGTAAGAACCACCTGACCACTGGTGTTGCTGTGTATCAGTTCATTTCTTCTTATTGAAGAAGCAAATTTCTATTGAAATTTGCTTATCCATTCAGCTGTTGACTTGACTTTTGAGTTGCTCCCAGTTTTTGACTGTTAAAAATAAAGCGGTTACTATTTGTGTGCAAGTCTTATGTGAACATAGTTTTCCATTTCTCTTGGGTAAAAATTACTTAGGAGTAGAATAGCTAGGTTATACAGTGGGTGTATGTATGACTTTTTAAGAAAATGTCAAACTACCTTCCAAAGTGCACCATTTTACATTCTCACCAGCAGTGTGTGAGTGTTCCAGTTGCTCTACAACCTTGCCAACACTTGGTATGGTCAGTCTTTCTAATTTTATCCATTCTAATAGGTGTGTAAGTGATTCACATTTACTTTGGGTTACAGTGAAAATATTTAGGTGAACATTCTGTGCCATTCATTCACTGCATTCATACCATTCATTCATTGCATACTGAATAGGCCCCAAAGCTCAGATATTATCTGAAGACAAACTGTGGTGAAATCTAATCCACAGTGCAGTTGGTTGTATCTGACTCAGAGATTAAGTGAATTTCAAGCAGCAGCAGCAGCAGCAGCCACCGCCTGATGATTCAGTGCTGTAGACCCCTTAATTTTCTTCCTGTTTCTCTTACTAAAGCCAAATAATTGCTGTGGTTATTGCTGTGGAAGCCATTAATGATCCTGGTCAAAACACCTTTATCTCTTATTACTAATAACAAATATGGTAAGATTGGCAACCCTATTGAGTTTGCTCCTGTGTTTATAATAATGAGGTTAGTGAAAATGTTTATTCCATTTTAGAATCCAAAAGAGAGGACCCATTGGAGAAATTTAATTCTAATCTTAGTTCCAGGAATAGCTTTGTTTTTCCTGAACATACGGTTTGTTTTCACCTGGTGGGTGCTGGGGATAGTGGCATTACTTTCTTTATACTGGTAGCCAAGATCTCAGAGCCAGATTTATCTTCTGTTACATATAGCAAATTGGTAAGATTTATAGTATACATTTTGCAAACTGACTCTTGCTTGGCTCCATCTTACCTTCCTATTTGATTTTCTATTTGCTTTATATTCCTTACTGGTTGAAGACCAATTTTGTTCAAAAAATATTCATTTATAGTCAGAACTTAAAGGCATAAATTAGGTCCTCTCTTACTTTACTCCAGAGCCACCTGGTTCCCTCCCCCAGGGACAAATGCTGTTATTGATTTGTTGCATGTCTTTCCTGAGATAATCTATGTGAGTATAATCATATTTATGTAGTGTAAGCAGTTTGTTGAATGAGTTGGAGTTGGTAGGGTATAAACAGAAAGTAACTTTATTTCTGCTCATTCCCAACTCTTGAAATTTTTTGTTGTTTCCTTGCTTGCCCATAGATGAATTCTCTGGTAGATCCCTTAGTTTTTTCAGGTATTAACAGATAGCCTCACTTTCATTTAAAAAGTCTAAACTAATATAGAATCTAAACTAATAAATAAAAATCTCTCTTACCAAGAAAAACATCCCCCCTTGTCTAGCTGGGGCCTGGCTGTGTCTCAGATGTGCCCAGGGGTGCAGTCTGCCTCCCCAGTGTCTCTCTCAGCCTGGCTTCTCTGCTGCTCCTCCTCACTCACCTTGTGCCCTCTGGCTCTTCTAGGGTTGATGGGCTGGGTGGGTTGCACCTGCAACTCTCCTTCGAGGAACACCCTTGGGCCACCACAGCCTCTTAACCTATAGGTGTAGAGGTGTGGGTGTGCCTGGGAATATGGGGTTTATGTCTTCCCCCTTTCCTGGAGAGCCAATGATTGAATGGAACAGGATAAGGAAGCTAGCTCCCTTGCTGCAAAACGTACAAACTCTGAGATGTAATTTATATTCTAGAGCTCCCTGTGTGTGAGGTTGGGACTGTGCCAGAAACCTTCACCTTCCCTTGGCTTCTCCTTTCTTCTGTTTCCCTCACCCTCTTATCAGATTCTCTGAGCACTCTTCCTTAACATATCCCTAACTTGCCCAGGAACCCTCATTTCAGGGTCTCTTAGGAACTAACCTAAGACAGCAAATGTCCAAATACTGATGCTCTCATGGGATACTGTGGACATTTCCTCAGAGTTCCCTCATTAAGACCCTTCAATTACAGTTCTCTTTTCTGCCAAGGAGGCCTACAACTCTCCCCTTTGCTCTGATTTCCAGGGTCCACCCCTCCCCTTGCACTTTCCGTTGGGGTCTTTAACTCTGGATTAAAAAGAGCAAAACTCAGTGATAAATTATTACACATCTTCTATTCTTCACCTTAGAAATGTTACTAATTATATATACATGCTTAGGATATATATATATATATATTTTTTTTTTTTTTTGCTTTTTAGGGCTGCACCTGCAGTATAGGGAAGTTCCCAGGCTAGGGGTCAAATTGGAGCTGCAGCTGCTGGCCTACGCCATAGCCACAGCAGTGTGGGTTCCGAGCTGCATCTGTAACCTACACCTCAATGTTAGATCCCCAACCTACTGAGCGAGGGCAGGGATGGAACCCGCGTCCTCATAGATACTAGTCAGATTCATTTCTGCTTTGCCACAGCAGGAACTCCTGGTAGCTTTTTAAGGATACTAAAAGGATTCTTTTTTATCTTTCTAGTCAAACAATTCTGCTGTGATAGTTTTTTTCCTATGGACAAGATATATCTTTCAATTTATAAATTTAAATATTTCCTTTTTGGGGGAAATATACAGCTTTGATACCCAAAGAATCTATTTTATTATTCAAAATGTTGCACTTCTGGGATCGGCTGATGGAGCTGGATTTGAAGAGTTCTGTTTGATCTAACTCTCTAGAGAATTGCAAACCTCCTTGCAAGGGTTCCTTGTTCTGGGGGTCTGTCACCTGAGCAGAAATCATTTTGAATTGTATCTTGAAAGATTTTACTCTTCCATTATTTGGGTTCTCTTCTTCAGGGATATCCATTTTGCTCATGTTTTCTCACTTTGTCTCCTCCATATTTATCATCTTTTTTTCTAATCTAAACTTTTTAAAATAACCTTCTGCTTATTACCATTTTGTTTTACTCACTTTTCTCACCACATCCTCCATTTATTTTACTGTATTCGCATTGGGTACTAATCTCCTTAATGCTACATTCATTGTGAACTTCATATTTGGGATGCTGTAATTTTTTATCTTCCACTTCTAAATTCCGTCCATTCCTGTTTCACCTACTTCTGTCTTTTAATATTTTCCCTCAGTGCTTATATTTCTATTCTGTGTTTTTGGTTTGCAGTGGCAGCCCTGAATTTTTTCTCTTAGCAAAGGAGCACATCTCTATGTCATCTCTGCTCTCTACCAGTTCTCAGGAATCCCTGTAAGAGTTGAACTTTCCAAGGATGTTGGATTCAGGTTCTACTCAGGAAGCAACAAGGGCCAGTAGGCTTGGGAGTTGGGCATATTTTTTTCTAAATCCTGTCTTTGCTATTTACAAGTTGAATTAACTTAGGATATTGGTTACTCTGAGCCTCAGTCACCTCGTTTGTAAAACAGATACGATATTACTTCTTGGTGTTGTTATGAGGATTAGATAAAACAAATAATGCAGAGTATCTAGTTTAGCGTCTGGCTTATATAAGGATAAGGTGCTTAATAAAGGTCCCCTTTATGTTTTTTTTTTTCTAATTAAAGTGATGGATAGGTGCAAGCTATTTTACCACAATAAGAAGGACTTTGTCTTAAGCGCTACTTAACTATCACTCTAAAGCACCCATCACCATGATGATATTAGAAAATATTTATTGAAGGCTTACTATTTTCTAGGAATTTTGCTAAATTTATTACCTATATTACTCATTTAATTGCTCCACATCTCTATGAGGTATGTCATATCATTATGCTCATTTTACAATTGTGGAAATTGAGCCTTGAATAATATCTTGCTAATATCTTGTATTAAGTGGCATATTCACAAAATAGTCCAAACTCTAACTTCAGTGGCCATGTCTTAATTACTATCAAATATTGTTAATACAATGTGATCTTTCCCTGTGCAATAGTAGAAGCAAAAAGACTATGCCTGGTCTTGGGAAGCTCAGAAACACATATATACTCATTGCATAAATAGCTTCATAAAAACACAATTGTGTTCATATGCCTTGTACTCAAAGTAAGGACTTTCATGCTCAGAATGAGATTTGAGATACGAGACTTGGAGGATGCTTTCTTCCCTAGGGAGTAGAACCTTAAAGCAGAATTTCTCATTCTTATCTATTTTTAGGCGGCCTAGTAAAAGTGGGCGAATTCTAAAGCACTTTGATTATTGGATGGATGCGTTTTAAGAAAAAATGCCCCTGGGATTTGTTCTATTTGGGTATGGTAAGACATGCAGGCACAAATGAGTGTCCTAAAGAGGATTTTACACTCACAGATCTGTAGAAACATGAGGCAGAGCACATCAGGCCCTGCAGGACCACATAGGGAAGCAATAGGATTGATTAAGAGACAGAGGGGAGGGCAGAGCCTGGCCCAGAGCCTTTACTAGTTTTGTTTTGTTTTGTTTTGTTTTCCCCTGGGAAGGAATGTATGAGGCAGGGAAGATACATTGAATAATTTGGATAATTTAGGTAGACTCTAGGTTGTATGAGTGGTCCCTAGTTGTCTGGCACCTGGCTCTAGGGTGATTTAGGCTAGGGGGAATATTGGCCTGATGTGTGAAAATTTAACAAAGAAGATGGCTAGGGGCGTGGACTTTGGATTGGTTGGTTTGTTTATTATAGGCTTTTGCTCCCAGGGAAGTCATTTGCTATCTTTAGGAATTAGCTAGCCTTGAAAGGGGGAGGCTCTCCAAGATCAATGCCCCGAATGCCAGAGCATCAAGATTATAGAAAATATGAAAATGTGGTCAATATAGTGGGTATCCATGCTTGCGTGTGTGTGTGTGTGTGTGTGTGTGTGTGTGTGTGTGTGTGTGTATACTATAAAGAAATGAATGGTGTTTAATGCCCTTTTTGGGAGAGGAAGGAACTGATGGGAAATTAAAGGAGAAAACTGGGCAGGTAGTGAGAACTTCATCAGAAGGAACAGTATTAAGTCTTTGCCATTTGTGAAATATTTTTTTCATTTTGAAAATTTGGTATTTTCTGACTGAGTTGTTAAGGAAATTCTTATAAGTACCCAGAGACTTAATGTTGTACTTGAAAGGAACTACAGAAAAGAAATCCATTGTTTTAATTCATTGTTTAGCATGAGCTGACTTTAAATGCTTTAGAAATGAGTTTTATACTTGAACAGTGTTTTCGGTGCATGCAGCATACACAAACAAAGCCAAAGTGAAAAAGTACAGAATTGTAAGACCTGTATCATTGGGTTTCTCCAGACTAAACAAAAAGTTCCAAGTGGTCAGATAAAAAGATTTTTCTTACCATCTCTGTCCCCACCTTCCTGCTAGGGGTCCGAATTTTCAGTACAGTGAAGGAGTGTTGGATCAGGGCCCTTGAAGCGTTTCTATTCATGGTACATCTCTTGGCTTTGGGCAGAGTGCAAGAACTGAACCATATCATGGGACAGGTTTGTTGGAATTCAGACAGTGAGTGTTTCCTCTAGATTACAATTGATTCTTTCCATAAAAAATATTTTTCTAGGCAAGCAGTTTCATAATTTATTAGCTTCAAGGACCTACAAAGTCAAATGGAGATAAACTTTCACTGGGAGAAAATAAATAGCAGTTTTTAAAAAGATGCAGACCACAGACATTTGGGAAACTATCATTTGGCATCATTGTGAGAAACTCATCATCAGTGCAGGATGAATGCCCTGTAAGCCAGGGCCATTCTACCCTCTCTGCCACCTCACAGTCTTATCTCCTAAAAGTTAGCACCAGTGTGAACAGATCATTATAAACACATATTACGTGGTTGCTACGTAGTCTTTTGTGCCTTACTTTGGGCTTGTTGCGCTCTCAAGATCTTTTTTTTTTTTTTTCCTAGCGCCACACCCGTGGCATATGGAGGTTTCCAGGCTAGGGGTCCAATCAGAGCTATAGCTGCTGGCCTACGCCACAGCCACAGCAACTCGGGATCTGAGCTGCATCTGCAACCCACACCACAGCTCATGGCAATGCCGGATCCTTAACCCACTGAGCGAGGCCAGGGACTGAACCCTCAACCTCACTCTTCCTAGTCAAATTTGTTTCTGCTGCACCACAATGGGAACGCCTCAAGATCTTTTTTAACTACGTTCTCTTTAAACAGCCCAAAGAACCTAAGAAGATATCTTCACTTCAGAAGCCTTGACTTCGCTGAAGTTCCCATTGTTTTCTTGTGTAGATGGAGAAATATCGTGCACTCTCAGGGGAAGCAGAGGTCCTTATCTTTGCTCTGGATGCTGGTTCCTAGGAGCTGGTCTGTAGGACCAGCAGTAAATTCTGAAGGACATGCATTCCAGTGTTCAATATTCAGGCTTCTTGCCATGAATATCACAGCAGGCTGTACATAGGATCTTTGTGGGAATATTACCTCTTTGGATGCTTTCCTCCTTCCTGTCTCCTTTTCTGTCTTCTGCTCTCTCCTCTTTCTTCTGCTCTCTCCTCTTTCTTCTGCTCTCTCTCCTGAAGATACCAGTTAAGTACCTACTGGGGGAGTTACCATTGTGGCTCAGTGGGTTATGAACCTGACTAGTATCCATGAAGATGCAGGTTCAATTCCTGGCCTTGCTCAGTGGATTAAGGATCTGGTGTTGCCATGAGCTGTGGTATAGGTTTCAGATTGGGCTCAGATATTGCTTTGCTGTGGCTGTGGTGTAGGCTGGCAGCTGCAGCTCCGATTCAACCCCTTGCCTGGGAACTTCCATATGCTACAGGTGTGGCCCTAAAAATAATAAATAAATAAGTACCACTGGGTGCTAAGGAAGACCCAAAGATAAACAAGACCAAATTCTTGCCATCAAGATGTTCAAAATAAAAAAAGAACTTTATAACACTCAAAATATGGGTATCATCATGCTTGTCCCTGTTTCTTATCTCCTACATTCTGTCAGTCATCTCATCCTGCCAGACAGTAAGAGTTCCCCAGATCTCCATTTTGGTCTTTTCCTCTTCTTACTTTACATGCTCTTCCTTGAGGAGATGATCCAGTCTATTACTTCAGCCTTCTTTATAGGCTGGTATCTCCCAAGTCTGCTTCTCCAGTCTAGACTGGTGCCTAGTCCTCTCCGGGTCCATAGAATCAGCACTCAATTCATGGGAGAGGCATCAGCATGGCCAAGGGAATGCATAAGGATGGTAGAGAGGAAATACCCCTTCAGCTGATTTTATACAGATTTTTGGTTATACAGATGGAAAATTCAGATACCACATACCTTTGTTGGCTTTTAAGTATAATAATTAGTGAGTAAACTTAGGTTTAGAATTAGGACTCTGGAAGGCATTTGTCAGGAATGCTTTCTTCCTTACCTTGGCCTTTACAGGTAAACCTTGGGGCCCTTAAAAAGAGTAGAATTTTTTTTTTTTTCTGGAGTGTTGGTAGGGTTGGTTGGATTTGGCCTTGGCTAGTGGGTGAAAAGTTTTGGTGGGTGAAAAGTTTCCCCTCTGTAGTCCAGAGGGGAAAGCTGATGGCACCTCTGTTCTGTTTTACTCAGGCTAACTTGCCTGGAAAGACAAACAGTGCTTGGCTTCCTCTGTTCTATGGACACAACTTTCTGAGCTGAGAAATATCTGTTGCTTAGATGACATGCTAAGAATCCCTAATGCCAAAGGCACTTGTATGTTCAGCGTTGGTAACTTGAGATCTGACTTGTAGACAAAATGCTTTGACTTTATTTTCTCTCCCAATATTCAGTTTCTGCAAGATAAATACAGATTTTCCTGAATCTTATTTCTTAGTCAGCTGGGCCATCTCAGCTTCATTCTAATCCTTTTTAAGGTAGTATACAATACTTGCTTTTAAAATAATTAATCTCATTGATGCGATAATACGTGGTTATACTTTCTTTATGCTCATCTGAGTTTTCTAACCTCTTCAAATAGTTTACTTTTATTTTATTTTATTTATTTTATTTTATTTGCTTTTTAGGGCTGCATCCATAGAATATGGAAG
Organism: Phacochoerus africanus; assembly: GCF_016906955.1. Classification (NCBI taxonomy): domain Eukaryota; kingdom Metazoa; phylum Chordata; class Mammalia; order Artiodactyla; family Suidae; genus Phacochoerus; species Phacochoerus africanus. The sequence goes on from NC_062544.1 coordinate 44,367,222, forward strand.
TTCCCAGGCTAGAGGTTCAATCAGAGCTACAGCTGCCAGGCTATGCCACAGCCACAGCAATGCCAGATCCTAAACCACTGAGTGAGGCCAGGGATGAGACCCACAACCTCCTGGTTCCTAGTCTGCTGCGCCACAATTGGAACTCTACAAATTGTATTTTAAAAAATAAAAAGGGCTTATTCAAAGAGTGATGATACATAGTATAAATGTACATACATATACAACTGAAAGAAGAATGATAATGAGATTAGAGATTGGATTGATTTCTCTCTTTTTTAAAAAATTTCACAAAGAAAGTATTATAAAAATCGACTGTTGTTTCCTATAAAGCATTGCTTGGGAGGCTTGTCACATGTTTCTATAATGCTACCATTCCTTACCACATTTTTTTAAAAAAATCACAATTTTGAATTATGGATATTTTATTTATTTATTTTTAATTACTCAAATGAATTTATCACATCTATAGTTGTATAATGATCATAACAATCCAATTTCACAGGATTTCCATCCCATAACCCAAGCACATCCCCACTCCCCAAATTGTCTCCTCCAGAGACCATAAGTTTTTCACTGTCTGTGAGTCAGCATCTGTTCTGCAAAGAAGTTCAGTCTGTCCTTTTTTCAGATTAATTATGGATATTTTAAAATCATTCTTTTTAAGGATGATTTTGATTTTGGATTGTAAGCTGGGCCAACATCCTTCTTAATTAAAGGTGGTTTTAATTATAAAATAATGAGTTTTATCTGTCTTTGTGTTATATGCTGCTGATGAAGCAGCTCTAGGGATAATTTCAAAGAGGGGTTTGTGTTGGAATAAGGATCTTCTAAGTTACTCTTTCAAAGAAATCAGTGTTTATTTAAAATTGACGTGTTTACTCTCTTTTTAAAAAAGAAACTACAGAGTATTCTGTGTACATTCTTTTAAGGGTTTGTACCATCACTTGATGAAAATGCTTGTGTGTGTGTGTATTTGCTCCTAAAAGTCATGAATACCAAAATGCATAATTATAAAAATGATACGAACACGTGAAGGGTTATAAATATTTGAGGTAAGAGAAGACATCATATTTAGACATAGAGGATGATGTGACAGTGAGCAAGGGACAATAAAGTGGGATTCACCCAAGTTTTATACGTAACACTTCTCTGGAATCGAAGCCTGAAATTCCTAAAAAAAGAACCTTGGTCGCTGGCTCATTTAGAGACCCTAAGGACAGTCTTTGTTGGACACCAATGACATGCTGATTGTGCCTTTAGCAATAGAGACTGGATCAAATTTTGTTTCATAGAATAGGAAACTTGGAAAGTACTTAGAATTTCCCTAAAGACTACAGTACCAGATACTCTCAGCTGACAGATTCTGGGAACACACCAAGCCCCCTGCCCATACCAGGTTCCCATGAACTTGGAATACCTGACGTACTAACTTCCCTCCCTTTTAACTACACACTGTCTCTGACCCCACTCTTGACCAGACAGATGCCTCAGATGCCATCACTTCTTCGGTACGCAGCAGGGAAGAAATGATTCTTATTGAATTATCTCAATACCTTTGAAGGTGGTTAGGCAACTTTTGTCAAGATGAACCCCCTCTTCCAATCCTCTACCACATGTTCTGTCAGATAAGCTCATTTGAAAAAGGACAGGGGATTAAATGGGGACGAGAAGTTCCCATCATCTGCACACCAACTCACCTGCTGAGGGTGAGGTGCCTACCCCTGAATTTCTAGTTAAACCAGAAGTTTGCATATAAGACTGGGAGTTGACTCTCCCCCTGTGTTTTACTCAGGAGCCCAGGCTGCTGTCCAATCATGGGGCAAATGTATTCCAGGGATAAAGTGGTTGTTCTCCCATTTGTGGTTTCACAAATTCAGTTCTGCTCTTTGGATAATATAGTGAATGAATGTTCCATAAGTAACAGATGAATAAGTGAATTACTCAATAATTTTCAACAGGGAAAAATGGGAGAATATACTTATCTAAACAGTATATGGTATAATGTTGAAGTTTTTCTGGAGATCCTCTGGAAATAGAGTGGGAGATTCTGACTAATTAGAAAAAAGCATTTTCAATATTATTTAAAATTTTTTCAGCACGTATTAAGGTGTAATTTCCCTATCATAAAATGCAGGTATCTTAAATGTACAGCTTAAAGATGTTTTACATATTTTTAAACTCATGTGGTCATCACCAAATCAAGATTTAAAACATTTTTGGCACCCCACAAAGTTCCCACCCAACCTCCTAAACCCAGTGTAGCATTTATTCTTATTTTCATCTCCATGGTTTTGCCTATTCGTGAAAGTCAAAGAATTCTAAAATTGTACTCAATTGAGGCTGGCTTCTTTAATGCAACATAATATTTTTGAAAATTTATTCATGTTGTTGTGAGCCAATGAATTTATTTCCTTTTTGCTGTATAGTATTCCACACATGGAATGTAGTTGTATTGTATATAGTACAATTTCTTTTTAAAAAAAATTGAGGTATAGATGATTTACAATATTATATTAGTTTCAGGTGTACAATATAGTGATTCAAATTTCTATAGATTACACTCCATTTAAATTTATTATAAAATAGGAGTTCCCATCGTGGTGCAGTGGTTAATGAATCAGACTAGGAACCATGAGGTTGTGGATTCGATCCCTGCCCTTGTTCAGTGGGTTAAGGATCCGGCGTTGCCATGAGCTGTGGTGTAGGTTGCAGATGCTGCTCGGATCCCGTGTTGCTGTGGCTCTGACGTAGGCCAGCAGCTACAGCTCTGATTAGACCCCTAGCCTGGGAACCTCCATATGCCGCAGGAGCAGCCCAAGAAATGGCAAAAAGACAAAAAATAAATAAATAAATAAATTTATTATAAAATATTGGCTATATTCCCTGTGCTGTGCCTATATATCCCCTGTAGCTTATTTTTTTTATACATAGCAGATTGTACCTTTTAATACTCTATCCCTGTCTTACTTCTCCTGTCTTCTCTTTCTCCACTGGTAACTACTAGTTTATTCTCTATATATTTGCATATGTTTCTTTTTGTTATATTCATTCATTTTTTAAGTTCTACATATAAGTGATAATATACAGTATTTGTTTTTCTATGTCTAACTTGTTTCCCTAAGCATGATAATCTCCAGGTTCATCCACATTGTTGCAAATGGCAAAATTGCATCCTTTTTATGGTCAAGTAGTATATCATTGTATGTATATACCACATCTTATTTGTCCATTTATCTCTTGATTGGCACTTAGGTTGCTTCCATATCTTGGCTATTATAAACAATGCTTCTGTGAACAGTGGGGTGCATGTAATTTTTCAAATCAGCAGTTAAAAATTTTTTTTGTTAAAATATATTTGAATAACAATGTTGTGTCAATTTCTGCTGTACAGCAAAGTGACCCAGTCATACATATATATACATTCTTTTTCTCATATTATCTCCCATCATGTTCTATCACAAATGATTGGATATAGATCCCTGTGCTATACAGTATGACCTCATTGCTTATCCATTTTAAATGTAATAGTTTGCATCTACTAACCCCAAACTCCTAGTCCATCCCACCTCCTCCCCCTCCCTCTTGGCAACCACAGGTCTGTTCTGCATGTCTTTGAGACTGTTTCTGTTCTATAGATAGGTTCATTGTGCCACTCCACATATAAGTGATATCATATGGTATCTTTCTCTTTCTGACCTCCCTTAGTATGAGAATCTCTGGTTCCATTGATGTTTCTGCAAGTGGCATTATTTAGTTATTTTTTATGGCTGAGTAGTATTTCAGTGTGTATATGTACCACATTCTCTTCATCCATTCATCTCTTGATGGCCGTTTAGGTTGTTTCCATGTCTTGGCTATTGTGAATAGTGTTGCTATGAGCATATGGGTGCATGTATCTTTTTGAATTGTAGTTTTGTCCGGGTGTATGCCCAGGACTTGGTTTGCTGGATCATATGGTATTCTATTTTCAGTTTTTTTAGGAACCTTCATACTGTTTTCCGTAGTGGATACACATTTCCACCAACAGTGTACAGGGGTTCCCTTTTTTCTACATCCTTGCAAGCATTTGTTATTTGTGTCCTTCTTGATGATAGCCATTTTGATTTGTGTGAGGTGATATCTCATTGTGGTTTTGATTAGTATTTCTCTGATGATTAGTGATGTTGAGCATCTTTTTACATGCCCATTGGTGCATCTGTATGTCTTCTTTGAAAAAATGTCTAATCAGGTCTTTTGCCCATTGTTTGAATTTTTTTGGATTTTTTTTTTGATATTGAGTTGTATGAACTGTTTATATAGTTTAGTTATTAACCCCTCTTGGCCATATCATTCGCAAACATTTTTCTCCCGTTCAATGGGTTGTTTTTTCTGTTTTGTCAGTAGTTTCCTTTGCTATGCAAAAACTGTCAAGTTTAATTAGGTCCCACTTTTAAATTTTTGTTTTTGTTTCTTTTGCCTTAGGAGAGAGAGCAAAAAAAAAAAAAAAAATTGCTCCAATAAATGTGAAACATTGTTCTACTGTTTTCTTCTAGGCATTTTATGATTCAGATCTTACATTTAGGTCTTTGATCCATTTCATGTTTATTTTATTTTGTTAATTTAATTTAATTTCTTTTTTACTGCCTCATTTGCAGCATATGGAAGTTCCTGGGCCAGGGTTGAATCAGAACTGCAGCTGAGGGCTACACCACAGCCATGGCAACATGGGATCTGAGCTGCATCTGCAATGTACCCCACAGCTTGTGGCAATGCCAGATCCTTAACCCACTGAGTGAGGCCAGGGATAATACTCATACCCTCACAGAGACAACTTTGGGTCCTCTACTTACTGAGCCACAGTGGGAACTCTGAGTTTAATTTTTTTACGTAGCATTAGAGAATGTTCTAATTCTTTTCTTTTACTTGTAGCTTTCTAGTTTTCCCAGCACGACTTAATAAAGAGACTGAGTTTTCTCTATTATATATTCTTACTTCTTTTGTCATAGATTAATTGACCATAATACATGTTTTTATTTCTGGGCTTTCTGCCCTGTTCCATTGATCTATAGGTCTGTTTTTGTGCCAATAACATACTGTTTTGATTACTATAGCTTTATAGTCTGAGGTCAGGGTATCTGATTCTTCCAGCTCTGACCTTCTTTCTCAAGATTGCTTTGGCTATTTGCAGTCTTTTATGTATTCATACACATTTTTTTTTAGAATTAGTTCTTCTTATTCTGTGAAAAATGCCATGGGTATTTTGACAGATATTACATTGAATCTGTAGTCTGCCTTGTGTAGTATGTTCATTTTAATAATGTTAATTCTTCCAGTCCATGAACATCATATATATTTCCATCTGTTTGTGTCATCTTCAATTTTTTATCACTGTCTTATTATATTCTAAGTACAGATCTTTTGCTAAGATTTATTCCGAGGTATTTTATTCTTTTTGACTGTGATGGTAATGGGATTGTTTCCTTAATTTCCCTTCCCAGTAGTTCACATTGGAAATACAACATATTTCTGTGTATTAATTTTCTGTCCTGAAACTTTACCTAATTAGTTGATAAAAAACTCTAGTGGTTTTTTGGTGGTGTCTTGAGGATAATATGTATAGTATCCTGTCATCTGCAAATAGTGGTAATATTACTTAGTCTTTTCCAATTTAGATTCCTTTTTTCTTTTCTTCTCTAATTGCTGTGGCTAGGACTTCCAAAACTATGTTGCATAAAAATGTCAGGAGTGGGCATCCTTGTCTTGTTCCTGATCTTAGAGGAAATGCTTTCAGCTTTTCACTGTTCAGTTTGATATTAGTTGTGATCTTATTATATATAGCATTTATTACACTGAGATAGGTTCCATCTAGGTTAACTTTCTGGACAGTTTTTTTTTGTCATAAATGGATGTTAAATTTTATCAAGTCTTTTTCTGCATCTATTGGGATGATGGTATGTTTTTTATTCTTCACATTATATTACATTTTTTGATTTGTGGATATCAAAAAATCCTTGCATCCCTGGGATAAATATCACTTGACCATAGTGTATAATCCTTTTAATATGTTGTTGAATTTTGTTTGCTAACATTTTGTTGAGGATTTTTGCATCTATGTTCATCAGTGATATTGGCCTATAATAATTTTCTTTCTTTTTTTTTTTGATATCTTTGGTATTGAAATCAAGGTGAGGCTGGCCTTGTAAAATGAATTCTAAAGTACTTCCTCTGCAATTTTTGTCATAGTTTGAGAGGAAAGGGTATTAATTCTTCTCTAAATGTTTAATAGAATTCATCAGGGAAACCATCTGGTCCTAGACTTTTCGTTTGTTTGGAGTTTTTGAATTACTGATTCAGTTTCACTACTGGTAATTGTTCTATTCATATTTTCTGTTTCTTCTTGGTTCAGTCTTGGGAGATTGGGAGTAATCTTTTTTGATCATTTGTGTGTCTATGGTGTTGGTTGTAACATCTCGTTTTTATTTTCTGACTTTATGTATTTATTTTTTAGGCCATGTGCACAGCATGTGGAAGTTCCTGGTCCAGGGATCAAACCTGTTCCACAGCAGCAACCCAAGCTTCTATATTGACAATGCTGGATACTTAACCCACTGTGCCACAAGGGAACTCCTTTCATTTCTGACATTATTGTTTTGAGCCCTCTATTTTTTTTTCTTGAAGAGTCTGGCTAAGCATTTATCAGTGTTGTTACATTTTTTAAAGAAACAGCTCTTAGTTTCACTGATTTTTTTCTATTGTTTTTATAGTCTCTCTTTCATTGATCTCCACTGTATTCTTTATTTCTTTCCCTTTACTAACATTGCCTTTTGTTTGTTCTTCCATTTATAGTTCCTTTAGGTGTGGGGTTAAGTTATTTGAGATTTTCCTTGTTCCTTTAGGTAGGCTTCTATTGTGATGACTTTCCCTCTTAGAACTGCTTTTGCTTCATCCCATAGATTTTGGATCATTGTGTTTTCATTTTCATTTTTCTCTAAGGTTTTAAAAAATTTCTTTAATTTCTTCAGTGATCCATTAGTTGTTTAGTAGCATTTTTTTTTTGCCTCTATGTATTTGTGTTTTTTGCATTTTTTTGTCTTGTTGATTTCTAGTTTCATAACGTTGTGGTAAAAAAAAAAAAAACGCTTGCTTTTATTTCAATTTTCTTAAATTTACTGAGTTTTTTCCTGGCCTGGCATGTGATCTATCCTGGAAAGTATTCCATGTGCATTTGAAAAGAATGTGTATTCTGGTACTTTTGGATGGAATGTTCTGTATGTCTATTAAGTCCATTTGCTCTATTGTGTCATTTAAGGCCAGTGTTAGCTTTATTACTTTTCTGTCTGAATGATCTGTTCATTGATGTATGTGGGGTATTAAAGTCTTCTAGCATTATTGTGTTACTGTCATTTTCTACCTTTATAGCTGTTAATATTTGCTTTATGTATTTAGGTACTCATATGTTGCATGCATATATATTTATAATTGTTCCATCTTCTTGGATTGATCACTTGTAATTATATAACATCCTCTTTTGTCTCTTTTTAGTGTTTGTTTTAAAGTATGTTTTGTCTGATAAAAATATAGCTACCATGGCTTTCTTTTGAATTCCGTTTGCATCCCCCGACTCTCAGTTTGTGTACGATCTAAAGTGAGTCTCATGTAGGCAGTGTATATATGGATCCTGCTTTTGTATCCATTCTGTATTTACATTTAAAGAAATTTTAATAGGTATGTAATTACTGTGTTTTGTTAATTTTGGGGGGTTATTTGTAGTTCCTTTTTATTTTTTTTTAGTTTTTCTCTTTCCTTGTGATTTGATGACTGTCTTTAGTGTTATGTTTGCATTTCTTTCTATTTTTTTGTGTATCTCTTTAAGATTTTTGGTTTGTGGTTACTATGATGATTATATATAGCAAGCTCTTTATGTAGAGATTAAGTTGCTGATCCCTCATTTCAAGAGCATTTTAACAACCCTGCATTTGTACTTTCTTCTCTCCAGTGATTGCTGTTTTTGACATTATATTTTACATCTTTTTGTTTTATGGATCCCTTAAGTACTTATTGCAGCTATAGATGATTTTACTACTTTTGTCTTTTAATCTTCTTACTAGCTTTTATGTGATTGATTTACTACCTTTCCCATATATTTGCCTTTACCAATAAGTTTTTTCCTTTGGCAATTTTCATGTTTCTAGTTGTGGCCTTTTCTTTTTAACTTAGGGAAGCTCCTTCAACATTTTTTTGTAAAGCTGATTTGGTGGTGTTGAACTCTTTCAGGTTATGCATCTGTAACTTTTGATCTCTCCATCAAATCTGAATGAAAGCCTTGCTGGAAAAAATGTTATTGGTTATAATAATAATCCCTCTTATCAGTTTAAATATATTGTCCCAGTCCCTTCTGGCTTGCAGAGTTTCTGACCTGCAGCTAAAAGTCAGCTGATAGCCTTTTGGAGTTGCCTTGAATGTAATGTGTTGCTTTTTTCTTGATGATTTTTAATATTCTCTCTTTACCTTTAATTTTTGCCATTTTAATTACAGTATGCCATGGTGCACTGTTCTTTGGGTTGATCCTGTTTGGAACTCTCTGTGTTTTCTGGATCTGGGTGTCTGTTTCCTTTCCCAGATTAGGGAAGTTTTCAACTATTATGTCTTCAAATATGTTTTCTGCCCCTTTCTCTCTCTTTTCCTTTTGGGATTCCTATAACACTTGTGTTAGTATACTTGAGGTTGTCTGAGAAGTCTCTTAAGCTGACTTCATTTCTTTTTATTATTTTTTTTATTTTCCTGTTCTGTTTCAGTAATTTCCACTACTCCATGTTCCATATTGCCAATCCATTCCTCTCTGTCATTTAACCTGTTGATTCATTTTAGTGTATTTTTCATTTTAGTTATTATATTATTCATCTGTTTTATTCTTCTTTATATTTTCTAATTCTGTTTAAAAATTCTAATTTCTCACTCTGTTCTTCTATTCTTTTACTGAGTTCTTTGATCATCTTTACAAGCATTACTTTGAACTAATTGTCAAGTAGATTGCCTATCTTCACTTAGTTCTTCTTCTGGAGCATTATCTTACTCCTTCATTTGGAATATGTTCCTCTGTTGCTTCATTTTGCCTAATTTTCCATTTGCATTTCTATATATCTGTGGGTTAGTTACTTTTCCAGACCTTGGAGAAGTGGTCTTTTGTAAGAGACATCCTATGCCTTCCAGCAGTGTACTCTCCCTGGTCACCAAAGCTATATGCTGTGGGTCCTTCTGTAGTCTGGACTGACTACTGTGGGTGGTCTGATGGGTATGGTTGGCCCACAGTCTGGTTGGTTGCCAGGCCCTGACTTGTGTGGAGGACACTGGCTGCTGGTTGGCAGGACCAGGTCATGAGTTGGCTGACTCCAGAAACTTGGGGGCTCCCCGGGTTGATGCTTGCTCACTTGTGGGCAGAGCTGGGTCCCAGGGTCTCTGGCTATAGTGTGCTAGGGGTCCTGGAGTTGGTGTGTTGGTCTTCTGGTAGGTGAGGCTGAGGTCTATATATATTTGGAATCATATTGTCAATTTCTCCTTTAAAAGAGCTTGCTGGGATTTCGATTGGCATTGCATTGAATCTAATAAATTAATTGAGGGAGAAATTAATGTCTCCTAATCCATAAATATGGTATATATCTCTCTATTTATTTATTATAAGAGGAAGAATAGTATTTAATATTTAGTATAATTTGTGTACTGAGAAAGAACATCACACAATTTAAAAAAACCGGCTGCTTTACTGAGAAGATGAAGTTCTTTTTAGGGAGAGAACTCTGTGTGTGTGTGTGTGTGTGTGAATCAAAAGACTCAAAACTAAATTACTCTTTGAATCAAGTAACAAAAAATCTCTCTAGTACTTTGAGAGTGGAAGAAAATGGGGTTACTCACAACCTGGGATAAACTGTGAAGATAAAATAATAGCCCTATGATCATTAGGAACTAGAAGGCAGTAAGATGCAGTCTGTGATTTAAATGGACTATGAATGTGGGGCCACTATTTTTTCTCTAAGAGGAAGGTGACCCTGAGTGTTGAGGTGGTGTCTAATTCCTGAAAAAGTTGGTTAAAGAATATCTTAGAGGGTATAGATTTTGGGTTATATTTGTGAAACAAAAAAATCTCTATAGTTTTTGTGACATAAATAACAGAGAGGACCTCTATAGCACCCATCTTTCCTTTATAGTGGGAACTCTCTGTGCACTACTCCATCATCATGTAAATGCAGATAATAATTCAGACAGAATGACCCATTAACTCTAATTGGACACTTTGCAATTTATCTGGGTTTACAAAAGTCCACAAAAACCACACAATATAAATCTCAAAAGTTACTATTTTCTTGGAAAGTAAAAGCTTATACAATGATGTGGTAGGCTATTTCCAGAATGGCCCTCAATGATCCGTACCTCCTTGTGTTCACTTCTTTGTGAATCATTTCGTGTGTAGGCTGAGCATAGTGACTTACTTCTAAGGAATAGAATATGGCACAGTGAAGGGCAGTCACATCCAAGATTGGGTTATGAAAGACTGATTTTCATCTTGCTTATACTGTCCCTCTTGCTTTCTAACCTGCTCACCCTCATGAAGCAAGCTGCCGTATTCTCACAAACAGCAGTGAACTGCAGACCACATCATTGAGAAACTAAGCTCCTCAGTCCAAAAACCCATGAGGAACCTCCCCATTTACTTGTAAGAGGGCTGCAGTCTCAGCTGACAATTTAATTGTACCCTTATGATCCAGAGCCAGAGGACCTAGCTAAGCCACCCCCAGGTTTCTGACCTATAGAAACTAGAATAATTATATAACAACAGATAATTAAGACAAATGGTAATATTAAAGACCAGCATTCTTGAATGTTAACTATGTGTCAGTCACTAAGTATTTTGCATATCACAGTAATCCTATGAAGATGATATTCATGTGCTCATTTTGTAGATGAGGAAACCAAGGCATAGAGTAGTTTACCAAAGTTATAGAGCTAGTAAATAAAATCAGAATTTATTCATTTTTAAAAATTTTTTGCTTTTTTTTTCGGTTCATACCTGTGGCATATGGAAATTCCCAAGCTAGGAGCTATTGCTGCCAGTCCATAACACAGCCACAGCAATGTGGGATCTGAGCCACATCTGCAACCTACACCACAGTGCTGGATCCTTTTTACGCAATGGAGTGAGGCCAGGGTGGAACCCAAGTGCTCATGGATACTAGTCAGATTTCGTTTCCGCTGCACCACAATGGGAACTCCTAAAATCAGAATTTAAATCTCTATAGTCTTACTCTAGAACCTAGATGCTTAAACAGTGTGCTTTATTTATCAGCTAATGTCTTTCTTTCTGAATACATTTTCCACTAAACTGACTGCTTTAAGTGGAACTACACTGCTGTTTGTGAATAAAGTAATTCTGTATCTGGACCCATAGTCACCTTGGAGATAGGCAGCTAAAGCCGGAGAAGGGAACAGCAGCCTTGTGTGAAAAGCATATTCCATGTAGTTGGGTTATTTGATTTGGAAATGAGATTTGTCCTACTAGTAGAAAAGTATGGGAACAAGCAAAAGTTACTAGAGAAATATTGTGGAAGGATGATTATTCAGTATTTTAGCTTTTATGTTAGTGTATCAGATTGTAAGGATTAAAATAAATTAATCTCTCCCAGAGAGAGTATTTTGTTGTCTTAAACATGTCTCATTTGGGACCTACAAAGAAAAAGGAAATCAAACTTAAAATGTTGTGATGTAAAACAATTATTATGAGAATATCTATGCTGCTTTAAAAAAACCTATTTTTGGAAATAGCTTTAATCTCTTTTAATATAAAAGTAATCATTACATACTTGATATAATAAAAACATGAATAAAAAATTGAGAAAATTATAGAGCATGAATATCACCCCTAATCCCACCCAGGGGCAATAACCCGACTGTTAGTTTTTACTGTTTTGCATTATATTTTTGTCTCCTAATTATGGATATCTTTTCATGTCAATGACTAAGTCAACATCATTTTTAAACTGTTCTACTGTATGTATGTTCCATTATTTATTAAAAATAATCCTCTGGATATTTATGTTGCTCCAGTTTTCTATAATAAACAACTCTTTGAGAGATAACTTTGTACAGACATCTTAAGATTTCTTTAGTATAAATTTCTAAATGTGGAAGAGTTGGGTCAAAGAGTTTGTGTATTTTAGATTTTTACAGGTCTTGCCAAATTGCCTTCCAGAAAGGTTGTAACAAAATTAATTCCCACCAACAGTTAATGAGCATGCCCACTTCCTACACCCCTGCCAGCAGTGGATATTAACATTCTTTTAAACCTTTGCCCATCTGATAAGTGGAAAATAGCATCTTGTTTTAGTTTGCACTCCTTTAATTACTAGAGAAATTAGGCATTTTTTCTTATTGTTTCTTCTCTTATGAATCATCTTTATATGCCAAATGTGACCATTTTCTCCACTGTATTGTTATACCTTTTTAATGAAAACTTTCATAAATGCAGGAATTTAGCACTTTCTATTTTCTCTATCCAGCACTTTACCTAAGTTTTTGATCTGACTTTTAATTTTGTGTTAATTCGTTTGTTTGGTTTCTTGCTTTGTTGACATTTATAATTTTTTTTTTGTCTTTTTGCTATTTTTGGGGGCCACTCCCGTGGCATATGGAGGTTCCCAGGCTAGGGGTTGAATTGGAGCTGTAGCCACCGGCCTATGCCAGAGCCACAGCAACGCGGGATCTGAGCCGCGTCTGCAACCTACACCACAGCTCACGGCAACACCGGATCGTTAACCCACTGAGCAGGGGCAGGGATCGAACCCGCAACCTCATGGTTCCTAGTCGGATTCGTTAACCCCTGCGCCACGATGGGAACTCCAACATTTATAATTTTTATGTTGGCTCTATCCATCTTTGTGTTTATAGTTTCTGACTTTGTCATGCCTAGAAAGGCCTTTCCTTCTGGCCAGATTTTACAAAGTCTGGATGACCATTAGGAACCAACATTTTGAGGTAGATTTGGAAAGCAAAATGTAGAGAACAATAAATTATAAAAATACTCTTACAAGCTTCATGTTTTCCCCAAGGACTTCTTCATTTGCCATAACTCTGGTTAATGATATTAAAGAAAAAACTTCAAGAATTGCCATATATGTTGATTAGAATACACATAACTGCATAAAGTTCAATGTTTCTCCTTGGCTACATTCTTTAGTAATAATAATAAAGTAATAAAGTAAATAGGTTATTAATATAATGGTTTATCCTATTATAATTCTAATAACAGAAATGTAGTACAAAATGACTTATTTTCGTGTCAGTACTTCACAAAGTTATTTCACATGCATCATTTTGTTTAATCTTCACAATAACACTGCACCTTAACTATTATTATCTCCCTTTTACATTTCTGAGTATTTAAACGACTTGGCTAATGTCACACAGTCAAATGATGGCAAAGCCAGGACTCAAGTTCATGTATTTTTAAATAAAAATCCAGTGCTCCCACCAGTTATCAAAATAGTAATTAGGATATTTTCCACTACTCAACAAAGTCAATGGAAAGTTGAGATTTTAGTTGCTTTGTTGGAATTTCAGCCATTTTGATCTTACACACACAGCTTCTAAGGTTTTAACTTCAATTTGGTTATCAGAAATGGTGGGTTACCATATGTGGAGCTATGGTTGTTGTGTTCTTCCACAGTGGACTGTATAATGCAGGTAGGTCCTTTATTCAACATACTCATCCAATGGAAACCCTCATTTTTAGTGGTTGACTGTCTATTGTGTTTCTGTAGTGGTAGAATGGGTTGGCAAGCACTTCCTGTTAATAATGTAGAAAGACCTACCTCGGAAAATCAAAGTTGGTATATGATTCTACAGGTGAAGCCTCTTCCTTTATAGACTCAAGAAAGTATTGGAAAACACACAACTTTGGTCTGAACACGTGCCTTCCCATATGCCCAATTCTGTCTGGCTTTTTCCCTGTCCTTGCTGCCTTTCCCACACCCCACCCAATGCCTGCCATCTCAATTCCCCTTCCTCATTCATCCATTCATCTGTTTGTTCATTGTAGATGTCCTGTGTGCCAGGCACCTTGCTTACTGCAGGAGAAAAGAGGTGGACAACATGCCTTGGAATGAGGCAGAGAAGCCAAAATTTAAATGTGTGAGACCAGTGTTGCAGGTAGGTGTTGTATGCTGCTGACTGAATAACCCTAAACCTCCATTTGTCTACCAGAGTGGGGTGCCCAGCTTTGCCCAGTATTTCCTTCCCCTGAAATGCCCAAGAATCTCTATTTATTTGTATCAAAAGGGTTAGATAGTACAGCATGCTCTCGTATCTTTCTAATAAATCTAGAACTTAGTTTCCCTCCAACTGTGGGAAATCTGTGGATGTTGGATTGGGAGCTACATACCTAAGAAACAGACCACTTTCTGTGCTCTGTTGCCAAAAAACCACATGATCCTGAAATAGCACAACACTTAGGCTTTCTCTGTGCCTTGTTCATTGACAGAGCTGCCCTCCCTGCAGTCCTCACCTCAGGAAAGCAGAAACTTCATTCCTTCTACCAATTCACTCTAAGCAGGGACAGAGCTGGTACCTAAACCCAGATGCATATAGCCTTCCTGGATTAGCTCCCTGCTTAATCCCAATGGTCAGTATCAGCCTGGTCCTATTTGGTGGAACCACTTCAGACCTCTCTGTTCTTGAGTGTCTAGTCCCTAAGAAATCCTTTTCTCCCCTGGTTTGCCTCTTCTTATCCCAGAAGTTACGTATTCCCTGAAGAAGGACACTAAGAGCCTCTACTCCCTTCAGAGGAACCTCTTCTCCACTCTAACAAGCAAGAACACCTTTTGAAATTGGCCCATTTTCCCCCAAGTCTGGATTATTTATTCTTATCTGTGGTTACCTGTTTATATTTCACTGAAGAGTGATCTGTATTAACAGAAACACACTCTATTCATCACAGAGGCAGTACTGTTTAAGCAGACTCTTAAAGGATGAGTGTTTCCTTAGGCATACGAGGCAGAGACTGTCACTTGTAGCAGAATAATAAGCACATTCCAGGCATAGAGGCATAACACAGATGAGGATGCATAACTCATTGTGACAGGAGCCTTGGGTGCATGAGGGCATAGCAAGCTGTGGAAGCAGGGAGGTGGGCACAGGCCACTTGTGCATGTCATGGAGGGAGCTATAGCCAGTCTGTGTACTGATGTGATGAAACAGCATCTCTTCATCTCTCAACTGTAGCAGTGGGTCCCTTGCAAAGAAAAGGGATGGAGGATAGGATATTGCATCAAAGAATTCTCCTGGTCTTGCTGTCATAACTGAGCTTTGATCCATTGGAATTGCTGTAGCCATTATGTTTTTTTTTTTTTTCCTACCTCTTACTGGCTGTCTATTCTCCATCTAGAACTTTGTTTCCCAGTCTTATTCTGTGATTGAGTGGGGCCATTAAGAGTCACAAAGTTTAGCCATAAAGATCTTATCGCAGCCATGTTCAAATGGCTTCCCATCCCACTAGAATGAAATGCAAAGTCTTTATCAGAATTTAATGCGATTAAGCACTTGCCTTCCTCTCTGATACTGTATTTTATTATTTTTCCCCCTTGCTTCTTATATTCCATCCATACTGGTGCCCTTGCATGCCAAACATGTTCCCACCTTCTAGCTTTTGCACTTTCTATTCTATTACCATTCTATCCCAGGACCGTTTTTCTCCTAGGTGGCACATATCATTGACTCAAGTGCTATTCCTGAGGCAGACTTTTCTGATCATCCTATACAATAACTCTCTAGCCCTTTAGCTTGCTTCATTTTTTAACACACTGGTTATCACTGCCTGATATTAAATGGTGCATTTACTTACTTGTTTGTTTTTCATCTTTCTCTGTCATTAGAATGTAAGCACCATGAAGAAAGCAACTCTGTCTGTCTTTTGTGTTGCTATATCCTCAGCACCTAGAACAGTGCCTGACACATAGTAGGTTCTCAGTAAATACTTACTGAGTGGATAGATGAATAAATGAAATAATGGATTTAAGACCCTAGACTCCAGCCCCTTGAGGAAAAGAGCAAGGTGCAGGTCAAAGAGATCTTGGCCATAGGAAGAGAAAACCTAGAGAACTTGGACCGAAGGCCCATACCTTATCCACAAAGACAGATATGCTCATTTGCTGGCTCTGGGAACTTCCCAGGCAGTAGTGCAAGGGATCCAGGGAGCAGATCATTTCACAGACCTTTGCTTTCTGCCAAGTAGCCTTGGGTGTACTTCACATAGTCTAGAGATGAAGAATGAGTTTTCACACTGTGGTTTGTCAAAGACATGAGACTTAAGTGGGAAAATTGCCAACTGCCAAGTCCTACTATGTTGAAGCCAAGCTCAATGCAAGAAAATATTGGGAGTAATGGATCTAGATGTCCCAACCCTTTCTTTTTGAAAGGGTGGCTTTTATCTTGACTTTTCATCAAGTTAGGACTTTCTGATCCTGGCTGCTCCTCATTGGCACTGCAAACCTCCTGGGAGTCTGCCTGTTGCTCACTTATAAGAAAGAACCTGGGGCCACTCTTTCAGTTCATTGCACACCAGCTGCCCTCTCTGGACTTGGGTTTCCCTGCAAGCCCTTTGCATAGCCTCAGTCAACTTTCTGTGGTTGGAAGCCCTGTTTACTTCGTACTAGCATTCGCTGTTGACAATAAATAGACCGGGGCCCTCAGGGCCAGTCATGCTCCATTAGCTATGTGATTTGACGCAAGGATGGGTGAGACTGGTTGGAGAGCATGGAGTTGGGTAACAGGAGATAATACACCCCTTTTCCTCCCCTGAGATGCAATTTCAGTTGTTCCCACAGTATGTTTCCATTGTACAGTAGATGCAAGAGCTCCAGCTAGTGTGAGAACTGAGCTTGAATAAGAAAAACACAGTGATGGCATCATTCCTGCAGGGCTCCCATGCTATTTTCTCAGCACTAAGAAAACCCAACAATGTCTAAACAACTGACCTCGTGGTGTGTTCATAGGTTTGCACAATTCCCGAGGGTCATGTTAGCATATTAATTTCAAGGGGGAGATCAAGCTGACTTTGGAAAAAGCAAGACTTGAGTGTATTTAAAACTTGACTTGCATGTACATTCTCCCTGAGCCAGAGGAGAACAGTTGCTAAAGTCTCCCCAGGCACACTTAAGATGTGCAGGGATCACAGTGATGGAAACAGCTAAATAGCTCAACTCTCAGTAGCACATAGCAGCTGAATTTTGTGTTGCTGTTGTTTTGTTTTACAGTTGTTATTCCCTCTGCTGGTGGATATCCCAGGATATGTTTGTTGGAATTACCCCTGGACTCTTCACTGTCTTGCATCAGCCTCTTTTTTTCTTTGGAAAAGTATAAGCAAGAGTTGCTCAGTTGCTTGTCTGTGGAGAAAAATCATTCCTGATCAGCTGGGGTGGAGTTCCCTGGTGACCTTTTTTTTTTTTTTTAATCTGTCCACACAATATTCCCACATCTCCCATCTCATGTTGTAACCTCTCTGGTTACATTAAGCCTGCAGACTTTTCTTAAGTTCTTTCTTATAAAGATAGTATTTAGAAATTGTTTATAAAGTTATTTTTAGTGGGAAGTCATGCAATGAGCTCCAGTTGTCACCTTTCCAAAATTCCAGGAGACTAGAAGGGCAGTCTGCTAAAATTCTACGGACCAAAGCCAGGGTAACTCTTTTCTGGGGTGCTAGCACTACTCTTGGCACTGCCATTGAGCCTGCTGTCCACCATGAGACCACTGAGTAAGGCTCCTCCTCATTGATGAAAATTCCTATTGGTTAATGAACTGAATCAAAGAATAAATGTATGAGGAGGGAAACTTGTCTGATCAATGTTGAATACCCAGAACTTAGCACAGTGGTTGCCTTATATAGCAAGTACTCAATAAATATTGAGTGAATGAGTAGCTCTATATATGGACTGTGTATTTTTTATTACTGATGGATTTGAAATCATCAGTAGCTGTTGCTCTTGCCATATGTGTATATTTGGTTCTTTTAGTTACAAGGATGTGATCTTCTAATGCTGTCTTCAGGGATAAACTACATAGTGGTTAAAGTACAAGCTCTGCTAGTCTGTGGTGTGAGAAATCAGTTGAGGTAGAGTGAGCAGTGACTGAATAGAGACATAATAATGGTAATTTTCTGGAAATGATCTGGGTGTGTTCACTTTGTGAAAATTTATCAAGCATACACTTTCAATTTGAGCACTGATATGTATATGTGTTGTTCTTCATTAAGAAGTTTGTTTTTTGTTTTACAAATAGAGACTTTGGAGCTAATTGTCTAAGTTCGTATCCTGTCTTATCCATTCATTCTGTAGCTGGAGAGCCTGGGACAAGTTACTTAACATTTCTGTGTATTACTTTCTTCATCTGTAAATTAGGAATAATAATATGTCTCTATCACAGGGTTGTTGTGAATTAAACTCAATAAATGTCAATTGGCTGTTGTTTTTCAGAAGGTGAGATATATGGTACAAAGACTTGGAAAATACCATTGGGGATCACTAGAGTATTCCTCTCCCTCCAGTCAGAACCACTTCTCATTTCTCAAGATCTATGTACTTCTTCACGATTTCTTTTCATATATTTGCATTTAGTCACCTTCCAAATATACGGACTCTAGGGAGTTCCCGTCGTAGCTCGGTGGTTAACAAACCCGACTAGTATCCACGAGGACATGGGTTCAATCCCTGGCCTTGCTCAGTGAGTTAATGATCTGGTGTTGCTGTGAGCTGTGGTTTAGGCTGCAGATGCAGCTCAGATCCACCATTGCTGTGGCTGTGGCATAGGCTGACAGTGATACTGGAATCCAGGTTCGTGTTCACAGGAGTGGAAGAATGAACTCCGCGAACCCACAGGCAGCAAGCAAGCAAGCAAAGTCTTTAGTAAAGAAAAGCAAATAGCTCCCAGGGTTGCTGGGAGTGGGGAGAAGAGCCCTCTTTTTCTTTTGTCCTATAGGGGTTTTTATTCCTTAAAGATGGGGGGAGGGTACCAATGTGGGGTCCAGAAAGGTGTGGTTTTCTCCCATTGGCCTTGTTCAGTTACCTATATCAGTCCTTGTCCAACAGGGTCTTAGGGATGGAAGTGTCCTGTAAGTCTTTTAGTTTCTTTGCCCTTTTCTTCCCGTAAACTGAGTCACAGGGGATTAGGGATTAATGTCCTTATGGGCATAGGTACATTCCCTATAGTAAACAAGGCCTGTTGGGATATTACTCCCTGGAGCCCTTAAGTCACAAATGTTAAGAGCCATATCAAAGAATGCATCGAAGCCCATGCTCCTACACTGACTACCTGAGTTAATATTCTTCCTCAACATCTACAGCTCCACTTCAGCCCCTAAATTGGGAACCTCCATGTGCCGAGGGTGGGGTCCTAAAAAGACAAAAAGACCAAAAAAAAAAAAAGAAAAAAGAACCCCCCCCCCCAAAAAAAAACCCCTCAAACCCCAGCAAAAAACAAATAAACGGACTTTAGGGGCTGAATAAGCTTTGCAATCCACTATAATACTTGTTTTCCACTTTTTTTTTTTTTTTTTAAAACCTAGAGCAGATCTATGAACCACAGGATGGTAGAGCCAGAAAAGGTCTTAGAAAATATCTCTGTTGTCCAATGTAGTAGTCACTAGCCATATGTGGCTATGTAAATTTAAGTCTAAATTAATTATCAATAAATAAAATGAAAGTTAAAAGCACAGGTCCTCAGTTGCAGTCACTACACTTTAAGTGCTCTGTAGCCACATGTGGATAGTGGTGACCATACCTGACTGTGCAAATACAGAACATTTCCATCGTAGCAGAATGTTCTGTTAGATAACACTGCAAGACCAATTTTCTCATTATACATATGAAAGTATTGAAGTCTGGAGAGGTAAGATTATACCAAAGTCACACAACTAGTTAAGGACAAAATTAGACAATAGTCTAGATATCTTGATTTCTATGCCATGGTATTTTCTATTTGTGTCACAAAGACACCTGCAGATCCACAGGACTTCCTCTCTGGTGATTAATTTGTGGGAGATACGGCATATCTATCCATTATGGGACAAATTATGGGGACATAATTTTGGTGACTCCACATTACCCACACTCTGATACCATGTCCTTGAGTTTGAAGAAATACTGTGTCTATTTTCCTAATTGGATACTATTTCCATTCTAGAATCTTTTCTTCTAAGAATCAGTGGGGCATACAGTCACTCACATATAAAGTGTGGCAAATTGTAATTAGTTAATAATCACCAATATTTACTGAGCATTTATTATGCACCAGTCATTCCCTCTAAATGCTTCACATTCAATTGAGGAATATGAATGAGAGTTATGTGGTATGCCCAAGGTCATAGGTAGCAATTGTTAGGCTTGAGATGTGAGCCCCAGGCAGTCTTCCCTAGAGCTCCTACCCTCACCCACTGCACTTATGGAGCAGCTGCCCTGTATAGCACATTATCTAAAGCCTTGGTGAAAGCTGAGCATGCTGGCAATGTCCTAGCTGTCCAGAAATCAGTAATCCAATTGATTATTGGGAGTGGAGAAAGAGAATAGCATATCCATGAACATGATTTATGTATACTTTTTAGTATTTATAGCCACAGAAATACTCAGGAATTTGGCTTTTTGCATTTTTAAATTCACTCCCTTTCTTTTCTTCCTTTTTGTGGAAAAAACAAACCCCCCCAAAGCAAATATCCTCAGTAATAAATGCCCTTCAAACAGTTGATGATTGTTCCCAGGCAGTGCACCTTTCCTGGATCTTCTTTTAGGGACTCTGAACGTGCTCTTGAGAACCCGTCTTGTACAGACTGGCCAGGGCTGTAGGTGAATAAGGGAAGGGAGAGGAGAGATCATTAATGCTTTGATTATAGTTTAAGCACCCACGAGGGGTTTCTTAGGAAGGCCCTTGAGTTAGGTATGTTTATGACAAGAAGGATCTTTTTACAGATTCACTAAACACAAATAGAGGATTTTTTTTTTTTAAAGAGTAAATGGATTTAGCAGGTGATTTCACAGTTTGGAGCAACTGTTTTCATTTTCTAAAAAATATCTCTGCCCACACTTGCTAGCGAAGCCACATTGGCACCCAGTTAGCAACAGCAGTGTTTAAACATGCTGTGGCTGGCACCACTGAAACAACAACAGAAAGGGCTTTAGCCTCTCAAATCTTCCTGACTGTGCTGTGCAAGGGTGCTTCCAAGATTTTAAATAGATGAACGAATAACATACCAAGTTGCAATTACCGCTGTGAATTGGTCCAATAATATGATGCTATTATCATCAAGTTACTAGTAGAATATGACTTCGATTATTCACAGTCCATCTGCTTTGAAATTTGTATTTAGATTGTGCTGATGTCTTCTGCATTTGACAAAGCTTCAGTCAAGGTTACTAATAATTCTCAGAAGGTATTCTGGGTCATGGGTGAGTGGAACAGAGCTTATGAAGAAGATGCTTCCTTTGACCTGTGGCTCCAGGGAATATCACAAGATTAAATTGATTGTTTGACATAAGTTGTTCTTTTTTTTTCTTTTTTTTTTTTTAGGCTATAAGGTAAATCTTGATGGCTGTTATAAAGAGACTGAAGATTAGAGTAGAGGCTTTAGAAAATGATCTCCACTTAACCAACTCACCAGCTTACCTGACACTTACCGCTTCCTCTGTATAGGACACTGTCACCTACCTTCTAGCAGCCAGAAGGGTGATCTCTGGTATGCTCAGCACTCTGCTCCCACTGAGATTTAACTAACTGACCAATTACTAGATCCTAATTGCACTAAATAAGAGCGCCAACTGTTCTTTTGTAAATTCATAATCCTTTTTCTTTCTTACTCTGTTTCATTTCGCTATATCAGGGAGAAATCTGTTGGGCCTAGAAAGTGGCACTGACCTAGAAAGGTCCCAAGCACCTAGGAGAAGCGAGAGAGACCCAAACAGTGTGGCAAAAGAAGAATCAGCCTGATTGTCAGGCTGAGCCACTTGTTATAGCCAGGACCATGGTGCT
This sequence comes from Phacochoerus africanus, assembly GCF_016906955.1. NCBI lineage: Eukaryota > Metazoa > Chordata > Mammalia > Artiodactyla > Suidae > Phacochoerus > Phacochoerus africanus. The sequence goes on from NC_062544.1 coordinate 44,389,254, forward strand.
GGGCATCAGCTCTAAGGCACAGACAGAGGGTACAACTAAGAGCATGGGTAGAAAAGTTGGTGGTTGTAAGAATCGAGAGACAATGGAATGGGGTATAAAAATTGGGTCAAGGCATGGGATTTGGAACTAAGCTTATAATTGGAGTGTCTGAGCTGGAATGCCCTTTGCAGAAGATGTTCCACATGGGAAAGGCTGAACTGTGTGAGCTTTCACATTGGCCTCAAGGACTCACATTAGGATGCCATTTAGGGTGTGCTTGTCAGGATGTCTTCAATATGCATGTAGGTTGGGCTGAAGCAGCAGGCTGATGGTTTGGTATTGTGTCCACTGTTTTAGCATTTAGGCCACAGAAAGTGCCATGGTGGGAACAGAGTGTTCAGTCCTACAAATGTTCAGAGGAGAGAGAATCTTCATGAACCTGAAGAACAGGAGTCATTGTTTCCAAGGCAGAAAACAGGGGTCAGGAAAAATGACGATGCAGAGATAAAGGAGTCAAATTTTGGTCTTTCACCTTTGTTAAGGTTTGGATTTCATGATAAACAGGAAGCTGAATACATAACTGAGAAATTACCCCAGGAAGAAAATCTGCCCAAGGGACTTGAAAAGGCTTGAGTTAAAAATTCCATAGATGAGCCTCCAGAGAGATAAGAGAGCTGGGAGTCCCTTTGGATGGAATATCAAGCAGAAACCAGAAGGAATCCAGTCCCTTCCTCTTGAGCCTACCCAGGTGAGATAGGGGCAATTAAAAGATTGGAATCATAAAGTAATTACAGCTTCCATATAATTATATTTTTTGTGGTAGGAGTACTAACTAAAAGTTGGGATGGTGGTATTAGTCCTATGATTTTGTGGTGCTTCATAGTTCTGAAATAGGAGACTCTGCTGGAAAAATCACTATCTCTTATAACTAATATCTAGGAAATGTAAAGAAGAAAGGAGAGGCACCAGTATAAGTCCAATATCCCATTCTGATCAAATTCTGCTCTAGCCACCAGCAAATCATTCTCACATGTACTTCTCTAGCTAAAATTAAACCTTAGTTAATAAATATATCTAATAGAGGTTCGATAATAAAACTATCAAAAATCACTACTTTCTCAAGTAAATAGTAGAGTGTGAATTTCTACTTATATCTGAATTCGACCTTTTAGATTTTAACAGAGTTCTCTGAATATGAGAAAGGTGAAATTTTACTGATGATAATTTCACACTAGGCACCTAGGCTCAAACAGTGATTTTTCCCTACTGATACCTGTAAACAAGGATAATTTAAGTCAATTATTAGCCTTTTCAACAGAAATCAGAAAATATTTATTATTAACACTCTTTGCTTGGGGTGCTAATGAGTTCTAATGATTTTCCTAGGGGTATAAACATATGAAAAACTCACTTATCCTTATGTGTTATAATTAAAAAATTTTGAACACTTGAGTCTACAGATGATTCTGGCTTTCTGTTGTTAGTCTGTTATCTTCCATATTGTTTTGCAAACTGTGTGTTTCTTATTAAGATAATCACCTTATCTCTTACTATCCTACCAAAGGATAAATGTGAGGGCTGTTAGGAATTTACATTTTAACTTTCCAGTCCCTGTTGGAATAGTGAAATTCTTCTAAGGGAGAGAACCGTAAAAGAAAACACCTATCTTCTCAAGAGAATAGAAAGCAAGACTTCGGGCTTACAAGGGTGACTTCTTATAGAACAGAGCAGTTAACTGGAGTGAGGATGTGAGAAACTGGAGAGAAAGATCAAACAGGCGTAGAGGAGGAATGGACATGCTTTCCTTGCCCAGAGGGAGGGTATAATGTGAAAGAGTGACAAATTTGTAGGTGAATAAAGAAGGTACTGAGTGAGATCCTGGGCTGGAAAAATGAAGCACAGAAATAAAGCAGTTGTAGAGGCTGTTGCTGGTGTCTGGGCAGGATGTGAAAATTTTTGGCTCTCTCTGATGTGGACTGATACTCAGGCAAGGATGACTGTTTTTATAGGCACAGTAGAGACTTAATGCTTGCTTATTGGGTCTTCTGGTCATTAAATCTTCTTCCACAATGCTGTGTTCCTGGACTGACAAGGTAGCAATGCTTTGGTGGATAAAGCTCCACCCATGGTTTTGAGAGAGGAGGTTTCAGCTCCTGAGGCTTGATGGCTTTCTGGGAACTGGGGCTTCATCAAGTACGCCACTAATTTCTTCTGAGTCTTTCACATGACCTTTCCAAGGGCATGATTTTCACTAAACATGAGACTGGAGATAATTGGGCTGTTTTAAAGTAATTACTCTGCAGTATCACTAAGGTTTATCTGGCCATTATGTCACTCATACAACATGGCTAGTGAGCAGCTGCTCATAGCTCTAAGAAATGGAAGGGGGACTCTTTTCTTCACTGAGGCCACTCTATGAGCTCAGACCACCCAGACATTCAAGCACACAGAGAATTAAAACATTTAGGGCAGATTTTGACATTGAACCATGTTTAAGCATCACAATCTTACTTGTGTTTATATGGACCAAAGACCTCCTTTTTACTCCATTCCCCCCCACCAACCCCCATTTCCTAAAATGCATCATTAAAGTGACAGAACTTGGCTTAGCTTGAAACCAAGGCTAGACCTTTAGAGTCTTTGATTTTAAATCAAAGTTGAATAAAAGTGTTTTAAACTTCCACTCAATATAAACATGATGTTTTGTCTCTGTTCAAAACAGATCTTCCTCCTTTTCAAATGCATATATGGATTAACTCTCACTACTCCTATCCATAAATTGTAAACAAATGGGCATCTTAGAAGGCCACGCCCCGTTGTACTTGTGTATACAGGTTTAAGGCTTCTTAAGTGTAAGGCTTCTTACATGAGATTTGTCTTATTAGACTCTCAGCTCCTCAAGGGACTAGTCTTTCCCTTGTGTCCACACCAAAAGTTATCTTAATGAGAAAGGAGGGGAAAGTGGGAAAGAAGGCGGCAAATGAGCATGAAGCTCCAGGTTTTTAACAGCTTTTATTGCTTTTCTTCTGCTCCTTGGACAGATAAAGATTGGCTTTCTCAAGATCCCTCCTCTTTCCGTGATTTCCGAGGCTAGGAACAGAGGGAGTCAGACTTTCAAGAGGGGATGCTGCAGGGTGGTTAGAATAGCCTTCTGGTTCCTCCCCATTGACCCCAACTCTGGCTTTATTTATTTTTTAAATCAAGACTCAGAAGTTGCTTTATAGATTTTATAGACTAATTGCCTCAGTAGACATGTTCTCTAAATGGAAAGTATTCAAACAAACTTTTGAACAAGCTCTGATCCTAGCTTCATTTTCCAAGAAAGCATTTAGCAGTGAGAAGAAAAATGACTCAGCAGAAATGTTTGTCTTAGTCTTCTTGTCCTTGTCCCTCATTTGGTGATTTGGGACATGTTCCCACCATTATTAAAAGGAATCTATTGGGATTATATGTGAATATTTGGGTAAAGTAAGTCTTTTTAGAACCTAGAAAGATGCTATAAACATATCATGGAACACCATAAAAGCAGAATATTCTTCATGGCTATAGGATATTAGTTTCCATAAATTAGGCAAAAATATTTCACTAAATAGGTAGATTTTTTTTATCTAGGCAGGGACATAAAGCACTGCCATCTAAAAGTGTCAATTTAAATTTATTTTTTCTTTGTATTCTCACATCTTTTCCCCAGTTACTGGCACCAGCACCCTTAGCACACCTGTGTTATGGTTACCTATGTAGGTCAGTCTTACCTGCATAATATTGAGAGCAGTGATCATGTATACTGTCTCCTATAGTCTCAGTAGCAGGTAGTCCAGTCTAATAATATGCATGGTAGATGCCTGTTAAGGTTAACTGAACTGGAGTAATAACTTCTCTGTTAATTCTGTTGCTTATTAGTTCAGGTGGACAGCTTGGTCTACCCCTGGTGCTGGAGAATGACTTGCTCTTCCAGGATGTTGATAATTGTCATTACTATATATATAGAAGACAGTCAATTCATTTGAATCTATGGATATCACTAGGGGATATCTATAATCTCCTAGTGATGGCTTCAAGTACCTTCTGAAAATCAGGCACAGATATTCCCTTATTCTTACATTTACTTATGCATTCACTAATATAAGTACAGAATCAAGAAGGAGTAGCTGTAACTCACCTTTCTGTACTTTCATCATACATTTGAGATTACTCTTTTTTTTGGTTTTTAAAATTTAAATTATTTTTTACTTTTAGGGCTATCATATTCTAATGGCAGAATATTTAGAAAACATGGAAATGTATAGTGAAAATAAAGATAAAAAGAGTCCTGCTTGTAAATATTGTTTAGTTTGTTGTGTTTCCTTCAGTTCTCTTTATATGCACATGGAATGTTTGGATAATACACACACATACATGTTTTTTGCATCCTGCTGTTTACTTATTTCATCGTAAACATTTTTACATGTCATTAATAATCTTATAATTATCACATTTAATGATGACCACTGAATGCTTGTACTATAATTTGCTGACATTTCCTTGTTAATAGACATTGTGAATTTTTCTAAATTTTTAGCCATCATAAATAATACCGTCATGAAAATTTTTGTGCTGAAAACTTCGTATTTTGCTTAATTTTCTAAGGATAGATTATCAGAAGTAGAATTGCTGAGTCAGGTTACATGAATATTTTTAGGGCTCTTGATACATATTTCCAGATTCCTTTCCAAAATTTTATTGCTGCTAACCAAAATGTACTCTAAAACTACCATGATTATGTATAGGTTTTGAAAAATCATACTGGAATCTCATTATAAAATTGTAGAGTGCAACTTCATATGCAAAACTCTGTCCTGAATCCTTCCAATAAAGACCTGGTTCTAGGAGTTCCCGCTGTGGTGCAAAAGGATCATCAGCACCTCTAGATCACTGGGATTCAGGTTCCATCCCAGACCCGGCACAGTAGGTTAAAGGATCCAGCATTGGCTGTAGCGTGGGCCACAACTGTGGCTCAGATCTTATCCCTGGCCTGGAAACTCCATATGCTACAGGGTGGCCAAAAAAGAAAAACAAACAAGAGAAAATAAAAAGACTTGGTCCTGAAACCCATTAGTTAGCTGTTTAGTTAATTAATCATCTACTTTTCCCCTCATCCAGTGTATTGAATTTGAAAGGGAGGAATTTCCCCTGTTGGTTGATGGTTTTATCAAATAGTTTATAAGAAAAAGGAGTCCTAGTGAAGCTTTTTGGTCCACCGTGCAGTGCTAGGGACATCGCAGGCACATTTGTTTCTTCCCTTCCAATCATTGTAGAGATGTTATTCTCTCCCAAATTAAAAGGCTAGGAAAAAAAAAACCTTTCCTAATAGCATTCCACTTTGAGGTCTTTAGAATAACAATCCATCCACACAAATAGAGGTTTTATTTATTGTTGTTATAATGCAGTGAAGTCTTGGACATGAAAAATGGCCTAGAGTTTTTTTCATCCCCACATTTTTGCTAAGATAGTTAAGTCCATAAAAAATAAAAAATCCACTTCCAAACACTTTCACTAGAGAGTTTATTCAAGTTCCTTTCAGGAAGACTTCAGTGTCCTCAACTGTAAGGTGAAGTTGATGGCTCAGGTGAACATTTAGATTCCTCTCACCGATAATAATACTCTAGGTCTTCAGTTGCTTTTCTGAAGGGGATATTTGTGGAGGTTTCAGATTTGAGATTTATAAATATGGTATTTCAGAGAAGCCAATACAGACCAAGTCTGGAAAACACTTTGTTTACCTAGCATCTTGACCATCAAGAACAATGGCAAGGCCAGAAGGGAGTGGCAATATATATTTAAAGTGATGAAAGGAAAAAACCTGTAACAAACAATATTCTACCCAGTAAGGCTCTCATTCAGATTCTATGGATAAATCAAAAGTTTTATGGACAAGAAAAATCTAAAAGAATTCAGTATCATCAAACCAGCTTTACAACCAATGCTAAAGGAATTTCTGGAGGTTGAAGAGAAAAGGCCATTATCGCAAACAAGAAAATTACTAACAGTAAAGGCAAACATAGAACAAAAAGAAATTATAGACAAATAAGATATCAAAACCAGAAATTGTGAGAAGAGGACAAATGCAGAATATTGAAAATGCATTTGAAATTAAGAGACCAGCAACTTAAAACAACTTTTGTATGTATATAGAATGCCATATCTAAACCTTTTGGGAACCACAAACCAAAAACTACAATAGACACACTCATAAAAAAGAAAAAAGTGCGATGGCATCTGGGCTCTGAGTTAGGGAACAAGTCTTCGGAAAGGTAGAAGAACTAGGCTATCTTCTCTGGAGTTGGGAATGTTGGTTTATCTCCCCAATCTAGTCAGAAGTGGAGGACATCCGTACAGAAGATAAATGACAGTACAAGACATCACATGGTTGGTGGTGGTTTGAATAGGACTACAAAACCTATGACATTTGTTTCTATGCACAGTGAATAGGGGTGGGGGCATACATAGGAGCTCAATCAATGGCATCACCAGGGATTGTTGAATGAAAACCAGTCTTTGATACCTAAAATGCCAGTTGAAGAAAAGAGCACACTCTGGGATATCTAGTGAAAGGACAGTCTTAACATCTGACGGGTCCAAATAATGTGTACGTAGACAATGTCATAAAGCACTTTTTTGAAGACTGAAAGAGAATAGCCTCTGGACAATTAAAGAGAGCACTGCTTTATATGTGAAGCCCTCTATTGTTGATGTGCAATGGAGCAAAATTACTAGGTTCAAAATAGGACAACCAAAACATAACGTATTCTAAAGGGAAATGAAGATGCTAAGTTTCCAGCTCATTCTTTGAGAATCTCTAAAATTGTCCCTGCACCACCTACTTCCCATCCCTCAGTCCCACTCCTCTCTACCCACACTCTTTACTCCTTTGGAGGTACCATTAGAGACAGAGCACTTGCTTAGAAAGACTAAGAGTCTAATCCCAAAAGATAAACTTTTATTTTTAAAACTCTAAGCAAAAAGCCTCACACCATAGTAAGTGCCTAATATTGATGTAATCTGGGGAGGGAAAACACACAGAGAGTCATTTATCATGACTTAAAACACAACAAAATTTCCTATCAAAAATGAACATAAGTATGTACAAAAAAAGTCTGTGTTTAAAGAGTTTTGTCTCAGATCCAAAACAATTTGCCTTCCCTTGAGGTTATGAAAATTCCATTAGCTAAAAGAACCAGCTCCCCTTATTCCAGATGTGGCTCCTTATCTACCACAGAACACCTCTGTGAACATGATTGGAAAGCTAATCTCCACTTTCCTACTCCAGTAGAAATAGAATGAGTGGGCTAGGAGCAGGGCCACCTCAGGATCTTTATGATCACTTCACAAGCTGACTTTTTACTGGATAACTCTGAAGAGATGCCAAAAGGATTTTCTTTGAGTGAATTGCTGTAACTGAATGCCAAGGCATAACATTCATATGTGATGGATTGGTTCAGGGGTTAATGCCAACTTTACTGGGTGTGTCACGGATCTTGCAACATGAATGGATTCATCTGTAGAGTTTGACAGCTGTGGCGCCAGAAGATAAAATTATAAGATCATTTATGAAAGCTGGTCTTGCTGGAAAAACAGGAGAACATGTGACTGGTAGGATCTTTCAAGATCAGGCAGGTACTGACAAATGGCTTCATCTTGGTTGTTCATTCCCCTCCAAAATAGGAGCAGTCAGGCACAATCACAGCAGCAGATCAGGCCAGCTGACTCTGGACATATGCTAGGTTTTCAGGTATCTTCAGGCCTGGCTTATCACAAGGCAGCACATCCATGAGAAACAGTGCCTGTGAAGATGGTGAAGACCTACTCTCCATCTGCTCTTCCAGAGAGGGGAGTATTGGCAGTGAATTAGCTTGAGAAGTATGTTAGTTAATAGGAAATTGGTAAAGTAAGGCTCATCCAAGATTGGCACAGGTTACCAAGGAAGGATATTTGGGGACAATGTAAGAAAGACTTAAATTGGACATAATTTCATAAAGAAAAGATTTAAATATGTGAGGCTTAAGGAAAAAAAAACCTTTTCTTCTGGATAATCTGTGCATCTACTGGTTTTTTTTTTTTTTTTCAGATTTATGAAGCTATTAACTTCACATTTTCACCTGAGCTATTTGGTCTTCTGTTTCCTGCTGTCAGGCTATAAAGACTAGTTACGTATGTGTGGGCATCATATATGCGTTTTTCTAATTAATTTGAGAAGTCCAGAATTAAAAAGATCATTTTCTCTCTAGATTTGATTATATGGAACTAAGAGTCCTCCAATTTGAGAAAACCTGAATTCTTAGGTTTTCCTGATGTGGTTGGTTTACTTAGTGCATACCTAGTAAAACCAAGGCTACGTGATCAGAAATACTTCTTGAAGTGAGCAGCCTTGATCTGACTTTGTGCATAGAGGAAATCATGGCCCCAGGAGGACCAGATTGCACCCACTTGTGGAGCATCTTAGGCCAGCCTGTGCTTGGCTTCTTTGTCCATACTACCCTCACCACCCCAACTTCTGGGCAGCCTCTTGAGTTTCCCCAGCCAGTCTATAGTTTTTTCCCTTACTCAGTCTTTAAAAAGGCAACCTAGGGAAGTCAAAAGAACAGAGGAGGGAGAGCCAGGAACCAGGGCTCAATTTCTAGCCTTGAAACCACTTGGTTGTGTGACCTTTAATTCTTGATGTGGAGTCTTAGTTCATTTGTCTGTGAAACTGAGAGACTTAACTATGTACTCTCTAAGGAGCTTCATGTTTAAGTTTTCTGTGATCCAGTGCTTCTAAAGCATGACATATAGTCTGTGTTCATGGACTACATAGCCTGCCTTTGTTCCTACCCTTATCACTACTGACTTAAGGAATGATGGATTTTCAGAGACAGCAAAAGAGATGGTGAGAGGCCTATGAGGTATGCTCGAGATGACTGAACATTTAGACATGGGATTGATTAAAATTTCCACCATGATCAAAGCTTAGAAGCTGGGAGGGCTGTTCTGCTCCTTTATATCCATGCCTCATGCTGCCATTTGTGACTTCTTTTCCCTTTCTAGTCTGCCCTTAATGCTCATTCTAATGTGATTCTACATGGATAAAAATGTTGAAAGGAGGCCAAGCTCACAGTAGGATTTTATCCAGCCCTTGAACATTTCCCAAGGATGACACATATTTCTGCTTAGGTTTATGGGATAATGCAGAATGTATTGTGCATAGTTCTATTTTCTGGGGCTTACAATCAAGTTGGGGAGATAAGACAAGTATACATGTATTGGTTTCACCTTCATGTTTCCAGTAAAATTACTATGAGTCGGTAAACCAAGTTATTTCAGGTTGATTAAAAAAATCCATAGCAACCTTGGAAAGACCTTGGGACTATGCTTCAGAAGGAATCAATAACGCTGGTGGAGATTATAAAGATGATGTTGATGCTGACTTTACATTCTTTTGCTTTTCTTCTGGAAATAAACAACTTGCTTCATTCATCAAACATTAAGACGTACTATATGCCAGGCTTTTTTTTTTTTTTTTTTTAGGCCTGAGATGTAAAATCTTTAGAGCCAGATACAGATTTAATTTCCAAATCTGATCATTTTCTTGATTTATGTGAATTTAGGCAAGTTATTTCTCTTCCTAAGCCTTAGGTTTCTCCTCTTCACACTGGGGGATAGTAGTGCCTCCCTTGAATGTTATAAATATTAAGTGAGATAAATTGTGTATATACATATTCCTGGTACTTGGAAGGCATTCAGTAAGTGGTAGCTATTGTTAAAAAAATACAGCCCCCCTGGAATTTCTAGATGGCTTAGTAGTGGGTCACTGCTATGGTGTGGGTTCAATCCCTGGCCCTGGAACTTCCACATGCAGTGGCACAGCCAATAAATAAATAAATAAATAAAGTCCTCAGCTCCAGGGATCCTAAGTGGTGTATTGGGAGAGACAAATACAAAAAGTCGTAATCTCATGGGAATTCTGGTCTGTTGTCAGTGAATCCTCACTGATTGTGCTTGGTGCCAGGTGAACACTGGTCCTTGCTTTTCTGCATCTTTCATGTCAGGGTCAACACCATGGTTGTTTACTGCCCATGGACATTTGTGACAGGTTAGCCAGTGTCCATAGCGGGGCATGGTAGCCTTTTCATCATCTTCCTGTATGACTGCCAGTGGGGAAAAGAGGTGGAGAAGGATTTGTTAGCCTCATTGTGGATTTCTTTTCAATGCACTGATTTTAAGTGGGTATTTCAAGACACTTTCTTTCTTCCAGAAATTCACAGGCCCAATTAATGGGCAAGATAAGAGAAAGTGGCACTTTCTTTTCTTAATAAACTCCCTCTGAGCTTTCAGCACCTACTTTTTTTTTCTTTTTTTCCTGCCAGTGCAAACCTCACTCTGCAGGGGAATGCAGTGGTAGCTTCTTATAGAGAGGATGGACCTAATGTGGGTTATCAAGTTTTAGCCCAAGTCCTTTACATGCATCACTTAATCTATTGTACTATTGTAATCCCCACTTTACAGACGAGGAAACTGAAGCCTAGAGAGGAAATAATGTGTGTGTGTATGGTCACATAGTTTAGAAGGTAGGAAGCCAGGATTTAATTCTGGGCCTAACTCAGTATATTTTCACCCCTGTGCTCAGTTGTGGAACTTAGAAAGCTCATATGCACATGCTTAAATCCCTGCCTTCTTACTTATGCCTGAACCCCAGTCCCAGAGATTCTGATTTAATTGGTAACCTGGGGTAGGGGCCTGGTGTTGGCACTTAAACCTTATATGATTGTAAAATGCACCAGGGGTGAGAGCCTTTGGCTTAACTCCAGAGTTACACTACACCACATTTCTACCCAAATAGATTTTCCCCCATTCAAGGCAGGAAGTGCTTCCCAAACCATATTTTAGAAATAGGAAGTTTCTGGGCAAGTTTGAACTTCTGGGAAAATTTTGATCACTTCCTTCACTTCTTTCAGTGGATAAGCATTTTTATGCTCTGGTGACCCATAGAGCTCAGAGGGAACAGTTATTACAAATTCCAAGAGAAGAAAGAAATCTGAAAAGGTCTTAGATCCTCTTTTTTTTGAATCTAGTCCATCAATCAGAAATGCTTCTGACTGCCAGTTATTTCTGGAGGAAATTTTGCCTGACATTCAACCTTTTTTCACCTACTCTGCTTGGTGATTTCCTTTTGGTTCTCCTGAACTTTGGTTGAATTTCTGTGGCCCACATGGTTGCCACAGGGAACAGTGCATGGTCCTTAGAGGATGAGAGCTGCAGGCTGTGTCTGGATGGTCATTTGACTTCCACATGACATCGCTTAGAAACAGATCCAGTCACTGACACAGTCCCACATAGTAACTGCCTCTTTGCTTCCACAGATACTGTAAAACTCAGTTCCAACAAAAACCTCCCATCAGGGTGGTCAGGCCTTGGCTCTCTGCAGTTGGCCCTTAATGAGCACGAAGGCTGTCTATGCTGGTTATTTATGTCCTTTGCCATTTCCAAGAATTTTTTTTTCTACATTAAAAGGGAGGATTTTGAAAAACCAAATGTGTTTAGCCAGAAGGCCATATTTCCCAATCTTTGGAAGATGATTAAATGAAACACATTTTTGGGGATTAGAAGAAGTTCTCAACTGGATTGGCAAGTTACTATGGGCATAAATCTATCTATTAGGAAAACTCTTGGGACTGAAAAAATATGTGTTGTGTTTTATTTTCATTAAAAAAATTAACATAAGGATACATAGACATTATTAACAAGTTTTTATTACTAGAGAATATGATGAGGAAGTATGAGAGATATTTATTTTCACTTTATATTCTCCCATAAGAATAACTAAACCAGTAGCAACAACTAGTATTTTCTTTTTTCTTTTCTTTATTTTCTTCTTTCTTTCTTTCTTTTCTTTCTTTTTGTTTCTCTCTCTCTCTTTCTCTCTTTTTTTCTTCCACACCCACGGTATATGGAGGTTCCCAGGCTAGGGGTTGAATCAGAGCTGCAGCTGTTGGCTTATGCCACAGCTACAGCAATGCCAGATCTGAGCCGCATCTGTGACCTACACCACAGCTCACGGCAATGCCGGATCTTTAACCCGCTGAGCAAGGCCAGGTAGCAAACTTGCAACATCATGGTTACTAGTTGGATTTGTTTCCGTTGTGCCACAACGGGAACTCCTGCGACAACTAATATTTATTGCTTTCTTCATGCTTGATCATACACTATTTCTCACCCCACATTTATCATTTACTATTCAGAATAACCTTACATGGTAAGTTCCTCTGTTCCAATTGGAATACATTCAGCTATATGGGACATAAGACTGGCGTAAACAACAGAGCTTTATTACCTCAGATTAAAAGAAATTCCATGGTAGAATGGCTCCAGGGATGATAAACTCAGAGACCTCAAGAAATGATATTTCTGTCTTTTTGCTCTGACATTGTCAGCATGGCACGTGGTCCTTAAGGACCATGAGTCATCTCATGGCCCTGAGATGACCACTGTATCACATCCACAGGGGGCAACATCCAGTCTCTTTCCCAATATGCCTTTCATTATAAATCTTTCCCAGAAGCCCCACACTTCCCAGGAGAATACACACAATAGCTTACATGCCCATGCTGACACCAACCATCCTTTGCAAGGAGAAAGGGATCACCACAGTTGGCTTCATTGCCTTTAAGCTTTATTGCCTCCCTGGAACATATGGAGAAAGAAGTTAAACATCTGAAAAAAAAAAAAAATCAGGGCTGTGAGAGCAGACTAGAGCCAGAGGAAAAACCTCATCTAGACAGTGCTACCACTAAAAGTACTTATAAGGAATTTGCATTGATATGTATCACAGTTGTCCAGTTACCTTAAGGACCACAGGTGGGGAATTGTCCCCTTACCATTGTCACCAGGATCAGAATTCTGTTACAAATAAGGAAGGGATGGATTAGATTACTGTCTGCTATGTTACTATTATATAAACATATAGATGAAGAAACGGAGGGTAAGAGAGATCTGATGAATTCCTTAGGGACACATGGTTAAAACATAGTAGGGCTGATCTTTGAAATTAGATCATCGGCTTACCCCAAAGCCTATTGATGCTTTTAAGTAAAATTTAAGGACTTTATTGGCTTTATTCATTGATTCATGAATCAGTAGCATCCAACTAGCAGACAGGAAGGAGCTCCAAAATAAAAGACTTTTATAGGCAGGAGGGAGCAGGGACAAGAAAGTTATACAAGGCAAAAGGGAGTTGGTTATTGCAACGTTACTTTCCTTTGGAGAATGGCAGGTGTCTGTCAGCCAGAGTACCTTAGCACTGATTAAGCAACTCCTGATTGACTGGTTCAAGATTCCATTTCTAGAAGAGCTGAAACTGTAATTAAGTCTTGGTTTGGTGATGTGGGGCTTAGCATAAGCAACTCCATTTTGGGACTGTTGTTTCATCTTTACCACCTGTGTGAGAGGCTTTGTATTCTGTCAAGTGCTGCCTCTCTCTCAACATGTATTGCTTTACCAGTAATTAAAATAATTTTTTTTAAAAAAAGAATTATACTTGCTAGGCTCAGTTTTAACTATGGCTCCTCTTGCATAGGAACTTGGGAGAACTGGACTTAGTTTCATTTATTGTTAAAATGTTCAGATAGATAAGAGCTAAGTTCTTTCCTAGCCCTAAATTCTGAATATGTATAGTCTCATGTGAAAAATCATTTGGAGTGGAGGTGTTTTAAAAAAGCTTCAGTTGTACAAATATTATCTATGAAAAGTCTGGTAGAAAGTCCAGAAACAAATGTTACTTTTGTCTATAAAATGCACCTGCCTATTTGCCACCAGTGCAGGCAGCGGTGTGTAACCCTTCACAATTATGGGTTTGGCACCCATTTCCTAGGGTGGTTTTTCTTCTTTTTTCTATCATGGTACTATCTCTTTGAAGGACTCAGCCCGGCAGGCATGACTATGCCAGGAAGCCCATCTGCTAGTGTCTGTGAGTTAATAGCTGCTCCACAATACCCATCAGAAACCTTGATTGTATAAGGAAGGACAATCCAAATAAGCAAATGAGGGTACTGGTATCTAGGAAATCTGCCCTCTAGAGCAAATGTATACTGCCTGCCTCGCTGTGACCTCCAGCTGGAATCAATCTACAAACTGCCTTCCAGGGACTTGGAGTACAGTGAGAATAAAGACAACTAGCTCACCCAGCATTAGTGGGCAGAGTAAAGGCTTAGGCAGTAGGAGAAACAAAGGAAAGGGGTTGAGATCTGTGTATGTGTGTATCTTATTTTTTTCTCATTTCTAGAAAGCAAGGAGGAATGTATAGATCAGTAGAGAGAAAGCTTTCACCATTTTATTTAGACCAAGATGAGAATTTGAAATTGAAATGCTAGATAGGCATCAGCAAGGTATTATTAACATTTTCTAAGGAAATTTTGGTGGTGAAATACCTACAAATTTTACTATCAGATAAATATAATATTGTCCAACCCTTCAAATTCTAAAAATGGTGAAACATGTTAATTGATAGCAAACTGTCTTTAGAACCACCATTTGTCCTAGAGAAAGATAAACATTGCCTCAATGACAAAAATAATCACAAATTAAATAGCTAATGGCAGATAACAAGCAAGATTTGGTGTAAACTTTATTGAATTTGTTTAATTCAGAGATAGTGGGAGTCAGGCATAAATTAAATTATCTGTGTTTGTTTCTTCTGCCAGCTATTATGAAGGAAGAGACCCTGTGCATAGAGAGGAAGTTTTAAAAAGATACAAACAGTGGGAACCCACAGTAAAATCAGTATTGAAAATGCATTTTAAGGAGTTCCCATTGTGGCTCAGTGGTTAACGAATCCGACTAGCATCTATGAAGATGCGGGTTGATCCCTGGCCTGCTCTGTGGGTTGAGGATCCGGCGTTGCCATGAGCTGTGGTGGAGGTCAAAGACACGGCTTAGATCCCCTGTTGCTGTGGCTGTGGTGTAGGCCAGCTGCTACAGCTCTGATTGAACCCCTAGCCTGGGAACCTCCATATGCCGTAGGTGCCGCCCTAAAAAGAAAAAAAAAATGCATTTTAAGGAGATGGTCTTCTCACTCTCTGTTTGACAAAGGAGGGCTTTGGGAGTTGCCTTCATTCTTAGCACCTGGAAAGGTTCTGGTTGCTTTGAATGAGAGTTGCAGGTAGGCCTCCAAATCTGAACCCTGAACAAGGCACAGCTCCCATGAGATTTCACGCACTTGAAGCTGAATCAGTTCATGAATCCCAGGAGACTTAAAGCAAGCATGTGCTTTTGGATCAGATTATCAAGGTAATTGCCTTGATTTCCGTTTTACATCCCCACACAAATTAAAGAAAAAATAGGTGATGGTAGAAATAAGATATGTACCAAATCCAGTTTAAGATGTGTCAGTGTTCTCATGGACCAGGAAAACTCATGGGCTTTGGATTCTGGCCCTCTTTGAAAGTCATGCCCCATGACACATGCAAAGTTCTCCTTCATTCAAACCAGGGTGGTCCTTAAAAGACTGGAGAGTCAGCTGCCCCTCAGAAAGCACTTTTGAATTGCAGAATTCCAGACACTTACACCTCTTAATACAGCACCAAAGACAGCTTGGCCGCCTCTTAGCTTCCAGTGTGCTGGTACAGCTGTGAAGGAGCTAACTTTGGCAGCCATAGATCATGAAGGCTTCATCTCAGCTTCTCTCAGAATAGCTTTTCATCAGGAAACTCTTTACATCTCTCAAAACAAATGCAGGAAGAAGGGAAACAAATATAAATGAGTGATTTAAAGATATTATTTTGAATCATTGAGTTTAGATATATGGCTACACTGTGTGGAATTGATCATTTCTGGTTTATGAACGGCTTGATGTGTTAGAGTAGTAGACATAGAGTCAGAGCAACTTGGATTTCTAGGTCTAGCCTGTCCACAGCTCCCAAGTCGTTTAGTTTAGCTTCTTTGACCTTGGTTTCTGCATCTGTAAAATGAGAAGTTTTGGCCAGATGATCTTTGACTTAATGAGTCTATGAAAAGTGAATATTAGAAGCACATGTTCACCTTCTCCAGTTACCAGCTGTGAGATGTGACTGGAACAAATGGTACTAACTGTCGAAATGTTTTGGGCTGAAGGGGAAGCATTCTAAAGTGGGACAAGGGCACCTCGTGTTGCAACCTGGAGCCAGTCAACTCTTCAAGACTGGGCCAGCCTTTGCTTCTACCTCCTACCCCCACTTGTCTTAGCTGGATCAGGAGAGACTTACCTAAGGATAAAAAAAAATCTGTATCAATATATTTTTTTTTGTCTTTTTGTTGTTGTTATTGTTGTTGTTGTTGTTGCTATTTCTTGGGCCGCTCCCGCGGCATATGGAGGTTCCCAGGCTAGGGGTTGAATCGGAGCTGCAGCCACCGGCCTACGCCAGAGCCACAGCAACGCGGGATCCGAGCCGCGTCTGCAACCTACACCACAGCTCACGGCAACGCCGGATCGTTAACCCACTGAGCAAGGGCAGGGACCGAACCCGCAACCTCATGGTTCCTAGTCGGATTCATTAACCACTGCGCCACGATGGGAACTCCTGTATCAATATATTTTGAAAGCTTTATGAACAGTTATAAATCAGATGCTTGCCCATATTTTTAACTTTATTTCCTGTATCTAATCTGAGATTATTCTCTAGCTCATAGTTTCATGGGTAACCCAGTCTCCTTTAAAACTGTCTTCTTAGGGTAAACACTGGGTTATATCAGAGTTCAAACTCTCTCTCAGGACCATATTTGTCTCCTCAAGGAAACCTCCTTCTACCTTCCCTTCTCCCAAAAGATTTCTGGTAGTGGAAAGCTTACTCTTCTTGAACATGGCAGTTGGCAGAGAGGTCCTTAGTTTGAGCTGTCCTCTGGATCCTTTCTGGCCTCTGATGACAAGTGCTTATACTGCCTGGTCACTGGCAACCTATATTGGTGTCTGCCAGATGTGGCTGATCCCACCGGAGTTTTGGGACCTCATGTTAACATCTGGTACTTTGCCATTAATGCTGTATTTGGATGAGAGTTGCAGGTGGCTTTCAAATTGAAAACCTGAGCAAGGCATAGCTCTCACTAGGTTACAGATACTTGGTGGACTCATTTGTTTGAACTCCGGCCTCGTTTAATCCATCCAGTCTTTCAGTATATGTTCCTCAGCTTGGGCAGTAGGAAATTTTGGATCTCCTACATGCCACACAGGAACCTGGGGAGTCAGTGACACCTTTTGGGTTCTTACTCTTTGCCAAATTCTTCCATGTTACTTTTTTTTTTTTTTTTTTACTCTGGTTCAGCTTTCCCTACCCAATTCCACATTATTTCAGGGCTTCACCCAGACTTCCAATAGTGAGGTTGTGTTCTCCCAGATTTCTAAATAGGAAAATTGGCCCAAGGCCCCTGCTATGATGACTCATTGTGAAAGAATGCAGTAATCGATTAGTGCGACTGACATGAATGGGAAAGTGGAAGTGGTTGCCCTTGTGCTCCCTGCTTGCCATCACAACTTCTGCCTTCACAGCCCAGTAGCTCTTGACTTTGAATCGACATCATTTCCCAAGTGAGGCTGGTAAATATATATAGGACATGACCTACAGCAGTGGTTCTCAAACATTAGCGTGCAAGTTATCACCTGGAAGTCTTATTAAAACAGATTGCTGGACCCTACCCTCTGTTTCTGAGTCTGTAAATCTAGTGTAGAACATAAGACTTCGCATTTCTAACAAGTTCTCAGATGATACTGATGCTGCTAGTTTGGGACCTGTTGACCTAGAATCTTCAGGTTTTAGTGCTGTATTCAGTTTGTGATAAAAGCAATGCAATTTCTGTGTATGATTTTGTGCTTGGAAACCTAAAGATAAGCAATTTTTCAATCTGAGAGGTATTATTGGGGTCTGAATAGAAAATATTTAAAAATTAATGGATGATCCATTGTGTTATTACATTGTATATTTTCTAATAATTTCTATCTTTCCCCTTCATACATTTTTAGATTACTAACTTGATCAACTCTGCAATGAAGGTAGTTATAATTAAGCTAGGATTTGACTAAAAAGGCTTTTTCTAGGTTTACATGTGTCTAAAATACCTAGGTTAGCCCTGAGCTCAGATCTGAGCCCCTTGGGGATCACTGCCTTTAGGAAAAAAGATCAAGAGAGAACAAGAGCCAGCCTACCTGTGGCACAGGCTTAACATATTAGTATTTTTCTCATACTGTTTCCTGTCTCTTATCTCTGGTGTTTCAAGCACAAAATTTTACTGAAACTTTTCTTTAAAAAATTAATAACTTCATTTGCATACCATCAATTAATCTATTTTAAGACAATTCATTATTTTTAATATATTTACAGATTTGCAGAACCATCCTCACCATTACCTAATTTTATAACGTTTTTATCATCCCCTGAACAACCTCATGTCCATGTTCAGTCACTTTTCTTCCACTCTCTGCCCTAGGCAACCTCTAATCTATTCATTTTGTCTCTGTCCATTTGCCTTTACTGGACATATCATGTAAGAGGAATCATACAATATGTCTTCTTTTGTGTCTGACTTTCTTCACTGAGCACACTGCTTTGGAGTTTCATCATGTTGTAGAATGCATCAGTACTTCATCAAATACTAACTTCGGTCAAACCCTTCTTTGATGCATGCACCTCTTTCTCTCCATTTCTGCTGTGACTCTTTTAGTCTCAGTCCTTGTTACTCAAAATGTAGTCCCCTACTGACCAGTTGCATCAGCATCACCTGGCAGATAGTCTGTGCAGACACCCAATCAGGATCTGCATTTTACCAAAAATCCCCAGAGGTTTGAGTGCACATTGCAGTTTAAGAACTCTCCTAGAAAAGCTCTTCACCTCAGTGGGAAGGCATTTGAGAGCAGCTTTCCTCTACCTTCTTGCCTCCAGTCTTCACACAAGAGCACCCAACTTGTCCTGAAATTAGACAGCAAATGCCACTTGCCATGCTCTATGCCTTATGTAACATAAATGGTTTCCTATTAACTGTTTAAGTGTTAAGTCCCTGCCATTCAAATGGATACTCAAAGCTTTCTGAGGCAACCTCCACTTTATATAGAAGCATCGCAATTTCAATGCTCCACCAAAAGCTTTCAGTCTCTGACATGCCAGACCTCTCACTCACTGTCATCACACTATGATCAGTCTCCACTTCAAGAATCTTATCAAGCTATTCTTCCCTCTGTCCACCCAATTCTGCCTACCCCTCTAAGGAGTGAGTCAGGTACCAGCCCTGTTGCCCACCTTACATAGGTCCTTTCCCACTCTTACAGGTTCACATTGAACTTTATCCATTCTAAGCTCTAAGGATAGTTACTAAACATCTAATCCTGATTACTTTGTGAGTGCTCATTGTGCAAACAATGATAGTAATATCAATAATAATGATGATACCAAGGAATGCCATAGAAATTTAGGTTTTTTAGGGACTTTAACTCATCCCATTATGCTTATATAATCAGAATATCTTTTTTCATGTAGAAACTTAAATTCTAGAGTATAAGCATTCTTTCTTGCAGATCATTTGCATTGGTTGTTAGGAGAGCCCTGGCCGTAATACTGGAATTCAGTGAATTCTGTAGGAATAAATACCAGGCTAGAGGCAGGATTTTGCAGTTTTCCCAGAAGGGATAAATAGTTCTAATTTAGAGCTTAGATTTGGAAACCATTAAAGGACATATGATAATAAAAATATAGCTATGATTACTATATTGACAGTTATTAAATACTGTATGATATCTTTTGTATATATCATCTTGTGTATTCTTCAGTAGAACTCTATGAAATAAGCACTGTTATTTAGCAAGTTACTCTTATCAACTGCTATGAATGAGGAAACTGAGACTCAAAGAATTTGGGCAGCTTATCTAAGACATACAGCAAGTAAGTTTCAGACTCTCTTGTGCCATCTCTCCATATTGAAAAGGGCATTCCACCAAGCGAGTACTGGGACATGATGGGGATAACTAGGGTCTTAGAAGTCATAACTATTTTTCCAAGTCAGGAAGTGTTTCCACAGGCAATATTCCTGTTTTCATTGGAACACTGGTGAGATTTAGAGTCACTCGTGAATTTCCTCCTTTGCGTCAGAGAGCATTCAAAGGGAACAACCCAGCGGATACAGATGGACTCCACCAGCTTCCTAGGCCAAGTTCTTCTCGTTCTTTACTTGTTTTGCGTGGCCTAGGTGGGCTGACTGCTCTCTCTGAATGTGATACCTTCACTGTAACTTTTCACGGGGTGACCAGGAGAACAAAGAAGACTCTGACTTTCTTAGATTAGAGCATTAGGAAGAAGATAAACTACCTCATTTGGTCAGCTGCCTGCCCAAATACAGCATAGGTGTTGCTTCTCTGAGTACCAGTAAGTTTTCAATTTCATCAGACTACCCAGACACTGAACAATGTTTATTTCCATGTTCTGCGTTTACACAGTTATTGCTTATCACTTCTCACTTCTTTTTATGATCCCTATGTCATTAGACTAAAAAATATGAAAGCTTCCTATAGCTCACAACTTCAAATCTGATTTCCTTGAAGCTGTCCTCAAAGAAGTAGAATGGGGAAATGTGGGAACTTGGAGCTGGGAGCTATGGCAGGATAATCTAGTTCTGAGGTCTCCCGAGGGCTCCTTAGAAGATGGTGTTCTGTGGAGTGCTTGCCAGCCACCGTAGGATGAGGGCTCATAACAAATCACCAGAAATTTAGCAGCTTAAAACAATTTCCATTTTAGTAGCTCACAGTTCTGTAGGTCAGAAGTCTGGCATGACATGACTGAGTTCTCTGCTCAGAACTGGAATCTGGGTGTTGACTGGGCTGAGTTCTCATCTAGAGGCTCCAGGGAAAAGTCCACTTCCAAGTTCAGTCTTACTGCAGTCATAGGATTGAAGTCCCTGTTTCCTTGCTAGCTGTTAGAAAGGGCTGCTCCTGGCTCCTAGAAACCACATGCCTACTTTGCCAGGTGGTCTTCTCCATACTCAAGCCATAAATGATATATTGAATCCTTCCCGTGCTTCAGATCTCTGTTGTCTTCTTTGGCCATCAGCTAGAACAAACTTACGCTTCTAGGACTTACATGATTAGGTCAGGTCCAGCCAGATAATCTGTCTTCCTATCTTGAGTTCAATTAGAGTCTTCGATACATCTCCAGAGTTCCTTCACATTAGTACTCAGACTAGCATGTGATTTAATAACTAGGGAAAAATATGTGTACACTGGGAAGCTTGAGGGCTATCTTAGAATCCTGCTTACCATAAGAACAATTTAGGTGGAGCTAGACTCCCCATTTTGCTTTAGTCAGAGTTGCTTCATGTTGATGGGTTTTCTATTTTTTGCCTTCTTACAAATTTTTCAATAAATAAATGGTTATTTTATTTAAATAATGATGTTGCTGCACCCTCTCCCCACTCTGTCCTCATGATCTGTACTAACACAGATGAGGAAGGTAAAGCACAGAGAGGTTATGGCATGTCAAGAAGTCCCAGTTGTTTAGTGGTGGAGTTAGAATTGCATGCCAGACATTCTAACTCCTGGACCACTGCTCTTTCCACAGCATCATACCGCCACTTTACCCTGAGAAGGCTACCTTCATCATTTCTCATCATCACCTACCCTAAATTTCACACTAACTTAGTGGGTCCTCTCTATGATACCTGAAAAGTGGCATTATTGTTATTCCCTAGGGTTCTGTTTAATGCAAACCAGCTTGAGTACTTATCTCAGAATTGGGGTACTGCACAGAATAATAACTGACCTTACTAGGAGAGGGAGTTAGTTTCCTGCAAGGAGACGAGTAATCACAGGATGCTTGTATGCTTCTTAGCTCCCGACAGGATTCCTTTTCCTGTTCAGAGGCTTTCCTTGTACACAGCTAGTGCTCCCACACAGTTCAGGAAATGTCAGGAGCTGAGCTGGAGGTACGGTTTTCAGGGCAAGAAATGTAAGAGAACATTGTGTTCTGTGATCTTTCTCTAAAGTCCACCTTGTGCCACACACATGGGCAGGGGTAGTGCCAGCAAGTAGACGTTGACATATCCCACTGGTCTTAACTCCCCAGGCATCAGTTGCTCAATGGCTCCACTGGTTAAAATGTACCATTAAATCTGCTCTATGAAAAAATGGGGTGACCAATGTGCTGGGGCAATGCATACACGAGTCTTCCCTCAAACTCTGTGTTCTCATATTCACAGCCAACGTTGCTGTTTTCTCCTGTCAAAATACATAACCCCCAAAAGTCATGAAACTGGAAAATCAACAGTAATTATTGCTCTATGAAGACTGAGCAAAGGCTATGCCTGTAATAAAAAGGTGTGTCTTGGGAGTTCCCATTGTGGCTTAGCAGTTAACAAATATGACTAGCATCCATGAAGATGCAGGTTCAATCCCTGGCCTTGCTCGGTGGGTTAAGGATCTGGCATTCCCATGAGCTGTGGTGTAGGTCGCAGATGCAGCTCAGATCTGGCATTGCTGTGTCTGTGGCATAGGCCGGCAGCTGTAGCTCCGATTTGACCCCTAGCCTGGGAATCTCCATATGCTGTGGGTGTGGCCCTAAAAAGCAAGCAAACAAACAAACAAACAAATAAAAACTGTGTCTTAAAGTTTTTGGATTTCAACCCCAGTAGAAACTGTGTGGCATTAAATTCAGTATGCTGTCTTCATGTATGTACGTATGTGTATATGTATGTGTATGCACATGTATATGTGTATATATATGTGTGTATATGCATATATATATATATGTATACAGATAAACAAAAGAAAGTTTAATGAGCTAATATCCTTGCTACTGGTATCTTCAATTTGAAACAATTTTAAAAATACTGTTTGAGACCTATTAATGGCTATAGCCTGGTCAGGAAAAGGGGTACTGGATCCTCCTAGAGGCTCAGTGAGTCATTATTGCTAATCCATATTTGCCCTGCCGTGAGCACTATACCTGAGTCTTGAAGAGTGAAATTATTCCTGAGAAGGGAGAGTAGTAGCCAGGACTTGAGTTCCAGAACTCTGGTTTATGTGTGCAATTTGGCTGCCATGTTTTGTCTTGACTGTATGTATCATTCATTCAATTATTGAACAGAATCTAATGAGCTTTACTCTATTCAAGATGGCAGGCATAATGAACTCAGTGATAACTCTCCTTTTTGAGAAACTACTCTGAATTACCATTATCTTAACTAATCCTCTTTATGATCCTTGAAAGATAAGTACTATTATTGTTTCAATTGTACAGATGAGAAAACTAAGGCTTAAGAAGTTTTTTGACCTGCCCAAGACAGTCAGATGATTGGAACCCATCCGAGAGCAGATCTAGGTATCAGAAATAAGTAAACACACAAACAGAAAAAAAAAAATTTGGCTACTGATCCAAGTTTACTAAAAATATTTTGAGAGGACCATCCTATTGAGAACCCTGAAAGTAGAGTCTCTGTTCCTGCCCCCCAGCTTCCTGAAATCCAGGGACTACCTGGGCAGGGTTAATCAATTACTTGTAGAAGGGCTGTGAGGACTGGGTGGGGCGTGGAGGGGAGGTGGTTTCAGGCACCCTCTGCCCTTTCCATCTCCCATGGCCTCACTGTTGCCTCCTGACTTCTGGGTCAGAGTGTGGCATTGGAAGGGAAAGCAGGCCCTTCCATCCTGGAAGGGAAAAAAAAGGATGCAGGGTACATATGGATGGAAGGCAGTAAGTCAAGTAGGCTGGGGTTTCCCTGAAAGTTCCCACCCTCTGATTTTTACCTCCCTCAGCCAAACTAAACCCCATGGTGATATATGTATATATGTATGTATGTATGTATGTATGTATGTAGATAGATAGATAGGTAGATAGATAGATAGATAGATAGATAGATAATAGTCTTTTTAGGGCCTCATCTGTGGCATATGGAAGTTCCCAGGTTAGGAGTCGAGTCAGAGCTGTAGCTGCCAGCCACAACCACAGCAGTGTGAGATCTGAGCCATGTCTGTAGCCCACACCATAGTTCATGGCAATGCTGGATCCTTAACCCACTGAGCGAGGCCAAGGATTGAACCCATGTCCTCATGGGTCCTAGGTGGGTTTGTTACTGCTAAGCCACCACGGAAACTAAGTGATATATTTTAAAAATTGTGTTCCATTAGCATCCAGTGTGTGCTGTTTATCAATTTACAGACCTTTCTCTTTGTTTTCTTCCTTTACAAGGTACCTTATCAGTCTATCTTCAAGTCCCTAGGACTCAGCACGTAGAAGGAGGAGTAGTCTACTCTGAGTCAGAAAGACTGGGTTCTGTCTTGGGACTGTTATTTGAAACTCACTTGACTTTCTTTTTTGAGGCAGTCTTCCCATCTAAAAGGTGAAGATAGTATTAACCACTCTCTGACCACAGGTAGTTTTTTTGGATAATGGTGCAAAAGCAGTTTTGCAAAGTATGTATTAATCTTTGAAGGCAGAAACTATTCTAATGGTCTCCAGCTGCAACACCGAGTGACTTAAAGGTATTAGTCTATATATTAGTGTGTGTGTATAAAAGACACTATGTATGAGTATAGTATATAGTATAGTATACTATATAATATATAATACTGTATAGTATTAACATATCTAATACCTCTGTAAGGGGACAGGTTGCTAAGATAAACTTTCTGTTTTCAAAGAAAGCCAATGCATTGTAGAAACCCTGACTCTGACATAAGTTGACTACTTCAGCCATTGAAGGTATCAAACAGTACCAGGAAAGAAAAGTTTCTGTTGAAGTCACAAACATTCCCTTTTATCAACCTTATTGATGTGGCTAGAAAATAGAAGATGAGGAGGGGAGTGGCATGCATTGAGGTAGGGCAGGAGTTTCACCTTGCAGGGCTTTATGTAGACCATGGAAGGAAACTGGACACTGTCCAGGTGCAGTGGAACACAAAGTGCTTAAAGCAAATAGGTGCTCTTTTCCTGGCAGGAGTGTGAAGGTGGGAGGTAGTTTGAAAAGAATGGAAGACTCTTCCATGTGAGAAGATTGCCAGGTTGACAAAGCTAGTGCAGCAACCTTAGGTTACCAGCTGCTTGATAACACTGACCTCTCACTCTGCTGCCACCATACCCTGGGGGAAATGTAGGGCAGAAGGGTAAGGAGAGACATGGGTGCATGTGCCCAGAGCCTGCAAGCCAGGGCTTCTCTTACTCCCTCCTGACCCTTGGAATCTCTGCAAACCTGCTTCCCACACAAGGGGTGGAGAAAAGAGCTGAGAAGAGGTGAATGTGGAAACCCAAACATAGCTCCAAGTCTCAAGGTAAATGAGAAATCCTCTGTGGTTGTGGATAAATGCCCCCCTCCTCAGCGTCTATGTCCTCATCCCTGGAATCTGGGAATATATTTCCTTATCTGGCAGAAGAGACTTTGGAGGTGTGATTAAGTTAAGGACCTTGAGAGGGGGGGATTATCCTGGATTATCGGAGTGGCCCCTTAGTGTAATCTCAAGGGTCCTTATCAGAGGGAGAAGGTCAAAGGAGGAATTAAGAGATGTTGAGGACTGAAGCAAGAGGTTTGTAGGGAAGTTAGGAAAGGCAAGGGAATGGCTTCTCCCCTAGAACCAGCTCTGTGACACCTTGACTGTAGCCCACTGAAATTGATTTCATACTTGTAGGGAAGTTAGGAAAGGCAAGGGAATGGCTTCTCCCCTTCAGAACCAGCTCTGTGACACCTTGACTGTAGCCCACTGAAATTGATTTCATACTTCTGGTTTCCAAAATTCTAAAGGAATAAATTTGTATTGTTTTAAGACACTAAGTTTTGTGCAGCCACTAGGAAATTAATATATCACCGCTCCTAGGCTTCTCCTCAAACTTCCCAATTGCTTGCCATTAATTTCATTCGTTCTTAGGAAGGCTCCAGTCCTTTGGGAACCAGAGTGTTGGTATTGAAGCCTCCCAGAACTGGTTCTCATCCTAGCTCATCCAGTTGTCGGCTTGGGTAGCCTTGGGTCAGTCATTGACCCTCACTCTCTTTTTCTCTAAAATAGAGAAGATAATAACCCTACCTTTCAGGATGGTTGTCGAGTTTAGAGACTATGTAGGAAGGCATATTACATGGCCCTGACACATGACTAGCCCCACACATGGTACTGGGAAACTCCAAGATCAGGCAGGCAGGTAAACATTCTTTACTGCCAGGACCTGGAACATCTTGGACTTTAGTTAAGATAGGCTGGAGTTCTCCACTGTAGGGCGTGCAGGCAGAAGGCTTGGTGTATTGTCTATGAGCAGAGTGAACTACCCTCATGATACAAGGCTATGCTCATCCCAATCTCCCTACTAGAGAGAATGGCCATCCCATCATGGTCCTTGCTCAGCCAGCATTGAAATGCCAAATCTTTCTTGCATTGCAGCAGGCCACGTGCCATGAGAAGAGGGAGGTAAGGGTGGGAAGACCATTAGTGAGTTCTGTATCCACACCATCTAGACACAGAACACTAAGCCATTGGCTACAGTAGGGCTGTCTACACTGCTGCCCCTGATGATATCCTCTTCTCAGAAAACATGGAGCTATGGGGGGGAGGGGTGATGACTTTGTGGCCCTAGGTTTGGCCCTTGAATCTGAGTGACTTCTGTGGCATTAGAAGCTATGACAGCTGGATGTGTCCAGAAAGAAACTTCCCCCACTGAAAAAGCTGTTCCCTTGAGACAACATTTTGTGAAACAAAACAAAACAAACATTGTCTGAATGTCACCTGAAGAACTGACTTAAAATGAACTTCATGTCCAGGAACATATCACCTGTCAGAAAAACAAGTGCCATATAAGGAATTCCATTAACCAGACATGGCAGGCAGGCACCCGGCACACCTTTTCCGCCATGTGACTCATCACCAGGAGGGAGCTCAATCAGAACAAGGGCAGATTGTTCCATTCTACCTAGCCTAAGGCTTCAGGGAGGGGAATGCTTCTTTTCCACGAGACCCTCCTCATTTCTCCAGGGACAGTCTAACTAGTCCCTCAAAGGCCAATGCCAACTTCTTCTACTTTAAAAAGGTAACTTCCCTATAGGCCTGTGGTTACTTTGGAAAACCTAATGCTACAATCTAGCATCTTGGAGTTGGGGATGTCCTTGGAGTCCATAGACTTACATATCATTACACAGGAGGAACTTGTGCCTCACCAGGTGATTTGCCTAAGTTTGCACAGCTGGGCAATGACAGGTCAGGGGATAGCTCTGAGCTCTGCTGAGTTGTGATGTTGGACCCTTTGGGCATTGATGCTATTAAATGATACTTAATTGATGAGAATTGCCAGCTGTCCTCTAGCAGAGAGCAGACCAAATGAGCTGAATACATTTTCTGAAGTTAGGGAAAGGTTTGAGAGGGGAATATAGCTGCAGGCGTGAAGGGCAGAAGTGGCTTTAGCACAGCCAGAACCTGCATGGCACTGTGCCAGAGCCAGCTTCTCCCCATTCCCCAAGTCTTGCCTTGAGTTTTTTTTTTTGTTTGTTTGTTTTTGTTTTTGTTTTTGTTTTTTGTCTTTTTGGGACCTCATTTGTGACATATGGAGGTTCCCAAGCTAGGGGTCAAATCAGAGCTACAGCTCCTGGCCTACACCACAGCCATGGCAATGCCAGATCCGAGCCGTGTCTGCAACCTACACCACAGCTCATGGCAATGCCAGATCCTTAACCCACTGAGTGAGGCCAGGGATCAAACCTGTGTCCTCGTGGATATTAGTCAGCTTCATTTCCACTGAGCCATGGTGGGAACTCCGCCCTGAGCTTTTTGAGTGGTTAAACTTCTGTTGTCCTTATTCTCAGGCTATTTTTAGTCTAATGGCTAGTAAACCAGTCATATTCTAGAGCTTCAAAGGGAACAGGCATATATTCTACACTTTCCAAAATTGTCAGAGGAGAAAGAACCTTAGATACCATCTAATCCAGCTGATTTACTCTTCACAAATGAGTAAATTGAGGCTCCGAAGAGGTGAAGTGACTTGTGTATGGCAGTGCTGTCCAATAGCACTTTCAGCACTGTTGGGAACATTCCGTCTCTGCACTGTGCAATATGGAAACCATTAGCCTCATGTAGCAATTAGGCACCTAAAATGTGGCCAGTGCTACAGAGGAACTAAATTTTTAATGTTATCTAATTTTAATTAATTTAGATTTAAGTAGCCACACGTGGCCGGTTCCTGCCATGTTGGTCAACATAGGTCTAAGGTCACAGAGCTGGGATGCCACACTAGGTCTCTTTGGTTTTAAGTCCCTTTCTTATTTTTTCACTAGTCCTACATTGAACTATAGATTGAGGTGGACTTTTTCAGTGGAGCAGGAGACTTAGGATGCCAGGTTCCTGGACAGAGCTTCTGGGTAGGCAGTAGTGGTTGGAGGTATCCTGAGATGTCACTAGTGGGGAAGAAGATACATCTTCCAACTATCAGAATGTATGGGCTTCCGTAGGTGGGAGGGGAATAGAGAGGTTCATTCATTCATTCTTCTTTAAAGAAAAACTGAGTGTCCACTGTATGTCAGGTAAGTGCTAGCCACTGGGCACTGTAGTAATTACTTGATACATTCCCCCATTAAGTTTCCTAAAGATGAAGGTAAAAAGTACCATGTGAATTCAGAGGGGAAAGGACCATTTGTTGATAATGAACATCATCCCCAGCTTCCTTTGGCAAACACTCCAAGTTGTGCTGCAGAAATGCTGCCTGTGTAATCTCATTAGGTCAATACTGAGGGAGCCTGTGCTTATTCAGGCTCTGCATCCAGCCTCTCAGGCAAACAGTGTGGTTTCTTCTAGATCCAGACTGATTTCTTTCCATGAATTCAGGCAGGAGGAAGTAGTAAAATAACAGCTCAGAGGATAATCACGTGGGTTGTTTTAGTTTAGTTTAGGATTAGAGTCCAAGCTCTGCAGAGAATAAACCATAGTATTACTCTGGCGTCTGCATAATGTAAACTTGCTTCATCCTTTCATGGGTGACAGTGATTTCTCCATAGACTACCTTGAGGATAGTCATTATTTACAGTCCTTATTAAGGACTCTTCACATGCCTTTGTGTGGGCTTGTGTATGTATGTGTGTGTTCACATCAGAGAGAACTTAAATATAGTCTGAAAGAGACACAGGCATACAAATAACTAAACTTCAAGGAAAAGTGGCATAAAAGGTAGACAGACCATTCAGGATGAGGAAGTAGTCACTGTTGTTGGACAGAATCAGAAAAAAATATTGACAAGGTAGCCTTGGAAATGGCCCTGAAACTAGTCTCTTGGATGAAGGTGGAGGAGGGCATTTCAGGTGACAAAAATGGCGGAAGTAAAGAATCGGAGGTAGGAGAAATCAAAAAACAAGGAATAGGAAGTTATTTGATTCGATTAGAATATGGAAACTGCAGATTGGGTGGTAATAGAGAACCAAGAAGAAAAGCAACCCAGGGCCTGATTGTCTGGCTAAGGAATTTGGACTTGTAGTCAGCAGGGATTCACTGAAGGTGTTTGAGCCCTGACATAATACAAATGAAGCTGAGTCAATGTCAGTCTAGTGATAGAAGGATGAATCTAGTGATAGGGAAAAGCTGACACTGGAAATCAGTGAAGAGGCAGTTTCTGTAGTCCAGGGAAGAGGTGGTATGGGTCTGAACAAGAGCAGTGGCAGAAGCAAATGGATAGTTATCATGCAGCTCTTAATCTGATTGAAGGGGGAGGCTCAAAGTCAAAGACAGCACTGAGATTTCAGGCCTAAATCATCAAATAGATTGAGAAGGCATCAAGAGAAATAAGGAGATCGAGAGAAAAGGCTGGTTTAGGGCAAAAACTGACCATCTTGAGAGAAATGTCCAGCAAACACAATAAAATGGAAGATAGGCATCGACGGTGGATGTCAGGTGCTAGGGAGTAGTGGGATGAAGAGGTAGTATTGGACTTGAAGAGGAGGTTGTTCATGAACTAACAAAGTTCTTGAGAAGAAATGAGGGCCAAGGATGACCCTTTAAAGGAATAGACAGATGAAGGGAAGGAGGTTCAGCACAAGAACAGAAGAACAAAACATCTCAGAGCTAAGGGAAGAGAAGTGATACAGGGTGAGTTAGTCAAAAAGTTTATATACTCAGCTCCTGTTGTTGGAGATTCATTGATAAACAAGACAGCCATGATCCTTATCCTCATGGATTTTAATATCTACCAGGAAAGACAGATTGATCAGATAAGCAAAGAAACTAATCAATAATTACAAATAATACAAGTGATAAAGAAAATAAGCTGGATGCTGTGATAGAGGATATTAAGAGAGGGCAGCATGTGCTTTTAGAGGGTGGTTAGGGAAGACCATTTTCAACAGGTGTCATTTTAGCTGAGATGGGAAGATGAGAAGGATCTGGCCATGGAAAAGGAGTGGGGTGAGTTTCCTGGCAGAGGGAAGAGCATGGCAAAGATGCTGAGATAGGAAAGAGCATGGCAGGGTGGACGTGATGGCAGATAGTCAGGGTGCCTGGAACCTGGAGAATGAAGAGGAAGGGAATATGAGATAAAAACAGAAGAATAGGCAGGGGCCAGATGATGTAGGTCTGGGAATGAAATTTGGACTTTAGGGTAAGAGCAAAGTTCAGCAGCATGAAACTGAAAACAACTTAAAGAGTGAGGATTTAGAGAACATTGCATTCTGCACAGGGATGAACTGATGATACACAAGTGAGCAGAGGAGAGAGAGATAGGTCAGTTTGCAGTGTTGTGGGGGCAGTTTGAAGCATCTGGAGACCCTTTCTTGGAGAAGTTTGATGATAATTGGAGGCAAGGAGACAGGACATTCTCAAGGATGCCAGCCAAAACCATGTTCATCTCAGACACTTAGGTAGTCATACTGAGAGTCCCAAACCAAGGCTTGTTTACATCAGCGTAGCTGGAGTCATAAAGGAGAAGTGGAACACCTGGCCTGCACAAGCTGTTCTTGCAAACCCCCAGGAAGTTATAGTAGAAAGCCAGCATTCCTGTCCAAGATGAGAGCAGAGATCACTAGCAGGGCTGTCCACTTTCTGGCTGAGTGGCTGGCCTTTGCAGCTCTTAGCCAATTGCAAGGCCCTCAGGCTTTGGGGGTGGATTAGGAAAGCCCCAGGCCTGGTTAGCCAGTTAGGGAACAGCCTGTGCGATCTGGACTATCACTTCACACAGTGTGCTTGACTCATGGTGTTGACAATTGCAGTGTAGTTTTAATTATACCAGGCAGTGTTTCATAATACCTCTGTCAACCAATATTTTGTAAAAGGCCGTGAAGTTTTAATAGTTGGATGCTTCAGAAAAGCTCTTAGCTTTTAAACCCTAGCTGAAGGAGGCTAAGTGAGATCTGAGATATAATTATAAGGATTGAAAAGTGACTGGCAATACTATAAATGCTGAATTAAACTTGCCAACATCCAAGGCCTGATCAGGGAGAAGTGCTGAATCAACCCTATGCCTGCTGCCGTGGGTCTTTGAACTTCCTGGGACAAAGGATAGGAACCAGGTCTCTAGTTATGAAGGCCTTCCTTGCCTCTCCTGCAAGACCCAGGTTTGTGTGCCAGGGTCCTGAGTGGAATCCAGGGAGAAATTGGTAGAAAAGGGAGGTGGGTGGCCCAGTACCAGTGTGGCCTGGTCTACCTGGAGTAGTGTTCCTCAAGTCTTCTGTGTGTCACCGTCATTACCATGGAGCTTTTAATAACAATTACATCCCTGGACCAAACACATTAGAACCTTTACTTTGGGGCCCAAGTTTCAGAAATAAAATGAAAAAATCTCTATGGTAGGCTGAGTAATACCCCTCAACCCCCAAAGATGACAACATACTAATCCCTGACCATGCATGTTATTTCTTGTAGCAAAATGGACTTTGCAGAGGTGATTAAATTAGGGATTTTGAGAGAAGGAGATTATCCTGGATTATCTGATATAATCACAAATTACCTTACAAGAGGAAGTATCAGAGGCAGAGAGAAGGCTGGGTGACAGTGAAAACAGAGATTAGAACAACTTTGGAAGTAGAGGAAGGGCCCACAAGCTGAGGAACATAGGCAACCTCTAGAAGCTGGGAACAGATTTTCCCTAGAGCCTCCAGGAGGAACACAGCCCTATGGATAATTTCATTTTAACCATTGAAACTGACTTTGGGCTTCTGCCTTCCAGATCTGTAAGAGAATAAATTCATGTTGTTTTAAACTAGCAAGTTTGTGGTAATTTGTTACAGAAGCCATAGGAAACAAATAAATCTCTATGGGTAATTCTAATGATAAGACAAAGTAAAGAATCAATGATGGAAACCTTGCTGCTCAAAGTATGGTCAAGGACCAGCAGCATCTGCATCCCTAGTGATTTTATGAGAAATGCAGAGTCTTAGGCCCCACTCCAGACTTGCTGGAGCAAAATCTGTGTTTTAGCAAGAGTCCCCGATGGTGTGAATGCACACTTAAACTTGCATGGAGTGAATAAAGAAGGCCTAAATCAATGCTGGATGGGGGCACATTGCAGAAAGAGAAGGCAGTCTCTACCACAAAAGAGCTCCACAGGTCCTGGAGACAAGGGGCCACCACGTTGATCCGAATGGTCACTTTTAGTATTAGACCTCCCTTAGATGCTCATTAAAAATGCATTCTCTCAGGTCCCATATAGACTTATTGAATCAGAAATTCTGTAATGGAGCCCAGAAATTCTCAATTTTTAACCTCTCCTGGTCATTCATTCTGAAAAACCTCTTGTCCAGATTACTAGTTCTTACCCTGCCTTCACATTAAAATCACCTGGGATTTTAACCCAGGTCTGTTAAAGCTTTTGCTGTTCCAGGTCCTGGGGTCTGATATACCAGTTCCCTTTGGGGCAGAATACCACAGTATCTGCCCCTAGGACACTGCTGTCTCCATGCCTCCCCATTCATTTTCTATTAACTATTATTTTATTTTTGATGTGAGTTCTGACAATGACTTTACCCAAATGACTTTTTAAATTTTTTTTCTAATTTTAATTTTTTATTATAGTTGACTTAAAATGTTCTGTCAATTTCTGCTATATAGCAGAGTGACCCAGCCATATACATATATACATATTCTTTTTCTCATGTTATCTTCCATCATGTTCCATCACAAGTGATTGGATATAGTTCCCTGTACTATACAGCAGGACCTCATTGCTTATTATCCAAAAGTGATAGTTTATATCTACTAAACCCAAACTCCTAATCCATCCCACTCCCTCCCCCTCTCCCTTGGCAATCACAAGTCTGTTCTCCATGTCCCAAGTCTGTTCTCCATGTCTGTGAGTTTGTTTCTTTCCTGTAGATAGGTTCATTTGTGCCATGTATTAGATTCCAGATATGTGATATCATATGGTATTTGTCTTTCTCTTTCTGACTTACTTCACTTAGAATGAGACTCTCTAGTTCCATCATATTGCTGCAAATGGCATTATTTTGTTCTTTTTATGGCAGAGTAGTATTCCATTGTATATATGTATGACATCTTTTTAATCCTTTCATCTGTCCATGGGCATTTAG
Organism: Phacochoerus africanus; assembly: GCF_016906955.1. NCBI lineage: Eukaryota > Metazoa > Chordata > Mammalia > Artiodactyla > Suidae > Phacochoerus > Phacochoerus africanus. The sequence goes on from NC_062544.1 coordinate 44,422,710, forward strand.
ATTGTTTCTTTGTCTTGGTTATTGTGAATAGTGCTGCAGTGAACATAGGGGTGCATGTATCTTTTTCAGTGAAAGTTTTGTTAGATATATACCCAGGAGTGGGATTGCTGGATCATGTGGTAGTTCTATTTTTAGTTTTCTGAGATACCTCTATACTGTTTTCCACAGTGGTTGTACCAATTTACATTCCCTTTTCTTCACACCCTCTCCAGCATTTACTATTTGTATACTTCTTAATGATAGCCATTCTGACTGGTGTAAGGAGGTACCTCATTGTAGTTTTGATTTGCATTTCTCCAATAATTAGTGATGTTGAGCATTTTTTCATGTGCCTGTTGGCCTTCCATATGTCTTCTGTGGAGAAATGTCTATTTAGGTCTCCTGCCCATTTTCTCAACTGGGTTGTTTGTTTTTTGCTATTGGGTTGTATGAGTTGTTTGTATATTTTGGAGATTAAGCCCTTGTTTGTTGCATTTTTTGCAACAATTTTCTCCCATTCCGTAGGTTGTCTTTTTTTTTTTTTGGTTTCCTTTCCTGTGCAAAAGCTTGTCAGTTTGATTAGGTCCCATTGGTTACTTTTGTTTTTATTTCTATTGCCTTGAGAGACTGACCTAAGAAAAAATATTTGTATGGTTGATGTCAGAGAACCCAAATGACTTTAATGTTGGAAATTTGAAACACTGTGAAAAAAATCTTTCAAAACATTGGTCCCAAAGCCAACATATTCTTGTCTAGCATTAGAGTCTCACACTTTTTTCCTAAATATTAGTTGCTTTTCTAATAATATACTTGTGTTTGAACCCTGATTCTGCCATTAGTTGAGTGTCTTTGGGCAAATCATCTAACTTCCCTGGGACTATTTCTTCAGCTGTCAAATAGGGATAATTCTACTTATTTCAAGAGCTGTTGTAAAAATCAGAGAGATAATGTAACTCAGATACATAGTTCCAATCCTGAGTCAGTGACAGATATTATTATTAATGTAGATCATTTTATCTGGGAATGAAACCAAGTCACATAAACTAGAGAAAGGTTCAGATCCTCAAACATCTTTAGAGGCAGTGGAAGTGAGGAGGGGGTCTTCTCCACCCTTGTGATGATTTTCAAGTGGCTGAGTGTACAATTAGAAAATTTATCTGAGAATAAGTTAAAGAGAATACTGTGAATTCTTTCAGAGCTGGGATTGGCTTTTTATGATCTGGTCAAATTTACAACTCTAGAGAGGTAGCTGCTAACTTGTAGATTTTTATCTGATAGAGATACAAGTAATTTCTGTCTATAGAATAAATAACCTAAAAGTTTACAGCTTATGAGCCTATTGGACAATAACCAGTTTTGTATCTGACCCAGCAATCTTATCCCAATGCTGCCTATAAATACATAGCTTCTCAAATGCTCTTTGAACAGTGTTGATTGGCCAGAGTATTTGACATGCATTTATTTTTTATCTGCATGGGAATCATGAGAATCTCTTTTTGAAAATTGTCATTTTGAAAGTGTCTGCTTATATTGCAGTGTGCCCAGAACTTGGCCTTTGAGGGATATCAATTTAAGGGAGGGGGTCTGATCTGGGTTCTATGTAATAGGTCTGTTTTTTACTGATGAAGCTTGCACAGGGAAAAAGGAAAGGAAAATCCAAAGAGATAGGGATATTTGTACATTGATTGTAAGTTGTAATTTTATTTCTCACTCTCCTATTTGACTTCTGGAGAACTTTATTCATTAGGACAGCATGTATATCATAGCTAGATACTTATGTATCTACTTCCTCTATTAGATGGTGTATTCTCTGGGGAAAGTGATTTTGTCTCATGCATTTAGTCATTCCAGAGCCTAGCAAAGAATTCAGCACTTAGAAGCAAATAAATATTGAATTGAAATGAATGGAGCTTTCCATGTCCTTCCTATTCCAAATGTGTTTATGGACCAGGAGCCATCAGCTGGGAACAGTCAGAGTGCAGAATCTCAGGGCCCCCTCCAATCCATCGAATCTGAATCAGCATTTTAATATGATCCCCAGTAACTCTGTGCACTGTTCCGGCCATTGTCACTTTGGAGGCAGTAGCTCTGCTACGATTGATGAATGAGATCAGGCAAGGAAAGTTTAAGTAATTTTCCCCAGTTTACAGTAAGTAGTTTGGTGATGAAACAAAATTGAAAATCATTGTCTGAAGAAAATTGCTTCTGAAATCAAAGCGGGACAGATTTTGCTCTCAGGGTGGAATTCCAACTGAGACAGTAAAATCTATAACTTTTGGTTATCAGAGCCATTAAACTTGGTTTGATAGGAGAGGTGTTGCGTTCTTTGAGAAAAGCTCTACAAGTGAAGATCTTTCTGTCCTTCTTAAGATCTATCTTGGGCCCTCAAGCCTTTGTTCAGGAGGAAGGTCTGACTCAATTTCTGTTGGCTCCAAGCCCAGAGCAACTGGAACCTCAGGTTACCCCTTTGTGGATATAATGGTTAATCATACAATTTAAATCTCCATTTGTCACATCTAGAGCTTAAATTGTCTGGAGTATTTGCCCAGTATCCTTAATGAGTGAGCCAAAGATGAAGGAAGAAAGGCAAACAGAAACTTTGGGAGAGTTTCAGGTACAAAAATCTTTAAAAGGAGAGGTAGTTGCTGCCTGGCTGAAAGACATGATACCTTGTAGATAAGAATCTAGAGTTACAGAATAGGGGTCTTCAAACATATTTGCAAAGAGACTTACCTTCAGTTTCCTACCAGAAAGTAATGATTTTTCTTTCTGTCTGAGACATGCTTCATTTGCTCCTGATAATGCCACAAGCCTTAACTGTAAAAGAATGAGGATTTTATTTACTCTTCTGACAGAGAGATTAAACAATTCAGCAACTTGATAGAATCAGCATAGCAGAGTCTCATAGCTAGAGGCAGCCCTCTGGGTCATTTCATCCAGGGTCTACAATCCAAATGCTTTCAGGAACTGAGCAAGTGAAGCAAATATGAGAAGGCAGTCAGCTGGATGATATTAGGGGTGGTTAAGACTGTGGGAACTGAAGAGTGAATGCTTAGAAAAATCATTCACATTTCTAAAACAATATTAGCCAAACAAAACACATTTGTGGGCCTATGGTGGTCTACTTATTTTTTTTCAGAAACCTGAAATCCAGAAAAGCTTAGTTTTCTGCCCAAGATCACATAATTATAACTTAAGCATTGAAACTAATATTCCAACTGTGACAGCTCCTCATGTTTACCCATGGAGGGACATTCAAATTGTATTTGTATACACAACTATGTGTGTGTCTCTGTGTTAAAACAAACAGGTTCAATTCTAATAACTGGTTATTTGGAAAATATCTAGTTGCTAACAACAAAAAGAAAGCAACAGCTCTAAACCACACAAGCTACCACAGTGAGAGTAAAACAACGTAAACCATCCATCTTTTCTATTCATCTGGAACACATTTTTGCAAGGCTATAAATAATGTATTTACAGATCTTGGATGTTTTTGGAATAGTAATAAAAATATGGATGTTTAAGAAAAAGACTCCTGTAAAAATTAATTGGCCAATTACTTAGAAAAAGACCATATATTCCTCTGGGGATGTGACACTTAGTGACTAGAGCCATTATCTTGGTCAGCTTGCTCTGCACTAGTCAAGGCTGGAATACACCACTGGCCTGAGTCTAGAAGAATGCACGCGGATCAATGCGTCTAGTCTCCTAGACAGTTATATCTAACTCCTAGTAACTCCTGTGCTAGCTTTCTCTAAGACATGCCAGTCATTAGCAAGAATCACCTTCTCTGAGAAGGTAGAGAAAGAAGCAAGCAACCAAGCCAGTCAGACTCCTTTGGAGTTCCCTGCACACAGAACTATATTTATTCAGTGGACACAAGAGTCCTCTGTTTATTAGCTTTATCCTATGTATATGCAATACAATTTTATTACTTTCCTTGTGTTAGGTACTTAATGTGCATTTTTTCATTTAATCTTTACAACAAATCAAATATCAATAAAATTGACATGATCACTTTATAGCTGAGGAAACTAAAGTTTACATAGTTTAAGTTATCTGCTTATGTAGTTGATTTGGAATTTGAACCCAGACGTATCTCCCACCATAGCCTGAGCTTTTAGGCACTGTACTTTCTAGTCTTGGCCAAGCATCCAGAGGCAAATTTGGCTTCCATGGTCTTTATTTTCTTGCCTCTATACTTTTGATCAATTTAGCCCTCATCTTTGGATGAATCAGAAAAATAGTCTTTGGCCAGGACTTTGAGCTCCAAATGCGGAGAGTGTCAACCTTGATTCTAGTTATAGGAAGAGGTTGGCATATTATTTACCAAGAACTCTGTGTTTTGTTTTTTGTTTTGTTTTGTTTTTCAATCGGTTTTAGAAGCTGCACTGGTAAACCAATAGAAATAGGTGTTTTGCAGCAATAGGGTCTGAAAGGCAAATTTTCAAAAAGCAAATCCCATTGTTCTAGTGACTTGGGTTATAAAATCAGAGGCACATTCCCACAGGCTGGAGGGGGAAAGGCCAGTTGTCCATTCACTAAGTTGAAAATATTTTGCAAAAACTGACATGCCTGGCCCAAGGGAAAGGCATAACTCACAAAGTTATGCTGTCCTCTCTTGACCCTGGAATCTCCGTTCCAAGGTGAGTTCCCTGCCTTCTCTCCCCCTTTCTCTTGCCTTTCATCAAACTTATGAAGGTCACTGATTATAATAGCTCTTAGCACTGTTCCCATGAATTCATCTACTCTGACTCCTCTTTGCAAAGTTGATTGCTGGAGCAAGGGCTGCAATATCATGTTTAATGTGGGTATACTCACCCAATGCAGGTGTATTCTATTGGGAAAATTCCAGATTCCAGACTTAATGCCTTGTCTTATAAATTCTGTAATTTCAAATACCTCTATATCAAATTGGCCTAAAATAATTTGTCTTTGGAGTTCCCGTTTTGGCCCAGTGGATTAAGAATCCGACTAGTATCCATGAAGATGCAGGTTCAATCCCTGGCCTTGCTCAGTAGGTTGAAGGATCTGGCATTGCCACAAGCTGTGGTGTAGGTTGCAGATGCGGCTCAGATCTGGCATTACTGTGGCTGTGGTATAGTCTGGCAGCTGCAGCTCTGATTGGACCCCTAGCCTGGGAACTTCCATATGCCATGGGTGTGGCCCTAAAAAGCAAAAATAAATAAATAAAATAATTTGTCTTTGAAGGAAATGGAGAATTTTTATTTGGTCTTTTCTTGAGCCACTCCTGCGGCATATGGAGGTTCCCAGGCTAGGGGTCAAATCGGAGCTACAGCTGCCGGCCTACGCCAGAGCCACAGCAACGCGGGATCCGAGCCGCATCTTCTATCTACACCACAGCTCACGGCAATGCCGGATCCTTAACCCACTGAGCAAGGCCAGGGACTGAACCCTCAACCTCATGGTTCCTAGTCAGATTTGTTAACCACTGCGCCATGACAGGAACTCCAGGAAATGGAGAATTTTTAATGATGGGTTAAAACTTCATTCTATTAAGTGCATTCTGAGCCATGTTCCTGAATGCAAGTTTTCGGGGATTAACACTAAGCATGTTTTGAGATACTAGCAAATTTAGTAATAATCTAAAATAATAAATCCAAAAGATTTGGAGTGTCTTTTACTCAGTCTGTCATATCCCTATAATTCCATATGAACACTTCCATTCTCTCTCTCATATCTTCTCCCAAGACAAGTGTACTTTGAAAAAAAGAAAAGATTACAGTAGAGATTTTGTACTTGCCCATTCTGTTTGGAATGACACTCATTATAATGGAGTGACTATATACAGGGCTGAATCTCTGTTGTGCCAGATGTTTGCAGCATAAAATTGAAAGTGTAGTGGTCAAGAAGACTGTACAATGTAGAAGGCTTGGGGTTCAAAGCCAAGAGACTTGGCTTTGAGTCCTGTCTCTTACTTTGCTCTGGACTTTGGTGTCCATATCTGTAAGGTCAGGGCAATAATGACTGCTTATAGGGTGACTCTATGCATGAGAAACACTGGCACACAGCCATTTCTCAAGTTGCTTGGTGATTACTATATTTTAGAAGAAGTTAAACAAGTAATATAGGTAATTCTCAAATTTGAGACAGAGGCAAAACATAGGAAGAATCATTTATGGGGATATTTGATGCCCCAGTGCACCTTTGTACCCTTCTTCCCTGATCTTTGTTATGCTTTGAGAACAAAGTGGGCTTTTCACCCTACTCATAGGAATTTCACGTGCTGGGTTAGCTCAGGGCCATACATGATGGTGAAATAAAAGGGCTGAAGGGAATTTCTTTTAAATGGAGGTGCATTAGCAAATGCCAAAAGAGGTGTGTTCACACTGTCTAGTACACACCACCGACTCTCACAGCACGACTAAGGATCATCTTAGTACTCAATATACTTATTAAAAGCAGAAGGGAGTTTTTATCCCTTCCCTTCTGGGGAAGCATATTCTGACATCTGAACCCACCCATATGTATTCATTCTGAGGCCACAAGAAGTTGCATATCTGACCAGATACAAGAGAAGTTGCTTCAGATGCCAGAGCAGAAGCGAGGCAGGGCTGCCAAATGTGTCCTTGCCTCATCTCAGAGTTGGCATGACCTTTTATAGGGAGGGCAAGTGGTAGTTACTAAGATGGAGTGGGTGGACTAATAGAATCCAATGCCAAGAGTTTCTAAAACCCAAACAGTTGTCGAATAAGAATGACAGGTACCACAAAATGCAGCTGCCTCACCTCTCTCCCACATCTAGCATTGGTACCATGTCACAGCAGAGCTCCCCGGCAGAGAAACCAAGAGGCTGTCTTTACCGTGGGCGTTCCAGGCAGCAGAATATTATTCTTTTCTCTTTCAGTGACTGGACGCTTCTTTGAATGAACTCTAACAACAAATTGAGCTGACTAGAACAAACTAAAATTAGGATAAACATTGCTACAGCTAAAGGCCACATAGCCATAGCCCACGGAGAAGTTGGAGGGGTGAAGAAAAAAGTTCTTTCTTGCTCTCTATCTTGTGTCTTGACCAATGTTATTCAGGTTATGCATTGACTGACCACACATCCAGTTAACTCTTATTGTGCCCTTTCTGTCTTAAGGTATTGTGACTTGGCTGATAACTTATACCTAAGGTATCAGTCATAAACCATGGAGTTTATCATTCTTTCCTGGTTGGTGAGGAAATGGACAAAAAGGTTAAAATAGGCAGAATTTGGGTTTAGAAGCTAAGACAACTTTTTAGGTGAATTAAACCAAAATTATAGCCAAAGGATTCAATAAAATCAATTCTGTGGTGTTAACATCAGCCTCCAAGAAGCAGTAACTTCTGCTGGTCTGGTCAGTGGTCAAATGGCAACATTGTGATTTCAAGGATCTCCTGGATTTGAAGCAGGACATCAGCCAGTGGCTGAGGATTTAGAGAGCAGGATCTCCCTTGGCGTAAAGAATTATTGACAGGAACCAGGCAGGGGTTAGAGCAAAGAACCAGGGAAAACTCAGGTATACAGAGTTGGCAAGCACCGCTGGAGTTAGCTATGGAGAAGAGCTCGGTTACATGGGCATATGGGTCCAGAGGGCTCACTCCAACAGAAGCCTGCTGTATTCATGCCAGATACTCACTTATATTTCTGCATTTATTTTCACAATGGGCACCAAAAGTGGGTGTGTATCTCTGGAAGTGGTGAAACAGCCAATGCACAGAGAATTTAAATGACCTGGAGTATAACCCTGATCAATCTGGATGTAAATTTTGATCTCTTTTCCTTATTACATGCTGCTTGAAAGATAAGCAGTGGTTCAGGCTGACAAGTTGAAGAAGGACATAGATACTGAGTAATTGAAGAGCATGATGTCTTCTGGCTGGAGCAAGTCAATGGGTATGTTTGTGATGAAAGATGCACGTGGCAGAGTGATGTGAGATTAGCCTGTAAAGGCAGGCAAGGGCAGGACATAAAGGGCCTTGGAAACTATGCCAAAGAGTTTAGACTCTAACCTGTAGACAGTGGGAAGACACAAAAAAGTAACAGCATCCCATCTATATTTAGTTGGATTATTTTGGCGGCAAAATGTGGCTGGATTCTCGAGGAGTGGGAGTGGAGGAGAACAGAAGACTCCTTAAGATGCTAGTCTAGAGGAGAAATCTTTCAGAATCTTAGATTCCCTATTGCCTTCCACATCAAGTAGAAGCTCCTTGGAAAAATCTCACAAGGCCTTTCATGGCAGTCCTTGCTACCTTTCCAGCTACCTCTCCCTCTGTTCCCAGCTCACTCAGTACCCATGATTCCTTGAATATTTGCTGTTTTCTTTGCTTACAGTGGCTTCCTCAAGCTTGGCAAACATAGTCTCAAACTTCAGATTCCAATTCAAATGTTACCCCATGTGGGAAGGCTTCCCATATTGCCTGGAAGGTTTTGGCTCTCCCTACTCACACAACTCTTAAAATATGCCTTTATTAAAATTTCCTTCACCTGGTTTTATAATATTTCCCTTCTTGTCTGTTTCTGATCTTTTTGAGGGCAGTGATAATATCTGGTTCATCTTAGATTTTTGTCATTTAACTTGGTACTTGGCATGTAAAAGATTCTTCGAAACCAGCACCCTCCTCCCAACATTTGTGAAGCTGGAAAAGAGAATACAACCAAGACCTCACTCCCATATCCCACCTCTGTTCTCTCTCAATCTGACACCCAAACTCCACTGAGAACCGCAAGGAATTTTGCACATGTTTATATGGACAGTCCAGCCCCCATGTCCAACCTCCATCCACACCCTGACCTCCCCATAAACATCCACCACTTGGCCACCTCCAAACCAGTATGTGTGTATTGCAGTGATACAATATAGTCTTGGGAGGACAGATCTGGGGGAGAGTCCCTCATAGATAGACTTGGGCCTTTTGGACAGGGAATCTGCAATCCCAGGTATAGAAACAGGGCCTAGAAAGAGGGTATGTGGCAGAATTGGAAATGTCTCTTTGGCCCTATGGATTCCTTGACATGTGGTTGAGGGTGAGAGCAGAGCCCTTTAGAGTTTGGAGCCCAGTTTGTTGAGGTTCCAGGGACATACTGTTCATCATTCTATAAAATATGTGAGATAGTGAAGATCTGAAATAAAACAGTAAGGTGGAAGAAGTAGGGCTAATTTTGCGAATCCACTCTTTAAGAAGAAACCACAAGCCTTAATGACCAGTAGGCTATGTGTGGAGAGAAAAAGGAATGTAGGATCTTCACAGGCTTTATTGTGGGAATAATGATATTGTGCTATTAGCTCAGAAAGTAGTAACATGTATGGAAGGGTGTTTAGTGTTAGATAAAGCAGGACATTCAGGGGAAATGTTCAGTAGTTGGAAATGTGGAATTTAGAGTCTAAGACAGGTGGAGCTTAGAAATACGGATTCTATAGTTACCAGCATGTAGATGGTGGTTGGAACTATATGGGTATGGCCAAATTGTTCAAGGAGAGAGTGTAGATTGAGAAGAGGCTTCAGAAGACTATACTTTCAGGGATCATTTCTATAATTTGATAAGAGGCTTCAGTAGCTGACAAAGGATGTCATGAAGAAGACCAAAAAAGAGTGGCCAGAGAGATACATGGAAATCCAGGGCAGAGGGAATCATGGAGGCGAGGCCAGTAGACACGGGCGATAGTTTCAAAACGATGGGGAAGGTCATGCTGCTAATGGCCAAGTCAAGTGCGGGAAGGCTTGAAGAGTACCCATGGCAGTTTAATAAATAAGAAAGAGGTCATTGGTGACCTTAGTGAATTTAATTTCAGAGGAGGGATGATGGCTGAAGGCACACACTGTTGTATTTAGAGGTGAAGTGGAGGAAATGTCAACTGAGTTCTTTAAGAAGTTGGGATGGGGTAAAAAAACAGCCATAACTTGAAAATAACACAGAATGGTTAGGAATGGTTATTATGGTTTGTGGTTATTATGGTTTGGGGTTTAAACATAAGAGAACTTAGAGTATTTGTATGTGCCAAGGGGAGATAAATGAAAAGGGAAAGTCAAAGATGTTGCAACTAGAGGGGAACTCGGTGAAGAAGGTCTTTGGGCAGGTGTGGTTCTCTAGGAAGTAGACAGGGATTCGCAGGCAGGAGGTTTATTAGTCAGTGCCCTTGGAATCAGTGCTTTGAAAGGAAGGGAAGGAAGGAGGCTGGGGTGGAAGGAGAAGATGGGCTGTGATGCAGCCACATTGAAGGTCTCAGCCAAGCTCATGGGGAGATTTATCTACATATCTCTTTCATACAGGGTTCAGCTAAGAAGCAGAACCAGGAGGAGATACATACTAAGAGATTTATTACAAGGAATTAGTGTATAAGATTATGGGGGTTGAATAGGCAAGACTAAAATCCATAGAGCAGGCCATCAGGAAAGACAGGCTAGAATGCTTAGGCATGGGCTAAAGCTGCTGTCCATAGGCAGAGTTTTTTCTTCAGGGAAGCCTCAGTCTCCCCTTATGGCCTTTCAACTGATTGGCTTAGGACCATCCAGATTACCTCCCTTAAAGTTAACTGATTTTGGACTTGGATCACATCTACAGAATACCTTCCCAGCATCACTGATATTAGTATTTGATTGAATAATGGAGGGTAGATACCAGACTAAGTCAAATTGACATCTTAAAAGACTACCTCACTATCATGGTTTCCCTTAATGTTCCCAAAACGCAGAAGGCAGAAATGTGTAAATATAATTTAATTTTTTTACATACAGACCTAGAGTTCAATGGGACTCACTAATTTTTTTGGTGTTTGTATAAAACTTTCTCTATATTTAAACACTGTGTTTCGAATATGTGACTATGACCACTTATCCATTGACTGGCCAAAATATTCGTATATTTTTATTTTTATGACAGAATCTGGATGAGGGATGATATTCAAAGTATTTATCAACAGGAACCACTATGAGTCCAGTTGATGTCACCTATGAACAATTGCTAAAGCCACAAAAGGGCGTACTGCTGAAATCAGTCCTGCTCCCAACTGCCCAAGAACCAGCTCTGTTTGAATCCTTATTCCCACGTGGTCAGTTCACCCTAAGTGGTGAGTGTATAGTATCAACGAGGCAACTAGCCACTTCACCCATTCAGGGTGCCCTTAAGCTGGGTGGGTGAGTGGTTTCTCTCACATCTGCCAGCTGGTGGGAGAAAACTAAAGCTCTGATTCTTGTACTTTTGGTATCAAGACTTTCCAGCAATTTTAGGAAATGGAAAAAAATTTCATCAAAAATTTTAGATCTTCTTTTCAATATCAGCAAGAAATGTAGACGATCTTTAGTCTTTCACTAGGGGTTTATATTTGGCCTCATTATAGGTAGAGCTATAGGTCAGATATTGCATCTAGACTGGGCTTCTCTTCTCAGTGACAGTGGCACTCCTGAAGCCCAGATGCACAGTGTACATGCTCCTCAGGGAGCAATGTCCATCCACTGCCTCCACTTCCTCAAGAGCTGAGGAAACATTTAGTTGCCCTCATACTTCTCCTAACTTCCTGGTCTCCACCTGTCTTGGCTCCCTGGCTTCCCTCTCTCCACTCTCATCTCCTACCTTGACCACTCAGAAGGAGTGGTCAGGTCCTATCGGAACTGTTGTTCTAGAACTCCAGAACCTCTGAGGGAGGTGAAAGGAGACACAAGTGGCAGGCCGGCCCCCACCAGAAGCTGAATGACTGAGCCTAATGAGAATCCAGCTTGACCTGGAGGTGCGTAAGGAGTGGAGCCATCATGTTCCTTGTTCCCTCTGGGGCAAGTGTAATTAAGTGCCTATCGAACTTCTGTTTCAGACCTCATTTTAAGAGGTTTAAAATTTGTCAAACGTGATCAGCCGCAGGCTGGGATTTAGAGTATAAATAAGGTCACTGTATAATGAAGTTTGTGCTGTTGCTGTTTGATCACATATTTTTGAGGTCCATCCATTGTGCTCATTTTAGATCAGAAAGTAGGCCTCTGGTACCACACAACTAGGGAGACAATGTGGCTCCCGACCCTCAAAAAAATTTAAATGGTAAGCAATCCAGATTATGGACGATTTGGTTACTTTGGGCAGTTTTCCAAGATCAAAAGTAAAACTGCTGAGATGCCAAAGTTTAAATGTCATCCTCCTTATAAGTAACTTCCCATACAGATGATTATTCGGCATGTAGGAGCAAGGTCTTTTCGTACATGCTATTACTGGCATGAACTTATTTTTGGCAGCTTCTTTTTCCCTGTGACACATCTCCTGACTCTTCCTCCATCTAAGAGAAACCCACCCCAGGCCCCAGACCATACAGAAAAGGGATCATGCAAAATTAGCTCTAGTGGATTAGGGATCAGGATTTGGGAAGCAAAGAGTGAAATCCAATCTTGGTAATCTCTGGCTTGTTCTTGGTTTTAAAACAATGCCTTCTTAGAGACTCAAATTCCCCAGAGTAGTTGAAGAGTTGAATTTTTATTCCTACCTTGAATTTTCCTGGAGTCACATATTAATAGGACTTCAAAGGCCCTTTTTTGAAAGGGTAAATTATAACAGATATAGTGTGAAAAGAACCAGCAGAATGGAACAAGTCAAGAATCTGGAGTTTATGTGGTTAGAGAACAAATGTAATAGTTAACGTAGTTTGAATCACCTAATTTTTTGAACATGTGCTCTTGTCTACAAGTATTTTTTTCCCTTGGAGCAATTGTGACTTTTTCTCATTAAAGTACAAACTCAGCTACCTTTTTTCTCCATCTTTCTTCCCACACCTGTCTTTTCCTATTTCTCCGTAGATGAGTCGGTCTCGGGTAGATGAGATATAAGATAAAATGGGACCTGAGAGGGGAATTATTGCCTGTTTCATCTTCCTCTTTGGCTGGGTTTGAAGTTGACATGTACCACCATATTAAGGGCATGAGCACAATAGCACCTTTTCTGAGGCAGCCTCCTCTGGAGGAGTGGCGTGTGGGGACAGAGTCTTTGAAGCAGAAACCCTAGGGGCTGGATGACGTGGCAGAGGGCTCTGTCTGATTGGAATACAGGCCCCTGAGTAAACCACTTCCAGAAAGGGGATGATCTCCTTGTATCTTACATGTTGCAGGAGCCAGGAACAAGTGGGCCAGAAGGCATGGCCCTGCCCTGAACAGCTTTAGTAATTACTTAATTATACCCCTGCCTGCACTGCTCTGCCTCTGAATTGAGGCTGCTTCAAAGGGCCCAGCACGGAGGCATTTGGGGCTGAGCTGGTGGGAACACTGCTGTGGCTGCAGAAAGGGGTAAAGGGGAACCTGGAGACATGAGCCATCCCTGCCTCTGTTCTGTCCACTGGCTGTGAGCCCTGCAGTAGGTTAGGGACCCCCTGTGGGCTTCAGTGTCCTCCCAGGAGAGGAAACACCACCTAGCTCCAATGTGGTTGAAGTGCCCAGCTCACCTCTTCCCGTCATGCTGACCTCTACAGTAGTCCTGGGCCTTGTAGAGCCTAGGGGCACAAGAATATTCCAGGGACCAGAGAGGAGGACATCACTACGGAGAGACAGACCTCGAGTCTTACTCATAATTATATTAAGACTGTCTTCATCAGTGTTCTTTCACGAATAGGAAGTTAAAATCAAGCTGTTAAAAAACCCCATTTATGGAAGCCTGTCAGAACCGAAGTCACCAAGTGAGGGTTGGGAAATACAGTTTTCCTGGGTTGCTGAATTTTTCAAAAACATTTTAGAGCTATTCTCTGGGGATTGTCTCTAGGGCCAACTTACCAGCCATCTAAGGACATTAATCACACCTTATTTTTAGCCCAAAATACCATTACCTGTTCGGGTTATTCACCTTGACAATAAATGGCTTTTGAGAATTTCTGGTAACCTATTTTTGTAAAGAAGTGTTTCCAGTGCAGAGGAAATTCTAAACAAGGTCAGCATCCTCTGAAGGAAATTCCCAAAGAGGAATCCTGAATGTTTTGAGCTATGGTGGCAGCTTCCCAGGGAAGAGAACACATGCATTATGAGGGATTTGAGGGCCAGAGGGACCTGAGTTTGTATCCCAGCTCCTTGCCTTCTAACCCTTGGATGTGTTACTTAACCTGTCTGACCATCAGTCAGAGTAGTAATATCATGCTTGAGGTTCAGGTGAGGACTAAATAAAATCAGTTGCAATCGGCACACATGTGCACAGTAACTTCTTCCTCTTTTGATTGTGATTTCCAATACAACTATATTCATATATGTATGAACATAATAGTAATGGTAGTATGAATTATTGTTGAATAACGACTTTGTACTGGATCCTTTTTAAGTGCTTTATGTATATTAATTTATTTAATCCTGAGAACAGCCTTATATGATAGGTACTATTATTTTTATTTTTTTATTTTTTGCTTTTTTGGGACTGCATCTGCATATAGAAGTTCCCAGGCTAGGGGCTGAATCGGAGCTACAGCTGCTGGCCTACGCCACATACACAGCAACATGGGATCCCAGCCTCTTCTGTGACCTATAGCACAGCTCATGGCAATGTCAGATCTCCGACCCCACTAATCGAGGGCAGGGATTGAACCCACATCCTCATGGATACTAGTTGGGTTCATTTCTGCTGAGCCATGATTGGAACTCCCTGATAGGAAGTTCTGTTATTATACTGGCTCATAGATGTGGAAACTGAAAGCTTAAGTAATGCATCTAAGGTCATAGAGCAGAGTTAGGAATTCCAAACCTGGGAATCTAGGTCCAGAGTCTCTATTCTTGGCATGATGTTATACTGCACTTCCTAGAACATTAGTCATTTATGATCACATTTTATATATTTCTCAAGAGTGTGTGTGTGTGTGTGTTGTGGAAGGGAGGGAATCCAAGCAAGTGAAGTGGGTCCCCAGGCTGCATGAGATCTTCTTTTGCTGCCCCATGCTCTGGCTCTACCCACCAGTCTAAATAAGGAAAAGCTTTTCCTTAAGAACATTGATAGGTACAAACAAAGCCAAGAGCCAAAGCAGAAGGCCACTGATTGTCCATTGCCGACAGCTTGATCTGCAATCTCCTCTAAGTGTCCCTTAGGACTGAAGAACATAAATAGTGTCTGAACTAACCTAGTTTCAGGTACAGGGGTAGCTATTGTTCTTTATAGTTTGTGGTAATTTCATACCACTTGTCTCACATAA
The DNA here is from genome assembly GCF_016906955.1 of Phacochoerus africanus. Taxonomy (NCBI): domain Eukaryota; kingdom Metazoa; phylum Chordata; class Mammalia; order Artiodactyla; family Suidae; genus Phacochoerus; species Phacochoerus africanus. Next base: position 44,437,811 of record NC_062544.1, read on the forward strand.
TCCCATTTTGCTGATGATGATATGGAGGAAGAACCACTTGCCAAAGGTCACCCAGCTAGTAACTGGAGAAAGCTTTGGAGTCAATTTTCTTTCTACCATATTGTGCAAATCTTCCCTTCTTGGAGGAGTGAAGTTGTCACCTAATTCCTTCTATTTTTGTTTTCACTTCCACCCTCTTTCTGGAAGCCAGATTCACTCTTAGAAAGGTGAAGAAGGTGATGCCGTGAGCAGCATGGCAGCAAAGAGAAAAGTGGAGGAGCTGCAAGGCCCTTGGCCAGGTGGCTGCTATGGGTGGAGGCCCTGACTGCTGACCTTGGATGTCCTGTAAGCAGCCAAGAGACCTGTTTTTTCCCACATGGCTTCCATTGTTAATCTTGAGTGGACATTGGCTGACCGCAGGAGCAGAACTCCAAATGCTCTGTGCAGCGATGACCTTAACACAGCACAGGAAAAGCACACAGCTCTCAGCTCTACATGGTGGTTTTCCCCCAGTGCAGCCTAGCACTACCCTTCCCAGTGGAAGGCGGTAAACACATAACGCAGAAAAGTGCTATTGGGTTTCCCAGGACCTTGGGCGTGTTCTCTACCTTGCTGATTGCAGGTCAAGAACCTACATTATTTATAAGTTCATGCTATTGTTTTCTGATTCTTTAGCCTTAAAGGTCTTTCTTCCCAGGAGAGGGAAAGAGAGCTGGCATTTTTGCTTAATCAGGTAGAAGCAGAGCTCGTTTATATAAATTTTGCTCTAGAAAATAATCTGTTGGGAAAGCAGTGTTTTGGAGCTCTAAAGTATATTTTATTTAATGCTGTTGATTATGTTCAACATTTTAGTGTTTTTTATTTAAATAGTAAAATTTATTATATTGTTATAAATTCTCTTATTTTCTAGTAGTCTTATCTGTTTATCTTGTCTACTTAAGTAAACTCTTTTGAGAGTAAGAAAAAGAGGCTTTCTTTCTCTCTTTTTTTTTTCTTTTTTCTTTTTATGGCTGTACCTGCGGCATAAGGAAGTTCCCGGGCTAGGGGTGAAAATCAGAGCTGCAGCTGCTGGCCTATGCCATAGCCACAGCAATGCCAGATCTGAGCCATATCTGCAACCTATGCTGCTGTTTGCAGCAACACCGTATCCTTAGCCCACTGAGCGAGACCAGGGATCAAACCCACATCCTCACAGAGACTATGCTGGGTTCTTGACCTGCTGAGCCACAATGGGAACTCCTCTCTTGTTTTCCAGTAATCCATCACATAACTGTAGTAGGTAATCATTCTTTTTGACCACTCTTACTCTGAAGCTCCTTCTCTCTTGTAGGAAAGAATGAGACAGAGCCTATGTTGCTCTTATTGAAGCTGAAAATTCCAGACACTGGATTTCCTAGTCTCCCTTGCAGTTAGGACATAGGCATATGATCCAGGTACTACCACCAGATGGCCCTTGCAACTCCTAGTTGATGAAGAAGAAAACATGCAGAACCCATGCTGATGGTGAGCATTGGATATAGTGGCAGCTGCTCTAGTTCCTGGAGGTCACAGGATCAGTGGTTCTAGTATCAGCATCCAGGAACCAGTGCTGCCAGTACAAACCATAATGTCCAGGCACAAGGTGGTGGCTATCCTATCTTCACCGGATAAATCCTGCAGCAGAATTTACAACAGTGTTCCTGGCTGCACAATCTTTAGTACTATTCTTTGGACCCCTAGAGATTCTCTGAGTTACCCAGTGTCCTTTCAATAAATTCCTCTTCTTAAATTAGCTAGAGCCTACTTCTTTTACTTGCAACAAAGCATCCCAAGAGATGGAATGTTAAAGCAAACCCGCAATAAATATTTGTTAAATGACTAATTAAGAACTTCTGATATTTCCCCCAATCCTAATGGAATTCAAGACCCTTATATAGAATATGTACATAAATAGGGAGGGAGAAATAGATGCAGACTATTTTGAGAACAAATAATGGGAGAAATTTGTTAGAGCAGAAAGTTCACATTGAAGAGTAATGGGAAATTAGGTTGTAAAACTAGGTTGGGGAGACATTGTAGAGGATCTTAAAAAGCTAAAGAGTTTGGAATTGTCTCCAGGTTTGGGTGTGTGTGCACAAAAGTAAAGAGTTTGGAGTAGTGGCTCTCAGTTACTCCAGAATGCCCATAGGTTCTACATATAAAGAATATTAATAAGGAATAAAGGAGCTGTAGTCTTAGGTGTTTGGGAACTCATAGAGCAGAAGATCTCTCTACTCTTCTTAGAGGATGAATTTCCAAGAAGAAGCATTAAATGAGCAGAACTTCTCAAACTTATTGGATATGAATTTCATTCATCTAAAATACTGATGGGAAAGAGGCCTCACTTGGGGGAATTATCCTGGTTTCCCTTATCAATCAAGTTGCTTATTCAAAAGAAATTTCAGTATATCAGTCAGAAGAACATTTCAGTATATCAATCAGAAGAATATTTAAGCAGAATAAGTAAAATCATAATAATTGCTGCTTCTCGTGGCTGCATTTTGGCTTCATGCTGAGTCCTTCTTTAGCTTTTATGTAACTATACCCAAGTGTTATATGACCTCTCAGTTGACACCCTATCATAGTAACTGTCTCAGGGGTACTCAGTGGCCAGCTAATGGCTTTAGTAAAGGAAGAAGTTTGACAAGGCTCTGAGCATAATTATATGTTTTTTAGACTTTATTTTTTTAGGATAACAATGTTCATAGCAAAATTAAGGGGAGGTACAGGGATTTCTCATATATTCTGTCTCCACACCTGCGAAGTTTTCTCACTTCAAAACGTTCCCCATCAGAGTGTTACATTTGGTATTATTGGTTTTTTAGATACATCCATTAAAATAAAACTTCAGCTTTTCAAAAGACATGTCAAGAAGGGAGGTAAACCACAGGCTGGGAGAAAATATTTGCAAAAGATATTTCTCATAACGTATTATTATTTAAAATATATAATATTGCTTGAAGTTTGGGAGAGTTATGCCTCCTGCTTGGTTTTTGTTTCTCAGGTTTGCTTTGGCGATTCTGGGTCTTTTGTTGTTCCATATAAATTTTTGGATTGTTTGTTCTAGTTCTGTGAAAAATGTCATGGGTAATTTGATAGGGATTGCATTGAATCTGTAGATTGCTTTGGGTAGTATGGCCATTTTTATAAAATTGATTTTTCCAATCCATGAACATGGAATATCTTTCCGTTTCTTTACATCTTCTTTGATTTCTTTGATTATAGTTTTATAGCTCTCAGCATATAAGTCCTTTACTTCCTTGGTCAGGTGTATTCCAAGGTATTTGATTTTTTTGAGGTGCAATTTTAAAAGGTATTGTATTTTTGTATTCCTTTTCTAATATTTCATTGCTGGTATACAGAAATGCAACTGACTTCTGCATGTTAATCTTATATGCTGCTACTTTGCTGAATTTATGAATCAGTTCAAGTAGTTTTGGGGTTGAGTCCTTAGGGTTTTCTATGTGTAGTATCATGTCATCTGTGTACAGTGACAGTTTTATCTCTTCTCTTCCTATATGGATGCCTTTTATTTCTTTTGTTTGTCTAATTGCTGTGGCTAGGACTTCCAAAACTATGTTGAAGAGCAGTGGTGAGAGTGGGCATCCCTGTCTTGTTCCAGATTTGAGTGAGAAGGCTTTCAGTTTTTCCCCATTGAGGATTATATTTGCTGTGGGTTTATCATAAATGGCTTTGATTATATTCAGGAATGTTCCCTTTATACCCACTTTGGTGAGGGTCTTGATCACGAATGGATGTTGGACTTTGTCAAATGCTTTTTCTGCATCTATTGAGATGATCATATGATTTTTGACTTTTCTTTTGTTAATGTGGTGTATGATGTTGATTGATTTGTGTATGTTGAACCATCCTTGTGAACCTGGGATGAACCCTACCTGGTCATGGTGTATTTTTTTTTTTTATCTTTTTGCTATTTCTTGGGCTGCTCCCGTGTCATATGGAGATTTCCCAGGCTAAGGGTCCAATTGGAGCTGTAGCCACTGGCCTACACCAGAGCCACAGCAACGCGGGATCCGAGCCACGTCTGCGACCTACACCACAGCTCATGGCAACGCTGGATCGTTAACCCGCTGAGCAAGGGCAGGGACCGAACCCGCAACCTCATGGTTCCTAGTCGGATTCGTTAACCACTGCGCCACGACTGGAACTCCATGGTGTATTTTTTTGATATGTTGTTGGATTTGGTTGGCTAAGATTTTGTTGAAGACATAAAGAAAAAGAAGGACACTATTTAATGATTAAGGGATCCATCCAAGGAGAGGATGTTACTATCGTCAACATATATACCCCAAATACAGGAGCACCCAGATACATACAACAAATATTAACAGACATAAAGGGGGAAATCGATGGGAATACAGTCATAGTAAGAGACTTTAATACCCCATTCACACCAATGGGCAGATCCTCTAGACAGAAGACCAATAAAGCAACAGAGATCTTGACGAAACAATAGAAGAGTTAGACTTAATTGATATCTTCAGGACACTACATCCAAAAAAATCAGAATACACATTCTTCTCAAATGCACGTGGAACATTCTCAAGAATCAACCACATATTGGGATACAAAGCTAATGTCAACAAATTTAGGAGCATAGAAATTATCTCAAGTATCTTCTCTGACCACAACACCATGAAATTAGAAATCAACCATGGGGAAAGAAATGAGAAAAAACCTACTACATGGAGACTAAACAACATGCTACTAAAAAACCAATGAGTCAATGAGGAAATCAAGAAGGAAATTAAAAAATACTTTGAAACAAATGATAATGAAGACACAACCTCTCAAAATCTATGGGATGCTGCAAAAGCAGTGCTCAGAGAGAAATTTATAGCAAGACAGGCCCTTCTCAAATAAGCAGAAAGATCCCAAATGGACAACTTAACCCTCTACCTAAACGAATTAGAAAAAGAAGAACAAAAAAGACCTAAAGTCAACAGAAGGAAGGAAATTATAAAGATAAAAGAAGAAATCAATAAAATAGAGACTCAAAAAACAATAGAGAAAATTAATAAAACTAAGAGCTGATTCTTTGAAAAGGTAAACAAAATTGACAAACCCCTGGCCAGACTCACTCAAAAGAGGAGAGAAAGAACTCAAATAACCAAAATTATAAATGAAAAAGGAGAAATCACAACGGATACTGCAGAAATACAAAAAACCATAAGAGAATACTATGAACAACCTATATGCCAACAAATTTGACAATCTGGAAGAAATGGACAATTTTCTAGACTCTTACAGCCTGCCAAAACTGAATCAAGAAGAAACAGACCAACTGAACAGATCGATCACTAGAAATGAAATTGAAGATGTCATAAAAACACTCCCTACAAATAAAAGTCCAGGACCAGATGGCTTCACAGGAGAATTCTATCAAACATATAAAGAGGAACTGGTGCCCATCCTCCTTAAACTCTTTCAAAAGGTTGAAGAAGAAGGAATACTCCCAAAGGCATTCTATGATGCCACCATCACCCTAATTCCAAAACCAGACAAACACCAAAAAAGAAAACTATTGGCCAATATCTTTGATGAATATAGATGCAAAAATTCTCAACAAAGGTCATATATCTTGATTCAATACTGGAGCTGGATTAAAGCTGATCCTAGTGATCAGTCTGCTGAAATACACTGACTAGTTGACAAGAAGGGACTCCTCTATGAGTTTTGTTCTCTGAGTTTCAGGAAGTGAATCTACAGTCTGGACTGGAGCTAGGCCAAGGCAAGTGTCAGGCTCTATCTTAAAATAGGAGGTCTCAAAAGCTGTGCCCTTCACACACAACACAGGCCCTTCACACCTGGCTTAGAGTGTAATGCCAGACTTTCAGAGTCATGGAAGAATCTTTCAGGTAAAAACTTGGGAAGGAATAACACACAAAATATTAGAAGATTCCTTAGCATTTCATGTATGTGAGTTTTCATCTCCAATGATTTGGCACCTGCCATTAATTCTCTTTCCCATCAGTAAGTGGTAACCTCATAGGGATGGCATTTCTCTCTACTGTTGCTAGAAATGGCCAAGGTCACATTCCAGGAAAAGATGCTTGCTTTGCAAAGCATACCATTCCTGGGAAGAGATAGAGAGTTAATGTTTGAAGACATTGTCAACTTCATTAACAACTAGCAAACTTACCTATCTTTTACTGTTGCTGTAACTTTGATCCCTTTCCCAGAAAAGTAATAATAAGAAGTGGAATAAACCTGCTCAGACAATTAAAGAACAATGGTTTTATACAATTCAGTCTAGTCTTTTCAAGACTACTGTTTGTATTGGAGGGGCTATATGGGTTTTATATGCCATCTATCAAGTTTCTATTTTTAAAATTCAGTTTGATTTATTCAAATCCTGGACATTCTTTCTGCTTGAAAATGCTGGGAGATGGTGAAAAAGAAAGAATAAGGAATGATATCACTTGTGGGTTTCTTCTAGTTTTGCTGACACTGCTTAAGTCAAGGAATTCCTAAATTTTAGAGCCAGATGGGAAGCTGGGATATGCATCCAACCCACTCCTTCCTTTATCCAATTCAGAAATCCAATGCACAATAGCCATAACATGTAGTTCTACAACTTTGCTTGGGTGTTTCCAATGATAGGACACCTAGTCTTGCTCGTGTCTGGATTAGAACAATTTAATTGTTAAAAAGTTATTTTCTTGTGTTGAACAAACAACATCCCCCTATTGGCCTCAGTTTTGCTTGTGGAAGTATGTGGGATAAAGTCTACCCAAGCAGGGTGAACACTATAGCAGAATAATAATGACCATGGCTTTGGTGCCACATGGCTTGGGTTCAGATCCACATTCCTTCTGCTAGTCACTGAGTAACTATGTCTCAGTGTCCTCACCTGGAAAATGTGAATTCCATCAGCGCCTACTTCATCAGGTGGTTATGAGGAAGAAATGGGTTTATACGTGAAAGAATTTAGAACAGTGTCTGCACTTGGTAGGCACTCAATGAATGTCAGCTATCGACAATGTTATTTTTATTATTTTACCTTATATACCACTTCTTTTTAGAAAATAGTGCTATTTAGAGTATTACTGAGTGTATTCTGAGGCTTTGGAGAATGCCATGATTGATAAGTTATGTCTGTCAAGAGTAGAAAAAGGGGAAATGATGTCACATATGCCAGATATTTGTGATTTGTGATCCAGTTCTATTTTTTCATGACAGTCCTTCAAATATCTAATGAAATAGGCATTTTCCTGTTCCAGCCTCCTCTCCTCCAGACTAAAGCGTTTCTTAGAAATATTGAACTCTTAATTCTGTAAGCTGCCAAAAACCTCAGGACATCCTCGAAATGGGCTTAAAATCAGAGCAAGGGAATACATTTTATCTTTTTATTACCTTTTATTAAATGCTTCTGAATACCCAAGACTATCATAATTATTTGAAATATCTCCAAAAACATTTATTATCCATTTTCCATAACTTATTAATAAAATTAGTTTCCTTCTACCTACTACACATACTCCTGCACTGGTCTTGCTGTTGTCAAGCCACGAGCCATTACAGAAGGAACTTTAAGCTAAGGAGTTAGGGTATATTATGTACTGAATTGTGCCCCCCTAAAATTCATATGTTGAAGCCCTAATCTCCAATGTGACTGTGTTTGGGAAATAAGGCCTTTAGAATGGTAATTAGATTAACTGAGATTGTAAGGGTCGGACCCTAATCTGATAGGACTGTGATTACCAGTGGAATTCAAATCTCCAAGAGAATCTAAGTTTTAAAAATGGGAAAAAGTGAAAGAGTAGCAAAGACAGGTACTTTTTTCCTAAAGACCCTGGACTTACCTTGTTTATTGTTTCCCATAAAGAATCCTGAAATCGTGGGGAATCTTGGTTTGGCAAGAGCCTCAGAAGTTGCCTACTCCACCCATCATTCAGTTGAATGTTCCTAACATTTACTGAGGCCATATCAATAATAGTCACCATCATTATGTATTTATGCCCAATGGCAGTTTCAAAAGGATTTAGGGTCACTGAAATTGTGATAGTAATAGCTCCCAACTAGCAATCTATGATTTAATTCTTTTCTATAACATCTCAGCTCAGTTGCCTTATAGTCCTAACACAAGCACCTCCAGCCTTAAATGTCCATCCATGTGTGGGCTTCTTGGTTCAGAGTCAGAGCCTTAGAGCTGGAAGGGCCCCTCTAAAAGCATCAAGCCCATCAGTACTACTTTGAAAGTGAGGAAATTAAAGTCAAGTATAATGCAGTGGTTGTCTCAGGTGTCACAACTAGTGAAAAACAAAGTTTGTATCCAAACTCTTAGACCTTGACACTTGCCCATAACCCTGCTCTGTGAGGTCAACCCACCCCTGGTCACCCCCTGGGTCCTGTCTCATCTGGTTGTCCCAAATCTTGCCTTTGTAACCATATTGGACAACATGAACCAGCCAGTTTGATCAGAGCCACCCAAGGATAAATGATGGAAAGTGGGTCTAGGTCGACTGGCCGACTCCTCAGTGACCTTTTGTCCAAAATTTAGGTCTTCTGTTTTGAAACACTTTACACCTATGAGTTCTGTTAAGGCACCAAAGCACCTCAAATATGAGAATTATTCAGAGACTGATTGATTGTGTTAACTAATTTATATAAATATTTTCCCAAAGGAACAAAAGTGATTTTCTCCCAAAATAAAAACAAACCTTATGTAGAACTCAACTGGAGTCTCTAGTACTAGATTAATGCCAAATAATGCCTCTGGCTTCAACTTGACTACTTCCTTGATTCTCTGATATTCTCTCTCCATCTCACTCCCACCCCATTGGACATTCCAATTGGTCTTTAGAAGAATCCACTGCAGTGTTGTTATCAGTCCTGCAGTTTCAGTTCTCATTGGTGTCTAGATTAGAGGGTACACTATCTTTCTGTTGCCCAGCAAAAGGAGAGTGTTTTTAAGTAAGTTAATGGGCTTTTTACAGGGGAATTCCAAATGGATTTGCTATCTTGTTGCTACAAAGGAGTATGTGCTAAAGTTTATGAAGTGTAGAAGTTGCTTTCTGGTTGAGTGACCATGATTTTGATAAATATCCATGAATTAGAAAGAATTCTGGGTTCTAAATGGGTATGTAACCCAAACATACCATATTTACATCTTCCCTTCTGACTTTGAGAAATTAATTTGTTTCCTTCTTTATACCATTTTTCAGTGACACTTCACCCAACAAGAGTCTTCCCACTCTCAACCATACTTATGTGGAAGCAAGAGCATGTCCCTTTGTCTAATCTTACGACTAAGAAGATCCATGTAATGATTCAAAGTAGAATAAATCAGAATACATGGTGGGGAGGAAGCACCAGTAAGATGTTTTCAGGGCAGCCCTCAGCCAAATAGGCAAAGATTAGAATTTGTCCTTCCCTTTCTTCCTCTGTCTCCAAGGACACATTCATCCTCTTAATTCAACTGGTGGCTGTCCAAGGGCCTGTGCTGAGAATCTCATTAACCCTCTCTTATTCTCCCTCTAGATCACCATAGTGTGATTAGAGGGACCCTGGAAAAGATTCCATGTCGCAACCTCCTCCCAAGTCTGTACCCTCTTGATATTGGTGATAACTAAAATTACTTCTTTGGGGAGTATTCCTTTCAGTTGGATTACCTCTTGTCAAAACATAAATCCAGGGCATTAAGCCATAAGCAGACTCCCCCCCCCCCCTTTTTGGAGGAGGAAGTAGAAAAAAGCCTAGTGGGATCTTCTTAAAATGTATTTTTAGACCTTGCTTCAGACTTTAGGTATTGATTGCTGGCTCCTTTACCTGACTCACCTTTCAGATATTTTGGGTACATCGATCTCTAATACAGCTGATTCTCAGAGGTAACGAAACTTGTATGTTGTGGCCCCTCACATGCTGGGGCCTCTTCTAAGGCCTTGGTAGGGGCCCTAGCAATGCATTCACATTTTTGTGTTGGTGAAAGATATACAAGTGTAAGATATTTCTGCTTTAATTGGCTGATAGGACTGTATGTTTCCATTCCAATATCTCTCCTCCCTTGTAGTTGTCCTCCTGGGGGGGATTGAGATGGGAGTGAGACTGGGGAATTCTAAATAAATATTCACTTGTAATTGAATCTACATCTAAATAGTGTTCGCTTTAATGCTTAACTGTCTATTTGCATTTTTAAATTATTTTTCTTCTTGATGGTCCCTAAATTCTTCAGGTTTCATGAAAACTAAAGGCAGGTGTCCTTGGATTCTAGGTCCTCTGCAATTAATTCTCACATAACTCTTAATCTTTTTTCTTATTTCCCTTCTATCCTGACACTCAGTAACTTCTAAGTTCCAAACAATACCCAGTTTTCGTTATCCTCCATCATGCCTGACACAAGTCCAACATGAAAAGGGATAGAAAATTGGGAGAATGAAAAAATAGCGAGTTGAGAGGAAGAGGAAGAGAAATGAGAATTGAGATAGAGAATTTAGATAAATTGCTAAGTTTTCTCCTATAGAGAATTTAGATAAATTGCTAAATTTTCTCCTATATCCTAGTATTGGTCCTCATGCCGGGAGGGTCAGAGAAAGAAATTCCTAACTTTTGTTTGTTTTAGTGGCTGAAATAAAACATTACCCTGCTGGTTGGGAAGCTAAGGCAGTATTCCAGCCTGAAATGAAAGTGGGGGGTAAAGTAAAGGGAGGTGACAGGATGGGGAGTTGAAATGAATTTAAAAAAACACATGGTCTTCCGAAAAGGAAATGGAGTTATGAAAAGAGATGGAAAAACCAGTTCTTCCAGAATAATACCTTTTGTTGGGCCCCAACCGGAAGCTCAGCTGAGACATGAGGAAGCTGAAAGGATGTGATGGACGCCCAGGTTACCTGACAAGAGGAAAGACAGCTGAAGGAAAGGAGAATAGTGGGAGGGGAGTCAGGGGGATGACAAGGGGTCATGTTTTTCTTGGCATTGAAATATTTTCAAGTGAGTTATTTTTCAAAAGTTTCCAAGGAGGATCCTCTACCAGTTTCCAACCTCCATTTGGGATTTGAAAACTCCAGGAAACAAAGCCCCTTCCCATGACCTCTTTCTTCCTCTCTAAATAAATCTGAATGCAGAGAGCTGGTTTTGCAGAGGCTGGAGCCTGTTGCTATGCCTGGAAGTGTGGCCTCTCCCTGATGCAGTCTTAGTGGTGGTTCTGCTCCCAGTTAGCTGTTGTTTTGGCAAGTTCAAGGCAGTTTTTTTTTTGTTCTTGGCAAGTTGTTTAAAATGTGGCTTTCAAGTTCTTCCATCTGTAAAAAAAGGAATTTGGGCTAGAATCATTGGTTCTTAAATTTGGTTTTGGGGGTGGGGTGTGGGTGGTGGTCAACCTTTTCAGAATAGGCTGAAAGCTATAGAACTGCTCTCCAGGAACATGCACCAATGCCTGTTCACCTGTCCTTTTCCATGCAACCTCAAATGTTCATGGATCCTGCAGTGAACAGTTCAGTGTAGTTTTCCTTCTTGCGGGAAGATTATACTTCACCCTAGGCACTGAACTCAGGCACTAGCCAATGAAATATGAGCAGAAGTTCTGGGTAGCACTTCTGTGTTGAAGAATTAAGAGCAGTGCTCTTTTTCCTTCTGTACTGAAGCCTGTAATGTTCCTGATGGTGGCTTTTCCATCAGCTCCAAGAATGAGAATGACAGTGGTGTAGGCGTCAAGTCCCCAATCAACCTTGGATTATTGTGTGGCATGAAGAAGAAATAAGCTTTTGTTGCTTTAAGCTCCTGAGATTTTTGGAACTGTTTTCACAGCATAGTTTAACTACCCTAACTGATACCCATTCTAATCAATCCATGGACCCTAGAGCTTTCTGTGGGTCCCATGTTATCAATCCCAAATCTAAATAATATCTTAAGTCTTTCTATTCTGAAAGTCTACAAATCTATGAGACAAACTTAAAAATGCAATTTCAGATTCTTAAATCACCTGAACTCCTATTTGGTTCATAGGGAATGTCCATTAGGTCAAATGGAGTGCCTCACTTTGGAGGCAAGTTATCAAACCCATGACTGTATGGATGATTAGAATGAAAGGCTCACCAGACCCAGCCTTATAGGCAGTGAAGGGTTAACCAAGGTGTTGGGAGGGATCTGCCTGCAGCAAGGAAGCGAGGAATCAGTCCAGCCCTAGGTGTGCTCTGGATACTCCCCTGCTACCTTCTCATATGCAGAAGAAGAAAAGAGAAATCAAGAAACAAAAGCATACTCCTGAAAGCTTCAAGTGACAAAAGAAGTCAAGAGGCAGGATGTCTGCACTTTCTATTTATGGAACACAAAGTTTAAACAGAGCCCTCCATCCAGAATTCATCTGGCTATTAAAATTGCTTTCCGAGTTACTATCTGCAAGGAAGCCAACAGCATTTAAATATTTCTCTGTAGTGAGTTTGTCTTTAGAGATGTTTTACCTGGGTTTATTATCTGCAGGGAAGCCAACAGCGTTTAAATATTTCTTTGTAGTGCATTTGTCTTTAGGGATGTTTTACATGTGTTTAATTCACTGATCAATTTTACCTTGTCAAACAGAGCATGGTCTGTCAAAAACAGGATGAAGCTCATTAGTAAGACACAGGAGATAGTACAATAGAGGGGAGAATAAACAGACTACTCTAAAACGAGGAAATGAGAACCTATTCAGGAAGCAAAGGGGAATAGCAGAAAATGATATGGTAGTCATAACAGACCAAAAGCTAGTGGGACAGCTGTATAGAACTGAGTAAATGATCCTGAAGAGGAAAAAAATAGAAGAGGGGAAAGTTTAGGAGATAAAGGATTTTAGTCTGGAGAAGATAGGAACTTAACAACTAAGTAGAGATTTAACAACTTTTATGTATAAGAAACACGCCAGTATAGTTGTAAATTTAAGAGTATTGAACTGAGTGAAATTCAGGAAACACAGGATTGAGACCTGGGTCTGCTCTGGCTTTCTGCTCTAAGCTTGCTTTCTTGCGTGTAAGATAAATGGTATGGATTAAGATGACTGGTAAGTAAGGTCTCAGCCAGCTCTAGAATCTAGATAGTTTTAGAAAAATATTCTTCAGTGGCTGTCTGTTCTCACAATCCAGAACATTCTAGGACATGAAAAGCTTGACATAAGTATTAGCATAAAGGTGGATAATTAATTACTTGAATAAATCTCCAGAGTTATTATATATGGATTTTAGAAACCTCCAGGAAAGATCCTTGGAGGTCTTTAAAGATCAGGTAGAGTCCATCAGGTAGAAGGCTAAGACACAGCTCAGGAAAACATGTTTGAGGTTTCTTCTAGTCATAAAACAATGTAAAAATATTTGTCTTTTAAAGGAGACTTTCACAATGACCAGCCACTAACAGAAGGGAAACAAAATTCAAATCCAAAATTATTGATATATTGTCCTTGTAACAAAAGGAAGATGGTACTGTTATAAATAAAGAGGTAAACTGAAGAAAGCTCGAATAATCCAAAACTGAATTTATTTGGGAATAGCAGAGGAATTGACATTCAAGAAACACATGACAGACTGTATTTATGAAAAGAGTGCAAAGAGGCGAAAGTCCAGCCAGAGTCCAAGCAGTAAGTTCATTGGCTTGAGGATGGGGAAAGGTTCTTGGCAGATGTTCATTGGTCACGAAATGAGTGTAGGTCTTCTGTAAATCAGGCATTTACCAGAAATCAGCCTCTCAGTTCTTAATTTTTTTTCTTCTGTGTGAGTCTCCATTTCATATTCTCTGGTTCCATTTTAAACTGAAATCCTTTCAGAATACAAAGAGAAATCCAGCCAAAACAAGGCTCTAAGTTTGAGCGGAGCTATGTTTTTACATTGCCGGGTATGGTTGCGTCTTACTCACAAGAAGCCTGTGAACAGTAGGGTCTGTATCTGCAGTCCTCCTACTGTGGAGCTGAGCCTGGGTATTGGAGGCTGGCCAGTGGAGGGGATACTTCAGATGCCTCTAGTGCAGCCAGCATTAGCAGCCACCTGAGAGCAAGGATATTTGATTCCCTCTCCCGGCAGGTAAAATAATTCCTCCTCCTCTCTTTTTCTCCCTTCCTTCCTTCAGTCCTTCCTTCCGTCCTTCCTTCTCCTTCCTCTTCTTCTTCCTCCTCTTCCTCTTCTTCTTTGTCTTTTTAGGGCCACAACACCCACAGCATATGTAAGTTCCCAGGCTAGGGGTTGAATGAGAGCTATTGCCACAGCCACAGCAATGCCTGATCTGAGCTGTATCTGCAACCTATACCACGGCTCAAGGCAACCTGGGATCCTTAATGCACTGAGTGAGGTTAGTGATTGAGCCTGAGTCCTCATGGATGCTAGTCAGGTTTGTTACCGCTGATCCACAATGGAAACTCCTAAAATTCTTCTTTCTTCTTCTGGAAGATGCTGCAGACCCTATCGTACATACTGGATAGAAATATATCTGATCAGGAGTTCCTTTTGTGGCTCAGCAGTTAATGAACCCAACTAGGACCCATGAAAATGTGCGTTTGATCCCTGGCCTCACTCAGTGGATTAAGGATCCAGAATTGCAGTGAACTGTGGTGTAGGTTGCAAACTCTGCTCGGATCTGGCATTGCTGTGGCCGTGGTGTAGGCTGGCAGCTGTAGCTCCAATTTGACCCCTGGCCTAGGAACCTCCATATGCTGTGGGCACAGCCCTAAAAAGTTGGGAAAAAAAAAAAGGAAGAAAGAAATATATCTGATCAGGAGGGGCTTCTAGATATCCTACTCCGCAGGAATTACTTTTTGTAAAAACAGCAGGAGAGGAAAATCCCTTGGAGCTGCCCCATTTTAATGTGAGGAAGCTGCCTGGCATGAACCTCATCAGCCACAGATTAGAGAAAGATGTACAGTCAAGGGTGGAGTTGGGTCTGTGGGAGCTGTCCTTTGAAATGGCAATGTAGCGCTAATGCTAAACTGAGAGAAAAGGAACTCCTGTAAACCCTCAAGGCTGTAGAATGGTAGCTCTAGTCCTATTTTTGGAAGTAGCTCCTTTATATCTGACCCTCAGCCAAATTGGGATACATGGGGTCACCTCTTCATCTACCTTGCTGGTGGCCTTTCCTCTCTGGAGCTGACTCTCACTCTTTCCTGGTTCACTTCCCTTCCTTGGATACATAAACCATTCTTGGTGTTTCCTAATGTTTTTGAAAATGGCGACAATTTTTAATGTAAAGAAAATATCAATGATTGCCATTTGTTGGTTTGGGGCCTGATAAATGAATAATCAGCAGAGCAGATGAACCCATTTCCTAGATGCCATATATTTTTCCCACTTGAACATTTCAGAAGTCAGGATGTGTCTTATAGATCTAATGTGTTAGCATTTTCCCTATTGCCCAAGAAGCCATTGACTTAATGGGGCTACAGCTGAAAGGATATGAGAGAGAGAAAATATAAAAGTGGAGTCCAAGTAATAATAAAAATATTAATATACTACATACAACAGAAAATATAGGCTTAAGATTTCAAATGTCATTTTTTAGATTATACCCTCATATAATTTGTAATTCGAAAGGTAGGCAAAGGATCTAGCAGAAGTCTCTCTTTGGAATCTGTCCCCAGCTTCCCAGTTCTCCTACTTGGAAGTTGTGTTACCATTTTCTTGTATATTCTTCCAGAAATAGTTTATTTATATGTCAACAAAGATATATGTAATTATTTCCTTATTTACTCAAAAGATAGGATACTGTACATAATTCCCTCCCCCCATACCCTGCTTCTCTTTCTATGCAAGAAAATATCTTGGAGAGTATTCTATTGTAGTACATCAAGAAATTCCAGTCCTTGCTTTATAGCTAGGTAATATTCAATTTTATAGGAATACAATGATTAATTTAGCCTGTGTTCTCAACTGAACTGCTAAGTTGTTTCTAATCTTTTACTACTGATGCCAGAAAGATGTTACCGGAATCTGGGTTCTTATTCATGCAGCCAAAGAATGAACTTGAACACACAGCAGCAGGCAAGAAAATAGCTCCCAGGAAGCTGAGAGGGGGGAGAGGAGCTCCCCTCTCTACTGTCTTATAAGGGTTTTTATCCCTTAAAGATGGGAGGTACCAACGTGGTTTCCTCCCTCTGGCCTTTCCCAATTACCTATATCAGTCCTTGTCCAGTAGGAGTGATAGGGGTGGACATGTCCCCTAAGTCTCATGGCTTCTTTGCCCTTCTTTTCCTGTAAACTGGGTCATAGGGTGTTCAGGATTAATGTCCATCTGGGTGTAGATACACTCCCTATATATAGTAAATAAGGCCTGTGGGCATGATGTTACTCCCTGGAATCCTTAAGCCACAAATGTTAATCAATAGCCATATCAAAGAATGCATTGAAGCCTATATTCCTACATGGACTACCTGAGTTTTTATTCTTCCTCACTAACACCCAGAAGCCCCCTTTATTCTTCCAGTTCATATAGTTTTTGCTTTTCTCTTATGAGTGAAAATAGTATTTTTAAAATTATCTTTTTATTTTGAAATAATCTGAAATTGGCTTAACAAAAATTAAGCATCATTTCATGTGTTTAAGAACCATTTACATTTCTTTTTCTCTGAAGTGTATGTTCATATCTTTTTCCCATTTGTAGATTAGGTTGTTGGTATTTTTGTCCTTGATTTGTAGAAGTGATAAGCAAATTTCAATCCACAGTAGAAAAGATGTGAGCATTACTCTGAATTTGTCAACTGTGGTTGACCCCTGAGAATGGATTATTCAGCATTTGGAACTCCAGAAAACCAGTAAAGAGTAAAGCAGCTCAGTAACTGGTATAATCAGTCAAGGGAGTCTTCTACCCTGGACCAGAGTCTGAGTAGCCCATTGCCTCTCTTTTGTTTAACTTGCAGGCGTGGCTGTCCCCACCCCATCCTCAAAAGAAACAGACAAACAAACAAACAAAAACCGTATAGCAAGTGGGTTCCTCTGTCAAGTGGGTAATTTATTCTCAAGTACAAAGCAAATGTTTTGCAGATAACCAGCCGAAAACCCAACCAGGGCAAGGGGAAGACTTGTTAAAGAGGAATGTCGGAGAAGGATCTCAGGAAATATTTGGCAAGAAGCCTCTTGCAGAAAAGAGATCCCCAGTCATGAATGAGCAGCTGACTAGAGTGCTCCCAGAGAACCTCATCCCCAAGCTCAGCTCAGTCCCCACATCAAGGACGGAATCACTCTGCCTGGAGGAACTGGTTCAGAAAGAGCCTCAGGGGGAGGATACACACAGGAGGGGAGTTTCCCTTAAAAACAAAAGCAAATAAGTTTTCTGTTGTTATTATTGTTTTTCCCCTCTTATCTCCCTCTGACTGGACAGTAACCTCACACCACATGCCTTCCAGCAAACACTCATTACCCAATAAATCATGTGACCCCTTCTGTTTACTTAGAGGTGCTTGCCCAACTGGGGCCTCTCATCCAGACCATTTCGGTAACCACTAACCCGCTTCAGAGTGGTTTTCACTGGAAAGGGAACTTCTGAGCACCAGATAAGGCAACTCATTCATTTGCATAGAGGAACCCTGGAGTGACTCATTTGCATGTAGTTTTTCCCTGCGCTGCTGGGAGAAGCCATGAACCCTCAGACAGATTATGAAACTGCCAAAAAATGTCTTTAGAGAATACCAGCCCTATTTTCTACACAATATGGAGTGTCTATAGAAAATCTCCTCTCAAAATTAATACTAGGTTCCTTTTCAAAACTGTAATGCTTCAAATTCTGGAATCATTGAAATGCAAATGTAAATATTTTTGCTGAATGCTTTAGCAAAACCTCTGATAACACTTTTAACTCTGATTTTTTTTAAAAAAAGAAAAAAATGGCTACTTAAAATGAAAAGAAGATGGAGATTGCTTTTGAAGAGATGAAATGCCTGGCCCTGAGTCCAAAGAAGTATATCTCTAAGTGGACCTGGGAACTTCCAAGGTCAGAATCTCCTGGGCTGAGCACTGAGGAAGTTCCCCCAGCCCTACCCCAGGCCTGAAAAATTAGAATTGCAATAAAATTGGGCTTCAGAAAATATGCTAGAGACAAACCACGAAAACAAAAAGTATAGCCACAAGAGAGTTCCCTGGTGGCCTAGTGTTAAGACATTTTCGCAGCTGTGACACAGGTTCAGACCCTGGCCTGGGAACTTCTGCATGCTGTAGGCATGGCCAAAAAATTACTATTTTTTTCTTTTTATGGCCGCACCTATGGCATATGGAAGTTCCCAGGCCAGGGGTTGAATTAGAACTGTAGCTGCCTGCCTGCACCACAGCTACAGCAATGTGGGATCTGAGCCACACCTACACCAAAGCTTGCAGCAATGCCAGATCCTTAACCCACTGATCCAGGCCAGGAATCGAACTCATCTCCTCAGGGTATTAGTCAGGTTCTTAACCCTCTGAGCCATGACAAGAACTTCCCAAAAGATTAATAAATAAATATAAGAGTGAATTTAAAAAAATTATAGCCACGTGGAGTTCCCATCATGGCTCAGTGGTTAACGAATCCAACTAGGAAGCATGAGGATGTGGGTTTGATCCCTGGCCTCGCTCAGTGGGTTAAGGATCTGTGTTGCCTGCCGTGAGCTGTGGTGTAGGTCACAGAGGTGGCTCGGATCCTGTGTTGCTATGGCTGTGGCATAGGCTGGTGGCTACAGCTCTGATTAGACCCCTAGCCTGGGAACCTCCATATACTGTGGGTGCAGCCCTAGAAAAGACGAAAAAGACAAAAAAAAAAAGTTATAGTCACCGAAAAACTCTTCAGGTGAAATGTTACACTTACTGATATGTGACAACTGTGCTTCTAAAAACACCGTTTTGAAGACCTTTTCAGTCTACTCACTGGCTAGTTTTTCAAGGTAAATAGGCATTTTATTCAGCTTTTTAAAAAAAGTCCTTATCCCCTAGGATTGGCCTTGCAGGACAGATGTCTTGTAATATGACTAGGGAGTTCTGGAAACATATCAATATAGCAGATGTGTGTCTGTGCAAATCCTGAAAGCAGCAGGGTGGGTGCAGAAACTGGAGAGGTGAACTGAGTCCTGTAGGCAGGTATTCAACCAAACGGTTGATTCCAATTTATAGATGCCATTTTAAAGCCTGTACAGCCCTCAGGACCCAGTTTCTCACCTCTGACTAAATGAATTGGGAACAGAATCCAGTCATAGATCAGAGCTGCATATGATGAAAACCTTGAGAATCTTGGAAGCAAGGTCACTGCAGCATTACTGCTACTCAAGAACTTCCTATAGTTCCCTGAATAAAATTAGGATTCTATCAGCAGAGAACTGTTCACTGGCTGCAGGACAGGTTATGGGGAGCAGACAAGATCCCTGCCAAGGGGATGGATCATGCATGATGTTTGGTTAGGGAGTTCCTTCCTAATGGCCAAGAATAAATAGCCTGCCCTAGAGAAAAGTTCATCTGATTTTAGAAAATGAAAAAGTAATATTTCTTATCTGAGTGTTTTATTTCATTTTCTGGAAGTAGCATTCTTGCCTTCCTGTTCTAATGGTAGAAGTTTGGTTTATCTCTTAGAACTTGGGACATCTGAGTAACCTGCAGGCTTGCCAGAAAGGTCCTTCCTTTGGAAGTCTCCAGCAGGCCCTCCCTGCTCATTTTTTCCATCTACCCCTCTGCTGCAAGAAGTGTATGTTTGTCTGGGCATGCACACATGCATTGGCATTTTTCACCAAGGAGTTTCTAGAAATATCTAAGTGAGCTTCTGAAATGTCCAAGCTGGATGTTTTTTCTTTTTTTTCCTGAAGTGAATAAAGCCTGAGCAGGAGGCATCTTCAAAGAATCGTGTGTACTCAGCAACTTTAGTGTTAGTTTTTCTTCCAATCTGCCTCACTCGGGGTGCTTATCTCTTAGAAAGGGAGATTATTACCACACAGACTGGGCTGGAAACCGCTTCGCTGACAGGTTTAAGAGTCTTAACAAAATAAACAGCAGAAAAGGCAAAACTGTCTGCAGAATGGCTTCATGTGGGAGGGAGGCTGTGGCAGGGGTGAGTGTTGGCCTTTCCTTCCAACCAACCACTAGTCTCCTTGTATAGAGAGAGCTGCTAAACTGACAAACCCTTCACCATACCTGTTGATCTGGTTTATGATTCATGCCTTAAAAGGACCCTAAAGTTGTGGTGATTACTCTTCCTGTTTTTCATACCCAGAAAGCTATACAAATAATAGAATCATGCCTTTAAAGAGTTTCTTCTCATCTTCCTTAAAGAAACTCAGTTGAAGAATCTTTTCCTTGGATTTGACAGAATCTGAACTATGACCAGTATTTGCAAGCAATTTGAGGGGGCAGGACTGTATCATTTTTTTTTTCTCTCTTCCTTCCTAGCACCTTCTAGCACAATACTAAAAATGAAAGGTGCTCCACAAATGTTTGTCATGTGATTGAAAAAATGGATGGATAAGTTCACATCTCATTTTAACAATCCTCAAGTTTGGGGGATAAAAGTGTTTATGCAGGTAAATTTATTCTTCTTATTTCTAATACTGGTAGTAATATTTTAAGCTGACTCAGAAAGGAGGACATTAGAATGTTTAACACCTAACCCAGGTTCCATTAAGATGGAGGGGAGCTATTTAGGTGGGACTTGTTTATCAACTGAAGATCAGTCAAGCACAACTAACACAGTTGTCAGTAATTAAAGTCTTAATTATTCCACTCTCAAAAGAGTTTGGGAGATTCAGATAGAAAGGGTCATCTCTACCAAAGTGTAAGAATTCAGGATAGTATTTGAGTTGCTTCTAGAATAAAGGGAATAGATGACTGCATATCCTTTTGGAAGAATCAGAGTCTGGCTTGTCCCCCTGACCCATGCCCCCTTTTTTAAAAAAAATTGAAGTATAGTTGATTTACACTGTTGTGTTAATTTCTGCTGTACAGCAAATGATTCAGTTATACATATATTCTTTTTTAAAAATATTCTTTTCGATTATGGTTTATTGTAGGACATTTAATATAGTTCCCTGTGCGATACAGTAGGACCTTGTTGTTTATCCTCTCTGTATATAATTGTTTACATCTGCTAACCACAACCCCCTACTCCATCCCTCTCCTAGCCTCCCCCAACTTGTCAACTACAAGTCTGTTCTCCTTGTCCATGAGTCTGTTTCAGTTTTGTAGATAGGTTCATTTGTGTCATATTTTAGATTCCACATATAAGAGATATTACATGGTATTTGTCTTTCTCTTTCTGACTTCCTTCACTTAGTATGATAATTTCTAATTCCATCCATGTTGCTCCAAATGGTATTATCTCGTTCTTTTTTATGGCCGGGTAATATTCCATAGTATATTTGTATGCATCTTCTGTATCCATCCCTCTGTCAGTGGATATTTAGGTTACTTCCATGTCTTGGGTATTGCGAATAGTGCAGCTATGAGCATAGGGGTGCATGTGTCTTTTTGAATTATACTTTTGTCTGGATATATGCCCGGGAGTGGGATTGCTAGATCGTATGATAACTTTATCCTTAGTTTTCTGAGGAACTTCCTTGCTCTTCTCCATAGTAGTTGTACCAACTTGCATTCCCACTAACAGTATAGGAGAGTTCCCTTTTCTCCAGACCCTCTCCAGTATTTGTTATTTGTAGACTTTTTTATTGATGGCCATTCTGACTGGTGTGAGATGGTACCTCACTGCAGTCTCGCTTTGCATTTCTCTAATAATTAACAATGTTGAGGTGATGCATGGAATTAAATGAGGTGATGCATGGAAATTTCCCTGTACAGTTAAGACTACTATGGATTGTCAGTGAAGGAGCATCTTACTCTGCACCTTCAGGGGTCTTATACAACTTTGAGAACAATTATTATCTTAAGAAATAGTTGAGAATTTTGAGACTGCCTGTTTCTGAAATTGGCAACATTGGATCGAAGACTAGACACTTTGCTTTATTACTCCTGCCTTGAACCTTGTCCTTAGACCTTCTGCCTTCTACCATCTCGTGATATCTGCTGTTGGCCAAACTTCTGCCAGGGAGACCTGACAACCACCAACTCCTTGAACAGTGCTCTCCTGATTTCAGGGGTAGCTTGGAGAAGAAGGTGGCATGGCAGGGGAAAAGTCAGGATATGGAAGTAGAAGGCTGGCCAAGTTCTGCTTCTACAGTGAGCTAGGAATGTGACTCTTTCTTTGCTGTTTGGGACTCAAGTGCCTCATCTATAGAGTAGGGAGGGGGCTGTCTTAGAATAGCTAGTATTGAGGTCACTTTCAACCCCTCCTCAAACCAGAGACCTTTCCCCTACTAGGTCCCCAGCTCCCTGACTCCACTGACTGGGGAGCATCATAAAGCAATACTTTATGGCTCAGCATTACTAAGTTTTATGGAGGATGAAGAGAGAGGAAGAGAAAAGCAAAATGGCACTCCAAGATAAAACAAAATTATAATCAGTCTCTCTTCCCAGGAAAAAGAACGAATCTCTTCTTTGGACTTCCTGCGGCAGCAAAGAAAAGCCTTTAATTCCAGAGCCAAAGCTATTTGTATACTATTTCAGTGTCCTTTCACCGAGAGCGCATCACAAAAACAATGGCAAAGGCACACGAAAGACAAGCTATTGTTTTGTTGTATTTATATCCCTAATGTAGGAAACAGCATGAAAATATTGTTAAGGAAACCCAGTAAGTCTCTGCTCCAGGGTATGTATATAGTTTTGATGCCAAAAGCAGCAGGGCCAGATGTTGGAGGCCATGATCCCCTTGAAAGAACAAAGGAGAAACATGTTGAATTCCAAAAGGGAAGGGAAGAGCTGGAAGTAATCACTCAGGTACCCACAAAGCAAGTTCTTACAGAGGCTCCGTAGCAAACAACCTTCTCTTTGACTGTCAGTGCAGATGCTGTGGGATCTTAGATGACAATTGTCCTCTCTCTGTTCCTCAGTTTCTTCATCTATGAAATGGGGATAATAAAACTGCCTAGCTCACAGGGTTGTAGAAATTAACAGCTTAATCTATGTAAATCACACTTGAATGTGTGCCTGGAATGTGCTAAATACTTGCTATTAGCTAATATTCTTATTATACATAGGCCTATGGAGAAGGGCTTCTTATGATTTGAAAGCAATAATTATAAATTCCCACCATCATTTTAGGGTGACTGTGTGGTAAAGTCAAACTAGTGTTGGTTCTGCTACTAGGCAAACATGGATGGGGATCCTGGCTCCATCATTTACCAGCCTTCATTCTCATCAAGGCTGCAGAAACAGTGGGGTCACAGTGGGTCAAAGTTAAGGTTGCTAAGGAATATGGTCCCACTCCAGGTGTTCTGTGGATACTGTATTATCCTGACCTGTGGGACCCCTTTTAAGTCTCTTTCCTCCATCATCATCAAATCATCATCATCATCACCACCACCACCATTGTGATTAACTAGTTAGAATCAAAGTAGACATTTGTCATTTTCATCCTCAAAACCCCTCTGCATTCAGTCTTCCATTCCCCAAAGAATGACCATTAGAGTTGGAAGGACCTGAATAAACTGATCCTTCAAAGATGTAGGAGGATTTTTTTTTATTGAAGTGAAATTTGTATAATATAAATTAACCATTTTAAAGTGATCAAATCAGTGGCATTTAGGACATTCACATGTTGTGCAACCATCACTTCTGTCTAGTTCCATAACATTTTCATCATCCCCAAAGGAGACCCCATATCCATTAAGCAGTCATTACCCATTCCTCCCTCCTCCTCAGCCCCTGGTAACTATGAATTTACTTTCTATTTCTGTGGATTTACCTATTCTGTGTACTTTGTATAAATGGAATTATAAAACACATGGTCTTTTTTTTGTCTGTCTTCTTTCATTTAGCATAAAAATTCAGAGGTTTATCCATGTTGTAGTATGTACTCCATTCCTTTTTCTTTTTGGCTTAGTTATATTCCATTTTATATATATGCCACATTTTGTTTATCCATTTGTCAGTTGATGGACATTTTGGTTCTTTTCACCCTTTGGCTACTGTGAATAGTGCTGTTCTGAACATTGGTGCAAAAGCACTTGTTTGAATACCTACTTTCAGTCCTTATGTGTGCATACTTAGGAGTAAAATTGCTGGATCATGTGGTAATTCTATGTTTAACTTTTTAAAGAATTACCAAATTGTTTTCCATAGCTGCTGTACTACATTATGTTCAGTAGAGACTTTTATTTTGAAAAATAGCCCTGATGGTTGAAAATTTCTCTCCCTTTTTGTTTGGGGGGGGGTTGTACTTGCAGCATGCAGAAGTTCCAAGGCCAGGGATCAAACCCATACCACAGAAGTGACCCAAGCCACTGCAGTGACAACACCAGATCCTTAACCCACTTAAGCCACACAGAAACTGAAATTTCCTCCTTTTTGACCCATATTGGTCAGTGGATTGGAGGGACAGCAGGGTTAGGGCCTGGATCCCTCTGCCTCTTTAACCCTTAGTTGTAGTAAGGCACTAACTCTGCCCTTTGAAAAGCTCACTCTACTAAACCAGTAGGGAAATGGGAGGGGCGAAGTGGGAGGAGTGTACAGAAGCCTCCTGAATATGACCAAATCCAAACAAGAGGCCATTCTGTAGACCATTCTGTATATATGGTTTTGAATTCTAATTGCTTTCTTGAAAGAGAACCATGGTATCCTTGTGTGTTTATTCATGGTAGTAACTGACCACAATTTTGAGGTCTCGAGTATTTTCTGCCTGAAGTTGTATTAAAAGCAACTTGAAGGGCAGCATGTGTCAGAAATCCCTCTTGGGGAGCAGGGGTAGATTAGGCTTTTTAGGAGCACCTGCCATAGAGGTGAGTGGGCGGGGCAAGGAAGTTATTGTAGTAGCTAGAAGAGTAGGATTTGAGGAAGATTATGGAGGGTCAGGGCCATGAAAACTCCATGTCTGCCATTAGACCTAAGGAGTAAGGACAGAGCAGAAGCAGGAGACAGAGCAAGCCCTCAGGGGTCGGGGGCAGGTCTGCAATCTAATAAGACAGAGACAAAAGATTCTGGATGAGGCATTAACTGTGAATGGGGTTGGGATGCCCAAGCTTGTTCTTCTCAGGGATTTTTTCTATTGAGTATGGAGACAGAGTAATAGACAGAATCAGAACAGCTTTCTCAACAGGTACCTGTGAGAGCTTATTAAATGAGTATTAGAGAATGATTAAAGTTTACCTAGATGTCTTTGCAAAGATACTGTTATCAAGAATAGATTGTAAAATTTGTGACCTGGTGAATGCAGAGCCTCCTTCCTCTGAAAATAGTCGCCATTGTTCATATTCTTTTCTATATTATCCAAAACTATAACAAGAATAACTAGATCTCAAACATATCCTAAATTTACTCCTGAAAGGGGGCTACTTTTCATTTTCCTGAAGCATTGTGGTAAACAATGCCCCGTAGTGGATAGCCGAATATAAAAACCCTAAGTAGTTCATTTTAGGCCGAAGGTAACTACTGCTTTCTGCCCTCCTATCTCTTTCTTTGATGGGAATTCCACCAAAACTTCAAGGTATGGGAAATTTTGTGGGAGGTTGAGGGCATCCTAGGACTTGACTGGGAATCTTTGGGATGACTAAAGGGCAGGTTCTACTAGGTCACAGAAGCCTTACTCAGCAGGGCTAATATATTTAGGTTTCCAAACCCTCACAGGGCACAAAGGGTCTTTCCAGCAACTTCTTTGTTCCTCTAGGTCAAGAACCAGCTTTGTTCCTTAGAATAGAGCAATGTTTTTTGTTTTTGGTTTGTTTGTTTGTTTTTGTTTTCTTTTGGCCACCCCCACAGCATGCAGAAGTTCCTCGGCCAGGGCTTGAACTCACGTCACAGCATTGACCAGAGCCACAGCAGCAGCAACACCAGATCCTTAACCTGCCAAGCCACCAGGAAACTACAGAATAGAGCAGTATTTATAGAGTGTCAACTTAGGGGACTTTGTGCCCTTAGCCATGGAATACCTCATCCAGCTCTCCAAAGCTCTTCTCTGTAGGTGCTAAGCTGGAAGAAATTTCTTCTGGAGCTCAAGCCAGAAGCTCATAGCTCTGGCTGTGTTGTTAATGGCAGTATACTGAGTAAGAGATGTATGGGAGATGGGAACGTGGAGTCCAGGATTAAGAGACATGGGCTCCTTGGAGACCTCTGGAGAAGGGATCAGTGAACTGACCATGGACAGTGTCTCATACCAGGATGTACAAACAGCAGATTTGACTCCCTCCACCCTTCTTTCCTTTGTGGGAGTCATGTACAACTTGGAAAGCAGATCAAGGACATCCTGGCTCCCAGCTGATGGCTCCACCTGCAGCCTAGTGGCCTGGAGGCCACCTGTTCCCCAGCCAGCAGGCAGAGGTCCCCAAGTTCACAGAGCTAACTCCCCTTCCCCTGGGTTTCTGCTCTCTTGCGGAATCCCCTTTCCAGACCTCTTCCTTCATAGGCAGCTCTTTTCAGGCCTCCCTTAAGATTGAAATCCAAGTTTGGCAGGGAGCAAAAAAGTGAAAGCTCACATCTAACAGCAGCAGGGACCAGCTGCTGGGTCAACTTTCCTGAAAACATGGCTTCCTGGGGAGTGCCTGGAGCATCTCAGAATCCGCCATCTGACATCCTGCCAATTTTTCTAATTGTCTTTTTAAAAATGATAACATGAAAATAAGATGTTTTGATTTGAAAGAAAGAGAGAAGAAACTAACTATTAAGGTTCTCTGTGGCCAGAGAAGTTAGAGGGAAAATTTTAGGAACACCCTGAAAGCTTTTTAATTATATTTACTGGGCCACTCTGCCAGGGGAAAGATGATAAGTCTTTTGCGCCTAATGCACAATTCAGAGTCCTGTGTGCTTAATAGGGTGACACAAATGTCTGTGTTTCTTTTTGCTCTGACCAAAAGCCTTAGGGAGGGGCCACCCCAGGGGACGGTCTGGGAGGGGGATGGCCATGCCAGTTTGTTCAGTTCTCCCCCCACCAAACTTGTTCCCAGCCAGGGCCGAGCCAGTGGGGGCCTGAAAGGCTGTGGGCTACAGCCCAGCAGCCGAGGGGTCCTAGGGAAGGGGGGTGCAGGGCACTGAGACGGTTCAGTCCTCCCAACTTGGAGAGATACCGAGCCGAGCTTTCCTAGCGTGGGCTCAGCCTGAATCACTCCCTGTGATGCTTTTGCCAAATGAAACTGTAGGGGGAGGTGGAGGGGAGGTTGTCCAGCGACTCCCTCTCCTCCCCCCGCTGCTCTCTTGCCCTCCCTGGCTGGGGAAGCACTGGGCCGAGGTCAGCTGGCTGCCTTTGTGGCTGCTTCCCAGGAAGGAAGAAGCGTTGTCTGCAGATCAGTTTATCAGCTGGCTTTCCTGTGCCGGAGCGCCGCCGTTTTCCGGGGACGGCTGCCACCCCCGTGATTCCCAGCCAGGGCTGCCGGTGGTGCGTGAGAGCCGGATAAAAAGGCCATTGTGAGGCCGCTCAGAATCCAGGTTCCTTATCAAATTATCCACCAGCGAGAAAGACATTCTGCCCTTGCTGCCTATCATCTCAGCTTTTCTCTTCTCTCTCTGCAATTACAGCCATTTCGGTTTTTGCTGTTATTTTGGTTTGGGGCTCCCCACCCCCAGCCAGTTTTTAAGGGACTATCCGGAAATTATTTTACTTGTACATACTATGTGAAGCCAGGACTCCGGGGCATGTCTTCTAAGAGGGTTTTCACCGGAGTTTTGGTTTACAGCCTTGTATTTAGCGTCCATGGCTTTAGTATATGATGTTTCCACTTGCTCAAGCCGCACACAGGCACATCATTCAACAGCAGCTGCAAGTCCTAGGGAGGCAATTCTGTAGGGCTTTAGATCCAGTGGGGTTTTCTTATTGTTGATTTGGGGTTTTGTGGATCCTGTGTGTGTGTGTGTGTGTGTGTGTGTGTGTGTGTGTGTGTTGGGGGTGGGTATTTTTAGGTGATTTTCAACTGCTTTATGGACTGAGGACTTGAAGGAGAAAGAAACATGAGTGGAAACTGATTACCTGTTGGAGGCTGTGAGGAAGTGGGGTAGTTCTAGGGAAGGCTAACGCTGAGATGTTGATAGCATCTGTTTTCTGTTTTAATCCGCAGCAGCCCACCTGACAACCGAAGGTTTGGTGATCTTTGGTGCTCGACTTGATTTTAAGGGCCTATGACCTGTGTGGTTGCGCTGGGTCCCTTGCTCAGAGGGCACCCATGCTTAGTTTAATATTCTGCCATCATAATCTTGAAAAACTTAATCATTTTTGAAAAGGACTGTGCATTTTCTTTTCACACTGGGATTTGCAAATTATGTAGCGGGTCCTATAAGTAGGAGCTCAAGTTCATTTGAATAAGTGTTTGAATATGTTCCCATTTGAGATAAAATGCTGAAGTGATTCCCTTGGTTTTCAAAATATCTGCTACTGCCATTCTGACGGATTAGAGGATGTTCTACAGACTAACTGGGTCCCCTGGCATAGTGGCAACTGCAGTGAGTGGAGCAAGAAAATGCATCCAGGCAAGACTTGCTTCATTTTCTGCCTGCTCACAGTTCTTATTTTAGGAAGCTTAGTATGTACACTCCTGAAAGACCTATCAATTCCATAATGAGATGCTCATTTGTACCGTTATCACCTCTCTTTCTTTTCATCCACTCTGAAATGACTGGCTTCCACATCTGCTGGTCAGATCAGCATTGGAAAATGGACTCATCCTATCAAAAATCTCCCCCCTTTTTGGAGCCTGTGTTTAACACCTTTAGCACCTAAACAACTCTTGGGAAAATACTCTGAATCTGGAACTTGGCCCTCCTGAGAGACAAGGAGGAAAAGTTGGAAAATTCATAATAAACAAGCAAAATGCTAGTTTTCTAGTAATATTTCTATAAGAAACAGTTGTCCTGGTTTAATAAGAGTAGATCCACTTATTTGTTTATTCCTTCTCATTAATTTATGACTTTACTTTTTATTCACTAAACAGATTCCGTAGGACTGGTCACTAGACAACTGCTCATGATACAATAAAAAGGAAAGAGATTCAGAATAGTGGGGCTGTAAACAAGTAAACACAGTACACTGACATGTTACAGGTGCTGAAACAGAAGTATCTATCAAGATACTCATCATTCATGAGTTTGCTCATCATTCATGAGTATGATATTTTTCTTCATGAACCTTAACTTTATTACTATTGTTAATAGACCAACAGCATAAAGTAACTGACATGTGCTAAGCATTGTACAAGCAATTTCTCAGCTGTCTCAAAATATAACGAGTTAGGTCCGTTTGTAAACCCCTTTGTGTAGAAAAAACTAAGGCTGGGACATGAAGTAAATTGCTCAAGGCCACAGAGTTCGTAAGAGGTAGGGTCAGGATTTGCTACAGCTGTCCTCTTCCAAAGTGTGCCTTCTTGAGGGAGGCCACACTGCCTCCAGTGACACAGCTGCAGTGCCATGTATAATTATGTTTGTACAGAGTATCAGAAGAGTGCCATCTACTGTGGCACGTGATCACCTTCCTTGTCACAAAATACACTGGGACTAGCACTCCAGAAAGAGTGCTGTGTTCTCCCCTTACCAGTAAGATCATACCTTTTGCTTCAACAATTTATGGATGCTAGTGATACAAAGGGCTCTTAGGAGATGAGACTAAATTCCTAAAATGTGGTCCGGATACAGAGTGGTTTGCCATCCCTTTAGAAGGAGAGTTTGTGAGCATTTGAACACTCCCAGGTAACTTAGCTGTTGAGTTCTTCCCCCATGGAATATTGTGTATCTCTGTGTTTATGCCTCAGTGGTTAGTTTTAGACTTTTCCTGTTAGAAGTGCAGGAAGCCAAGCTTTTGAGGTTCATCCCCAGAAATCCCATTTGGCTCATTGGCACTAGCAGTTCCTAAAGACCGCTTAGGTTTGAGATGTTGGAGAATCTTCCTGAGTCTTAAACACAGCATTGCAGTAAGGAGAAGGTGGTAGAGGGTGGCAATTTATAGCCCCAGTGGGGCTGAGGGTGGGTCAAAACTGAAGAAGTGGCCAGGATAAGGTCAGGAGGAGTGTCAGAGTGAATGCTAGAAATAGAATTCAGGTCTAGCACTTTCCCCTCTGCAGGAATCTGCCTCCTTGTAACCTGAAACAGGGTTAGCTTGGGGCAAAGCAAAGCAAAGCAAAATTGACATCTTAAGGGAGATTTTTTTTTTTTCTCTCTTCTGCTGGGATCTAAAGACAAACCCCTTGGCTAGGTGATAAATGTTTTCACTGGGGAGAGGCTAAATTCAGTTCCTCCTACCCAGAGATAGTCCCTTGCTCTGACCTTGACCTGAATGTTTGACAAAGCTGTGAAACAGAAGGCAAGACTAGAAAAGACCAGCAAACAGAGGAAGAAAAGAATCATTCATTGCAAGGTCGTGAAGAGCTCAGGTGTCTGATTACCAGGCTCTCCCTTGTTGATTGGGCCCCAGTTCATGGTTGGACTTTTAAAAAGAGGATTATTATTATATGAATAGAAAACATAAAGGATCATTCCAGTGGAATCTGATAACATTTTTTTTTGTATCCTACATGGCTGGTGAATATTAACTTCTCGTTGTTAATTGGAAAGTATCAGATTTGGGTAGATCAGAAACAAGGTAAGTTGTGTAAATAAAACTCCTACATGTATAAAAACAATTGTTTTGGAAACAACATGACAACTTTCTACTACCTGTCTTGGATTGGCTGGGTCACCAGGGTAACTCTGTAGTGGGTATCTTTGTTCTTTTTTCCATTCTTTGTCAAGCAGTACATAGCTGTGGTTCTCCATGCTGTGGACAAATAAGACACAAGCTCATCTGTCCTCAGAGAGCTTACGATGCCTAAGGAAGATTGGAAAGGAAAAGCACATGAACTTAGACTCAGATGTATTGGAGGCTGCATGAAAGACTGATGGGGCTGGGAGCATAAGAAACTCTCCCTGAGCTTCTTTGCTTTGGGGTAAAGAGTCAGAAAGGGTGAGGTTTGTGCTCAGTACTTGGGGGTCCCTGGGGTTGAGGGAAGGATGAAGATGTCAAGCCAGTGACTGCTCTCTAGGCTCGCTGCATGGGGGGAGGGAGTTAGGGGGGATTGCCTCCTATAGGGAGAGGGCTCTTTAGCTTCCAGGAAATATGGAAGGGAGCCTTGCTCTGCAGCTCTGCCTTGATCATGGTCAGGCTTTGACCCATGTGGAGAGCAGCTCCCACATTAGGAGAGGCCACATCCTGGGATGCACTTCCTAGGTCATAGCCCCCAGGCTGTGGATCTCAGCATTGTCTGTGGGACCAGGTAGCAGGATCAGAGGCAGTTGTGACAGACCTCTTTCCATGGAAATCTGGAGCAAGAGAATAGGGCCCATGTGGGATGCTGTTGACTTTCCACTGGGTGAGACTTAAAAGTGAGCTGAAAATTGTGATAAATTGTGATTATTGTAGTGATGGTGATCCCACTGTATCCATGGCTTATGAGACCCAGTAAAGAATAATTTACAGAAGACTCTAATTTAAGGCAATGTGAGAGACACCAGGGTGGGCTTTGCAGGGACAGGATGATTTAAGGTCCCTTTGAATTCAAAGAATTTATGACTTTATGAACGAAGAACTATGGAAAATCAGAAGGAAAAATCAAGGATTTTATTCAGGGTGTCTAAAAGACATTGATTTGATTATCTGCCTTGCCACACCTCTCTCATTTCTGCAGACTCTTTGGGCTCACCAGATTCTGGTCCAGAGTTATATATTTTACTACAATTAAAACAAGCAGAAGCATAAGTAATACCCCTCAATAATGGTCAGTTACTGAAAATTAGTCTGAAACCAAAGTAACATTATGGTCACAGAACTCTTAAAAAAATGTACATAGTCTTTACATAGATTTTATTAACTTTTTTGAATGTTAACTTATTACTCTGGGGTTATAAAAAGAGTTCTTGATATTAGTAGCACAACAGTATGAACATACTTAATACGTTGAACTATATACTTAAAAATGATTAAGATGATAAGTTTTAATATTATATATATTTTACTATAATTAAAAAGAAATGGGGAAAAAAGAGTCTTTGTAGACTTGGAAGTTTTCTGTTACTATGTGCATTTTAGGAAGCCAAGCATACTTTTTTGTCCCTGCCCTTTGTAACATGATGAAGCACCTTTGCAGTTACCGCATTTTTCATGGAGAGTTAGAAAGGTGCTTTGTTACCCTTCACCGCTATGGTAGAGGTTGGTGGTGCCCACATCCAAGCTCCCCGCTTCTTCCTGAGTTTCCATTCGATGGCAGTTCTCAGTCCTTGTCCACCAGGTGGGCTTGGAGACTAGTTCTCATCAGAATGAGCATGTCTCACTTCAGAGCAGAGCACCTTTTCTATGCACTCTCTTTGCCCCTCTGTTGGCCAAATGGAGAAGATTTCAAAGACTGAGAAGAAGGTAGGGCTATAAGAGGGAATGAGCCTGGATCCCCAAGTAACAATGTGGAACACAGCCTTACTGGAGTCTTACATGGGACTTGGACAGGAATGAGAATAAACTTTTGTTGCATTAAGCCACAGGAATTTTACTCTTGTTAAGCAGTTAGCCTACTCTGACTAATACAACCATAAAAGGTATTACAGACAGGATGTGTACACTGATGTACCTGTAAGCTAAGGAAAGGTCAGGTAGGCAGGGGAAATGGAGATTACCTGTTTAATGATTCTCAGATGTAAGCGTTTCATGTTGCTCATTATTCATGTGACAAATATGTTTAAATAAACATAGACATGCAATTCTTGTTCAACAAACATCTCAAGGGAAATGGGTTTTGTTGAGGCTTGGACCAGAAAGTTAATGCCTCCTTTTGGGCCCAGCATAGCAGTTGCAACAGAAATCAAAGAAAATGATTTCCCAGGGGACGATGAAAATGCATTTCAAGGGGAGAGAGTCATGAGTTCCCAGTATAAGAGTTCCTTTCAGAGTTCCAGGTTAAAACCATAAGATGTTTTTCTAAAGTGATGATTAATGCTGACACCAGACACAGGAAATGAAGGCCCCTGGACTCTTAGGAGTTCCCCAAGCAGAACTCACCTAGTACTGCTTCAGGGCCTGTTGCAGCTTTGGCTCTAAGTTGTTCTCATGGACAGTATGTTTGAGACTGAATTCCTGTCTTTTGACCCCAGCTCTGCAACCAGGATGAGCCATCCACCCTGTCCTTACTTAGAGGGGGGAAGCCCTCATTCTTGGCCCCAATAGTAGACCCACCCACTCTTTGATCAATAGAACTGTTAACCAGATTGTCTTTCCCAGTGTAGAATAACCTCTCAGCTTCATACATGCTTCTTAGAGGTTAGTAGGATACATGTTTATGACCTTTTAGTGAGTTGGTACTCACTTAAAATGAATCTTTATCATGCCCTCAAAGGCTCTGCATGATCTGACCTCTGTCCTTCTCAGTCTAATGTCTTGGACTGCCTCACCCCCTTATTCACCACAGCTACCCTGATTTTTCAGTTCCTTAACAGTGCAAGCTCTTTCTCAGAGCCTTCTAACATACTGTTTCCTGGGCCTGAAAAATACTCTTCTTCTGATCTAGCTATTCCAGATCCTTTTCTTCCCTAGGCCTTAGCCTAGAATCCACCTCCACAGAGAAGTCTTCTCTGACCTGACCACCTAAGAAGGTCATCTTGTCTCTGATTTTCTCTTGTCCCTGCCCTAAACCCTTTCATCCCAGCTCTTACTTTTGACAGCAACAGTCTTGTCCAGGTGACACCTGCCAGCACCTTACTTCAGCTGTTCCTGGCTTATTCTGGTTTCTGCTTGAGGGTTTCTCTGATGCTGCAGTGGGAGCTTCCCATGCACAGCCTGAGAATGGGAGGAGGTTGATGACACAGGACCAGTGGGAACTGGTAGGCCATTGCTTCTCTCTTTAGTGCTTCAGGTGCACAATTTTGAGGTGGATGCTTTATGGTTCCCTAGTACCCCAACAGGATCACCCCCATGGACAACAGCAGTAACCAACTTGAGACAATACCCTTGTTTCAGCTTTTCCTCTTTCTTAATTGTCCTTTTCCCAGTCCTCACTCCTCTTTCCTAGGGGTTTCTTCCCCAAATAAATTACCTACTTACTGTATTTTGGCAATCTTTCCCTGGAGAACTTAGGTGAGGACAGTCCTCTCCCTTATTTAATACCTTAGGATCTTCATTTCTCTCATAGCACTTATCACCGCTTACACTATTTTATTTATTTCTATGGTTATTTTTTTCTAAGCAATTCTAATCTATGCAGTTAGATTATAAACCCCAGAGGGCAGGAACCTCATCATTTTTATCTGTATCTTCAGCTCCCATTGTGAAGTCAGTATATATGAACACGTCTCAAAAAGGTTGTATTTTAGGAATAATAGTTGTATTCTATGCATTGAAAGGCAATAGGATATAGTGATTAAGAGCATATGATCCAGAGTCACACTGTCTTGGCTTAATTCCTGACTCTGCCACTTAAGTAGCTCAGTGGCCTTGAGCCAGTTACCAAACCATGCTGGACATCAATTTCCACACCTGTAAAATGGGGTTAATAATAGTACCTAGGTCATGGAATTGTTATGGTACTTAAATAAGTAGCACTCAAGGCAGTGCCTAACAAAATAACTACCCAATATATTTTATCTCTTTAATCTTCCCCTTTTTATAGTCATTTAATGAAATTCAGAATTGGACAGATATATATCTATTTTAGATCTTACATATTTATCAGTCCCTAACGACATTTTTTTTTGTCTTTTTTTGCCTTTTCTTGAGCTGCTCCTGCGGCACATGGAGGTTCCCAGGCCAGGGGCCCATTCGGAGCTGTAGCCACCAGCTTACGCCAGAGCCACAGCAACGTGGGATCCGAGCCACGTCTGTGACCCACACCACAGCTCATGGCAACGCCTGATCGCCAACCCACTGAGCTAGGCCAGGGATTGAACCCGCAACCTCATGGTTCCCAGTTGGATTCATCAACCACTGCACCACGACGGGAACTCCCTTAACGACATTTTTTAACGTATGCTTGGGTTAAATAATATCAGCCTACTGCCCCATAGCCACGAATCAGAGGATGTAGGGCTGCAGTACTTTAAACGTGTCACATGTCTTTGGTTCCCCTTAAGAGGTGCTTTGAGAACACATTTAGATTACCAAAACTAATTGGATAAAACCAATGCCAATGTACCACGTGTTAACTTCCTCCATTTCTTGTCTTTTCTGGGGTTTACATCAGTGTGATTAACATTTTAAAGTTGTAAACTAGAACCACCACTGAATGGTGCTCGTTACCACCAAGCTCCTAAGTGTTTTTTTGGAATTGTAATCTGTTTAATCAATGATCAAATGTTATATTAAGAAATGCTCCTGGGGTGAGGGTTGGGGATAGACATTATTACTGACTGGAACACATACCATGAACTGTTTATACTCTTGCCCTGTCCCCTCCCAGCTCATCAGGAGCAAGACCCTTCTTTTCCAGGGAGAAGGAACTCATGCTGCATCAGTGTTGGCTTTTTGTGGGTCACTCTGAATTTGTGTCTACCTATGGGCTGGAGAATGTTAGTGCCTTGGTTCTAGCAAGCTGCTTTCCTGTAGAGTCACCCTCACATAGGGAGAACAAAACCCACATAGCACTCTTCTGCTTGGGTTGCAAGCTCCTGTTTCATGTGACTTCTAGAAATACTTCCTAGCTTCATTTAACTCTTGGGAGAGAGAAGACATAGACGTGGTCTCTAGTGCTGATACTTTCAATCTAGGACAAAGACACTGTGTGTCAGCTTGTGGGAGGCAGACATGTGGATGCCTGGATGTTATTCTTGGGCTGTAGAAGGGAGGCAGTGCTGGGTTCTCCTGTCAGAGGAGTGTGCTTGCCTCACTCCTCTCCTGACTTCCCTCTTTAACTTTCTTTTCTGATGGATCCACACCCATATTAAGGCAGACAGGTGGCCAGACCCCATGGGTCAGAGTTAGGTAAGGCAGGTGGCAGGGTGGCATGACTCTGGAAAATAAGAGGGTGGTGGAGAATGAGGGAGTATAAGTCAGTGCCCCATCATGAAGTAAGAATACAGAGGGAGGGAGACTGTTAACTGCTGTGCAGTGTAAAAGACAGGAGAACTGGGTCCTGATTCTGCCACTGACCAGCTCTGTGATCTTCTTCTCTTTGTGCCTTTGTTTCCTGGAGGCTGGACAGGTGCTTTTTTTAACTTGGGTAGTTGCTGATTCTGTGTGAACTGATTTTTGAGCCCTTTGCTTTGTATAGTCTGGTTCTGCTCACATTTCACCCTCACATGTTCACTGACCCTATAAAAGTGAGCAGTGAAGCTCATGTGTGGCTTTTGCAATAAGAATCTTATTTTAGATGCTGTTATATTTCAAGCATATTAAACTAATATTTTGATTACTATTTTTTAGTTGTTGCTTAAGCCTAAAAAATATGCTCTGGAGTTACACTTAGCCCGGGACGTGGCCTGTGGTATGGTAAAAATGTAAGATATCCTGAAATTATATATATACGTATATATATGTGTTTGTGTAATATTGGGTTTAAATAATACACCATTTTTTCAAAGTTTCTCTATGCTGTTCTGTGGGATTTTGTTAGGTTCATTTATCTCCAATACTTTCTTGCTCCATTGCCATACTTGTTTGTATTGCTAATTAAAGCAGAATTTTAAGAACACCTCAAGGTGTTTTTAAATAAAGCCAGTAAACAGCTTTAGCCGACACCTACAGCATGGCACAGTGACACAAGCCAACGTAAACAGAAAGTGGGAGGGTTGCTGACAGCTCTGGGCATGAAGACCTCAGGACTGGTTTGGTGAGGCAGACTTGAAATCAAGCAGTGACTCGTGAAGGAGCCAAAGAGGACTTAATCATGTTGTCTCTTGTACCAGCTCCTTGCACAAGGAAAGGAAATTCTAGAAGAGGCTGCACCCTCTTTTAGTTAAAGCAGGAGAAGAAACATGCACAAACAACCCAACCAGGGCAGGAATGCAGGTACACAGATGCTAACTCAGCACCTCCTTGTAAGGTCTCAGGCAGGGGCTGGGTCCACCTGTCTTCTTTTGTGTTTGGTATCTGGGAGCTGAAATGAAAACTCCAACATTATCCTTTGTATTAGTTAGTATATGGATTGGGCCATTGTAATGACAAGATTCCCAACCACTGTGGCTTAAATAAGAAAAGAATATTTCTTTCTCATATATAAGCTCAGGTATCCTGTCCAGAGTTGGCTAGTACCTTATGCTATTGGGAACCCTGAGTAAAATGCCTTGCTCCATTAAATGTTCTCCCTATGTATCCTATTTAAAAATGAAGCTATTCCACAGCCATACAGTAAGCCTTTAAAATCTGCAAGATTTTGTGGAAAAACAAAGGAAATAGATAGAGATAATCAAGCATGCATTGCAGAGAATGTTGGCAGTATGGTGCAAAGATTATATGGAGCCTTAACATATGGTTTATAATTTTTCTTCTGCCACTTGATAGCCTGTGAGCTTGGGCAAGTTACTTAACTTCTCTGGGCCTAATTTATAAAAATATTATAATAGTGCCTACCTTGTAAATTTTTTATAGCCTCGCATGTATTAATGAGTTAATACATGCAAAGTACTTAGAATAGTGCCTAGAACATGGCCGTAACCCAATGCTGGACACTGTTGATACCCTACCTTTATCCATTGATACTCACCATTTTATAAACTTCAGGTGGGTTCTACTGTAAGTATTTATGACTCTCTTCCTTCAGGCTTCTTCGGCCTCTGAGGGTATGTTCTGCTATATGCAGAGGAGATAGTAAGTGCTGAGAAGTTGAAGGATAGCAAGTAGCCCTCAACCAGAAGGCTGAGCTGTCTTCAAGAGCTTTCTTGTCCCTTGAGTAACACAACTCTGAGGCACATTCTCCCTTACTTCATGGAGGTCCACAGGGTGACTGAGCCCCAGTTGCCTACATTCGCAACCTGCTCATTGAAGGATTCTGTATTGCTTCCTTGCTTTCCATGATTCATTTACCCATTCTCCTGATCTTGATGGCATTACCACCCAAATTAAATACTTACATTCAGGATCTGCCTCTTGGAAATGCCAGCAAAGATGCTCTCCCTTCACTATAAACTTTTGTACAACTGTGATGATCTTAGGATGAACTCTGATCCTGGCAGCCCTGGCTCTTCCCTTTTCATGTACCTCTACCTCCTGGTGTTCCTCTTCTCACTTTAACAATAACATCTGCACCAGGATGAAATGAATGCAGGCTCCATGCCCCTCAAATGCACCCTCTACATTAATGTGTACACAGAGTCCCATGAAAACCAAGCTACAAAGGAAATGCAATATTGTGGTGATGAATATTCAATGTCTTTGAGGCTTACTGCCCTGCCTAACTTCCTGCAGGCTTGTTCTGATTTCTCCTGAGGACCACACATATGGCATATTGCTTAGATTTGTGCCTGGGTTATGACTGCATTAAATCTGCACATGGGGGAGGACCTGGGTACACGGCTCTACATCCTGTTGTGATGGATAAGCATTCTCTTTCCATTTCCTCCCTGGGGCAGGGAGAGGATGGAAGTGTTTTTCATGAAGATAGGAAATATCTTCATAACTACTTTGTAAACTAGATGGAACCTAAAAGAGCAGGTCTGTAGGGGTGAGAAGAAAAGATATGTGGGCTAGATTTTCAATGAAATGACTAAACAATAATCCCCCTGTGACTACAACCCTACTATTTCACAAGATGAAAAAAATAGTTTGGCAGAATAAAATCAGTGTTGCCTTCTTTCAAATGTGCTGTCATTTCACTGTTACAGGTGTGTAAGACCCAGTCCCAAGAATCGCAAAGATAACACAGCTAGTCTTCATTTTGCAGGATTCCAATATGTGTGAATTTCAGTTACAAAATTTTGTTAATTTAGTTAAATAAAACCAGTCTCCTCCAGCAACATGATTCAGATTTCCGTTAACCCTAGTGTGTGAACTGTACTTGCATGAAGTACAAATTTTACTGCTAGGTCATCAGTGCATATATTTAGGAAGCTTGTCACTTCTTAAATATGTGCCTCACTGTCACAATCATGTCACTTCTTTAAAACTAGTCGGTGATTGGTCTGTGTGTCTGTTACTTAGTTTGCACACAAGCAGCAAAGTATATAGTTGGGTTGCCTCCTTGTCTTCCAATGATAACCAATCTGACATTGTACACAAATGGGTAATTAATGGAATGAATTGCCAACCAAAATGGAAGAGAAGAAACAAAAAGTGACAATGGAGGAAGCAAAATTGAAACTGAATGTAAATGGATATTAGGAAATACAGCTGAGTATGGGAATGTTGACATTGGAGCCTGTCTAGAGACTCAAGATAAGGGACCAAAAGAATTTAGGAACTTACTGCCATAAATGTGGAAAATGACAAAGAGATGTCTTAGAGGAAACGATGCCAGCAAAAAACACCCCCCACTAAAAAAAAAGCCTACACACACATTAAGGGGTCTCTTAGATACTTCATGTTATTGCAAGTACAAAGGATGAAATGTTAGAAGCAGATCCAAATTTAGAAAAGAGACTGACAGGAGTTCCCATCGTGTCTCAGTGGAAATGAATCTGACTAGCAACCATGAGGATGTAGGTCTGATCTCTGGCTTCACTCAGTGGGTTAAGATTCCAGCATTGCTGTGAGATGTGGTATAGGTCGAAGACACGGCTCAGATCCCAAGTTGCCGTGGCTGTGGCGTAGGCTGGCGGCTATAGCTCTGATTTGACCCCTAGCCTGGGAACCTCCACATGCCACAGTTGTGGCCCTAAAAAGACAAAAAAAAAAGAAAAGAAAGGGGAACAACAAGAAAGAAAAGAGACTGACCATATACCAAGTAACATCAATACAGAATTTGTGTATAAAGAGTACATGTCTGTAAATGTTTTTGATTGTGATAGAAAACAATACGAAACAATACAAACTTGTCATTTATTCTCTCTGAGCCTCAGTAGTTATTGAATAGCTCAGTATAAGGCTGATATGATATAAGGCTGCATATCAAAATTAAAGTGAGAGAGCAGACAACATGTACAAAACCCCTTCCAAGTTATTAAGGAAAAGTGCTAAACTTTTAACTGCTTTTTTCCTAAGATCTGAAATCAAAAATTTTATTTACTTCAGTTATTAATGAATTTTTGTTTTTACTTTAAACATTACAAGAGTTGAAA
Organism: Phacochoerus africanus; assembly: GCF_016906955.1. Taxonomy (NCBI): domain Eukaryota; kingdom Metazoa; phylum Chordata; class Mammalia; order Artiodactyla; family Suidae; genus Phacochoerus; species Phacochoerus africanus. The sequence goes on from NC_062544.1 coordinate 44,477,896, forward strand.
ACCTTCAATAAAACAAGTACTTCCTTACTCGTTTTAATGTCCATCTCAGTTAAGAAATGAGGGGAGGTGAGGGGAGAGTCATTGTTTTGCATGGTTGATATGGAAAACCTAACACACATCCAGCATTCTTTGGGAAAGGAAGTGGAAAGCTCCTGTATCAGATGTTTTGGAAAGAAAGTAACTGTGCAACAGGCTGGAAGTTCTAGACAGGAGCTTTCCAAAGAACTTTTGTTGATTCTTGTTGAGTATTCATGGAGTTGAAACTCTCTGCCTCTATTTTTCATATTCTGAGTCTAGCACACTGCAGTCGATGGTTTTCTAGCTATTTTCCTGAGAGTTTGGTGATGATGTTTTTGTTGTATTTGGTATTGGCATTGTGTGTACGTGTGTGTGTGTGTGTGTGTGTGTGTGTGTGTGCACGCGTGTGTGTGGTAAGAGCATCGCCAGATCCTAAGTATTTATGGTGCATTATCTTCAGGGGCTGTTAACTCTGGACTCTCTCCAGGATGCCAGGCTTGGAGACAATAGGATTCCTTGTCCTGACAAAAGGACAATGTGTGGCTCATCTTCAAGGTTAATTCAGATCCCTGTGCATTTCACCATTTTATCTGGGTTTTGCCCCCTGGGGCAACCTAGAAGTCCCTGCAAAAATTTGGGAGATATGACCATCTTATTCTTTTTGCACCAAGAGAGACTCTTGAATACCTTCTAGGAAAACAAGTAGAAATATTTGGCTGGGGCAGCTGTAGCTTGACTTTTCTACAAAGTTCAAAGGGTTATTTGGTCTGTGATTCCATCCTCTGACCTGCTTTTGTACAGCCACAATTCTAACTGCAGGACTGCCTGTCACTCAGATCCCTTAAAGGAAGATGCCTTTAGAGCACAGCTAAGCTTGGGGGAACTTTAAAAAGGAGTGACATTTTTCTTCTTAGAGAATATGGCATGGAGCCAGACATCAATAAACATACACCTGACACACTTTGAGTCCTGCCTTACACACTGAATAGTAGTTACCTCCCCAACGCAGGTTGCAACTGTGAGGTAGGGTGCTTCAAACTTGCCTACTGGAAACTGGGTTCAGGGCCTTGCTCAGCTGTAATAACATTACCGTGATGTAAGTACCACCAATGTCTTTCAGCCCAGGAGGAAGTTTGGTTTGGCCGATGTAAACTTAAAATAGGGAAATAAAAACTTGTTTTCTTGTTCTTCTCGATTAGGCTGCAGTTTTTAATTTAGTTGTTGTAATCACCTGTACTTATTTATATGCGCAAAATGCGATCTCATACATTGACCACAGTCTTTGGCAAACTCTGATAAAATCCTGTCTGACCCAGAAGATGATTGTAAGTTGTTTCCATGAATACTTATTTATTTTCTTATTGGACTCTTTCTCTGTGTATATAGCGCTTGGTATTATATGCAGAAATATAGCCAAGTGACAGGCTTCAAAACTCATGTGAAGAAGACAACTTTTAGAGAAACAAGAAAAAACAATATCCGACAATAAAAGAATGGTTGTGTTCAAGAATGGCAAAAGTTTGTCAACTTTTTCTTACAGGGTCAGATAGCCTAATTTTAGGCTTGTGGGCCTATTGACCTCCATCACAACTACTTACTTCTGCTGTTGTGATGCTAAAGAGCACAGACAGTGGTTGTGATCCAATACAGCAAAACCAGGCAGCTCTTTGCAGGGCCGTAGTTTGCTAATTTCCTGTCATAATCCATTTCATGTGTGCATCTGATATGTTGCTTTCACCTGAAAGTAATAGAAAACCCAGCTAAAGATAGCTTAAAAATTATCTTGCCTCACATCAGAAGATTGTCTCATATAAGATGTTTCATTATAGGGAAGTCCCAGGACTGGTTAATTAAAGCAGTTTAATGTTTGTTTCATCTTTTTGTTGTCCCATCTTTGTCTCATTGGCTTGTTCTCAGGCTGACATGTCTCATGATCGCAAAGTGGCTGCCACAGTTCTAATGACACATGTAGGTGCAACCAACATCTAGCAGGAGAAATAAGACTTTGTTTTTCCCAGGTATTTCTTTTTAAGAGCAAGATACTCTTTCCAGGAAAAACTTTCCATTCTGTAGACCATGTCCTATTGACCAGAATTGGGACAGAAATTTTCAAGGAGGGTTTGAACTGTATTATTTGCCTGTAGCTGCTGTGGGATCAAACTTGGTGATATAAAACAATAGAAGTTTATTCTACCACAGTTCTGGAGGCCAGAAGTCCAAAATCAGTATCCCTGGGTCAAAATTAAGATGTCAAAGGGCCATATTCCCACTGGAGTTTCTAGGGTAGAGGACATTCCTTGTCTCCTCTACCTTTTGATGGCTGCTGGCATTCCTTGATTTGTGGCTACATACTTCTAATCTTCACATTTCGCTGTGCAGTATTTCCCTAACCTTCTCCTCTGTGTGTCTGTTTGAAATCTCCCTTTGCTTCTCTCTTTCATTTAAAACATGGAATGCTTCACAAATTTACATGTCATCCTTGTGCAGGAGTCCTGCTAATCTTTTGTGTATTGTTTCAATTTTAGTGTATGTGCTGTTGGAAGCAAGCACTGCCACTCTCTTATAAGGACACTGTGATGGCATTTAGAACCCACCCAGATAATTCAGTATAATTGACTCATCTCAAGATCCTTAATTTAATCACATCTGGAAAGATCCATCTTCCAAATAAGGTAACATTTATAGGTCCAAAGATTAGCATCTTATAATCCTTTGAGGACCATTATTCAACCTGCTGCCATCATGGAGAACTTTGGTTGTCAAAGTAAAAAACTTGGACTTTGTTTGTTTGTTTGTTTGCCTTTTCTAGGGCCACTCCTGCAGCATATGGAGATTCCCAGGTAAGGGGTCTAATCGGAGCTATAGCCACCAGCCTACACCACAGCCACAGCAATGCAGGATCCGAGCCTCGTCTGTGACCTACACCACAGCTCATGGCAATGCCAGATCCTTATTCCACTGAGCGAGGCCAGGGATCAAACCCACAAAGTCATGGTTCCTAGTTGGATTCTCGTTAACCACTGAGCCACAATGGGACTCCAAACTTTGACATTTTTAAAAAAGTAATAGACAGCCATTTAATCAACTACTGGCAAGAGGGAATGTCCATGATTTTTTTATATTAATCAAGATTTACTTGGAGTTCCCATTGTGGCTCATCAGGTTAAGGGCCTGACATTGTCTCTGTAAGGATGTACAGTTGATCCCTGACCTGGCTCAGTGGGTTGAGGTTCCAGCATTGGTGCAAGCTGTGGCATCACAGCTGAGGCTTGGATCCAGTGTTGATGTGGCTGTGACATAGAGCACAGCCACAGCTCTGATTGGACACCTAGCCCAGTGAACTTCCATATGCCGCAGGTACAGCCAGTTAAAAAAAAAATTCACTTAAGTCAAATAAGGTATGTGGTGGCCTAAAGATATTGGAATTCAGCAAGCAGGGAAAACTCCAGAATATGACAGTTAGATAAACAAATGTCAGTATCTTCTATACATACTTGTGAATGTAACTATTGTGTTTGGCAGAACTTACTATGACATGAGAATATAATTTTTTTTTCTTTTTAGGACCGCCCCTGCAGCATATGGAAGTTCTCAGGCTAGAGGTCGAATCAGAGATACAGCTGCTGGCCTACACAATGCAGGATCTGAGCTATGTCTGCACCCTACACCACAGCTCATGGCAACGCCAGATTCCCGACCTCCTGAGTGAGGCCAGGGATCGAATCCGCATCCTCATGGATACTAGTCAGATTCATTTCTGCTGCACCACAATGGGAACTCCCAAGAAAATAATTTTTATAGATTAAGATAGGAAAATACTTTTTATCTGTAGTGTGGTCATGACAGAGAGTGAAGTACTCTTGTGCATAAAAAAAGATGGAGACAATGCACTAAAAAGTTACTAATGGTTTTCTGAAGGGGGTGGAAATTTGGGTTATTGACTTTTTTCTCTTTTTTTGTATTTTCCAAGAATTTTGTGAAAAGTGTATTTATATTGCTTAAATTAAAAATATGTTTTAATATAAACCAATAGCATTATATTGTTAGATGGTAATACTAGAGTGTTTTTTTAAGGTAATGTCAGTTTCTTTTGTGTCATGTCACTTAATTTTTCTATCTCAATTTACTGTAGCATGAAATTATACAGAAGAGCTGCAGATTCCATCCAAAACAAATTCTGCTTTCAGAAAGACCAAGACCCCTTACCTTGTCACTAGAGTTAGCTTTTTGGAACACAGGTCATGAGATCTACCACGCTTCTCATCGAAAACATCTCTTTCTATTGCTTTAGAAAATGTCTCTTCTTTTTTAACTTTGGCACTGAGTTCTCTACTACCTTGTCCAATTTCTTTTTCAGAGTCTCTGACACCAGATACCCACTAAATTCAGTCATGTTCTTCTTGCCATGCCATGCTCTTTCATGCTCTCCCCCAAGCTGATCTCTAACTCAGGGGTTCTCACTCACTCCCAGATGGAGAAGGAGCTCAGCTTCGCCAGGGAGCTTATTAGAAATGCTAATTCTCAGGCCCTATCCCAGACCTACTGAAATCAGAAACTGTGGCTGAGCCTACTGATGCTTGTCTTAACAAACCCTCTAGGTAATGTTGATATATGCTAGAATTTTTAGGGACTCTGGGACAGCTGTCTTTGTCCTACTTTTTTTTTTTTTTTGGTCTTTTTGCCTTTTCTAGAGCCGTTCCCATGGCATACGGAGGTTCCCAGGCTAGGGGTCTAATTGGAGCTGTAGCCACCGGCCTACGCCAGAGCCACAGCTATGCAGGATCCAAGCCGCGTCTGTGACCTACACCACAGCTCATGGCAACACTGGATCCTTAACCCACTGAGCAAGGCCAGGGATCAAACCCGCAACCTCATGGTTCCTAGTTGGATCCATTAACCACTGCACCATGACAGGAACTCCTGTCCTACTTTCTTTATTGTTGCATTCTTCTTACATCTATGGCAATCCACCCTGCTAGAATAATCACTGAATTATGCCTCCTAGAGAATTAATTTTACAAGCCTATATTATGCTAGCAATTGGCCTTTCAAATGAAAAAAACACACCTATATTGCTATGATTTCCCCGCTGTATTAGTTATTTTTCCTTTAGATGAATATTTCTTAGCCTGTTTTTATACATTTTGTAAGTCACAAGAATGAACACCCTTTGTTGATGTCCTCTGGATCACTTAAACTCGAACATTATCAAATGCCTGCTTTGAGCCAGACATGGTCAGCTGTCGTCTGTTGACTAGGCTTGGTAACACTTGGCCCTCCCCGGACAGAAGGATACAAGGGAAGGGGGCAGGAAAGAGAGAGGAGAGAAAGGAGGGAGGGAGATGTCTAAGTGTAGATCAGATACAACTTCTGATGTGGGAAGACAGGTAGGATCAGAGCTCCAATACTTAACCAGGCAGGCAGGCAGGCAGGCCGGCCGGCGGATGGACGGAAGGAAGGAAGGAAGGAAGGCAAAAAGGAAGAAAGGATGGTGGGAAGGAGGGAGGGAGGATAGATAGATGGGTAACATATACTTCAACAGTAAATTATTCTATTTGGTTCCCTCCCTGGAGGATATTTTCAGCAGTTCCTCCCAGGTGCAAAGGGTGAGGCCTCTCTGAGAGTCTGAGAAAAGGGCTTTGTGGATTGTAAAGCAGAATGCAGATGGTGATTAAAGCATCACAGCAAGAACAAGTCTCTTGAGCAGTCCCAGAGGAGAGACTGTTTTTGCCTTCTTTTTGTCATTTGAATTCTCAAAACTGTCTCCAGCTTAGACCAAATCAACCTCAAATGGTCTATGGTTAAAATTTCCACTCTGAAAATCAGAGCAACTGAGGAATGGCAGGAACTGGACCATCTGGAGGTAATTTATAAATAACACTCGTCTTTCAAATTGCCTGTGTCTTCCCAAAGAGCCCTCTGTCCTGTCAATGGGACTGCTGCCAAGGCTCAAAGTGCTAAATTGGGCCAGTAACACTGAAGTTGCTGTCAGGAGCATCTTATCTCTGATTCTTCCAAGAATTTGGGAAATTTTATTGAAACATTTGTTTTTCCTCATGTGAAATGTAGGCTAAAAAGTTATTAGTTATCTTTAGGTTGGGAAATGCTTTCAGGTTTTAATGCATGTGATTCACTCAGCTTTTACTTTATCTCTTGCTAAAATAATTGAATACTAAACAACCCAAAATATTCTGGATACATAGTAACGTTTGGGGGCATTAAACAACTGCTAAGCCCTCTGCTCCTTTTTGAAGGCATCCTGTGGACATGAAAGGGAGCCATTAATACCATCTTTTCCCCTCTCTTTAGTTCAAGTCAGTCGTGGTCAGCACACCCTGTGGCTGTGTTTGTGTGTGCCTCCTAAAGGCCAGTCCAGCTGTGTTAAACTGGACAGTGGTATTTTGTGCGGCCAAAGCAGACAAGACCATGCAGAGTTGACCAGCCTGGGAAATGATTCCTGTTATCATATGTCTGTTGGGTGGTCATGTTGATGTGTTTTCCTTGCTTCTGCTTAGCAGGAGTGATGGGAATCTCATGTCTGTTCACACCCTGGTGTTATGATACATCTCATCAGCCCTCATTACTGCTCAGGGAGAGACAAAGTTTTCAAATGATCAAGTTCAAAGGAGAGCTCTACAAGCTGTGATTTCTGTTTCTCCAGCAGAATTCCACCAGCCTCACTCCCACACCCACAATGCACACACACAGCTCTTCCCTGCTCCTGGATGGGGGTGTCTGAGTTCATACATCTGCCTGCAAACTGGCTCTACAGATTGGAGGTCTTCATTTTGCTTCTGAAGGATCCACCAATGGCAAATGACAAAATTGACCCACTGGTGCAGAAAAGAGTCATATTAAGCTTATTGCATGAGAAACAAGAAATTTGTAAAGCAGAACTTTTCTGGAGTTGAAGTGAAAACTTTTTCATTTGGGAAATATATAGTGTGATACTCAGAGCGATGCTATTTTAAACATAGCAGGCATTGTGTACACGTTGAGACGGAGCACATACCCATTTCAGAGAACATTGTTCAGCCTGGAAGGCATCGGAAAAGGCAGCTCTTCTCTGTTTCTCTCTGGGTCCCACAGGGTTGTTTTTTGTGTGGCCTCCACCCTTTCCTTTTTGTTCCCCTTACATTTTATAGCATTGGTTTTCCAGCAAGGGGAAAGAAAGTTCCTAGAGATGTGTGTCAGAATTTCTAGGAGGAAATGTGATATATACTTTGAAAAGTGTATTTTATATTAGAACAGAATTTCATAATTGGGGAACCAATAAAAAAGTGACTATTCTCATAAAAGAAGGAAAGAAAGCAAAGTTTGACAAGCACTCTTTACTGGAGGGCGTCTGCATCATGAGTCTTCAAGGGGGTACCTGCTGGGGATGGGATCTTACCTTCCTGGGTGGGTTATGTCCAGATCTTGTTGGGTGGTTGGGTGCAACATTTTTGTTTATAAAATAGGAAAAGAAATCTTTTTAAGGTTGAAAACAATTCTGGGGAAAGATAATGACAGGAAAAACCTGTATCTCTCCTATAGGATCAAACTTTAGGTCACTGAACTGAGATAGGAGTGCCCTTGCCAAGGGAGGAGCCACATATTCAAGCCTGCGTCCAGGATCAAGAAGAGAAAGGTAGGTGTTATACATGAAGACAGCCATGGCTTCAGCAACGTAGGGTGTGCCTACATTGTGTGAACAGGGTCACCCTAGGGAAATGGAAAGAGAAAGAGGATAGAGGGCAGTGAGTCCAGCCAGGGGCCTCACAATGCAGTTCCCAGGACCTGCAGACCTGGCAGCCAGGAGGTCTCAGTAGCTTCCCTCAAAAAACAGTTGTGAAGCATGTGGGGAGGAAGAGGGACAGAGGCTGCTTCCTCATCTTCACTGACAGTGCCCTGGGCAGGGCGTGGGGCCAGAGGCTCTACCTGCGCAAGCAGACAGCAGAGTTAATTCCTGAAACTTAGCTTTCTGTAGGTGACTTCATGGTATCACTTCTACAGGGCCTTCTGAACCTCCCCAGCTGCGCTAGTCCCATACACTTTAGGGAGAAGAAAAAGTGAGGTGAATAAGAGTGGTGACACAGGGGACAGTATCAGAATCATAACAAGCAGATCTAATGAGCAAGTTTAACAGGGAAAAGAAGAGAAAGCCCAGTGAGTGCAAAATGCCTCAAAATCCCCATGTCACACAGCTATAGGTGGGACAAAGGAGGACAACCGGTGGAAGAGCTGAAAGATTATAACCTTGCCTTCATGCTAGAGAGGGTTGGCAAGCAGTACCAGGGTAACACACTGCACAACAGAAGGGTGGGCCTGAGAGGGAGCTTTAAGAGCTGAGCACAGCCCCAGCCAACATGCAGCAGGGAAACTGCGACTTCAGTCTCATAACCACACAGAACTGAATTCTTCCAACACCCTGGATGATCTTGGAAGTGAATTTTTTTCCCAGAGCCTGTGGATGAAAATCCATCCAGTCAACACTTTCATGTCAGCCTTCTGAGACCCTAAACTCAGCTAAGCCCACCCAGACTTCTAACCTATAGAACTAGAAATCATAAGTGAATGCTGTTTTAAGCCACTAAATTTGTGGTCACTTGTTATGCAGCAATAGAATAGCAGTAGACAGCCTTGCTTATTCATGTGTATACTGTTTGTAACTGCTTTCATGCTAGACCTGCAGAGTCGAGTGGTAATAATAGAGACCTCAGCGCCTGCAAACCTGAAATATTTACTCTATGGCCCTTGACAGAAGAAGTTTACTAATCTGTGCTTTAACCCAGTATGCTTCACCTCAGATGTATTTAGAGAGAGATTTATGCCTTACCCAAGGCTTGCAAGAAACAGGACTTACATCTGGGAACACTCATTAGACATTGCTTGCATCAAACTGAAAAAAGTTAAAAAACTAGGGGTTGCTAGGTTGTCCTGCAGACCACTATCCATTCTAGTGTTTAAAAGGCTGAGGGAGAGAGGGTGACTGAGGGAGAGGGAGACCAGGAGAGAAAGAGAGAGAGATGATATGTTCAGAGAAAAAAATCAGAGCAATATGTACCATATGCATATTGGAGTTTGTTGTTTAGCACATTAATGATTTTTATAATAGTTAAATTATATGCGATAAACTTGTACTAAGTTAATAATAATTATAAGCATATGATTTGTCAAGGGTTCGTGGTGCCCCACTGCGTGCTCCTTTGTGCAGTGGTCTGGAGAAGAGGTTTGACAATGATTACTTTGTGATCGGAATATGAATTCAATGGTTCTTGACTTTTCCTGCCGTCACGGTTTTCTGGAGTGGGACAGGTCACAGTGATGCAGTTTTTCATTCACTATTGTTGTTTATCCAAAAGAGAAAGTATCAACCATTTTAGAGTTATAATACCCACTAACACATACACACAACAGTTTGGCATGGTATGTATCTAGCTAAGTTAAATTAAAAGTCGTGTACTTCTCAAGAGTGGAAGAAAGAGCTGAAGAGGGTGTATTGGTGTCCTCAGGCTACCATAACCAAGTGCCATAAACCTGGTGGCACAAAGCGACATAATATTTTTCTCCCACAGTTTTGGAGGCCAGGACACTGAAGGTTTTCAGAGTTGGCTCCTCCTGGAGGGTCTGAGGGAGAATCCATTTATGCCTTTGTCTTAGCTACTGGCGGCTGCCAGGAATCCTCAGAGTTCCCTTGGCTGGTAGCTGAATAACCCTTGTCTCTGCCTCCATCTTCACATGGCTTTCCTCTTTCTGTGTCTGCATCTCCAACCTCCCTCTGCCTTTCTCTTTTAAGGACACCTGTCATTGGATTCAAGCCTACCCTAAATCCAGGATGATCTCATCTTGAGATCCTTTATTTATGCCTACAAAGACCCGTTTGCCAAATAAGGTCACAGTCGCAGGTCCTGAGGGTTAAGATTTGGATATATCTTTTTGGAGGCCACAGATCAACTCACTGCAGAAAGTATTCACATGTTCCTATAGTCAATAGCGAAAACTTTTTCTCAATCTCCTAACTAGCCATTGAAGTCAACAAATCTGTCCTATATTGTAGGAAGAATTGTTTGGCTTTTTCTCATGGGGCTTTATGAATACTCAGCTCCTCTCCCCATGATCCTGTGAATCTAGATCAGACAATTCCTAAATAGCAAGACAAGTGAGAGATGCCAGAGCCTTCACCACTATCCTATGTGAGTGGCACCACCTTGTCTTGTCCTTTTCATCCATTTGGACAAAGCCCAAGGTAAGGCAACATTCGTAGATGTATCCAAAGTCAGGGTAGTTATCCTCAAGTGTTAAGTCCAGAATAGAACCTGTGGAGTCTTTCCGTAGGTAGGAAACTGATTGTGCTCTCTAGCAGAAGCATATGGATCTCTCTGGAAACAAGTCCATGCCATTTATTTTCCATTCAGCCTTGGGAAAATCTGAGTTCTCTATCTCATGACAATGCCTGCTACCTTTCCAGGGTGTTGTGTGAATTTGCTGACATCCATAAAGCTCCCTGAAAATGAAGAGGCTTACATAAGTCCCTGGTATTATTCACACAGCAAACGTTTTTTCCCCTGAGAATAAAGTAATAAATGGTACCATTGTGCAGCTGGTGGAACGTGTTCAAAAGTTTCCGTTCACGACTAGTAGATCAAGTTGTGGGTGGCTGTATGGACTTTCTGTGCTCTTGCCAAGCTGCATCCAAAACAGCAGCACAATGACAGTCCTGGAATGAAAAGCTGTACTGTAAGAGGCGGTCGAATCATGGCATCACATCACATAGGACAGTCCTGTGTAGCCAGCGACTTCGTGTGCACCTTTTCCTCACAGCAGAAAGGAACAATGGCAGAAACAGTGGCCGCATGGGTATCTAACATGGCAGCTTTTGAGAAGCAGCTCTCTTCTTCCATCACCTTGACCAACTTCCCAAGCTTAATGATGCTCTCCACTGGGGGCTGAGGGAGGGAGTATAATTATAGCTCTTTTTTCTTTTTCTCTTTATGAATTCTTAGGCCAGGAAAAGCTGGGGTTCTAAATCAGATGGTGTTCAGGTTAAGGACCTATTCTCTTTAAATACAATTCATCTGGGTGGGAGTGTGTGGGAACAGTCTGGACAGAATTCTACTGGCTGGTGTTGGAGATAAGAGAGGATCGCCTTTCCATTATAAGCACTGGAAACACTCCAGGGCATGATTCAGGGAAAATGCCTTCCTTCTTTTTGGGACTTTTGAGCCTCTGGATGCCACATGTGAGATGACAGATATCTTAATTAAATGCAAGGAATATTAGCTACTGAAAATATTGCATTTGTTTTAAAAAGTCGTCATGTTCAATTAGACCTGTCTGGGGACTACACTAACAAACTTACTTGGATAAAAGTTATCCATTTGGTGGTAAATATTCTCACATTAAAAAGCTGAAAATGAATCACAGAATCATGGAATTTTCTTTAGCCACAAGTGGTCTATCTTGATATTAAAAAGTATCTGATAACATTTTAAATCCCATAGACAAGCTTGCATTTTTTTCCTTTTTCTGTTCAGGGGCAACAAAAGTAGAAAAGATGATCTATTTAAGTATTTAACTTTTGAAACTGGTTAAAATAGTTAGTTTTTAATGCAAAGGCTATGGAGACATACCCACAGGGTGCAAGGATTCCCTCTGGCCTCACCCATATTCTGGTCACATTCTGTTTTTCAGAGACCTTTTCATTCATTCATTGTCCATTTATTGAGCACCTACTAGGCAGTGTGCTAAGTGCTCGGTGTATGAAAAGTTGATGGGTGTACAACCACCACCCTCATGGAGCCCCTCACCTAGTGAGGAGCAGAGTGACGGGAATCATAATGGAATCAAGGTGAGAGCTGGAATAACTGCAGGGAATGTCACCATGGCACCTTTCCTCAGGTCTTAACATCCAAGGCCCAGCACCTTCTTTAGACTTGTCTTTCTCCTTGGAATGCCTTCTCTTACACGTGTCACAAGAACCATAACCCGAGATACCATCCCTTGAGTTCACGTGAGCATCAGTTCCATCCTGGAGGATGTGGAGCAATACAGACCCATTAGGCAGAGAGAGGTTCTGGAGAAAGCACACACAGAGCCTGGAGGATGCTGCATCAGTATTTCTGTCTGATTGTTCCCATCTGCAGGTAACTTAACAGTCAACAAAGTTTCTTTATCAGTGTGCAGTCTGGAGACCCAAAGTCTTAGCAGTGCCAATCTATGGTGACCCAGTTCAGAGATTCTGAAGGAGTTCTTTGCCTGAACAAGGCTGAGCATGCCTGCGAGCCTCAGAGATGCAATCATTTGAACACCATTACATACTAGCCTTCCAGTAGGCTTCAAGGAAGCAGACACACATGTCTCTGTTATATTCCCCAAGGCTCAGACCACAGGCTGCCTGCCCCTTTCATGTTACTCTAGTGGCCAGGGTCATCCCATCTGGGGGAAGAAGGAAAGATATGCAGAGAGACAACTCCCAGAGAGGGTAGTGTAGTTCCCACTTCATTCCCAAGGTGTGGCTTTTTCCTTCAGCATTTTCACAGCAGACCTGTTAAGTTATTCATCCTATATCCAGATCCCCCTCTTATTACCAACTTTGTTCAGGATAGCAATATGCTAAGCTACTTACTTGCTTTCCTAGATGGTCTCACTGCTAGCATAAGCTTGTGTTATAACCTGAGCCAATAAGATGTAAGCTCAAGTAAGCTTGGAACTTGTGGAATTTTTATTTATTTATTTATTTATTTTGGCTTTCCCAATGAAACGGGACCTATGTGTTTGGCACCACTCTTCACATCCCCTTCTTTACGCCTTGGACACATATGTGATGTCTGATTATAAAACCATGAGGCAGCAGACATGAAGACAAAACCAAGACTAAGAGAGGTGGAGCAGAAAGATCCATTCATTCATTTATTTGACTAATACAGTCTACCATGTATAAGGCACTTTTATAGTTGCTAGAGATATAAAAATGAGCAAAACACACAAAAGCTCTTGCTTCCTTGACACTTTAATGATGGTAGGAGAGAAAGACATTGTATAATATATAATAGTAAAAGATATAGTATGTCACGCAGGAATAAGTACTACAGAGGAAGGAAAAGCAGGCATTCACCCTGTACGGTACCTTGAATGTTCATGTAATGTTCATGCTGTAAGTGTAGGTGTGATGTGGTCTAACTTACATTTTAGCAAGATCATTCTGGCTGTTGTGTTGAAAATAAATTGAAAAGGGAAAGATAGAAAGAGCCAAGACTTCCAATGGCATCAGAGAACAGCTAAGCCATCACCAGTAACCATCTTCTCCAGAAGTCTTGTTATCTTTGGAAAATAACTCCCTATTTTTTTCAATAACTACTACTAGCCAGTTATTCCATCACTTGTAGCCAAGCTCATTCCTGACTGATGTGGATAGTTACCATCATGTATTGAGTACCTACTCTGTGCAAAGTGTTGTACTAGGGCCTGGGGATATAAATATGAAAATACATGTTCTTACTATCAAGGAGCCTTTCAGGGGCCTTATGATTCAACCATGAGAGACCAATAAGCAGGTGAAACATTGCACTGCAATAGGGCAATTGCATGAATGAGTTTTGTCTGGAGGTTGGGTTGAACGTGGAGAAAAGCCCTAAGCTGAGTGAAGGAGTCAGGGAAGGATTCAAGAAAGCTGAAAAGGTGTTTCTCGGGTGAACAAGTTAGCAGAGGGCATTCCTGTCAGAAGGCACTAACTGCATGTGAAGTACAGAACACGGGATGTTCTGGGACACATAAATAGATCGGTATTCTTGGAAGAGTACAGTTTGACTGGGAGGGTGAGTTGGGAAGATGGCAAAAAGTAATAGGAATTTAGGCAGAATGTGGACAGGAAAGATGATGGAGGGTTTCATATGTGCTACAGATGAATATAATTTATCCTTTAGATGGGGAGGTAGTAGAGTGATCATTCTGGCAACAAGATTGAAGACGGCTTGTAGGGGAGTGAGACTAGAGATAAGGCCAGTGCAAGAGTCCAGGAAATAGGAGGTGACAGCCAAGCCAAGGCAGAGTTGGGATGGAGAGGAAGGGATGCAGAATTGGTGGTTGATATGAAATAAAATACAAGGAGACATTCCAGGATGATCTGGCATATTGCATGTAACTCTGCATGAATAGGCAGATAATATTTCCGGGATAGAGATCATTCCAGGAGACAATGAATAATTTTTAATGGATTACAGTAAAGCATCACTGGCTTTGATAAAATCCCATGGAGATTGTGTCTGGTGAGCTGACCTCAGGGGATTCCATTCAGCCAGCTTTGTGGAAGCCAGAGAGTAGTTCCTTAGACCTAATGCAGGCTATGCTTGCCTTCTTCACTGTGTCTTTGTGTTCAGTCCCCTATGTGGATACCAATTATTCTAGAATGTCTTTTGTATTCATCGGTATTTATTCTGCATGGGTAATATAAATTAACAACTACCATCCTTAGGAATTATCATATGGCAGACATCTTACATACAATTTTAAAATTTCCTAACAGCCCTGCAAAGAAAGTTGTACTAACTTGAGACTCAAGAGGTAAGATGACTACCCTCAGGCCACACAGCTAGTGAGATAGAATGTGCTTTATGCCCTGGGCCACCTCACAAAACCTATGCTATTTTCCCTATGCTGCAGGGTTATTCACCTCATTATAACCTATTCTTCAGTCAAGGCTAAGGGCTCTGTATTTTGACCACAGTGACAGAGCCCAGTAAAAGTGTGGCACTTGCAAACTACTTTCATATACATAAAAGACAAACTTTTTAAAGTAGGTTTTGCCAGATTTCCATAAAGGAAGGATGGTTTGGGTCTTTCAGGGTTCCAAAGCTTTCAAAGGGACTAAAGCTTCAATCCTTTGAACAAAAAAAATTAAGGAGCAAACTACTTCTTCCCATAAACCATATTTTATAACACAAAATAATCCTGGCAATTAATAAAAATTAAATAACTTTTTCAGAGAGAATGGAATCAGGAAGGAATGCTTCAATTGCTTAACCATAGGATGTATAGAGTTTCTTGGGAATAAACATTCTAGAACCTAAATGTTAGCAGGACATGAGGGTGATTATTGGGGATGATGGATGGATAGGATAAGTTTAGATTTTTTTTCTCATTGGGTGTTTTCCCATCATTCAGTGATTAGTCTACTAAGCATCTACTCTGTTTGGAATGCTGCTTTTGGTACTGGAAAGATGAGAGGAGATGGAGATACAAAACAAACAAACAAAAAAACAACTCAAATTCGTGGTCCGTCTTGAGACTTTCAGAAGTGGGAGAAATAGTTATTGATGCCTTCACAGCTTAAAGCTGTATCAGGAGTCTCAAGAATACTACTCAGGACCACAGAGTTTAATGGCTGGGCCTCAAGGATTACCTTCTTCAAACTTTACAGTTAATGAAATTAAGCCCCCAAAGAGTTTGTGATTTGTCTGAGGTCAAAAAGATAGCTGGCATGAGAGCTACCTCTGCCATGAGTCTGCTTGCATTCCTTTTATTTTTATTCAGTAATTTATTTTCAAATATGTAGTACCTTTACTTGAGGGGGGTTAAAGAGAACATTCTATTTAACTCAGGAAAAAGGAACAACAAACCAAAGAGATCTCAGCCTATCATTTGGAAGGGACAGATCATGGAGAATTGTTACATATATGCCAGGATCTGCATTGCAGCATTTTTTGTATAATAGTAAAATATAGGGAGGACCTTGAGTTTCTATCATTTGACAAGTGAATAGATCAGGATTCATCAATACAATGGGATATTATAGAGCCATTAACAAAACAAGATCTATGTTAATTGATGTAGATATATTTTAGGTGAGAAAATCAAGATTGTAGATCAATGTAATTTTATTTATTCCTTCAATGAGTTTTTTACAGTCACAGCTCAATGTGACTTAATGTAAAATAATTTATTTTTGAAGTCTCATTGTGGCTCAGTGGGTTAAGGAACCAGTGTTGTCACTGTTATGGCTCTGGTTACAGCTATGGTACATGTTTGATCCCTGGCCATGAATTTCTGCATGCTGTCAGTGTGGCCAAAAAATAAAATAATTCACTTTTTCTAATGACAGTTATAGAAAATAGTGTCATTTTTGTTGTCCCAAATCATACCTTTTCCAGATTTTAATACATTTCCACAATTTAAATCCCAGTTTTCTAATGTAGAATGAATTACAACAACAACCCTAATTGCCATTTCTCCTCCCCCAAGTATGAGGATATATAATTTAGTTTCCATAAGTAAGATATATCTACAAAAGAGTTTGACTCAGAACTGACTTTTATTTAAAAAGTACATGGAGCCTACCCTGTCAGCAGAAGTGGTCTCTTGGAGCCAAAAGTAGCTTTCTGACTTTTGTTTTTGTTTTTATTTTTTTATTATGACAATAAAACTCCTGAAGTCAGTTTCTTGGAGCTCATCTTGGTGTCTGTTTTATCAGTCTTATCACTGGTTCTATGAATTGCCTATATCCCTAAATAAATCCCTTCCTGATAAAGCTAGCTAAAGTGGATTCTCTTGACTGCAGCTGAGCATTGTTACCAATATACATACTTTCAACCATACTCTATCAAATTCTCTTTTACCATTATTTAATGAAACCTTGAGCAGCTCTAATAGTTATAATTAAAAATTAAATCTAGTTTACTTTAGAATTTTCAAATCTTATAACCAATTCTTCACCCATATAAGGCAGGCAGGCAGGGAGTGAGACATTAGTCACTCTTGCAGATAGCCTCAAATTCTATTACCAATGACTCTCTGAGTGTCTACTTCCCTTGTTTGTTAGTTGGAGAGAAGATCTGGTAGAACCCTTCCTGAATAAGGATGGGTGAAGGGTATGGAGTTGTCAGATGGTGTCCATAAATAGCCTTACAACATGAACACTGCACTCCTGATAACTCTGACCTCTTATTCTCTTTCCTCTCCAACTGTGCTGTGTAGACCAGGAAGAGTGGAGCTATGGTGATGGTTGGGGTAGAAGATCTAGTGCTTCATTCAGCCCCTTGAAAAATCCTGAGAGACATGTCTAGAAATCCTCTTGAAAATACAGGGTACAGGATTCTCAGATCTGGATCTTTTTGACAAGCTGTATGGTGTCAGGAAGAGTCTCACTTAACATCCTAATAGTTTGTGGTTTGAAATTTTTATGGGAAACACAGACTTAAGCCATTTACTCTCCCAGTTGCTTTTGCAGCTAGGATAGAGGCGTATGATCTGGGCTCTGTCAGTCAGACCTACGAGCTCTGGACAATGAAAAAATTATTGGTGATGATAAAAAGTAGAAACAAAGGAGACTATTCTGGTTACAAGTGGCAACCACTGGGGTGTAAGGGCCAATTTCCACAGCCAATAGAGACTTTCAGATAGCCTGTGGTTGTTAGTGGCCTACAGCTCATGCAGTGATGCTCTCACAAGATGAGTGGGAGGTGTGATATTGGCTGTGGGTCTGTTGTCTCCTCCCTCTTCTTACCTTTTGTGTTTCTCTAGTCTTCCTTTCAATTCTGTGAGTTTCCTAATAATCTTTCTGTCATAAGCATTTAACACTACAGTTTCCTCTAAGTATGGCTTTAACTACATTCTACAAGTTTTGAACTATCGTGTTTTGAGTTTCATTCAATTCAAGATAATTTCCAGTTTCCCTGTGACTTCTTTTTTGACTCGTGTTTTAAAACATGTTATTTAATTTCCAAATATTTGTGGATTTTAAATATATTTTTCTGTTATTGATTTCTTCTTTAATCCTATAATGGCCTGAGACCATACCTTGGGTAATTTCAGTGTTTTAACATTTTTTAGGTACTGCTGCTATAGGTGGAGTGTTCTATAAATGTCAGTTGCATCAAGTTGGTTGATAGTGTTGTTTAGCTCATCCACATCCTTACTCATTTTCTTTCTGTTCTATTGATTTTGAAAGAAAAGTACTAAAGACTAATTATGTGGATTTGTCTATTTCTCTTTTCAGTTTTGTCAGTTTTCGCTTCCTGTATTTTGAAGCTTTCTATTGGATGCATACACATTTAGGATTACTATGTCTTCTTTGTGAACCAACCTCTTTCTCCTAATGTAATGGCCATTCATCCCTGGTAATAATTCCTTGTTCTTAAATTTACTTTATCTGATATTAATATAGGCACTTTGGCTTTCTTTTTATTAGTGTTTGATAAGTGTTTTTTTTTCTCTTAGTTTTAATATATCTATGTCTTTAGATTTAAAACAGGTTTCTTGTAGGTAGCTTATAGTTGAATCTTACTTTTTTTCTTTTAATCCAATAGACAATTTCTGTTTTTTAATTGGTGTGTGTAGACCATTCACATCTAGTGTGATTATTGATATGGTTGAATTAAAATCCAGTTGCTTTTGGGTTTATGACTCTGTTCTATCCCTACTTTGAGATTATTTTTATCATAGGAATTTATTTTCTATTTAGAAAGACATTTAGATAGTTTTTATTGTTGCTTTAAAAAATAAAATATTACCCTTAAGACCAGAAATTTCTTTTCTCAGTACCTGTGTTAGACGAAAAACTGGCATGTATGCCCAAAAAGGTATGTGCAAGGGAATTTGTCATAGCATTATTTGTAATAGTGAAATTTTAAAAAAAATTCTAAATTTCCATCCTTTGAAAATAATCAGATAAACTACTATAATCCATTCTATGGAAGATTATGCTTCAATTAAAAAGAATGAGATCATGAAGTTCCCGTTGTGACTCAGTGGTTAACAAATCTGACTAGGAACCATGAGGTTTCAGGTTTGATCCCTGGCCTTGCTCAGTGGGTTAAGGATCCGGCATTGCCATGAGCTGTGGTGCAGGTTGCAGATGTGGCTTGGATCCCGTGTTGCTGTGGCTCTGGCGTAGGCTGGCGGCTGTACCTCCGATTCGACCCCTAGCCTGGGAACCTCCATATGCCACGGGAGCGGCCCAAGAAATGGCAAAAAGACAAAAAAAAAAAAAAAAGAATGAGATCAGTAAATAGGTACTGCTATGAAAAATTTATCCGACATATATTCTTTTTTATAATTAAAATTTTTTTTTACTCCAATATACTTAAGAATACTTAAGTGAGAAAATCTAGTGGTAGTACAGAGTATGGCACAATTTATGCACTAAACAAAAACTCCCACAAAACAAAATGTATGCTTTTTTTTTTCTTTTTTTCCTTTTATGGCCACGCCTCCACATGTGGAAGTTCTCAGGCTATGGGTTGAATCCAGCTGTAGCCACTAGCCTACACCACAGCCACAGCGATGCTGGATCCAAGCCGCATCTGCAACCCACACCATAGCTCATTGCAATGCTGGATCCTTAACCCACAGAATGAGGCCGGGGATTGAACCCACATCTTTGTGGATATTAGTCAGGTTTGTTACTGCTGAGCCACAAAAGAAACTCCCTGTATGCTTTCTTATATGTGACTATATATAGGAATGTGTATGCTCAGAAAAAGTCTAAAAGGATACCTAGTGGATGAATAATAAGGATACACAATATGGGAGTAATGTAGAATTAAGAGAAAGATTTTGACTTATCAGTATGTTTTAATTTTTATCAATGCAAATATATAACTTATGCAATGAAAAATTTATTAGTATGATGAGTGGTAATTAGGATTGTAGCTTGAAAAGAAGGAGAAAAAAGGAAAAGAAGAATGTACACAAGTCAAGAACTTTTTCTAAATCTGATGTTTTATTTCATTAGGAGTAGTAGATTTGGGAGTGGGAAGCAAAAAATGGTCTTCTGCCTTTTGTCCTACAACAGCAACAACAAAAAGCATGGTGAGTGCTCAGGGAGTGTGCACTGTCTGGGGTGTGTCCCAGAGTGTTTAGTTAAAATCATTCATGCTGAGACATTGCTTTTTGCCCATAAAAGGAGGAATTACAACATTAGACCTGGATCATTCTCATTTCCAAACAGCCACACAGTGTCAACACAGGACTGTCAATCTCTTGTTCTCTCCCTCTTTCACAAACATTCCCTGGAACCCCAGCCAACAGTCAAAAACAGATGTTGGCAGGCACTGTTTTGACAATACTGGAAATGCCTGTGATTAGGAGTCAGGAGAGCATAAAAGTGATTAATATGCTCCTAAAAGAATGGGGAGTGTGCCTCCAGAAGAGATTATTGGAAGGTTATCTCTGCTTGTGTACACACTCTCATACCCAAACAAGGGCACATGTTCTCACACAGGTTTCTCCTAGGTAGCCTCTTGCTGAGTGTCTTCTGTAGCATTTTCATCCTGGCAAGGCAGGTGGGGCAGAAGTTTCCTGGAGGATGGGGAGTGGCTCGAGGATGGCAAAAGAAGTGCAGACATCTCCCTTCTACCATAAAATACATAATCTTAAAGCAAGGAAGTAAGATGTTGGTGTCTTTTTTAAACTAGCAAACCAGCATTCTCTGAATTTAATAGCAAGTCATGGGATGTAGCTGTTGTCAATACAATTATTAGGTCTTAATTTATGAGACAGAAAATCTTCTCATTGCACATAAATCAAGGTTGCCCTTCAGTAACTTTAATTACCTGCCCACTACTTTACCAAGAGATTGTCTTTTCCCTGTAAGTATAGTCTCCATTGTGAATAGTCTGAACTCCAAAGGGCTATACCTCAGTGAAGGAATGAATCAGAAAAAAAATCCCACGAACCAACATAGGGAAGCTTGTCTGTCTCTGCCAGAGTTCCATGGAGAAACAAGTTTCCCTGATAGTTTGTACTCACAAGCCCCTACTTCATGAGTTTGAGGTTGACTATTTTTATATCTATATTGGCTTAGAAACTGGAGGAGAAATTATGTTAAAGCTTGGGCCTGGGCCTGTGGTACACCAGGGGTACCTGACAGAAGTAAAAGCAAAGCCAGTCTACACAGAGCCACACATAAAGTTCTGCTGAAGATGAGCTCACAATCTAGGATTAAAAACTGTCAAGGAAACTATCCCCCAAGAGACAGAATTAGGCACAGAACAAACAACAGGATGAGGACCTAAGAACTTCAAATAACAATAATTTGATTAATAACTCAACATGAATAATTTTATGATTAAGGACATAAAAGAAAGAAAAAATACAAAGACACTAAAAAAAGTGAACAGGATGGAAAAGATAGATCCCTACTTCACCCTGTATATAAAATAAATTCTAGATATATTAGGATTTAAGTGTGAAAAAGGCAAACTTAAAAACCTAACCATAGGAAAAGATGGATAAACTTGAACTCTATTAAACCGAAAAACTTCTGTGGGAAAAAAGATAGTACTAACAAAGAAAGAACAGAAAAATAGTCTGAGGAAGATGCTTGCACCCTATATAAAGAGAAATTCTACAGTTTAATAAGAAAAGATAACCAATCCAATGGAAAAGGATATTAACAGCTCACAGAGGAGCCAATGTGCATTATTTATAAACATGTGAAAAGATATTCCAGTTTACAAGTAATGAGGAAATTACAAACAAAACAGTTAGCAAGGATGTGAGGAAACAGATACACTTATGTATGCAGGTGAGGCATATATTGGAGCCACCATTGTAGAGACAAATTTGGCAGCATAAATGGGAGCTGAAGAGGTATACACCATCTCTCCCACCTGTCCACAAGGAGACAGATGTAAGGTGAAAACCAACTGACTTAATCTGAGAAATAGAAAAAAGATGTTTATGTTACTATGTATGGAGAGGACTGTTCTTCAGGACAGCTTTTTAAATACTTGCTATGCCTGCCAACAAGAAGAGAAAAGCAACTAATTAAAATTATGTATTTCATAATAAGTGGGCATGAGAAGAACTTTGGAAGTGAAGACTTTGCCATGTAGTCATTTGGGTTTAACAACTAATGACAACATAATTTAGAGGCACAAAGAGAGAAGCCAAGTAGTTTATGAAGTCAATATGGAAAGGCAAAATAAATCAGCTTCAAAAATGTCTTACTCAGCAATGAAATTTATTCAGAGATGCAGTATTAAAGTCAGATTCTGTAGTGCAGGCTAATCATGTGGTTCTTGAGATTTTAGCTCTGAGATGAAACTCAAATGCTTAAATAAGAGTTGTAACTATCACATTTCCTGATTTTTTTTTTAAATCCTGTTCCTATTGTGTGTTTTGCTTTTTAATAATATATATTTGACTCTTAAGCATCTTATTTTTCTTGAATTGGCCTTGTGCAGAGCTTTGTTCAACACTGCCCTAACTTGTAACTGTGTGGTAATGAGGAACAAAGGCTTAAAGGGAGGGGATTCATCCAACCTAGCAATGTTGGAGGCAGCGAGAGTGTTTTCGGGAGCAGTGGCCTTTTTGTTAAGTCTCAAAAAGGTCTTCTAAGCATCCAGCCATCATGATCCTGCAGGCTGCCATGGGTTTGTATGTTTTTAAATCCAGTCATTATAGGCACATAGAAAATAAAAACTTGCCTTAGTAATTTTGAGGAATGACTAAAGGAAAACTATTTTTCTACTGTCCCTAAACCTGTGCACATGTATAGCTTTGAATGAAGGTCTCTGTGGCTAACTGGAGGTCTTCACCAGGTTTCACTCTGGGAATACCTGGGCCTCAGGGTCAGGGCCTTCTCTGCCCTGAGGAGCCGGGACCTAGTCCTGAGGCTTATTTGATTAGGTAAGAAGGGCAAAAAGATTAAATATGGAAATAATGAGTGGGTGGGAGAGTTTGCCTAGGGCTTATAATTTAATTCCTCTACTTGTAGTGTTTCTTTAGCAGTGCCGGGTCAGGGGAGTTGGAGTTGGGCTGCTTTTTCACTCAGTCTGATAACTGACGAAAGAGGTTGCCCTATTCTAGTCTAAATTAAATGGGGCTGAGGTCCTGAAGTGGCAACCAGGTGACAGCTGCTCTTTCAGACCCTGGTCTTTAGCATCTCTCTAGTTGTCAGAGAGAACAGGGGAAGATAATTAGGAAAAGGAAACCTTATTATTATAATAATGTCAAGATGGAGAGAGGGAGGTAGTAGGAGATATTTGTGGGCCTTTGAAAAGCAAGAGCATGTCAGTTCAAGCTCTTCAGGCAGATAGGAAACAGAGGCATGCTTTCAGGAGCCCCAGCATGCTGTAAGATGCCTTTGAGGCCCGCTTCATCAGGAGCAGCTTCTTTGAACACTGGAGGTACCTGGGTGGGTCTCAGCACATAAAGAGCATTGAGTGGGCATTACCCTCTTAAGCCTTCCCCAGCTAGTGCAGCTTTACAAATGCTTTGTAGCCTTATTGACTCCCACTGCCTGGAAATGCCTCTCCATTGGTAGTGCCTCATGTTCTGAGCCCTGTGAACATACTTGTGATGGATATGGCCTGCGCTTCTCACTGGTATTTTTAAGGGTTTGCCCCCAGATCACAGTATTAGAGCATGTTAGAGCTAGAAGGAAACAGCATTCTTTCATCTAAAAACTTTTCAAAGGAGGAAACAAGGCCCAGAGAGGTGAAGGGACTTGCTGAGCTAGTTACTGGAACAGCCAGCTTCAGAAGTCGCTGTCTAGACTCTGTCTTGTGCTGGGTCCCCAGCTGCCAGTGTCCAGGGATGGAGACTGTCCTGAATCTTGGAGAAATCCTTGTCCTCCTCAGATCATCATCTCCTCTAAGATCCCTATTGCCTTTCAATGCCCCAAGCCATTTCCAACCTGTTAAAAAATACCACTGCTTTAAACCTCATGTAACAAGATAGCTAGCAAATCCCGAGGCCATAACAAAGTCCTGGGCAGAAAAAAGACAAAACAAAACAAGTGCTCATAAACCTGCCTCCAGGTGGTGAATTTACATCTCTGTGCAGTTTAGTTACAAAACACCCTTTGTGACTGAAACATAGATGTAGGTTTTCCCATTTTTTAAGAGCTGGTTTTCCCCTCTTGCCTGATCCCTCCCAGGCATAGTTAAGGCTCTTCAGCTCGTGAACTCTTGCAGTCAGAGTACACCTCTAGGTGTATTGCAGGAAAACACACTCAGACTTCACAAACATTTCCCCTGGGGAAGCTGGGATCCAGGGTCTCTTAGAAAGGCAGCTTAGTATTGGGGTTGGAATGGAGTTTCTTGCTAGAAGTTCTGGTTCTCATCATGTTTCTCTCAATGTTTGTTTATAAAATGTGCAGATTTTATGTGTTTTCAGCTTAAAAAATGCATTAAAGACCTTTTAGGGGCCTGGGGCAGTGTTATTTATGTTCCTTTAAAACGCAGATCTCTCAAAGATAGGGCTTGGCTAATTAGAGCCAGAGACCAGGCTGCAGCAGACCTCCTGTTACACTTCTTGGGATCTCCCACCCCTCTCTCCCTCTGCTGTCCTGAATGAGAAGTGTTAGATTATCTGTTTGCCAGTATGGGAATGAAATCATTGATAGACACTGTTAGACAATCATCACAAGTCAAAAGCAAATACATCTATATCCAGCAATTAAGACACTGTGGTTCACAGACTGACCATTCCCCGAGTCATATTTTTACATATAATTGAATTAGAAACATTTTTTTACAGGTTATACTTACCATGCCACTGCTCTCCAATGCCGGCCCTGGGGTTCTCTTGTACTGGTCTCTTCACTATGCTGTTGCCCAGTGAGATGCACCAGTTCCTATCCACCTGGAATGAGCACCCCATTCTCTTCCTCCCCCAAGCCCTGTCTCAGCTCCACCCCACTTCCCTGGGTCATTTCCTAAGTTGGGTGCTCTCTTAGCTAAATCTGTCCATATGTATAGTCTCAAACCCTCACTCCGATAGACAGCTACTGGCTGCTGTTTTATTCATCCAACTTCTCTTTCCTGCTTCTCCCAATGATGTCACCCTTTCCTTCTTTGGGGGAACTATGCTTTACCCATTCTGTGGGGTTTCCCTGATGTACATTCCAAGAATCCTTATTTCTACTTTCTCACACTGTTTCTGTGGCCTTCTGGATAGAATGAAAATTCCTCAAGAGGGAGGACTAAGTCTACAGGGCTCACCACTCTGTCCCCCTTGCCCATCTTGCTGCCTGGCACCTAGTAGGAGCCCAGGGAGGAATGCTTACAGTAGGAGCAGAGCTTCCTGACTAGCAAAAAAGGAAAATTCATTATTCAAATATTTAAAGACAAAACTTGACTTTTGCACAGACAGGTCAGTGCTGTTCTCATTTATACGCGTGGACATTTTCCTTCTCTGTACTTCACTTTGACTATGATTATGAGGCCTTCAGAGCTGAACCCCTTTGTAGCCTTGTTGCTCTAAGAAGAAGCCAGAAGTTGCAGTATAGACACAGGGTAGAGCTTCTGTGGGAAACAAAGGCAGTGCCAGGAAGTGAAGGCTGCAGACAAGGGGGAGGGTCCAGCTGGAGGAAGTATGGTAGAGGGGACAGTGCAATGCTCTGCAAGCAGTCTTGAGACATTTAAAAGTGTCCAACCAGAATTTTCCAGCCACAGAAAAACTGCCCTTCAGCCTCCCTCTCAGTTACTTATTTTTTGTTTACATTTTTTGCATAATTATGTGCTTCCAGTTTAGAGCTGTAATGCAAAGGGCTTCTCTTCTCCTGTTGTTTCCCTGGGGTGGTTGTTTGGAAGAGCTGTGAATAATAGGACAGGCGCTTTCTCTCCTGACCCTTCTCTGCTTGATTTCCATGCTGGAGTGGCCAATTGAATCTTTATCTGAAAACTTCCACACTCTTGGTGTAGAGTCTCAATTTTCTATAAATCTTTTCTAAGGAGAAACCAAGCCAAAGAAGAATGATCAGAAAAATCTCAGGTCACCTGCCCTCTCAGGGCCCTAGCGACATGATAGGTACTCAGCAAATGTTTAGTAACTTGAAGTGACTCTAACTACAGCTGTTTAACTACCTCTTGTTGTTCAGTTTAAAAGATGCTGGATTTGCTGGGAATCTGTATAAGCAAAACAGACTAGTGTTGGTTCTTTATTAATTTGTTGGTTCTTGAGTGCAAGCAACAGAACATCTACATACAAGTTGCTTAAATAGCGGGGGGTTTATTCTCTCTCCACACAATGAGTCCGGAGGTAGGGTCTATTCTGGGGCCTGATGAAGACACCAAGCAGTCAGATCTTTCCCTTATTCCACTGCTCATTCCTCAGTAGGTCAGCATTGTCTCCTCTCATGATCCCACCATGGCTGCCACAACTCCAAGAACCACCTCCTCAGCAGATGCATGCAAGGCAGAAAGCAAGGGTAATGTGGTTTCTCCTAATTTTTCTCTATCCTTCATCAGGAGGAACTCAGGATACTGGTCCTTACACCTGATTGGTCCAAAGTCGTTCAGCTGGGCCCTCTGTACTAGTCATGGTGTAGGGCAGTGGAATCACCCTCAAAGGCTTCCATAGTCTGAGCTTTCCTTACCCCGGGGGGGCAGTTGCCCTTCCCTAGCTACACTGACTCCAACGCCCAAGCAGAGTGGACAAAGGGGGAATGCTTGTCTGGTAAACAACCAGAAGTATCAGCCCAGACTGGATCTCAATTTCAGGCTTTTAACCCCCAGATATAAGTCCAGTGTCTACTTCCCAGGGCAAATATCCAGTTAATAGAGAAAGAAGAGACGTTAAAAAACCCAGGACTCAATTATTATTTTTAATTCATGCCTTTTCAGAATTTACAGGGAAAGTTGAACTACCTTACCACAGAATGATTTTATTTCAACAGCACTTGTATTAAATGTTTTCATGAGCTTAAAGATCCTACCAAAATAAACTTCTCCTCTTAAAGGAGAAATAATACAAACTTTTCTCTAAGCTATACTTAATCCATTTACATGGGAGTACTTGACATTTTGATTGATACCAGATCTTTAATATTTGAGCCTGTAGTTTTTATAGTACAATTTTGTTATTCCATTCTAAATTCAATAGGAGGGTATGGAAGAAGAAACTCAAACTGATGCCAAATGTAAATTTCCCCAAATATGCTTTAAAATAACAAAACAGCCTGTTTTAAAGATATTTTTAAAAAATGCTCTTTTAAACAGTATTTTGTTGAGATGTAAATGAAACAACATTGGCCATAAGATGATTGATTTTGATGAGTATATAAGAGTAATAATACATGGAGGTTAGTACTCCAATTGGAGTGTATTGGTCTTTTATAATAAAAAGCAAAATTACAAATAAAAGTAAGGATTTTTAAAAATTAGCGGTAACAAAAATTTTAAAATGATTTATGCAGAATTTCCATACTGGTGTATAAATTCTTCAATATATAAAATGAAAGATTTAGAGTTTTAAAGAAGCAGTGGAAGGTAAACACAAATTATAGAGATGTGTAAAGCTTTTCTCATAGTTTCAGTTTATTTTAAAGTTTTTTAAGAGCAAGCATTTTAATTAATTAGGAACTGTAGTAATTCAGAAATTTACAAATTGATTAAAATGTGATCATTTGGAGCACTGGGTTATGCAAAGAAATACCAAAAGGTGGAAGAATATGGAAAATATTCACCACCCTTTCAGTTAGCTTGGGTTGGAGGAAAGCAGAGGAATCCAACTCTCAGGGTCTGGTTTAGAATTTCACCTGAACCCTATGAAGCAATCAAAGAAAACATTCTTTCTGCTAGTATTGTGTGTTGCTAAAAGGTGTAAAAGGATGCAAGCATGTTACAAAAGAACCTGACCTAGACACGAAGATCGGGTGGGCTTTCTCTGAGAAGTGGTAGCTGAAGTGAGATCTAAAGGAAGAGAAAAGGGAGTTCCCGTCGTGGCGCAGTGGTTAACGAATCCGACTAGGAACCATGACGTTGTGGGTTTGATCCCTGCCCTTGCTCAGTGGGTTAACGATCCGGCGTTGTCGTGAGCTGTGGTGTAGGTTGCAGACGCGGCTCGGATCCTGCGTTGCTGTGGCTCTGGCGTAGGCTGGCAGCTACAGCTCCGATTCGACCCCTAGCCTGGGAACCTCCATATGCCGCAGGAGCGGCCCAAAGAAATAGCAAAAAGACAAAAAATAAAAAAATTAAAAAAAAATAAAGGAAGAGAAAAGGAGATAAACAGGTGAAGAGGAGGAGGGCTTTTCAGGCAAAGGGAACACTGCATGCACATTCCTGTGATAGGAGGCTCCAGAGTGCTTCTCCAGGTACTACTTAAGGCCCACGTGGCTACAAGGCCTCGATTGAGGAGAGAGCAGTGGAGACAAGGCTGTATAGGAGAGCAGGGATCTGACCACATGAGCCTTAGAGGCCACGTTGAGAGAAGCAGACAACCAGGAGTGATGGGAAAAGGGACTCTTCTGAGGGTGGGTTCAATAGGCCAAGGCCAAGAAGAGAGAGGGGTGTGTTAGACTGGTGCTTTTCTCATAGTTTTGGAGGTTGAGAAATCCAAGAGCAAGAAGCCATCCAATTGGGTTTCTGGTGAAAGCCCTATTCCTGCTTTGCAGATGGCCTACTTGTTCTGTCCTCATACAGCAGAGGGAAACAAAGAGTGAGCTTGAGCTCTCTGCTGTCTCCTCTTATAAAGACACTAATCCTGTTAGTTTAGGATCCCCTCACCCCCCAATGACCTCATGAACCTTCATTATTTCATTAGATGCCCTATCCTCAAATATAGTCACATTTTGGGTTAGCCTTCAACATAGGAATTCTGATAGTTTGCAGTTCAGTCCATAACAGCCAGTAAGGGAATCTCTATGATGGTACCCGACTATTGGGTTCTCCGTGTAGTTCTAGGCCGAAAACCCAGTTTTGAGTTATTTCCTGTGTGCTGGGCACAAATTGCCCTCTTCCATGCCCCAACCATGAACAAGGCTCTGAGATCACCCTGAGTGAAGGGCACCTTGAATGAGGCTGGAGCACATGGGAGGACATGTGGTGAAATAGTTGGGGTGATGACAGAACCAGGGACAGAAGCTGGAGCCATGTGAGGTGATAATCAGAATCTCTTCTCCAGTGGATCTCAGATGTAACTGTGAGGTACCTGAATGCCAGCAGTTAGTGCAGAATGGGGGCCTGAGTGAGTTAGTTGGATTATCAACAGAAGTGGTGACACAAGAAGCCTGGAGGACCAGAGGACAGTTTGATGACAACCGTTTTTTCTCCTTGATTTGGTGACTAATTTCTTTGCATATTTGCTGGAAAATATAGTTTATAGAAGTTATTTCCTCTTAGCTGTGTAATGCATTTGTTATTTCTTCTCTCTTATGCATAAGCTACCTCTATTAGTCCCTCTACAGGGTAGGAATTCCTGCTGTAAAAGAGTGATGTGAATATTATGGAGCAATTATTCTGAACCAGGGAAGGAGGTTAATTAGCCTTCTGGGAGTGACCTTTCTCAGTTACAGGACTAACAGATGGCCCAGTGTGCATATTAGTTATAAAACATCTCCAGAGAGAACTGATGACTGATACCCCTAGAGGAAAAAAGCATGGAGAATCAGAGAATGTTGGCACTGGATGGAACCTAGGGACCACTTAGGGCAGCCTCCTTCCTTGGCAGCTGAAGACAATAAACCAGAGAGAGGTTTGTGTTTGAGTCACGGTCCCAGCCATTCAGTGGCAGAGCGGAGACATGAGCCCTGGCCTTCAGGGTCCCAGTCTCTGCTCTTTCTACAAACCTTTTCTACCTGTATCAGGTAACTATTCAGGGTCTATGAAATCACCACGTAAATAGACCTTCTTCCAACAGCCTCTTGTCCAGAGGTTTTCATTTCCTCTCCTAAATACCATAATGAGAAAACCCCAAAGTTGAATAACATTGTGAAACCCAGAGAGAGAGAAACTACAAATGGAAGAAAGATAAGGGTCAGTTGAGAAGACTATACACTAACTTGGGCTCTGGATAAAATAGGCACAATTTTAATGTTTCCCTTGGCTCATTTTTCTCATATCTTTTAGTATTATTATATTTTGCTTGGTTACATTTTTTGTAAGTCATTCTGAATCTTTTATGAAACCGTCTGAGCAAATATGAGAAGAAAAACATTTGTGACAAAGAACATGAAGATGTATAGAAGGACAGAGAGGCAAGGCCCTTTCTGTGCAGAAGCTGGATGAAGTCATCATACACATCACCCTTGGGGGAAAAGATAGATGCTAGAGCCCTGGTGTACTTTTCCCATTTTCTTGCCATTTATATGGCACACAGAGTCACTTATCAAATTCCATATTTCCCAGGTCAGTCCAGTTAAATTAGCCATTAGGACTACACTTCACTATACACACATAGTGTTTTTTCTGTATTTATGTGTATGTATACATTCTGTATACTTTTAAAAATATGAAACTAGTTGAAGAATTCAAGACAAGTAGACAAATGGAGTGATGGAGTGGAATAGAGATCTGAGAGAGAGAGACCACAGAGTATATCAGGATGCTTGATCTATGACACTGATGCTAGTCCAAATCAGTAGGGCCAACAAAACACGGACTTTTTGTTGTTGTTGTTGTCTTTTTGCCTTTTCTAGGGCTGCTCCTGCGGCATATGGAGGTTCCCAGGCTAGGGGTTGAATCGGAGCTGTAGCCACCAGCCTACATCAGAGCAACGGCAACGCGGGATCTGAGCTGCGTCTGGGACCCACACCACAGCTCACGGCAACGCTGGTCCTTAACCCACTGAGCAAGGCCAGGGATCGAACCCACAACCTCATGGTTCCTAGTCAGATTCATCAACCACTGAGCCATGATGGGAACTCCAAAACAAAACACAGATTGTTTAGTGATAGCATTAGGAAATTTGGGTCACTATATAAAAACAAAACAAAACAGGATCCATTCTTAATACCAATATAATACAGGATTCTAGCTGGATGAAAGACTTAAATGTGAAGATAAAACCCTATACCTAGTAAAATAATATTTTTATGGCTCAGAATGGGAAAGGGAATTCTAAAAAAACCCCAAACCCTCTACTGTGATGGACAGAGACAGACAGTAGGTTGGGGGAAGGATTTCCACTACCAACCAAATATTTATAATGACTTAACTATCAAAGGGTTTATATGGAGAGTAAACAGGATTCCTGCAAATCAATGAGAAAAAGACAAAAAATTCAATACAGAAATAGGGAAGGTATAAAAAGGCAAGTTACATAAGAGGAAATTCAAATGGCTAATATATATATGAAGACATGATAAAATGAATAGTAATCAGAGACATCAGAAAATGGCTTTATTTTCATCAAATTCATAAAATTAGAACTTGATAATGTCAACCATTGTGGAGAAGTATATGGTAAAGCCAACTGTGGGAGCTCCTTGTGGGAGCTCTAAAGAGCAGTGTAGCAGTATTTAGTTGACTCAGGTATGTAAATCTTGCTTTGGGCAATAATACCATTCCTGAGAAATTCTCTCACAGATCCTTGAGAGTACAGGAATGCATGTGTATCATTGCAGTTTTTTGGGGGGGGAGCAGTGGATAGTTGAACGGCAAATTAAGAGTCTATAATCAGGGAAATTCCTAAGCAAAATGTGACAAAATATGGAATATGATATAGTCAGAAGCAATAAACTAGATACAGAAATAAATCTTAAAATCACAATGATTGATGAAAAGATGAGGAAAATAAATTTTTTTGCACAATATAATTTATGTAATGTAAAAAAATATATATGCAAAAAATACCAGATGGTTATGGAGAAACACATGATTTCAAAGATAAGTATCAAACACATTCAGGGTACAGCCTAAAGTGGGGATTGGGATGTGGTAGTTATTAATGACTACCTGGAATATGTTTAAAAACAAAACAAGATTGGGGCATGGCGTGAGTGATGATGATAATGTCATGAAATGAGGTTGATGATTCAGTCAACTTCAGCATCTGGAGTTGAGCACAGATATGTAAAGTAAAATAATGTAAAATGAAATAAAACAATACAAAATAAATAAAAACAAGGCCAACGAAGGATCTTAAACGTTCCTTTTAATTCTAAGGACTGCAGAAAAAGTAAATATTTGATGACAGGTTTATTTGATGCCCTTCCTCCCCTGCTTTTTCTCTAATTGTTTGCCTCCTTATTAGTAATAATTTGGGGGGGAAAACCCTGTAATTTGGGAGGCAGCAATTTCTAGCTATCTTTCAGTATTACTCTTTCTTCTATAGTAAAAGTGGCCTGTGTTATGGCTGGTCATGTGGCTTTCCAGAATTAAAATGACATTTGAAGACCCCTTTGCAGCTAGATGTGGCCATGGGACTGAGTTCTAGTCAGGGCAGTGTGAGGAGAAACAGTATTTCTCTCACCAGCTATGCCTAAAGCCTTTTAAAATTTTCTCCTCCTACTCCTTAACACCTGGCATTATCTAGCTGTTTGACATTTGCAAGTTCTAGGATATATAAATCCAGGCACAGACTGGCTCTTTAACTTTAATCAACAGTAAACCTTTGTCAACATTGCAAGTACCACAGACATACTTGACAATATCAAAATACCCTAAGTATGTCAAAACCAAAATTCACAGACTCATAAGAATGCATCCATGGGGTGGGTTACCCTTGCAGAGACAGAGCAGGAAGGAAAAAAGCTGAGACAGACTTGTCCTAAGTGACCAATGTTCTTGACTGTGTCCAAAGGCACTGAAGTTGTATTTCCAGTTTGGGCACTAATTCCCACTGGACCCTAAGCAGGTCAGTTCAGTCCAGTCAGCAAAGTGGAGAGGCTAAAAAGTCCTCTTCTCAGGGCAATAAGAAGTAAAGTTTGTGAAGCACTTTGAAAGGAACGCTACTGTTGTAGTTTGCAGAGAGTGAAGCACTCAGAAGCAGAGGCCTTGGGCTTAGCAGGGACAGGAAAGGTCAGCATATCCCAGCCCATGCACTGATCTAATTAATCACTGGGCAACCCTCCCACTGGCCAAATTCAGATGTCTGTCTCTCCATATAATATCTAGAAAGTACAGATGAATATGAAAGAGTCTAAGTTTCTCCTCAGAGGATAAAATGCAGTACCCCTGTGAGTCTCTGTGTTTGTACCTATGTGTGTGTGCATATGTGCACACATGCATGTATGAGCATTGTTACAGAGTTGTAATACATGTCATTGTGCATCTCCCACTTTAAGAAAATCTTCTGGATTTTTTCGTACCCTTGAAACACACAGATAGCAGGTAACACTGTGTTGAGCCACAATAAAAATAATCACTAATAAAACATAGCAATGATTGCAACTCTGTGTATACCCTCTGCCAGAGTCATCTGTCTCTGAGTTTATGTCAGTCCAGTGCTTTCTGGAACATGTGCATTCATGTTCTTCATATTATACTGTTCTATAGCCTTGCCTTATTATTTTATTGTCTTCTCCTGATACATTTAATAGACTACATGAAACTTTCTTTTTTTTCACTTTCATTTTTCTTTTGATTCTGAACTATTAAATTCTGGGCATCCTCCCACTCTATTATCTGTTCTTTGCAGTAATTTCAATTGCTATAGGGTAGATCCAAAAAATACTGTTGCTACTTATGTCAAAGAATATTCTGCCTATGTTTTTCTCCAGGAGTTTTATAGTATCTGGAACAGACTTCCAGGATTTTCTTCTTCATGTGAAAATTATATCTCCCTTTCACCTTTGCATATACAGAGACTTGCCATAGCTATTCTCTAGATAGAAGGAATTTAAGTCATATGCAATCTGTTCATATTCTGTGTCTTACCAGTAAAATAACTTGTCTTTTTTGAGGGATAAAATTGAACCCAGAGACATTCTGGCTTTATTCAAAGCATTCACAAAAGAGAAACATTAATTATAATTTCTCTAGTTCTGCACTATTAAGCAAAGTTTATATACCTGTGAGTCCAAGTCCTATGAGTTTCCAGAGGGACTTGACCAAAGATAAAAGTAGCAATCACACAAAAAACATTAGAACTTACAAATGAATTCAGCAAAGGTAGCGGGATACAAGATTAACATGCAGAAATCTGTTGCATTTCTTTACACTAACAATGAAATGTCAGAAAGAGGTTAACAAAAAATCTGTTTTAAAATTGCATCCCCCCCCCAAAAAAAAATACCTAGGAATAAACCTGACCAGGAGGTGAAACATTGATGAAGGAAAATTAAAGATGATTCAAAGAAATGGAAAGATCCCTGTGCTCTTGTATTGGAAGAATTAATATTGTTAAAATGGCCATACTACCCTAAGGAATCTATAGATTTAATCTCTATCAAATTACCCGTGACATTTTTCACAGAACTAGAGTAAAAAATCTTACAGTAATCCCACTCTTGGACATATATCTGGACAAAACTTTCCTTAAAAAAGACACATGCACCTGCATGTTCATTGCAGCACTATTCACAGTAGCCAAGACATGGAAACAACCCAAATGTCCATTGACAGATGATTGGATTAGGCAGATGTGGTATATATACACAATGAAATACTACTCAGCCATGAAAAAGAACAAAATAATCTCATTTGCAGCAACATGGATGGAACTAGAGACTCTCATACTGAGTGAAGTAAGTCAGAAAGAGAAAGACAAGTACCATATGATATCATTTATATCTGGAATCTAATATAAGGCACAAATGAACCTTTCTACAGAAAAGCAGTATCTTTTTTGATCTACTTCTTAGAGTAATGAAAATAAAAGTAAACAAATGGGACCTAATTGAACTTAAAAGCATTTGCACAGCCAAGAAACCCATAAGCAAAATGAACAGACAACCCACAGAATGGGACAAAATATTTTCAATCTTTTTTTTTTGTCTTTTTGTCCTTTTTTTTAAGGTCACACTTGCGGCACGTGGAGGTTCCCAGGCTAGGGGTCTAATCGGAGCTGTTGCTGCTGATCTACACCACAGCTCATGGCAACGCCAGACCCTTAACCCACTGAGCAAGGCCAGGGATCGAACCTGCAACCTTATGGTTCCTAGTCAGATTCGTTTCTGCTGCACCACAATGGGAACTCCTCAATCCTTTCTTATTTACTAGTTTTTCTACTCAGAACTAAGTTGGGGTCAAAAAAAGGAAAACTAAGTTATTTATGCAAAATAATTTACATTTAAATAAGCCTCTTCATTTCTATGTATTTTATCTCTATGAACTGTTTCTCTAGCATTTATGTGAAGAGATAAGTGGGCCAAATTAAAAATATTTCTAATGAACTTAGAAAATGGAAGTCCAGAGAGGTTAGGTAACTTTTCCACATGATAATACCTAAGCTCTAGGCCCTAAAATTGACTCCTAACATTTTTCTGCCAATACGCATTCCATTGACAGGACATGTTTTCAACCTCTGTGTCTTGAGTTATCTCCTAAGAATGTTTTCATAGATAATTAGGGCAGCTGAAAATCAGTCTATTTAAGATTTATGATGGGAAAATGATGGATAAAGCAAGAATAAGATGTTAACAATTTTTTGACATCTCACTTCATTTTTTTTTATTGAGATGTAAGTGACATATAACTGTATTAGTTTTAGGTGTACAACATAATAATTTGCGATATATGCAGTTGACCCTTGAACAACACAGGTTTGAACTGCTCGGATTCACTTATATTTGTTTTTTGTTTTTTTCAGTAAATATGTAATACATACAGTACTACATGACCCGAGGTTAATTGCTGATGTGGAACCACAGATATGAAGGGCACACAGTAAAGTTAAACTCATATTTTCATCAGCATCCTGAGCCCCTCACTCAGGTTAAGTGTCAGCTGTATATGCTGTGAAATAATTACCACAATAAAGTTTAGTTAATATCCATCACCACACATAGTTATAAATATTTCAAAGAAAATTTCTAGAGATGAAAACTTACAAGATCTACTTTTTTAGTAGTATTCAAACTTACAACACAATGTTATTACTGTAGTCACCATGCTGTACATTACATCTTCAGGACTGACTTAGCACACACTGGGAATTTGTATCTTTTAACCATCTTCATCAATTTTATCTACTTTACCCAGCTCCCACCCACTGCATCTGGCAACCATCAGTCTGTTCTCCATATCTATGGGTTCACCTTTTTTGTTTGTTTGTTTTTGGTTTTTAGGGCCACACCCAAGGCATATGGAGGTTCCCAGGCTAGGGGTCAAATCAGAGATGGAGCCGCTGGTCTGCACCACAGCCACAGCAATGCTGGATCCTTAACCCACTGAGTGCGACAAGGGATTGAACATGCATCCTCATGGATCCTAGTCAGATTCATTTTCACTGCACCACAATGGGAACTCCCAATTCATCTTTAAAAAAAACAACACTGTTGAAGCTCCTATCTTCCCCGCTTTTCTAAGATGAGGACCTTACAGGCTTGTTATCTTTCTGTCTTCCAGAGACCAAAATGCTAGATAGCTATTCCTGTCATTTCTTATATTCTGGTCATTGGGTGGTTTTGTGTTTTTAACTAGCAGCCCATGCAGTTGTCATGGAGGATATGAAGAAATAATTCCCAAGTCCCCTGTGAAAGAGGAGAGTTGAAGAAAGCATATTAATGAAGTACTTGCTTCAGATACCATCTTACTGTTCAAATGAAACCATAATCACTACCACCCCCAACCAATCACTACTAGTGTTCTCCAGTTTCCCCACCTGGCAACTTTGTGTCTTTGTCAAACTTTTCAATTTATGAAGGATGTCACAAAACCTTGATTTTGGCTTCAAGGAGTAATGTCGTGGCTAGATAACATGGCATTGTCTGTTTATGCTCTAAGTCCACCTTGACATTTCTCCTGGGTGAGATTCAGCCAAGTGCCTTGTCTGATGAGAACAGTGCTGGACCCATGAAAATAAGATAGTAGAAACAGCCTTCCACTTCATACCAGTAGGAAAAATAACCTACAAACATGGGATGTTAAGATATTCATTCAAAACTCACTCACTGATTGTCAATTCCATACCTAGCTCTGGCTGAGATTCTAGAGAGATAAGCAGTAATAAAATGCAGTCTCTGCACTTAAGGAGTTCATGGTGAAGAAGGCCTTCTGAAACTATCTGAACCCTAAAACTGCACTTTTAACTTCAGAGTGTTTATGAAGTCCTTTGAAACCTATACAGATTCTAGCCAAATATTAAGGCATTTTAAATACTACAAGGAATGGAAAGCAACCATGAAACACTTTTTTAAAAATTTCTTTATTAATCAAAACCTTATTTTCTGGCCTTTTCCCTTAATCCTATCTAAAAGAGGTTTCAGATGACTGAGATCCTATAAGATCTTACACAATAGAAGAATGGCCAGTTTGAATAATTAAAGCAGTACCAGAAACTAGCATATGGTTTCTGGAACATAGTATACACTCAAAATTTTTTGTTGAATAAAACAAGGAAGAAATTTGATTAATAAACAAGTGGGATGGGATACACAAAGGCAAGCTATGGAGGCAGAGTTTCATTGATTATAAATATACATGGCAGGAGTTCCCATCATGGCTCAGTGGTTAACGAATCCGACTAGGAACCATGAGGTTGCAGGTTCAATCCCTGACCTTGCTCAATGGGTTAAGGATCTGGCGTTGCCATGAGCTGTGGTGTAGGTCACAGACGTGGCTCAGATCTGGCATTGCTATGGCTCTGGCATAGGCCAGAGGCTACATCTCTGATTAGACCCCTAGCCTGGGAACCTCTATATGCCAGCGAGCGGCCCTAAAAAAGGCAAAAAGACAAAAATAAATAAATAAATAGATATACATGGCAGAAGTTTTCCTGCTTTCTTGGGTCTATAACCTCATGAACAAGCTAAGCCTCATTCTGATTGCTCCACATGTGTCAAGCAGAGACTTTGTGGTGCAGAGTGGGAGCTTGTAAACCATCTAGGACTGATACAAGACACCTCTTCCATATGACCTTCTTTTAGGAGAAATACCTCTATCTTTTTCTTCCTTATTTCCTTTATTTTATATTTTATAGTCTTAGCTGCATAATTTAATATGCTTTCCCTTGTGTATGATTATGTAGCTCCTCTAGAGACATGGAGATATTTAATTAGTTTGATAAATAAATCTAGAGGTATATCATCTTATTTTGGCAAAAGAAAAAAGATGAGAAATGAGTCCTAGGAATACCGATGCTAAGAGGAGCCTCAGGAGAGGCTGGATTAACCATGTGATGGCCATACCTGAGGAATTCAGTTCTAGACACAAAGTTTATTCTTTGTGCCTACTCGTTGGAGTCTCTGCTAGAAAATAATTGTAGTTATTTCTGGGCATCCATCTCCTAAATTGTAAAGATACATGAAAAGATTAGATGAATTCAGAAAATACCCACTAAAACAATGAAAAGTCCATAAGGGTTAAGGATTGAATGTTACAAAATATTTTTAGTTGTACACATTTGGATAATCAAGGACAAAAAAAAAAGAAAACTATTTTAAAGATCTGAAAAAGTTAAATGCTATGAAAAGAGGGTTAAGATATATCTTAAGATTTAAAGTGCTCCAAAGCCAGTAGATAATAAAGGATCAAGCAAGTTGACAGTAACAATTGAGGAACATTTCAATCTTGAGTTGCAATCTCCAGCTCCCAGGAATAGGCCCCATAGAAACTCCATAGCTCTCTGGTTTTGAAATGATGCAAACAGTGGCCTAGAGAGACATTCTTGAGACGCAGACAGTAACTGGCCTTTAGGTAAGACATGGCCCCCAAGGTCCAGGCCAGTCTTCTAGTTATGCAATCTACTTTTCTATTAAACTAAATTGGGGATGGGGGTAGGTTAAAGGCAAAATTGGAAGAACTCTTTATGCAGAGAAGCAGCCTGCCCAGACTCTCACATCACTATGCCATGGCCCAATTATTGCTCTTTCTCTAGTACTGTGGGCAAGGATGATCAGTCCCAGAGTCTTACTTTTCTCCTTGGTAAATGGGAACTCTGATTACAGTTCATGTCTCAGTTTTGCTGGATAATTACATCCTGTCAGCATCCTAGGACATGGTGAGTGCTCAGTAAACAGTGGTTATTTAGTATTGATGCAGCTTCTGCCACAACTCCATAAGATATTTGTAATCAACATTCCTTTACTCTGGGCTTGAGGAGGGTCAGCTTTAACAGCAGGAGAGTAAATCAGAGTGGCACAGTTACTGAAGGGCATCAGAAGCTCTAATATCACCAAACATACGGAGATTTCTTAAAGGGGTGCTTAAAGTAATCCAACAGAGAATGCCAATCTTTTCTCTGCTAGGAGCAGCAGCCTATTCAAAAGTGGAAAACAATCCTTAATAATTTTTTTTTTTGTCTTCAGCTCTGGGTTCAAACTGTTAGTGTGGTATTAGGTATCATCACCACTTAAACCTACTGTACCTTCTGAAGCTATTTTTCTGCCGTCTTTTAATGCCTGAACTGAGTTGCCTTATTCAGGTCTCACTTTGTTCTTCCTCTGAGAGACTTGGCTTATGCTTTTCCTCTACCTACAAAGTCCCTCTCTTAGTCACCATTAAGTCAACAGCCAACACATCCTAGTCCATCTCACGTACCGCCTTGTACCCAATGTGTAATCTGATATACCAACCAGCACTGCTTTCCCTGTGCCCTCTCAGCTTTTCATCAGTACCTTTTTCATGGAATCCACTTTCTCCATTGTATTATAATTATTCGACTAAATAGAAAATGCAGCCTCCCTCCTACGTCATAAGCTCTCTGAAGTCAAAGTTCACTTCTGATATATCTTTAACTTAATTCAGTGAGTATTTATTAAATGCCTACTGTGTGCCAGGTACTTGGCTGGTGCTTTGCCTTCTTCATAAAACATGTTCCTTCATGGGATGTGGTTACTAATGGAACGAGCAAGTGAGATCATTTACCAATCTCAGCTTCTTTCCTTTGGCCTTTTTTCTTTTCCAAATGGTTCCTATAAAATATCAGTCCTACCTTAGAACACACACATGCACATGTACCACTCTAATTAGAGAAGCTGTACCATGGTTTACCTGGCTGTGATCCAAAGATGATCAAGACCTCTACAATAGACTCTATATTCTAAGTACATCAAAATTGTATCTTTATGTCCTTTTACAAAGGGATATTATTTGATTGTTGCCTCTCCAACTAAATTGTAAGCTCCTTTTAGGTGGAAACTAACTTATACGTTCTATCTGGTGTCTTGTGTACAGTAGGAACTCCATAATTTTTTTTTATATGCACAGAAAATTCAACTTTGTACTATGCAGTAATTTCATACCGTAAGAAATGTACCATGTTCTAAAAAAAGAAAAATTGGAAACAAGACATTTGGGAAGCTTAATTCAGCTTTGTCATAGAGCTATTGAAGTAATTGGGGTTGGTCCATCAGCTGATTTCGGGTTAATTTTAAGAAAAAAAATTAATTCAGATATTTCAGGACTTCCACAATAATAAAATTTTATATAATTTAAACACGAAGGGTAGTTAACTAGGCCTCACCAGAAGAAAATTGCATTTTCTCCTATATTTAATGTCTTTCCATAAGGTGTCAGTTTTTCATTTTTTTAAAAAAGATGATGCCATGAAGATTCAAAGCAGCTGAAATGAATTATGAGTCCTTTAGGAGAAGGGAAAAGGAAAAAAATCTTTCCCCAGGGATACATTTTTCTAAGTTCCTCTATTTGAAATGCTTCCTGACTTGACAGCTTGCAAGAATTTCACAATCACATGGGTTTGTGATTCTGCAGAAGACCAGTTCTACAGAATAGTGGAAGAACATTTCTTGCAAACTAGGAAATTATTTGATTCTGTTGCTAACTC
The DNA here is from genome assembly GCF_016906955.1 of Phacochoerus africanus. Taxonomy (NCBI): domain Eukaryota; kingdom Metazoa; phylum Chordata; class Mammalia; order Artiodactyla; family Suidae; genus Phacochoerus; species Phacochoerus africanus. Next base: position 44,518,444 of record NC_062544.1, read on the forward strand.
TATTCAGGACTTGCTCAGTGGTTTACGAGGGCTAGTTCTTCTTGGTCGTCTCCTTCCAATGTGCCTTTACATGGACATGGATAAAATATATTGTAAAAAATTATTGATGCTAATTACAAGATTTGGGGATTCTTTTTTCCCCCCCTTTTTTCCACTTTTTAGGGCCACACCCATGGCATATGGAGGTTCCCGTCTAGGGGTTGAATCAGAGCTGCAGCTGCCAGCCTATGCCACAGCCACAGCAACGCCAGATCCAAGCCACGTCTGTGACCTACATCACAGCTTACCACAATGCTAGATCTCCAACCCACTGAGCAAAGGCCCGGGATCAAACCCACATCCTCCTGGATACTAGTCAGGTTCATAACCCACTGAGCCACAACAGGAATTCCTGGGGAGTCTTAATATTATCAGAGACACATCATAATCCAGGTGTTTGTTAATCAGTAAATTAAACCTGTGATACCAAATCAGACTTCTAAGAGTTGTTGAGTTATAACTTCTAAAAAGATAAAAATATATCTCATACAAATTTTGAGCATGTTTCCAAGATCTATTAAATTTGTTAATGATAGAAGTAGAGAAATGACAAAACTTATCCAAAGGGGAATATGAGAACTGATATGTGGAAAGAAAAATTCTTGAATAAATTTGCTAATTTTGACACCAAACTGGTTAATATCCTACAGGGAAGTGAAGCCATAACCATGGGAATTACCTTTTTTTCTAGACAAAAACCATTTGCCATGTGTCAGTGTCCTGTAACATCTAAGTCTGGGTTAACAACAGAATCTGGGTCCTTGTTATTAAGACAGTGTTACCTTCCCTTAGAAGGTAGGATGACTCTTAGGCAAGCATATTAAAAAGACACACAACTTTGGGTAGCATGGTCATTTTTACGATATTAATTTTTCCAACCGAGGAGCTCGGAGTATCTTTCCATTTCTTTGAATCCTCTTTAATTTCCTTGATTAATGTTTTATAGTTCTCAGCATGTAAATCTTTCACCCCCTTGGTCAGGCTTATTCCTAGGTATTTAATTTTTTGAGGTGGGATTTTAAAAGGTATTACGTTTTTGTATGTCTTTTCTAATATATTTCATTGTTAGTATACAGAAATGTAACCGATTTCTGAATGTTAATCTTATATCCTGTTACTTTGCTGAAGTCACTGATCAGTTTGAGTGGTTTTTTGTTTTTTGGTTTTTTGTTTGTTTGTTTTTTGCTTTTTAGGGCCCCACCTGTGGCATATGGAAGTTCCCAGGCTAGGGGTCCAGTTGGCACTATAGCTGCTAGCCTACACCATAGCCACAGCAATGCAGGATCTGAGCCAAGTCTGTGACCTACACCACAGTTCACAGCAATGCCAAATCCTAAGCCCACTGAGCAAGGCCAGGGATTGAACCTACCTCCTCACGGATGCTAGTCAGATTCGTTAACCCCTGAGCCATGATGGGATTTCCCAGTTGGAGTAGTTTTTGTCTGGAGTCCTTAGGGTTTTCTACATATTATGTCATATCATCTTCATACAATGACAGTTTTACCTCTTCTCTTCTAATTTGGATACCTTTTATTTATTTTGTTTGTCTGATTGCTGTGGCTAGACTTCTAATACTATGTTGAATAAAAGTGTTGAGAGTGGGCATCCTTGTCTCGTTCCAGATTTTAGCAGAAAGGCTTTTAGCTTTTCTCCATTGAATATTATATTGGCTGTGGATTTGTCATAAATGGCTTTTATGTTAAGATATGTTCCCTCTATAACCACTTTGATAAGTGTTTTTAGCATGAATGTTTGTTGTACTTTGTCAAATACTTTTCCTTCATCTATTGAGATGATCATGTGGTTTTTGACGTTTCTTTTGTTAATGCAGTGTATGATGTTGATTGATTTGTATATGTTGAAGCATCCTTGTGAGCCTGGGATGAATCCCACTTGGTTGTGGTGTATGATCTATTTTATATGTTATTGGATTAGGATGGCTTAAATTTCGTTGAGAATTTTTGCATCTGTATTCATTCAAAGATATTGGCCTATAATTTTCTTTTTGGGTAGTACCTTTGGGTGGTTTTGGTATTAGCGTTGATGGTGGCTTCATAGAATGTCTTTGGTAGTGTTCCTTCTTCAACCTTTTAGGAAAGCTTAAGGAGGATGGGTATAAGTTCCTCTTTGTATGTTTGGTAGAATTCATCCATGAAGCCACGTGGTCCTGGACTTTTGTTTGTAGGGAGAGTTTTTATTACATATTCAATTTAATTTCTAGTGATCAATCTATTCAATTGATCTGTTTCCTCTTGATTCAGTTTTGGCAGGCTATAAGTCTCTAGAAAGTTGTCCATTTCTTCTAGGTTGTCAAGTTTGTTGGTGTATAATTGTTCATAGTCTTCTCTCTTTCTCTCTCTCTCTCTTTTTTTTTTTTTGTATTTCTGAAGTATCCATTGAGATTTCTCATTTTTCATTTCTTATTTTGTTTATTTGGTTTTTTTTTCCTCTCCTCTTCTTTTTGAGTCTAGCCAGAGGTTTGTCAGTTTTGTTTACCTTTTCAAAGAAACAGCTCAAAAAATTTATATGAAACCATAAAAGTCCCAGGATTGCCAAAGCAATCCTGAGGAACAAAAACAAAGCAAGAGGCATAACTCTCCTAGACTTAATATTATATTACAAAGCTATAATAATTAAGACAGTGTGTGGTACTGGGAAAAAACAGACATGCAGACCAATGGAACAGAATATGGAACCCAGAAATAAACCCAGACACCCATGGTCAATTAATCTTCAACAAAGGAGGCAAGAATATAAAATAGGAAAAAGACAATCTCTTCAGCTAGTGGTGCTTGGACCTGAAGAGACAATTCTCCAAAGAAGATATACACATAGTCAACAGGCACATGAAAAAATGCCTGACATCACTAATTATTAGAGAAATGCAAATCAAAACTACTATGAGGTACCACCTGACACCTGTCAGAATGGCCATCATTAATAAGTCCACAAATAACAAATGCTGAAGAGGCTATGGAGAAAAGGTTATCCTCCTACACTTTTGGTAGGAATTTAAATTGTTACAACCACTATGGAAAACAGTATGGAGAGTACTCAGAAAACTAAATATAGGAACTACTTTATGACCCAGAAATCCCACTCGTGGGCATATATCCGAACAAAACTTTCCTTGAAAAGAATACATGCATCCCTATGTTCATTGCAGCACTATTCACAACAGCCAAGACATGAAAACAACCTAAATGTCCATCAGCAGATGAATGGATTAAGAAGATGTGGTATATTTACACAATTAAATACTACTCAGCCTGAAAAAGAACAAAATAATGCCATTTATAGCAACATAGATGGAACTAGAGACTCTCATACTAAGTGAAGTAAGTCAGAAAGAGAAAGACAAATACCGTATCACATATCTGGAATCTAATATTTGGCACAAATAAACCTTTCCACAGAAAAGAAATGCATGGACTTGGAGAAAAGACTTGTGGTTGCCAAGGGGGAAGGGGAGAGAGTGGGATGGACTGGGAATCTGGGGTTAATAGATGCAAATTATAGCATGTGGAATGGATAAACAATGACATCCTGCTGTGTAGCACAGGGAACTATATGTAGTCACTTGTGATGGAACATGATGGAGGAAAATGTGAGAAAAAGAATGTGTATATATATATACCTGTGTGTGACTGGGTCACTTTTCTGTACAGTAGAAAATTGACAGATAACTGTCAACCAAGTATAATGGAAAAAAATAAAAGCCATTAAAAAAAAGACACACATGTTGCAACAGAAGAAAGGCTGGGGTAAAAATGTAATTGTAATGTATACATGTAAGGATAACCTGACCCCCTTGCTGTACAGTGGGAAAAAAAAAAAAAAAGACACAGCAGTGAGATCTGACATATAGCACAGGAAACTGTATCTAGTCACTTGTGATGGAACATAGTAGAAGATAATTTAACAAAAAGAATGTATATATATGGGGGGGACTGCGTTACTTTGCTGTACAGCAGAAATTGACAGAACATCATAACTCAACTACAATAGAAGAAATAATATAAAAAGACACACAGTAATCTTTTAAATTTATTTTCAATAATTAGGTTTTTTTTTTTTTAATAAATCTTAGAGAAAGGTGCAGGAAAGCCCAGAATTTCCTGGTGAGAGTCCTGTATTTTTATTTTTATTAAGCTGACTTAGCTGGCATTTTTATTTTCATGGTTGAGACTCAGTATAAAGACAATAAAAATCAGAAAACTTTGTTGAGGATTCCTTTGCTTCACAGAAGCTGCCTAAGTGTAGATATTAGCACAGAATCAACCAACCTAAAATTAAGCAGGACATTCAACCCAGCCAACCTTACAGCCCTGCGCTCTCCCAAATGTCCTGCCAGTGACATCACTCACTATTCCTTGGAGTCCAGAAGTCCCACCTTGCTAGCACACTCCCTCCCCAGCATTTCTTCATCTGTTCTTGCCCCCATCACAGCATAGGCTCTAGTGGCTCCAGCCCCTCTTTCTAGGACCCAGTCAGCCTGCTCTTTCTGAATTACCTGATTTACCCTCACAGCATATTCTGCCCCTGTTTTGCTGTTCCCTCTCATTTTGTGGTTGCATTGTACTGCATCATGGCCAGAATAATAAATCAATACTTCTTGATTTGGTATGTTTCAAATATTTTCTTTGTACAAAGCCCAGTCTCCGTTCTTTCACCTCTTTATTTCTCTATTCACAGGAACTGACCTGATTGTCATAAATATCCCTTGAATCTTAAATTCTTATAACCTGCTAGTCCTTTTATAGTCCATCAGTGAGGCAGAGTACACTGGTCCCTTCAAGCTAGAGATCAGATATGTTCCTCGTCTCAAGGGGCTTAAAATAAATGACAGAGAAAAATACAAAAGCCAGAGAGACACACTGACTCATCTTTGTTTTTTTAAGGCTGCAGTGAACATGCATTCAACGCACAGACAGAGAGAAGATTTAAGCCCCAGGATGTGCTCACAGAGTCGCAAGTAATTGCTAGCCACGGAGGTGGAATTTCTTGGGATGGGCACCGTTTCACACTACCTGGGGATGTCTTTGCTCTCTTTAAAACCACTAAATCTTATTTTCAAGACTTCAACCTCAGTTCCTTAAGAAACGTCCAGTGGGTTTTCCATTCACAAACTCCTGTAGCACTCATTGCATGGAGTATCCAGCTGGTACTGTGCACATGTGATATGCTGTCCAAAGTCTGTGTTGTAAGCATGAATCGTAGCTCCTCATTGCATCTTATACTTTTTATACAATCTTTGCTCCATGTTGGACTCAATAAATTCGTTTATTAATTTAAGGTTAGGACTGTGTTATGATATTAGGAAAAGAAGAATGAGGTTTCAAAAATGAACGGAATAATAAAGAAGCAAAGGCAGAGAAGTAGAATGTGTGGAGGAGGTTAGGAGTGACTGTGTGGGGTGTTGAGGAAGGGATTCACTGAGAAGGAAAAGGAGCCTAATGTAGTGAAGAAGAGTGGAAGGGTAGCTTTAAAGGGATCACATGAGCTTGGGAGAAATAGTAGACTTTATTTGATCTTACAGTGCCTGGTACTGTGTTAATTAGCCCTTAGTGTTTAATGAAGAGCCAAGTAAGTAAGTGAACAAACGAACAAATTAATAAAGTGTTCTTTTAACTAGTCTTCTCTCAAGCTCACTATGATTTCCACCCTGAGATTTAACATTGTGTCTTTTCTCCTCTCCCTCAACCCCTTGTCTGTGGTTTTAATTCATTTCAATCTTACTTTATAGGATGTTACAATCTCTCTTCATATATTTATCTATCAGTAAGCCTCATGACTTAACTGTTACATGGCAAAAAAGACAAATTTCACCATGTAAAATTGCATAAGCATGTGTTTTTAACTAACAGATGGATTGCTTTTCTTTTGAGAATATAACGTGTACAAAGTCCTTAGAAAATACTCTTTGGTTCCCTCAAGCTGTAAAGCTAGCTGCTCACCACTCAGGGATGACCTAAACTGGCCATCTGATTACTTATGTTGCTTTGGAGGGAAGACACGGCCAAAACATTGATTAGTTCTCTTTATCCCAAAGACTAATTGAAATTTTTAAAAATAATGAAGTCAGAAAATGTTCTTGGAGTTTCTGTCATGGCGCAGTGGAAACAAATCTGACTGGGAACCATGAGGTTGCGGGTTCGGTCCCTGGCCTTGCTCAGTGGGTTAAGGATCTGGCGTTGCCGTGAGCTGTGGTGTAGGTTGCAGACGTGGCTTGGACCGAGTTGCTGTGGCTCTGGCATAGGCCGGCGGCTACAGCTCTGATTCGGCCCCTAGCCTGGGAACCTCCCTATGCCACAGGAAGCCGCCCTGGAAAAGGCAAAAAGACCAAAAAAAAAAAAAAAGAAAAAAAGAATGTGATGGATTTTCCCCCCAACTTTACTACAGAATTGATGTCTCTAAACTTCTAGGACAAGGTCTACACTTTCAGGAAAAATTCCAAAATATTTCAAAGCAGAAATTAAACTAAATGAAAATGGGCAAGTGTGAAAATGCACATGCCACTGTCTGAAGATACAATTCAAAATTTGTGATCCATGGCATGGTGAGTTTTTAAAATGGCACAGATGAAGCACATTATTCAGTCAATTAAGGTTGTAAAGAGGCCTGCTCCAGATCCTTTGAGCTCCTGTCTATAAAGTTTACATTTTAATTGGTCAAAGTCAGCCTAGTGCACACTTCCAGGCAGCCTGACTGGTGAATGGTCTTTGATGAAACATTTCTCTAGGCACCTGGAACAATGCAGAGTGCTTAGGAGGCCCTCGATAAAAATTATTGGAAAACTGAATAAATGTGATTCAAACATGGAGAAGTAGTGGAAATAAGATTGCCAGATACTGCAGGTGAATTTGGGCAGACAGTCCCATACCCTTGCTATGCTGTTGCCCTCTGTATAGCTGCATTCATACTCTGCCGTGAATGGTTAGCAGTTTTTACATGTGAGCAAACCTTGTCCTACCCCACCTTGCAGGATCCTTTAAGTCAGGGCCATTTTCAGGCCTCCCCCCATTTCTGGCCACACCCAACCAGTCGGGGAGAAGAGCTGGCACCCCTCTGCATGCCAGGTTAAGTTCTGCCCTCTGCCCAGCTGTTATGCACCCATCTTGAATCTCTCCATGGTCCTGTGATGGGGGCTGAAAGGGGAAAAGAGTCTAGGAAAAGAAAAAAAGGGGTGAGGGAGAGAGTATATTATCAAATGAGAGGAAGCAAATAGGTCAGAATAGGTGGACTAAGGGGAAAAAAGTTATCTGTGCATTAAAATACAGCAAAATGAAAATTTTTAATTTTTCTCAGTAGTTCAGAAAACATATTATTGGGAATCACTGTTCTTCCAGAGGTGAGAGCAGCAACTCACACCAAAAGATTATTTCTTAGTGAGATGAGTTCATGTGAACTTTTAAAACAAATTAAGACCAACATGCGTTAGTAATATATCTTGCAGCCAGAAAACAACAGTCACAACAACAAACCCATTAAAACCCCACCAGCAATATGGTCTGTTTCCATCCACCCATCCTTTTAGCCCCTCGCGTGACAGAGCAACCAGCTGCCCAGAGGAAAGGACTCTGGGGAGTGGGTAACTTCTTTCCTCACCCCTGGGGATAGCATCACATGGTAGGGGGGCAGGAGGTGGGGGTGCTTGCTGCATTTTCAAGCTTTGCCCTGCTTATCTGGTCCAGCTCTTTGGCAAAGAGAAGGACACCAACCGGGACCTCTCAGTCCCTCGACTCAGCACAAAGCCTCCTTAGATTAGTGCCCAAACTAATTTTTATGACATGTCATTCCAGTAAGGGCACTGCTGCATTTCACAGATGGGCTTCTCTCAGATAGGGACTGTTGATTGGCCGAGTTGGGATCTGGCTGGATTAGGGAAATTTAAGCTGACAGCTGGTCTTTTTGCATGAGAGCATAAAGCCCTTGTTGTTGGAGGAAGCAATGGGGGCTGGTCAGACCCCCTGGCCAAATAGAAGGGTTGCTCTTTGCAGTGGCCAACACTTCCCAAGCTAAGATGACTTTTTAAAAATAAGGATTGTATAGATACAGTTATGCTATACATGCCTAAATGATCTCAGGCCCTGCCTAAAAGACCAAAGCAGACACACACACACACACACACAAAAACAGCTCTATGGAACATGGTGTGGGAGCACAGAAACAATCTAAAGAAGCTCACTTCTAGTGGAAACCCTCAAGTCCTAATCACAAGGAACCTGGCTTCCCTGGAGCAATGAGTCACCTCTAAGTCTTTCCTAGAAGATTCATCGCACTGTCAGTGGATATTGAGCAGGGATTTAAAAGCTTTATTTCCCCAAGGGAAGATGTAGAAATATTTGAGAGTGAGAATAAAAATACTAATATAAGCATGTGTGTGTATGTGTGCACATGTGCATGCATTTTCGTGAACATGTGCCAGGCATTGCATTAAGCACTTTAAGTGCATTAACTCATCCAATCCTCACAGCCACACTATGAGATGGGTACTGTTAGTCTCTTTATATGGAGGGAAAACAGGTTGAGAGAGATTAGCTAGCCTGTGGGCTACTCTGAGAGCCCAACCTGCATTAATAACAGTGTTTTCCAAACTACAGGTCACAATCCATTAAAGATTATAAAATCCATTTAGTGAGTGGCAACGAGGCTTCAGAAAACAGAATAGAAAAGAAATCAGTGCATATAGTGAAAGTAAGAATAGCTTCATTATCCTTTCAATTCAGTTATATATGACCTTCATGTTGTCAGTTATAAAACAAAATATAGTAGTAGACTGATATCTAACACCATAGGTCAGTTTTGCCTGTTTTTGGAACTTTGTGTAAATGGATTGGGGGATGTAGCTTGTATTCTTTTGGGTCTTTGTATCTGGCTCCTTTTGCTCAATGCTGTTTTTGAGAGAACCATCAATGTGGCTGTAGTTTGCTCATATGCATTATTGTATGGTATACAGGACACATATTATATATTGTACTACCACAGACAACTTTTTAAACCAGTTTGCTGTGGATGAAATTTGGGTTGTTTCTACTTTTTTGATATGATAGATAGTATTGCTATGACCTTTCTAGTATGTGTCTTTTGGTAGACATACGTACACATTCCCATGGGTATATACCTAGGGGTAGAATTGCTGAGTCCCTGGGTACTTGGAATTTCAACCTTAGTAGGTACCACCAAACAGTTTTTTCAAGGTGGTTGTGCCAATTTAACTTTTTGTTGTAGTGAATTATGGTCAAAGAAGGTTGAAAGATACTGATTTGTGATTTCTATGGAGAAGTGCTTTCTTTGGGGTACAAATACAGAAATGTTTATGTATACATACATCTACCACCTGATCCTCTATTCCTTCCTCTCTGACACTCCATTTATAAACCTGAACAAGGCCAAGGAGGTGGGCCTTGAAGGGAGGAAATGTAGTTTCTGAAACAACTTCAGAGCAGAACAGAAGGAATGTGCCTATTGGATGTGAAATAGCTGGTTGCCCAGTAACAGGTCCTACTCTCTATGACCAGAAGGAACCCCCTCAACAGTCCTGTGACACTCCCTCCGTTAGACAGCTCTTGGCCAGCTGGGGCACGAAGGAGACCACCCTGGTCCCCTGGCTATTGCCTAGCTTTCTGAAGCCCGCCTGGTCTATTAGAACATCTGCTTCCCTGTAGCCCTCTCTTTCCAGAAGCAAGACCTAAGATAGGAGAGACAGCTGTCTGCAGTCTACCTGGAAGACAGAGCAATGAGTTTTTTAATATTTATTAATGAAACAAAAGAGATACTGAACCTGTAACCCCAGTAAGGACTGTCCACAAAGAGGGAGAGTCAAGAGAAAACATCTGTAACTCATACTGCCCAGGGATCTGAGTTGTGGAGACTGCCTCTGGCTTTTTTATGATACCAGTGATGAGCACGTGCAATATCATTCTCTATCCAGAACAGCCTCCCACGGGCACAGGGACAGCCCATGATGTGCTTTCTAAAGGTCCTGCTTTTACTTCCCTCTCCAACAGAAACATCGAGGGTATGCCTGCCTTACCTTGCTAAGTGCCCACACTCAAGAGTTGCTTATAGGGGCAGGTTCTTCTGTGTCCCCGTATTTTGCCTCAAGTTTTCTCAGTGAGCCCACAGAGAGCCTGAGAAGAAGGAGGTGCAGGGCCACTGCGTGTGGTGCAGAGCTTGTGGCCTGAAGGGATATATTTGGGCTGCTTCTGTCAACCTGAGTCTTGCCAGATCTGGCCCTTAATTCTAATATCTACAGAATCTCCCAATGGATGGAATAGATCTGATTCCTCCCCTTCTCCCAGAAACTGTGCACTTATCCCCTTCTCTACTACACCTCTGTACTTAGAAGCTGCCTCCAGCCATGGAGAGGAGTAATCTTTCTGCAGGGCATGGCACATCACTGGTAGTAAAATGAGACTATTTAGAAACTTGACTTAAGATCAATAGACCCACTTAAGATCACATGTGGCTCCAAGCACTTGAAACCTGGCCAGTCCAAACTGAGACGTACTGGAGGTGTAAAAGTGGATTTCAAAGAATTAGTTCAAAAATGTCAGATATCTCAGTGTTCCTACTATGGCGCAGTGGGTTAAGGTTCTAGTATTGCTGCAGCTGAAGCATAGGTTATAGCTGTGGCTCGGATTCAGTTCCTGGCCTGGGAACTTTTAAATGCCATGGATGCAGCCATTAAAAAAAAAAAGAAAGTCAAATATCTCATTGATTTTTGTATTGTTATATGCTTAAATAGTAATATTTGGGATACATGAAAATAAAAATTTTATTAAAATTAATTTCATCTATTTCTGTTTACTTTTTGAATGTGGTTACAGATCATTTCAAATTATATACGTGCATCACATTATTCCTTTTAAATAATGCTACTCTAAAGTCAGACCAACCGGGCTCAAGCTAAGTGCTTAACTTCTTTGCACCTCAGTTCCCTCCTCTGTAAAATAGGAATATTGATTACTTCCTTGCTATTGTTGTTAGGAATAAATGTGTTCATATACATAATATGTGGAAAACAGTGAATGAAATAAATGTTCCCTAAATGTTAGTATTACTCTTCTTCACATCATCCCTGATCCTCTATGAGAGAGAAAAAAACACAACAAAACAAAACAAAACTTGACCTCTTCAATAGTTCTCCTCACATCTCCAGGGAAGCCCAGAGTAGCCAGCTTCAATCAACTCAGATAGTCAGTCATCTGCACTTCTGAGATGCTTACAAGATTAGTGATTGTATGTCTGGGAATGCCTGTCCTTTGGTGTAGGTGCCATACACAGGCAGGGTTCATGCTGCCCTTTATATGAACTAGATCCTGACCCATACTCTTTTGATTAAACCAGATTGTGTCCTATTCTCCCATTCCAGAGAATACTGGGAAGAATTTTCCCTATGGTGCCAACTGGGCCACCGACGAATAACTGCTCTGGAAGTAACGCTCCCACCCCCCATTTCTAGTTAAAATGATTACTACCAGTGTTTTTAATTTATCAGCATACAGAGGTCTTAAGTAATGATTAAATTTGGAAATGGATATACACATTAAGAATGAAATTAGAATCATCTGGAACCTAAGAATATTTAATCTAAATCTTGAGCTTACATATAATAGCCTGTTATGGATTTCTTTTCCCCCCTGAACTGTATTTAAGACCCTTGCTTTGGGCTACAATGGTGCCTGTTGTTCTCAACTCATTGAAAAGCAAGTTCTGATCTTTTCCTTTTAAAGTATTCTGTTTCCAAATGCTTGTCTTACTTAAAAACGAGAGAAAGAGAGAGCATATCCTGGTACAATGAATTGGAGGCTGCATTTTTTTTTTCTGGTTAATAGCACATTATTTACTTTCTAGATGTGTAAATGAATAATGAGTCTCTTGGGGGGAAGACAGTATTGAAGAGCAAAGAAATTCCATGGATGAGATCCATAGAATTTTAAAAAATGGTTATAACTCATGCTTTCAGCTAGTAATAGTAAGGGTTTTATTGAAGGATAAGAACGCTGAATTGAATTACACAACTGGGAAAAAAATACATTTCCATAATTCACTTTGAATTACAGAGGTTTTATTTCTATGTTCTGTTGTTCTGGCTTTGAAAAAAATTAAATTATAAGGAGAATGATTCTGTAAAGAAGGCAAAGTTCTTTTCTACGAGATTTATAAAGCTGGATTGTGGTTTTGGTTTTTTTTTTTTTCTTCTACTCTGGGCATCACAAATTGCTTCTATGATCCTGGTAAAACATCTCCGGAGGCTTATTAGCAACAGACATAGCTAATTCACATGACCAGGGAATGTGGTGCCTTCCCTGGGTTCCGAGCCCTTTAATCCTGGGCAGGACCCACATTTCTATGTGCCCTCTAAGCCAATAAATACTTATTAGAGATCCAGTTACTTTAGATCTGTACCAAAAGGCAAAGCTAGACAAGGAATAGTGAATTGGACACTGTGCTTAAAACTTTAAAAAATTAAAATGTCTATGACAGCTCAAAAAATGGTGTCATTTATGCAGAATTTCAAAGGAGAGATTAAGGAAGACCTAAGGGAAATGAAGACAGATTTGAGGCATGACATAATTGGAGGTAGAGACCTTTTCAGGTCCCATCCAAGTTTATAGCTTTACCATGACTGATGTAGTGCCATTATCTTTATGATTCTTTGGTGCCACATAAATTTAACTTCATCACCCTAGACTCAGATATTTTGCCTCTAAAGAAATGTAATGGTTCATACATGAGTCCTGGGTCATATAATGTTAAAATTATGTGTGAGGTAATATTAAACTGTAAATAGAAACTGTAAAAGCATCATTTCTGCTTGGATTTTTTTTTTTTTTGCTTGTTTATTTGTTTGTTTTGGTGGCTCTATGCATACTATATGGAAGTTCCAGGCGAAGGATTGAGTCCAAGCTGCAGCTTTGACCTACTTTGCAGCTGTGACAATGACGGAAACTTTAACTCTCTGTGCTGGGCTAGTGATCCGACTCGCACCTCTGCAGTAACCCAAGCTGCTGCAGTCAGATTCCTAACCCACTGTGCCACAGCAGGAACTCCTTTTGGATGGTTTTTGAAAATCAGAACATCTTTATTTCAGTAAATTATTAAAGAAATAAATTGTGGTATCTCTATTGACAAAATAGAGAACAATACCATTGTTGGAATTTCTGCCTGATGTAACAAGTAACCCACAGGGACTGAAATAATTTTGGGGTAGTCCCTTGGGTATAGGCCCCCATTCTGTCACCCCCACAATTTCTCACCTCTGTCCTCTCCAGTGTAGGAGGCATGCTTATCAAGTTTAAGCTGGCACAAAACTCGGAGGGATAAGAACTAAGCTAAATAAGAAAATCAAGGTGGTTTTTGTTTTTTGAGGCGGGAGCAGGGTTGCTGGGGGTAGGGGGATTACAAAACTCCCTTGAACAAATATAAATGTGAAAACACTTAGAAAGCCACCCGTACAAGTACCTGTTGAGGGCAATCTGTGAGCCCAATAGTCATGATGCATTTGAATTAATACAAGAATAAAATACTAGTGGGGTAGTAAGACTCTCATGTATTTTTGTACTTATACTACATCTGGAGTGTAATTTTCCTTTTTGGGCACCAGATTTTATAAAACACAAAATGAAGTATGCTCAAAAGGAGATTATTAAAATATTGTATGAGGAACAGAAAGAAGCAGAAACGAAAGGATTTGGGGTTAGCTTGAGAATTGTCTTCAGATATTCCAAAGGGCATTAAGTTACAGAGACTCTGTGTCTTAGGTCCTATCTGGGAGCAAAGTGTTAACAGGAATACAGCAGGTTCCTAAACACATCCTTTGCATTTCCTTTACTAGCGTACTAGCATTCTGGTTGCCAGTAGCCACATCTGTCTCCCAGGATTGTAAGCTTCAGAAAGGCTAGGGTCTTCTCTTTGACATCCCTGCACCTTGCATCTATTCTCATTGAGATGTTTTAAAGCCTGAAGAGGTTTTATCATATTCAACATTTTGATACCTCTATATCTCACATTACTGTAATTTTTGAAAAAATTTAGATAGTTTTTAAAGTAAGTTTGCTTTTGAAATTATGACTTGCTTACAAGCAGACTATTTGGGAATCTTTGAAAAATGAGAAAAATCTACCAAAAAATTGCTTCTGAATGTAATGAGATTTTTTAATGCCTGCAGTTAATTAAGGTGATATGTTGCTGGTTGACTGCTAATTTAATTAACTATTCATTAGTTTTGTGCCTACACAGGATGTTAATATATATGTATGTATATATAATTGCCACATTTATTATAATATAAATATATTAGGTCTAGTATTTTCATAATTCTTTTTAAACTCATAGGTCTCAGGCACAGTGCTCCCAGTAATGAGTGGAAAAAAGAGCACTGTGTCTGTTACATATTAAGCACTCTAAGTATTTCTTGAATCAGTTAAAATACAGTGATTTATCAAATAGGAAATAGAATTTTCTAGTTCATTTCTCTGCTACAAGTTTGAAAAGCAGAGTTAAAATTGGAGGGGAGGGCAGCAGCTGTTCTTGAATTTCTGGTGGATCTCGTTTACCAAGAAAAGAGACATCCTAATTTGGTTGTTAATTGCAGGTATGATTGTCCCTAAAGCTGTGCCAGGGACATTACATGCTAATCGCAGGAAGTGTACTGTGATCAGAGGAGCAAATACACATTTAGTTCAGAAGTTGAGTCACTGCTTTTCTAAAAAGGGAGGATTCTAAATATACTGAAAGGGGGCAGCTAGTTACTGGATTTTGGGAAGGGTGTCTTTTTGCAGGTCTCTTTTAAAAAAGAAGGCAACAGATTAAGCAGTGGATCAAAATATAAGTGAAAGGCTTGCCCACCAAGTTAAAAAGCAAAAAAGGACTGTACTGAAATAAAAATAGCTCCAACCCAGAGATCAAGAGGACTATTTTGTCCAAGGAAAGAATAGAAGTGGTCCGCTTACACTCCGCCAAGCCACTAGCCTCAAGTGCATCTTTGTGTGATAGCTGAGGGCCTGAAAGGCTTCATTATTAAGAAGTTAATGCTTGACAGCGGCCGTCTCCACCACAGCAGAATTGCCCTCCTTCGAAAGACAGCCTCCTATGAGTCTTGGGATAATTACTCAAATCTCCAAATTATCCTTCAGGGAACAGAATGAGGCATGCAGAATCAAAAGCAGATTTGTAGCTGAGATTATGAAAAGGGAGTAGGTTCCTTTCCATTTTAAAAAATGATTATTCCTATCAGAGGAACCACAGAGAGGAAAGGGGGAAACAAAAAGAACCAAATCTGCCCCTAGACCAAGTAGGCAGTATGTGGCTAGCAGCCATACAGCCCAAGGGAGAAACCAAATCAGCTCGTGCAAGTACTCACAAGGCAGTTTGCTCTAAATTTCCAAACAAGTCATCCCAAATCAAATTGCTTGAGAAACCTGGGGGGTCCTGAAATGAAGATACCCAAATCCTGATGCTGAAGAATATTTTTACTAGGCACCATTTTCTAAAATAGCTGAATGTAGCCAATCAGTCCACCTACTATCTTTTGAAAATAACAAAGTAATTTTCCCTCCATATAAATACACCATTTATTTCCTAACCCTACTCCTCATTTTAGGAAGTCAGTTCAGGTTTTTGTTTGTCTTTTTAGGACCACATCCACGGCATATGGACGTTCCCAGGCTAGGGGTCTAATCCAAGCTACAGCTGCCGGCCTACACCACAGCCACTGCAACGCCAGATCCGAGCTGCATCTGTGACCTACACCATAGCTCACAGCAGTGCTGGGTCCTTAACCCACTGAGCGAGGCCAGGGATTGAACCTGCAACCTCATGGTTCATAGTCAGATTCGTTTCTTCTGTGCCACAACGGGAACTTCCAATTCACACTAAAAAGTATTTTTGCTCAGAATCGCCACCACCATCAAAACTTTTCATTCCCTCCCCACCCCTGTTTTTTGTCCCCATCAATCATGGCTGTCAAAGGCTCCCAGAACTTTCTAGGGGAATTATTTCTCAAACAGAGGTAGGTCCCTGATCATGTTCTTAAAGGAGGAGGGAGGACCACAAATTATAAGAAAATTTTAAAATTCTTAAATTGATGTTTTTCTTACGATGATGATTTTAAATGTTACTTTTATCAGTTAGAAGTACAGAACTTCCTTCTGCAGTGGTAGTTCACAACTGTAAGGCAGTTTCATAGAAGGCAGTTTCTGTCGTTTAAGTCACTGTTTCTCAAACAAAAGTCTATGGATTTATTCTTAGGGGTATAGGAGAAATGTTTTATTCTTTTAAAATGACTCTTGTTCAAATTTTGAGAAAGTGAGCTACAAGGACATTAATACCTGTTTCACAACCAGCTGATCTTCAGTCTCACCAACACACATCCACAACTCCTGTAGCAGGTTAATCAGGTTAATTTCAAGGACTTCAGGCATTATGTAAAAATTCTTTTTTTTTTTTACTTTAAATGATTTTTATTTTTTCCATTATAGCTGATTTACAGTGTTCTGTCAGTTTTGTACTGTAAAAATTCTCATTAAAATCGGACCAATAGGTGTCTGCTCAGCCCTGAGTTGAATAAACTATACATAAAGTAGCAGCATGATGCTTGGCATAGAATATTAATACTAATGTCATATTTAGAGGTTTTTTTTGGATCTCTTTATCTCCTAATCTTACCTCCTCTCCTCCAAAACAGAACTAGGTCCTATATGTTTCCAGTAGCTGAGAGAATGTAGGAGATGCAGTGGGAAAGTGAACAAAATTTGCCAGGTGCTTAAAAACAATATTGAATTCCCATCAATTTCTCCAGGCTAGTTGGGGCTAACTACTAAATCACTCATAGGGTTTTTTTTCCTTCTTTAGGAGAAGTGTGGTAAAATACATATAAAATTTTACCACTTAAACTATTTTTAGGTGTACAGTTCAGTGGCATTAGTACATTTGCATTGTTGTACACCTCTCACCAGCATTCATCTCCAGAACTTTGCTCATCTTCCCAAACTAAAACGCCATCTGCATTAAACAGTCATTTCCATTGCCCTCTTCCCCAGCCCAGACAACTAGCCTTCTACTTTCTGTCTATCAATCTGACTACTCTATCACAGTCTTTTTTGAATGATGTTCTGATCCTTAGATTTTCCTGAACCAGGAAATTTTTAATGGCCCTTTCCCATGACCTTCTACAGACATGAGAGTTACATAAAGCCAGGTTCTTGGGCACAGACTATTAACACATCTGAAATGTTTCCCCACCATTTCCTCCTGAATTCTTATGTTGGTCCAACCAGAAGGACTGATCTGTGTGCAAGGCTGTGCTGCCTCTAAACAACCCACAAAGGAAGTGCTCTATATGCCAAAACAAAAATGGAGCTGGTTTTCCTCAAGCTTGGAGCAGCTTTTTACAATTGTTCTGCCCTAGAAGCCCTGGTTATGTCAGGTTGCGATTTGATATGTGTGGATTAGAGATCCCAATTGACTTTTCTTAAAGCCTAGGTTTAAAAGGAATCTTCTTGGCCCATGCAAAGCTGAGAACTGGTAAGAATGGCACTATCATGTTCTTTGTTTTTGGAAATGGACCATTGGATGGAGTGCTGTTTGCTGACTGACAGGCAGAGGGCATCTGAAATAGCAGCAGGGATGGCAGGAGTTCATTTTTACTTATTTTTTGCCAATGGTTATTGAAGGTCATCCTGTTCTATGCAAAAATCTGACTTGATAAGACTGGATGACATAATCCTTCTTCATGGTCAACATAGTAATGTATCCAAACCAAGAAGTGAAAAGTCAGTGAAAAGGGAACACAATTTTTATTCTTAATGGACTTTCATTTCTTTTTATATCATCTGGTTGAATGAACACCTTCCAAAGACCCTCCATTTAAACTCCTCTATCCCTATATAACTTTTCTTCTTTGCTCTTCATTTGCATGGGAGGTGACAACCTGGTTTCATCAGTGGAGGGAAGCAGATTGATTTGGGGAGAAACTGAACAGAAAAGGGAAACCATAAAAGAAGCAGAACTATGCATGTCTCCTTTTTCCTTATACATTTTATAAATAATATGTCAACCCATAGGAGAAAAGGGGAAATCCTAGGTGGATAAAATAACTCATTATAAAGAAAACCTTGTAGACTAAGAAATAAGATCTATTTAGTTATGTAAATCCTTGGATTAACCATCAGACATCCATGAAATATATTTTACTTGATCCCAACTTTGCTTTAAGAGCAGTAGAATTGAGTCTAAGCACCTAGTTCCTGCCCTAAGCTTGACTACTATCTTGCTTTGTAATCTTGATCAACTCAAGGAGCTTCTGTGAGCTTCAGCTCCCCTGTGTATGTAACAGAAAAAATAACATCTGTCATCTGTCTGCCTTGAATTAGTATTATGCTACTTTACATATAAGAATTTATTTCCATTTATTCCTTTCCATTCTGTATGCTATTCTTGCCATATATTTTCCTCATATTTATAAACCCCACAACACATTCTTAATATTTTTGCTTTCAAAAACAAAAATATTTATTTGTCTTTCAAACAAATTAAGAGAAAAAACATAACTTATATTTACCCATATAATCATCATTTCTGGCACTTTTCACTCTTTTCTGTAGATCTGAGTTTTCACCTGATATCATTTCCCTTCACCCTGAAGACCTTTTCTTTAGTATCTCTTCATAGTGCGGGTATACTGTGACAAAGTATCTCCGATTTCATGTCTCTGAAAATATCTTCAATTTCACTCTCACCTTTGAATGATATAGTCACTAGATATAAAATTCTGGGTTGATGGGTTTTGTTTTAATTGTTTTATTCTCTGCAGCACTTGAAAGGTATTATTTCATTGTATTCTGAGTCGCATTGTTTGTAAGGAAATGTTAACTCTCATTATATTGCTATCTCCCTGTAGGCAATGTATTTTTTAAATGTTTTCTATATTTTCTCTTTTTCTTTGCTTTTCAACAATTTGACTGTAATATGCTTAGTTTTCATCATGCTATTAGAGAGTTGTTGAGTTTCTTGAATTCTGTTCTTAAATCTGTGGGTTGGTATTTCTCAAAATTTAAAAAATTTTTAGGAGCTCCCATCCTGGCACAGTGGAAATGAATCCAACTAGGAACCATGATATTTTGGGTTCGATCCCTGGCCTCACTCAGTGGGTTAAGGATCCGGCATTGCAGTGAGCTGTGGTGTAAGTTGCAGATGCGGCTCGGATCTGGTGTTGCTGTGGCTGTGGCGTAGGCCAGTGGCTGCAGCTCCGATTCAACCCCTAGCCTGGAAACCTCCATATGCTGTGGGTGTGGCCCTGAAAACACAAAAGACAAAAAAAAAATTTTTCAGCCATTCTTTTAAAAAAAAAAAAGTTTAATTTTTACACAATTTTAAAAGTTACTTTCCATTTACAGTTATTACAAAATATTGATTATATTCGACATGTTTTACAATGCATCCTTGAGCCTATTTTACACCCAATAGTTTGTCTCTCCCAGTTCCCCACCCTTATATTGCCTCTCCCCCACTCCCCAGTGGTAACCACTAGTTTTTTCTCTATGAGTCTGCTTCTATGTTTATGCACTAGTTTGTTGTATTTTTTAGATTTCACTTGTAAGAGTAATATATAAATACAGTATTTATCTTTCTCTGTCTGACTTATTTCATTTAGCATAATGCCCTCCCACGTCCAAGCATGCTATTGCAATCAGCCATTATTTCTTCAACTATTTTTTCGTGTTCAATTATTTGTCTCCACTTTTACTGGGATTCCAATTACAGTATATTGATTCTCTTGATTTTTATTAATGTATACTTGATTTATAATATCGTGCCAATTCCTGCTGTACAGTGAAGTGACCCATATATATATACACACATACACATACATACATACAGTCTTTTTCTTATCTTCCATCATGGGCTAACCAAAGATATTGGATATAGTTCCCTGTGCTATACAGTAGGACCTCATTGCTTATCCATTCTAAATGTAATAGTTTGCATCTACCAACCCCAAACTCCCTGTCCATCCCACTCCCTCACCCCTCCACCTTGGCAATCACAAGTTTATTCTCTATGTCTGTGAGTCTGTTTCTGTTTTGTAGATAGGTTCATTTGTGCCATATTTGATTCCACATATAGGTGATATCATATGGTATTTGTCTTTCTCTTTATGACTTATTTCACTTAGTATGAGAATCTAGTTGCATCCATGTTGCTGCAAATGGCATTATTTCATTCTTTTTATGGCTGAGTAGTATTCCATTGTGTGTGCATACCACATCTTCTTAATTCAGTCATCTGTTGATGGACATTTAGGTTGTTTCCATGTTTTGGCTCTTGCGAATAGTACTGCAGTGAACATAGGGGAGGGTGTGTCTTTTTGAATTATAATTTTGTTCAGATATGCACCTGGAAGTGGGATTGCTGTATCATATGGTAGTTCTATATTTTGTTTTCTGAGGTACCTCTATGCTGTTTTCCATAGTGGTTTTACCAATTTACGCTCCCACCAACAGTGTAGGAGGGTTCCCTTTTCTCCACACCCTCTTCAGCATTTCTTATTTATAGACTTATTAATGATGGCCATTCTGACAGGTGTGAGGTGGTACCTCACTGTAGTTTTGATTTAAGTTGCTCTAACAATTAGTAAAGTTGAGCATCTTTTCATGTGCCTACAGGCTATATATATGTCTTCTTTGGAGAAATGTCAATTGCAGTCTTCTGCCCATTTTTTGATTGGGTTATTTGTTTTGTTGTTGTTGTTGAGTTGAATGAGTTGTTTGTATATTTTGGATATTAAGCCCTTGTTCGTTGCATTTTTTGCAACTATTTTCTCCTATTCCATAGGTTTCCCTTTTTTATGGTTTCCTTTGATGGGCAAAAGCTTGTAATTTTGATTAGGTCCCATTTGTTTTTATTTCTATTGCCTTTGGAGACTGACCTAATAGAAACTTTGTATGGTTTATGTCAGATAATGTTTTGCCTATGTTCTCTTCTAGGAATTTTATGGTGTCATGTCTTATGTTTAAGTCTAAGCCATTTTGAGTTTATTTTTGAGCATGGTGTGAGGGTATGTTCTAGTTTCATTGATTTACATACAGTTGTCCAGTTTTGCCAGCACCACCTGCTGAAGAGACTATTCTTTTCCCATTTTATTTTCTTGCCTCTTTTATCAGAGATTAATTGACCATAGGTGTCTGGGTTTCTTTCTATGTTCTCTATTCTGTTCCATTGATCCAGTGTCACACTGTCTTGATTACTGTAGCTTTGTAATATTGTCTGAAGTCTGGGAGAGTTATACCTTTGTTTTGTTTTTTTTCCCTTCAGGATTGCTTTCGCAATTCTGGATCATTTGTGGGTCCATATAAATTTTTGGATTATTTATTCTAGTTCTGTGAAAAGTGTCATGGGTAATTTGATAGGGATTGCATTAAATCTGTAGATTGCTTTGGTAGCATGGCCATTTTAACAATAATAATCCTTCCAATCCAGGAGCATGGATATCTTTCCATTTCTTTGAATCCTGTTTAATTTCCTCATTAATGTTTTATACTTCTCAACATTTAAGTCTTTCACCTCCTTGGTCAGGTTTATTCCTCAGTTTGTTTGTTTTGTCTTGTTTTGTTGGTATGGTTTTAAAAGTTACTGTTTTTTATATTTCTTTTCTAATATTTAGTTGTTAATACACAGAAATACAACTGATTTCTGAATGTTAATATTGTACCCTGCTACTTTGCTGAATTTGTTGATCAGATGGAGTAGTTTTTATCTGGAGTCCTAAGGGTTTTATATACATAATATCATGTCATTTGCATAGAGTGACAGTTTTACCTTTTCTCTTCCAATTTGGATACTTTTTATTTCTTTCTGTTTATTTTTAAAATTTATTTATTTATTTGTCTGTCTGATTGCTGTGGATAGGACTTTCAACACTATGCTGAATAAATTGGTGAGAGTGGCCATCCTTGTCTTGTTCCACATCTTAGAAGGAAGGCATTTGGCTTTTCTCTGTTGAGTATTATATTGACTGTAGGTTTCACTGATATTCTGTTCTCCAATTATTTTCCTTTTTCATTTTTACTTCCAATTATTTCTGTTGACCAGTTTCCAAGTTTGTTTTCCCTTTCTTGGGCCATATCCCATGTAGAGTTAATTTTATCCAGTGATCTTGGACCTTCAGAGATTTTAATTTTTTGACTCTAGGGTTCCATTTGGTTCTTTTTTATAGTTTCTATTCCTAAAGAGTTTCCATCTCTTTACCCAACATAATTATCTTTTTCAGTAAATGATTGAATACGTTTATAATAATTGTTTTAACTCATTGTCTGATTATTCCAATTACTGTTATCTGCAAGTCTGTTTCTAATAACTGTTTTTCTTGAATATGTGGGGGGTTTTTTTGCTTCTTTATATGTAATGTAATTTTTCATTGATATCTTTGGATATTGTATTTGAAAGTAAGTGGATACCAACGTATAACTTTGTTTTGTTTATTTCTCAAAGAGGGCAAGAGTGTCCTCTGTGGTTGTATTCAGGAGGAGGAGTTGCTAATTCAGATTTCTTCTTGTATTGGGTTGTGCTTGCTTTAGGTCACATGAACTATATTGAGTTCACCTGTGTTAACCCAACTTCCCTCATCTCATCTGCTGACTCTTTGACTTGTCACTTGTTGAGTTGGATTAGGACTAGCTGAAGTTTCAGATGGTTTTAGTTTGCTTTTGCATTAAACTCTTGCAGGGCTCCAGAATGTGCAATTATACAGTTTTGCTCTGCTTACTAGTCATTCCCACAACTGCTCTTTTTCTCAACAAGCCTCTTGATGAGGGGAGTGGCAAGAGGAGAATTGTTGGTCCAAGTGCTCTGTCCTTGCATTTGGGGGAATGCTGTCCTTCTAGCTAGACCACACTGCCCTATAAACTTCACCAATTTCCTTCCATCCATGAAAAGTCCATCTGTCCCAAGATTCTGCCTGGATCCACAGCAGGTACATGCCCAAGATGTGGCAGTTGTCATAGTGGCCCCCAGTTCACCTCTGAAAACTTATGTCTCTTGGAATTGAGATCATCAAGTCTTCGCTGAATCAGTATCTTTTTTCCCCTGCCCTGTAGAAAAATATAATTTTTATTTTGTCTGGATTATTTTGTTACTACTAAAGGGGTGATAGTTTTCAGCATCCTTCTACATCCTGACCAGAAGTAGAAGTCTCAAAAGAAGTAGATTGTTACTTAAACAGATTGCTCTGGAATGGCGCATCACTCTGTGATTTACTCATTTGAGAAGTCTGTCTACTCTCAGCAGGGAGCTATCTTATCTGTGCACAGATTAGAGTATTACCTCAAGCTTTCTCCTATCTGGTTTCTATCTCTGGCTAAAGCTACCTTTTATATCTTTCCATATTTTCCCTTCATCACACCATTCTCTGATTTTTAAAGCAAGATGATGTGCAATAAGTATTGAGGTTTCTCCAATTATAAAAGCCTATGGGAAATCTGCAATGCTGTGTTTCTGCTCTGTCAGAAACAGATGTTTATTGCTGTGTTGGAAAAACAGGCCGACTGTCTGCCTCTCAGGGATACTATACTCTGGGCCTGAAGTCACTCTGAGGGCATCTCACAAAACCTTTCTAGGCCTCAGTCTCCTAGGTTCTTAATATGGGGGTTTGATTAAATGATCTCTAACCATCTTCCAGGTTTAAACTTCAGATATAGATAGCTCCAGAGTCTCTTAGATGAGCTTCAGATGACTGAGTCAATAAATTTGACCACAGTAATACATGTCATTGTCCTTTAAATCATTCAGTTCTGGTTTGGCTGGACCTGAGGCTAGAACTGGCTTGACCTGGTTTTTGACTGGCCAGGTTGTCCCATCCTTAGATTACCTTTTTTCTTCTCTAGTCCTATGGATACAGAATAGGAAGCAGCCTCAAAATCCTGCCAATAAAAGTTCTTGCCAGACCAGGGTCAAAATCAAGAGATATCAATTTTTCTCTTCTGGTTTGAACCTCTTTGTACCAGAAAGCATCGCCATAAATATTCTAGCATCTCTTGAAGACTTAAAAATGTTTTTGTTTAAATAAGCAAAATAATTTTTAACATCATAGTAGTAAAACTATAGTATCCCTATGGTTTAAGATATGGTATAAAAACTTAGATTAAATTTCTCATAAGAGGCTCTTCGTGGAAAGCCAGGGAATAATAATTGTACCCTTAATAGTTCAAGGAATTTGTCATTGTTGCCAATGGCTGTGCTTTCCCACAGACTTCTCTTACTCCCATGAATCTTCAGTTCTGTTGGGACTTGATGAAGTTCTTAAAAATCAAATAACAGTAACTCTTTCAAGGTTACTTAATGAGCTTCAGATTTTTAAAAGCACATGTACACACCTTATCTCAAAGACTGATGACAGCTTTTTTGTGATAGGATACTGAAACTGGCTATGGATCTGGTCCAAAGTGACATTGCTCATGGAATTCAACCAAGTCAGCAAAATCAACGTTCTGATTTGTGCTGGAGTAAGTGTCAATGACTGAAGCAAGCTTTCAGTTAAAATTTGACTGTGGCTTGATTCCTTGCAGAACATGAGATTTTTAGGAGAGATTTTTTGAGTAAAGTAAAATCTCCCAAGGTCAAATATCTGTGGGAAATGATCCTACATTCTTTTGAAGATCACAGTGGACACTAGCATGTTTATTAATGGCTCTTCAATAAAATTATTTACTTTTTTGTTCAGCCCATTCATTCCCCAAATTATTTGGTTATAATAAATATTTTCCTACTTTGAAAGAATTGGAATCCTCTGAGATTAAGTTAACCTGATAAATCCTGAATAGGAAATCATGTGTGGCTGTGAGGCCATGTAGTATTCTTGTAAGACTATCCCATGTGTGAAGGCACTCTTCATTCAAGCACAGGAGAAGACTTGGAATAGCAGAGTGACTCTGTCAGATGGATATATGTCCAAGACATGCTGTGGTTCTGAAAGCTTGCCCCCATCTCTCTTTGACACAATTAACATTGGTGACATAAGCTTGGGGGTTGCATTTTTCTCATACGTATGAATTAATAGAGCCAAAACAAACAAAATTCCAAATGTAAATGAAAAAGCTTATGAGTCCACTGCTGTTCTGTGCCTACAGTTCTATACTTAATCACTCTGTAAGCAGCCATTCCTACCTGAGCTTCCCAGGGGAATAGGAAACCATTTTGTTAACTCTTGGATTCTATAATTCAGGATATATAATTTATGAGCTGTTCCAGAGGCCAAGAACAGAATTATCCCAGCAGAAGATACAGTTCTTTAAGAGCAATGAAATTCCCATCCTTAAGCAAAAGGAAAAAGCAGATATAAAAAGTCTGAGAATCAATTAACAAATACATTAAATGCACATTTACTGAGGTGATGGCTAAAGTTAGTTGGTTTAAGTTGCCTATTGATGTTTTAATGTTTGGATTAGTTGGGTTCTTTCCCATGTCACTCTCTCACAGTTAACCTTGACTCTGTTGTTGACCTAACCTGAGCTTTGCATACTTTCTACATCGGGAAAAGGTTAGGAATTTGTAAAGCAAAGTAAACAGGCCTCTGAGATTGGTTTCTGAAATAGTTACTTTCCTGTTGGGAATTTCAAATCTAAAACAGAACAAGGAGATCAGGCTTATATATGGCAGGCAGCATGTGAGTCTATAAAACAGTTCATGGGCAAAGCACTGAAAAGGAAAATTTTCAGAAATGGAGCCAGTCTGCAGTATTTAAAGGGCTGGTCTCATTCTAACACACATTTCTGGATATATATCTTAAGATGAATTAAACATATATTAACAGGGTATTGAGTTGCTTAGATAAAAGCAATTTACAGAGAAATGATGAAGAGAAAATGGAGAATGTATTTATAAACAGAGTTCTAAAAAATACAAACGATCTTTTTTCAGTCTCCATTAGGTAATTATTTAATAGAAAATTTAACAATGACATAGCCCAAGAATTATTTTAAAAGTATAGAACTTATTTTAACTAATCAGAAAAAAAATTATTTAGTCCTCTGAATGCAGAATACTTTTTTTTCACAAAGACAAAAACAATTAAAATTTGCCTCTTTGCAAACATAGATTGATATTTGAGTACCTAGTTTAGCCTGAGTACAGAGCAAGCTGCTGACAGATTTGCAGGGTAAAATTCATGGGTCCATTGGGGATTGCCTATTTAAATTACAGGCATCCACTTGCTTTGTTTGTACTAGCTATTCTTAATATGCAGGAAGGACAAAATACTATCAGATGATAAATTACCAGACCTTAAATGAAAATAGGTGAAATACTAAAATATGGCACAAATGAACCTATGTACAAAACAGAAACACACTCATAGACATAGAGAACAGACTTATAGTTGTCAAGTGGGGGGGAGGAGGAGGAGGTGGGATGGACTGGGAGTTTGGGGTTTGTAGATGCAAACTGTTACATTTAGAATGGGTAAACAATGAGGTCCTACTGTATAGCACAGGGAACTATATCCAGTCTTTTGGGATGGACCATGATAGAAGATAATGTGAGAAAAAGAATGTGTATGTGTATAACAGGGTCTCTTTGCTGTACAGCAGAAATTGGTACAACATTATAAATCAATTATACTTTTAAAAAATAGGTGAAGTAAATAGTCTAATTCTTTTAAAAAGCACTTCTTCTACAAAATTCTTTTCATGCTTTAACTGATGTCTTTAATTCTACAATTAGAAATATATCACCTTGGGTTAAGACGTTAACCCTTATTAAAAAATAAACAGAAGAGCTATTGCAATATATTAAACCTTTTCTGTCAATTGAAAAGTAGATTAACATATTATAATAAACTCTTTCAACTACTGAAACTCAAGGAGAATGAATTTGCCAGATCCTTTCCTGAATTCAGGCTTTTAAGTGAAGAGTAGTGTGATCCTTAGAAGAGTGAATGCTGAAGAACAATACAAAGGTGAAAATATCTAAAACCATATTTCCAGATACTTTCCAAATATTAATAGTATTTTTCCAGTAGTGCTCATTGTAAATATTAACCCCCCTCATTTAAAAAGGTGACCCTAAAAAGTCTCTGGGGCTGTGTTTGCCTTTTTAGAATATCAGATTGTCAAGTCTTCTGAAATAGAAGCAGTATCCTCACCTAAGAAACACTTTAGATCCCCTTAGCATCACTTAGTGCCTAAGCTTGTCTGTACTTCCCCACACTGCCATTCATTCAACAAACACCTAAGGATGGTAAGATACTTCTGTAGTCCTCCTGCCTGGAATGGGAAGACAATGGGAGAGATAGCTCATTATCAATGCATTACTGTCTTTAATGGCCTCAATGTCTAATCCTCTCTGATTAAAATGTTTGTCTTATCTGTTTTGCTTTGAAAGTGCATTTTAAAGTTAATTAGACTGTGGCTTAAAGAAAAATGCAAAGGTTTTCCTAGAATCCGTTAACAATGAGCGAACAAATATAATTTTAAGGAATCTATTTTGATATTTAATTGTATACAGACTTATCTGTAAATTCAGCTTCATGATGTGTTCTCCCATGTGCATCGTCTGTGAAAAAGTTTTGGAGAGACCACAAGCATTTTCTTGCATGGACCCAGACCCTTCTGAGAAAAAGCCACAACCTCTGGTTCTTCACGTGCAGTGCCAAGTGAGCAAGGTACCAAGGGGTCCTTTTGCTAAGTTTCTTGGTTTAGAATTCATTTGATAAATATGATTCCCATTTATGGAAAGAATTCACAACCAAGCTGAATTTTTTTTATTTTTTTAAATGTCAAAAATCACAGAACTGAGAAGGAGGAGTAAATTTGAAGCCAGGTTACCTGATGAAAAAAATTAGGATTCAGGTAATTACATAACCAGAACCATCCCTTGGGCCCAAAGCTAAAACAGTTTAACATAGCTTTGGTGGAAACCAACATCAGGAGAACTCAGGGCCCCACACTTTCCCATCCAGACTACTGGTCCATGTCCAGCAAAGAGACTTTTGTCCCTGAACATTGCAGGCTGATGGATTCCAATAAGAGCGAGACTAAGTAAATCTAACTGGCAAATACTAAAGTGCTTCAGTGATTTTTTTGAAAATTGATTTTGTGTTATTATAATACCTTGAGTATCCAGGGATTACCTGACTAAAGGTGATCCCTAGACTTGAAGTATTTTTTAAGTTGTATCATGAGATAGAATTCATTAAATTTTATTTCTAAAATTAGGTTATATACCTAATAACGCAATAGGAATCTTATTCTTTATTTCTTCATGGAGCCAAGATATTTTTTAAATTGTTCTTTAGACTGTAATATAGTGATTTGGAAATAAGTTTTTCCAGCATGAATGATCTCTTAAACCAATGTCTGCATGCCACTTTTTTTCAGTTTCCATCATCAATTAGTAATCTCAACTGTAAATTGGTCCTGTTGTTATTCAGAATGTCTTTAAACTAGAAGTGGACTAAAGTAACATGCAGACTAGGGGGAAACAATGATTTTATCCCTAATTTAGAACTTCCATCATCCTCTGTGTCTTCTTCATAACCTGAATCATTCATTTACCACAAATATATAGACCACTGAACAATTGCTGCCTAGAGATGTATGCCTTTTTAACATATAAAGATGACAGAGTTATTAGTGCATCATCAGGATCTAAAATGTATTTTTTCCCCAGCCTTAGTAGTAAACTCACCTGATGCTGTTTTCAAGCTGGCTGCCTAGGCGCCAATTAGAAGCCATAAAAGAGAGAAACTGAGTGATCCATACAACCACCAAGTTCATGACCCTTGACTCGTCCTGGTCCAGTCAAACAGGTTTTCATGGAAAAAAAAAAAAACAAACAAACAAAAACCCCCAAAACCCCCAAAAAACTTTTTATATAGTATCTTTAACTATGGTTTATAGGTAGGTAAATATTAAATTATAAAACCACTAGCTGCATCACCAAATTTAATCAAAGTACTTGCGGTGAACTTTCTCTCTGATTCAGCAGTACCTAATTTCATTTTGTTTTCCAAATTAAAAAAAAACAAAACAAACAAACAAATAAAACTCTCAACCAAAGGGGGAGGGGGAAATCAACCACTTTTTTTTGTTTTGTTTTGTTTTTTTAATATCTGGATAAACCTAGAATAACTTTTCAGATTTCAAGTATTGTACATAGCTGGCTTGATTTCTGTGTGAGTAGGTGTGTGTATACTTTACAGTCCAAGGACCGGGAACTGGAAATGACAGGAGAGAAAGCATTTGTTTCAAGGGTAGACAACCACTACCCTGTGTTACTCTGCTACTGTTCTGCTTGTCCTGTGTTGAGGTCTGGTTCCTGGCACTCCCCTCAACTATGACAAATTGATTCAGCTTCTTAGCCTTTATGTTTCTTGTATCAAAAATCTGTTTCTCTTGCCCATCTTCCTTCACTCTGGTTTGAATTCCTATGTTTCAGCCTGACAGTACATCAGGAAAAATAAAAAGAGTTTACGCTTTTGAAGCTTTGTTGCCTAACTAGGCTTTGTAGACACTGGGCTAATGACATATTCTTTACACATCACTCATAACACAGAATTGTCTCTCCATGAATGGGCACTTGCAAATATTGGTTTTTCCCTAGCATTAACTAAAAGATGCATAGAGTTTCTATGTGACTTATTTTTTTATTTAGGTAAAATTTATATACATAAAATTTATCACTTTAACCATCTGAAAGTATACAATTCTGTGTGTCTTTTAGTACATTCATAACATTGTGCAACCATCATGACTCTCCTGTTCTAGAACATTTTCATCACTCCATAAGGAAACCTCAAGCGCTTTAAGCTATTAACTTGCCATTCCCTTTTTACCCCAGCCCCTGACAACTACTCATCTGCTTTCTGTCTTTATGGACTTGCCTATTCTAAATATTTTATAGCAATGGAATTTATACAACGTGTGACCTTTGTCTCTGTTTGTTTGTTTTCCATGTGCCATAATATTTTAAAGGTGCAACCATGTTGTAGCACATATGGGTATGTCATTCCCTTTTATGGCTTTATAGTATTGTACTATATAGAAATACCATTTTGTGTTTGTCCACTCTTCAGTTGATGGACATTTGGAATGTTTAGACCTTTTGGCTGTTGTGAATAGTGCTGTTGTGAACATATGTGTACAAGTTTTTTTTTTTTTTTGAATATCTGTTTTCAGTTCTTTTTTTATATATACCCAGGGAAGAATTGCTGTGTCACATGGTATTTCTGTGTTAACTTTGAGGAACCTCCAAACTGTTTTCCACAAGCAGCTGTGCTGTTTTACATCCTTACCAGCAATATGTGAGGGTTCCTGTTTCTCTACATCCTCACCAATACTTTGTTAATTTCTATTTTTTCCATTATAGTCATCCTGGTGGATGGTAAAGTGGTATCTTATTGCGCTTTTGACTTGCATTCCCCTAGTGATTAACAATGTTAAGCATTTTTTTCAGTGCTTATTTGACTATTTGTATGTCTTCTTTGGAACAATTGTAGTCAAATTCTTTGCCCATTGTTTTAATTGGGCTTTTGTCCTTTTGTTGTTGAGTTACAAGAATTCTATTGTGGATACTACACCCTTTTTAGATAGGTGATTTTCAAAAATTTTCTCCCATTCTGGGGTTGTCTTTTCACTTTCTTGATCATGTCCTTTGATTCTTCTATGTGGCTTTTATAGAGCTAGCCCTATGTGAAATTTGAGGTGTTTAATGAGATTTCCAGCTCCTTCATTTCTCTTATGTTGTAGTCTCCAAGGGCCAGGAAAAAAAAAAAAAAAAAAAAAAAAGCTTTCTAATAAGTCCATTCACACTACCAGCTTAAATGATAAGGCATAATGACTTATCTTCCTACCAGAGATACTGGCATCTCAGTAGATAAAAAAGAAGCAAAGGAATTCATGAAATTTCAGGTACAGATGTGCATAGTGGGCTGGGAGCATGGAAGCCCTTTCTGTTGCTCCTGAAATCTATTAATATCTCCACTTGTACTTAATATAAAGTTTCTAGTCCTGAGTCTGATGTTTTACAAAAGCCAACAATGTCTTCTCTGAAACTTTCTAAGTTTTTGTGGCCTTTGTTGAGCAGATATCGTGCTAAGCAAATTAATAATTACATCTCAACATGTTCTGCTCTTAAATAGTCTGTGGTTCCATTGCTTTTGAGAAAAAAAAAAAAATGGACCATTTTGTTGAAATTCACCTGTAGGACTGGAAGATCACCTCTGAGCTCTCATCCATATAGTAGCCCTATCTGTCTTCAGACCACCATGACCTCCACTGAACATAACTACATTTTCTTATTCAGTATTCCTGAGTCAGTTTGTTCTGGAGTTGAAATGAATCCATGGTCTCTAAGCCTTCCGTGCCTGCAGGGGCACCCATTTAGGTCTTCTCTGCCATTCCCTGGACACAGTTCTTTATTTTAGCATCATGGATGCTGCTGACAGCTCTAATGATTATGCTTGAAGACAAAACCTAAATTACCCTAATCAGACTGCCCTGAGGCTGGCAGGTATGCACTGCTGTCACAGTGAGTTGGTGGTCTACAATCTGCCATGAATAGAGCTCTTTTTCAGCTGCTCTGGCAGGGCCACCTGCCGTCTGTGCCCCACTTCCTGCCAGGAAGCTCTATGACCTTCAGCGGCCAAAGCCAAGTGATTAGAAAACTGGTAGCATTTGTGCCAGGAGCTCAATCTCTGTGGGTTTTGTTTGCAGCAATAGAAAGTCAGGAAGCTCCAGAAAAGAACTGCAGAGAAGTGTTCCCCTCATCCAAAGATACAGGGAAAAGATTCTGCCTGTAAGAAGGTAATGAAAAAAGCTTGTGGTGAATTTTTTTTCCCAGACTTGTATGAGTAGTATTTGGCCAATAAGTTTCTCAAAATAAACACTTTTTAACTGCTTACCCATTTAGTAATGAAAGGAGAGACAGAAGCCTTTAATAAGATAAGTGTAAAAGTAAAAATCAGTCTCAGTTAGCAATAAATAATTGGAAACTGAAAAATTTTTAAATACTATTAAATAATAATGGGATCATAGGGATAAATCTGACAGACGTGCAAAAATTGCAGAACATTGCTAAGAGAAGTTAAAGATCAAAATAAATGAAGAGATGTATCATGTTCATGCATCACATGATTCAGCATTGTTGAAATGTCAATTGATCCCCCTTAAATGATCTACAGATTCAATGCAGTTCTAATCAAAATTCCAGTAATAATAGAAATTGACTAAAAGTCTACAATTTATGTGAAAGCACAAAGAACCTAGAATAACAAAAGCAACTTTGAAAAAGAACAAAGTTTGAAGGCTAATGTTAACTGATTTCAAGGTTTACAAAGCTACAGTATGAAAATATTTTAGCAGTGGTATAAAGATAAATCAATAGGATAAAATAGAAAGTCCAGATATATGTGCACTCACACATGGAAACTGACTTTAAACAAGAATACAAAGAAAATTCAGTGGAGAAAAGGCAGGATTTCAAATGAAAACTGTTGGAAAAATTAGTTATCCACATGCAAAAATATGGATCATATTTGCTCAGTATACAAAAGTTAACTCAAATAGATCATAGACCTAAAAGTAAAACTTACAAGTACAAAACTTCTAGATGAAAACACAGGGAAAATATTTGTGACTTTGGATTAGGAAAAGATTTTTGGGATATGACACCAGAGATATGATCAATGAAAGAAAATGTGGATAACTTAAACTTCATAAAATTTAGAACTTGTGTCTTTAAAGGCATGAGATAAACAGAGACAAGTTACAAACAGGGAGAAAATATTGAAAATCACCTAATAAAGGATTTATATTAAAAACATATAAAGAACTTTCAAACTCAATAATAAGAAAATAAAGAACAAAACTTCAAAAAAGAAGACTTGAATAGATGATAAATTCTAAAACATTGAAAAAGAAGACCATTATCATAGTCAATGTCAAGACACACCCACACTCAGCCCATCAGTACCATTATCTAGAACAGCTGCAGCAGGAACAGTAACAAGAAGCAGCTGTGATTTCGGGAGAGTTTCCACCCCATCCAATGTTTCACCCAAAGGTCCTCAACTTTTCCAAAGAAGACACAAAGACAGCAGTAAGCACAGGGAAAATGCTCAACATCATTATTCATTAGGAAACTGCAAATTAAAGCCACAGTGAGATACCACTACACACCTATAAGAAGAGCCAAAATTAATTAGACTAGCCATACCAAATATTGATGAGGATGTAGATGAACTGAAACTTTCATACGTTACTGCTAAGAATATAATTTGGTATAACCACTTTAGGTAATAGTTTGGCAGTTCTTTAAAGCTTGCACACCCATGTCAGAGAGAGAGAGATTTGCACACCACGTTCATAGTCGCATTATTCATACGGGCCAAGAGGTAGAAGCAACCAGATGTCCCTGGACAGATGAACAGATAAACCGAGGGTGGCATATATAAACAATGGAATGTTACTCAGCCTTAAAAAGGAAGGAAATTCTGTCACATGCTACAACACAAAAAGGTAATACTATATGATTTCACTCATATGAGATATCTCAAGTAGTCAAATTCATAGAAACAGAAAATAGAATGGTGGTTACCAGGGGTTGTAGGGAGGGAAAAGGAGGCATCATTACTTGATATAAAGTTTCAGATTTGTCAGATGAAAAAGTCTGGAAAACTGTTTCACAACAATGTGAACATACTTAACACTACTGAACTGTACACCTAAAAATGATTAAGATAGTAAATTTTGTGCTGTGTATTTTTTTACCACAATAAGAAAAAAATGCAAAAAAAAAAGTTGAACATATATTTATTATATAAGGCCAACCCACTCCTTGGTATTTACAGGTGAAAAGAGAGCATATGTCCATACAAAGACATATATACAAACATTCATAGGAGCCCTATTTGTAAGAGCCAGAAACCAGAAATGACCTAAATATCTATGAACAGCTGGATGGATACACAAATTTTGGTGTAAATATAAGGGTTTATTTCTGGACCCTCAATCCTGTTCCATTGAGTTATAAGTCACCCTGATTTGATTACTGTAGCCTTGTAGTAAATTTTGAAATTGAGAAATGTGAGTTCTCCAAATTTTCTCTTCTTTTTCAAGATTGCTACCAGTTCTGGGGTTATATTCAATCTGTGTATGAATATATCACCAAAGAAAGAAACTTCCAACAGTCTCCCAGAAACCTCTCTAAATAAACACATCCTTTCACATCTGATCATTTTTCTAATACAAGCCATTTTCTTTACTTTGTCCCTTAACTCTGATGAATTCCCTTCATGGACTTAAAGAACTTTCTTAAATTGACTTTTAGCTTTCTTGTTTGACATGATTTATCTCAGTTACTTTCATATTTCATTAAAAACCTAGCCTTTCACTTTTAGTCATTTTCAAGTTCCCCTTGGAATCTGCCACAATAGGTCAGAAAAGATGTTTGGACATGGTTCTGAAACCTGGGTCCAGTGTTTTTCTTTCTCTCCTGTGTCGCTTGGATTGGAGACCTTCAAAGACAAGGATACTGTGAAAAGAGGTATAGCAGGTCCAGCTCAGATGGTGCTGTGTTACCCGAGCATCCTGAGGGTCCCATACTTATGTGTGCTGACGCTGGCCTTGCACAGGCTTGCTGTGTCTTCCTAGAGAAGCCTCTTGACAGCTTGAGTCCTTGAAAGTCACTGGCCTGCCAAGGGAAATGGTTAGAGCAGGAGACCTGGACCCATGGAGTAAAACTTGCCCTTCCTTCATCCATAGGGTGCAGTATGGGCAGAGAGCCCAAGACAGGGCAGAGTGCCTGATCAGGAGGCTGGAGCAGCAGGGAGGCAAGCCCAGAGGGGAGGGCTGCCAGGAGCTGCAAGGACAGAAAATTAGCCCTTGTGAAGCAAGTCTCCTCCCCTGACTCTTCTATGTTGGATTCCAACCCAAGCCAGGAAGCAATTGTATAGAAATGGGAGGGCTTGTTGTTGGCTGGAGGTCACCCAAAATAGAAGTTTCAAGAAGGCTAATATACAAGGAGTGATGATGAAGTCCAAAACATTTTAATAGAGGGCCATTATCATCGTCAGTGTCAGGAAAGAACACACCCACACTCAGCCTGGTAGTACCATTGTCTAGAACAGCTGCAGTAGGAACAGTAACAACAGCTCTGACTCTGGGAGAGTTTCCATCCCATCCATTGTTTCACCTCAAGGTCCTCACCCTTCCCAACCCAGAATTGCTCTCATCCTTACTCTTAGCCTTAAGGAGGGGAATTGCAGCCCAGGCCAAGGCTGCTAGCTTTACTCAGGGCAGACTTACTCTGAGCCATCTGAAATATGGGTTGTTTTCTTTCCCTGAAGCTGTTTTCCTGCTGGGTGTCTGTAGTTCCACTACAGCCATATCTGCTGATCCTATGCCAACCTTGGGGGCATGTCTTCTGTATTCTGGACCAGTTGGCCCCAAGCAGAACTCAAGAGCTGTTTTAAGTCAGTGCCTGTCCTGCTGCCCACTACTTTTCCCTTTTTAGGGCCTCAGTTTCCTCAATGAAGAGATTGGCCTAAGTTGGTTGTGAAGTTCTTTGCAGATCATGTGTCCCATGACATTCGGAAGTGTCTGGTTTGGCATCTAGTGCAGTTATTATCTGGCTACTCCAAGAGGCTTGAATCTGAGCTTCTGGCCAGTCCCCACTTTCCCTTCAAAACTTGTGTCATCTTGTGTACTCTTTCTTTCAGGATCTTACTCAAACTGTTCCTGTTACCTCATATCTCTGTTTTCTCCATCCTGTGGTATATATCAGTGGGTTACCCAAACAAGAAGAAAATCAATATAAAAAATGTTGCGTTTTTGAGAATTATGTCTTTGAGCACCATGCACCTACATTATGATCAGAGTGCTTCATTGAGTGAATAGCAATAACTTAAAAATACTTAAAAAAATCCAGATGGATTTACTTGGGTATTTATTATGGACTTTCAGAATACTTACCCCCAAAATCTCAATGGTGGCTTCTTAAACAGGGAAGTTTTAACATGAGCTGAGAATTCAGAAAAGAAGTTGAAGTGAATTTACCGTTAGTGAAATGCAATATTCTACAATACTCGGTGCACTTCTAGTCCAAGAACTAGCACTGCAGACTGAAAATGGAGAGTGGTCTGTAGTCATGCAACTTCCAAGAAATACTAGGTTTAAGAAGTAAGACGCAGGAGGAGATCCCATCATGGCACAGTGGAAACGAATCCAACTAGGAACCATGAGGTTGTGGGTTCAATCCCTGGCCTCACTCAGGGGGTTAAGGATCTAGCGTTGTCATGAGCTGTGGTGTAGGTTGAAGATGTGGCTCAGATCTGGCGTTGCTGTGGCTGTGGCGTAGGCCAGCAGCTATAGCTCCAATTCCACCCCTAGCTTGGGAGCCTCCATATGCCGCAGGTGCAGCCCTAAAAAGACAAAAGACAAAAATAAAAAAAAAATAAAAGGAGCAAAGGTAAGCTGAGAAAGGAATAATGGTGAAGGATGAGGGAGGGAAAGCTTATAATGCTCTATTACCTCTATGTTTCCATGTTAGAAACAACCTGCTGTTCTTTATTTCATTAATCTTGTTAAATATTTCTGAGAGCAGTCCAGAATGTCAGTGTTCTAAGCACTTTGAATATAGCTGCAAAGAAGTAAACAAAAATTCCTCCTCTCATTGATGAAGCATTCTAATTGAGGGAGGGAGAGAAGAAATACAACACATAAATAAAATACATAGTATGGAGGAAATGCAGCAGGAACAAGGTATAGGGAATGTTGAGGACATTGTCATTTTAGGTAGCTTCTTCAGAGTAGGCCGAAATGTGACTGTGACAGATGAGTAAATTGCCGAGAGAGGTGATGGAATGAGTTGTGTGGACATTTGGAATAAGTATCCAGATAGAGGAAACTGCAAGTGCAAAGGCCCTGAGGCAGAAGCATGATTACATTTGAGGATTAACATTCAAGGAGACTAGTGTGGCTAGGTCAGGGCATAGGGAATCAAGGAGGATCCTGGTAGTAGATGTGGACAAAGAAATAAAGAACCAGTTTGTATAGTGTCTTAAAAGCTTTTCAAAGTTCTTGGTTTCTACTGATGAAATAAGGGGCCTCTGAGGGTTTTAAGTGGAGAAATGATGTACTCTGACTTAGCATTTAACAGGATGTCTCTGGCTGCAAGATCAGAGATTGACTGAAGGGAGCAAGAGCAGAAAGATCAATGGTGAGGCTGTTGTAAAACTGCAAGCAAGAGAGAGACTTGGAGCAGGGAAAGGCAATGAATGTGGCCAGATGTGTTTAGATGTGGGGTACATTTATATGGTGTAGCTGACCTGTCTTAGCATTAGCATTGACAGCTAAATTAGACAAGCAGTAATTGAAAGAGAAGAATCAAGGATGCCTTCAAAGTCTGTAATGTGAGCAGCTGAGGTGGTTAAACCTCTGGTAGGAGCAGGTTTGGGGAAGGGAAGGATCAGAAGGTCAGTTTTGGACTTTAAATCCAAAACATCTTTTAAACTTCCAAGTGCAGATTTTCAATAGCAATTAGGTATGTGGGCCAGTTCCTGCAAGGAATGAAAAAACTGTTTGTTGAAAGTCATCTTATGATGAGAGACTATACATGAAAATTAGAAGTTGAGTGTTAAAAAAAGGTATTAATTTCTCAGTGACTCCCTTAATCACTCACACATTCATTCATTCATTCATTTAATATCCATGTTGCCCAGTCTCTTCACGGGGTCACTTTCAAACAAGCACAGGTCAGCAGCCAAAACTAAGCTTAAAAGTGAACCAGTCTGTTGGAGAACAGACTCATGGTTGCCAAGGGGGAAGGGGAGGGAATGGGGTGGACTGGGATCTCGGGTTGATAGATGCAAACTACTGCCTTTGGAATGGATAAGCAATGAGATCCTTCTATACAGCACTGGGAACTATATCTAGTCACTTATGATGGAGCATGGTGGAGGATAATGTGAGAAGAAGAATGTATATACATGTGTGTGTGACTGCATCACATTTGCTGTACAGTAGAAAATTGACAGAACACTGTAAATCAGCTATAATGGGAAAAAATCATATAAAAAATAAAAAAGATAAAAAATGAACCAGTCTGTAGTTTTGACTAGAGAAGCACTCCCAAGAGATCCAAACAGCACCCCCACCCCCAGCAGATTTCCTGTCTTGCTTGTAAGGAGGGGAACACCTGGAAAATGAGCTCTTCTTTCTCACACAGAGACCTCCTGGGGAGCAAAATTCCCCACTTTATTATATGATATGGTGATAAAGAGAGGCATTGAACCAATATTTACAAGTCGCTCAGAATGGCTGTGGAGATATGCAAGGAGTTAGGCTCTAAAACAGAGGTTCTTAACACTGGCTACACATTAACAGCACCTGGGGATATTTTTTAAAGTACCAATGTCCATACCCACCCTAGATAATCATATTTAATTGATCCAAAGTAAGCCCAGTTATTAGTAGTTTTTAGAAACTCCTCTAAGTGGTTCTAATGTGTAGCTAGGGTTAAGAATGAATGGTCTCACCAAAAACCCCAACCTCATCTATCTGTTCAGCTGCTGAAATGCAGTGATTTTAAGTTGACCTTGAAGTAATAGTGAACTAGATGAAGGGGGCACTAGAAAGGTGGAATGAGGAAGTATTCCAAGCAAGAGGTATAGCCATAAAAGGCATGCTAATAAAAATTCTGGCTTTAGAAAGCCAAGAGCAGCCTCTATAACCATTTTAGCCAGTCTTTAGGATGGAACAGTTATGCCCAAAAGGAGAACATTTACTCCCTGATTTTCTACAAAGTCGTATGAGAAATGATCTAAAGAAAATACACCATTAAATAGAGCTGGCACTGCTGTGGGAATTATTGGGTACGTAGATAACAAAAGGAATAGTAGATCTTTTCACTTTCCTGGTGGGTAGACATTTAGTTAGCAGTTTTACACGTTAACTACTCTGTTTGTGACTAGCTTATCCATTCCCTGGGAACACTTAGAAAGAGTACCAATGACTATAATTCTACCTGGGATTTATGGATTTTCAGAGACAAAGCTAAGATCCTCCTGGGAGAGTTTACTAGAACTATCACATAAAATGTGTTCATCCTGAACAGTCATCCCATTTGGCAAGAAAAAAAAAAGAGAGAAAATGTCATGTCAAAAAAAAAAAAAGCAGAATTTGACCCTAGGTTACTAAAAATCTACAGGAAAGAATGGTCTTTATTGCACTTACCCACATCTTCTGAGGAACAAGGACCATATCTTACTCTTCATTTTAACTCTCCCAACCTCAGAGCAATGCTTTGTCTACAATAATCATGTCTGGGGCCCAGTCTCACATCTTCCTTCCCCTAGTTCTTAATGGTATTTTTTTATCTTTAGTTCTTGTCATTATTTTTTAATTGCTATTGGTTTGTGGGAATTAAGTTGGGGATTAACAGATCTTTTTTCTGAGCATAAAGACTTTATGGTCTTTCCAAATGATTTCTTTCTACACAATATATGTCCTTCTTTTGCTGATGACAAAAACGATGTTTACCAGGAAATATTTGTCTTCTCACATGCCTATGGCAATCATCCTGGAAATAGAAGTTAGGATGACCTTAAATCCTTGTACCATATTGTGTCTTTTCTTCAACTGCATATGGTTTGGGGGAACAAGGGAGAGGAAGATGAAAGTTGTTAAAATAACGTGAACTTGGGGTAAACTTTCCAATATAAACATCTTTTGAATTTTTCCTACACTCTGAAATAAATTATTTGAAACAAATTACTCTGTTATAACAAGTTATAGTTTAACCAGGACAAAGAGAAGAGATTTATTTTCAAATCAAAGCAGAAACTTGGGGCCATAAACAAATTAGAAATGTTCAGTGCTCTTCAGAACCCTGCTGATTCCACTTCTTTGAATTCATGTAATCAGTACAATGTATATATTGAATTCATATAATCAATATATTTTAAATAAATTTGCCTTTGTATATACCCATGTGCAAGCATTAACTTCTGATCAGTTGCCTTGAGGTAGGAAGGAGATATCAATGGAGCTGCTTTCACTGGAAAATATTTTCAGAGTAGCTTTGCTTTGGAAGTAGAGAAAGAGAAATAGTCTATTCTTATATTTTGTAAATATTTGGATACCTATTATAGAAAAGATATAGTGCTAGAGATTAAGAATAATAAACAAGACATGATTCCTGCCCTTGAAGAGCTCATATATGAGTGAGATTATAGAGGATGCGTAGGAGCTAGCCAGAAGAAAGAAGGGTATTCCAGATGATGGAAGCATCATTTTCTTTCTTTACCTTTTTTTGTTTGTTTGTTTGAAACGTAATCTTCAATGGCACAGAAATGTGAAGAGCTCTAGAAAGTTCCAGGAATAAAGTTTTTAGAATAATTGGAATATATGACTCCTGCCAGAAAAGATGGTAGTTGAGTCTTGGATGATAAATGGAGAGGTAGCAGAGCATAGTAGCTGACAGCACAGAGGCTGGCCTGGGTCCAAACCCAGCTTCCTTCATTGACTAGCCACTTAATCTCTGTGCACCTTTAAAATGGAGATGGTGATGATATCTCATGGGCCTAAGAAAAGTGCCTGGTATGGTTTACCAAGCTAAGGTGACAGAAGTTTATCCTGAGATGAGGCTTTACCAATGCTAAAATGGTATCAGTGATAAGGAGAAGAAACATCACTTGAGAGAGATGTTTCTCAGGTGTTTCTGAAAGGCTGGTCAGGTGATTGGATTGGCTGAGTGAGGAGAAAACAGGAAGGAAGAGGTCAAGAATGGCAATCATGTTTCCAACTAGAGAAACCCTAGATGATAGGGCCTATGATCAAGATCAGAATATAGGACATGGAGATTTATTTTGGTCATGTTGTGTTTAAGCTTCCCACGTAACAACCAGATAGTGGCCTCTGTTAGGCAATTAGTGAAGAAAGAAAATGTATGGAGTTTGGGAAATAAAATGGATTTGCCCTTTGTCAGTTTAGAAATGCTAACTGAAGTCAAAGAGGAACTTTATTTATTTATTTTTTTTCAAAGAGGAACTTTAAAGTGAGAATATGTAGAGCATGTTTTCTCAGTCTTGGTGCTTAGTACATTTGGGAATGGAGAATTAATTCTTTGTCATGGTGGAGGGTAGGGCGTTCTGTACTTTCTAGGATGTTTAACAGCATCCCTGGCCTCTACACACTTGATGCCAATGGCACTTTTCCCCTTAACTAAGACAACCAAGACTGTCTCCACATACCACCAAAGGCCCCCCAGGAGTTGGTTGGGTGGGTGGTATTAGCTCCCTGTTGGGAACTGAGGGTATAGATTAATGATGATAGAGAAACTTCGGCAGATTATACACATGCTGAGCCTCAGTGTCTCAATACATTAATGCAAATAATTATAGCAATAGCACAGATGATGTTGTGAGACACATTCTGAAACAGTCAAGTGACAAGCAAACGGTCCTTAACACGATTAGCCGAAGTTTAAAAATCTATATGTGAAATAGGTGAAATGGTATTTTTGAGCTCCCTTCTCATTAAGGGACTGGTTTTGATCATCACAAAAGATACTTATCCATCTTCACAAGTGTCAGAAGTCCCTCCTCACATCACAGGGAAACGCTTGATTTCACATGGCCAAGCAGAGGACTGAAAATCTTACCCTGTTTTCACACAAGGACCCACTGGCTGGATGAAGCATTTCAAGTCCCCCAGTATTCTCACTTTCTCTGTTCTTTCTGATGCTCCTCTACCCCCCAGTGGAGAAAACCGATACGAATGTCAAATAACATATTCATGGCTGCTCATGAGTCTTAGTTGTCACAGTTGCTGAACATGAGCTCTAGAGTATCATATATTTTGGTATTACTTCAAAACATTTTTTTAAAAGGCAAACAAAAACAAAGTCAGACTCTAGGTCCTGGTTTTCAACAGCAGTAAATAAATCCTTGTATTCTCTTTTGTGTTAGGCCCTTTTACCACATATATTCAAGCTGCATCTCAAAGGAGGTGCCTAGGCACCACATGGCTTCTGTAAATTAAATGCACTTGCTCTAGAAAGTGGCATAATCTCTATCTAGAAACTATTCCCCCATAGCCTTTTGCCTTGAGGAATAATCCATTAGTGAAACTGAAACAATTGCTCTGCTTATTTTATATCTGTTTCTTCTCTTGGATATATCTGAGAGTGTTGGGTGTTTTTTATTTTGTTTTGTTTCCTCTTTATTTTTCTCCCCTCTCTCCCCAGCCAAACAATCTTGAGAGCAAAGATATAATGCCTAGAACCAAGAGTCACAGTTCACTCAGCCAACAAAATCTGGTTTCCAGCTAAGGGTGAAGGGAACTGGCTGCAAGAGCCTCAACCTGCTGAGCCTACAAAGGCCCCCACCTCCCACACCACCAGCCTTTCAATGGAAAATTCCTGGGCACAAGGGTCAGCCTACAGACAAGAAATCAGCCCGCCATGCTCTCTTGGGCACAAGGACCTTGGCATCTGGCCAACCACTGTCATTAGAAGTGGAGACTTTTATGTTAGTTTTTCTTAAGTTCATGATTCGGGCAGCTCTTTATTATGATGTGATTATTTTTTTTTCTCCAAGGCCAGGCCTCCACCCTCACATCTTTGGTGGAATGTGTTAATAATTTGCTCTAGGGAGATGAAAGCCTCTTTGATACAAGTAGAATAAACACATGGAACACTGCTCAAAGGTCTAATTTCCACAATAGGAGCCCAGTTTAGAGACTTGAGAGTTGAATGGAGAGAACAGTCTCATTTCTGAGTCACTTTTCTCCCACAGTGTCCCTCCTTTACTTCTGCAGCTCTTCCCCTGACTTGTCCAGCTAAGGACCATGCCAGCATCTAACCTAGGACTGTCCAGACAATTGGCAGCCAACAAAGGCTGTCACTGACTATTGCGATAAATCCCTAAACAAGTCCTAAAACAGGCCGAAAAGGCAGTTTCCTTCTGGATGGAGTTACTTTGTGTGCGCTAAGGATCTTTCTAGGTGCTAAATTAAGTCTTGCTTCATGAAACCATAACATATTAAAGTGGGAAGGACATCAATGAATACAACCTCTTTATTTTGTAGATGAGGATGTGGGTGTTCAAGAAGGTTATATAACTTGTCTGAACTCACATAGGTCTTGCAAATCCTAGCACAGTGTGTCCTTAAAACCTGTGCTGTTATATTCTTATGGTCCCTCAAGACTGCTTTCTGAAGCCAAATGAATGTACCAAAAGTTGTCCCAGTGGACAGTGAGGTGCTACTCCTGTCACACCCCTAGCAATTCATAGAAATTCCTCTGTATTCATCAAAATTCATTTGAACATCCTGAAGCCAGCCTGGATAAGACTTAAACATGGCTGTAGATTGTATTTCCTAGTTTCCTTTGTACTTCAGGCTCTTTCAAGATTCATTTTGATATTCATTCGTTGGTAGGCTTGGGTACTTCAGAATATTTGGTTTGAGAGCAAGTTGTGGTCTGGTGGAGAGTCTCAGGGTATCCACAGGCCAAGATCTAGGAAATACTATCAACTAGACTTGACCTTGTTGTGCTGCTTAACCTCTTTGTGCCCTGCCTTCTCAAACAATAAGATGGAGATAAAATCTGCTCTTTCTCAGGAGTGAGGTGAACATAAGCAACAGATATTAAAGAATTTCTTTAAGTAAGTGAATGGAAAAGAGTCCAATATATTTATAGTGATATATTTTTCATCTTATAATTGTATGGGTTTGTAAACAATGGATAAATAGCCATTACAGTGGCTATTTCATTAATAATAGATTCGTACTTTAAACTTCCTTTCATGCAACATGAATTCATATGCTTTTTATGCATTACTATGATGAATTTTCTGTGTAAAAGTTTGTGAAATTCTCTTTTTTTGAAGCACCCAAATATCCACTTTTAGCCATGTGATCCAAGGGTCATTTCATCATTTCTTTTCCAAAACTTAAAACATGACAGTGATCTTCTTTTCATCCAAATTTTGTAGCTTTGATCTTCATTATCTTAACCTTCTAAATATATAGATTTATTTATTTTTTATCATCAAAGTCATAAAACATGTTTTGATT
Source organism: Phacochoerus africanus (assembly GCF_016906955.1). Taxonomy (NCBI): domain Eukaryota; kingdom Metazoa; phylum Chordata; class Mammalia; order Artiodactyla; family Suidae; genus Phacochoerus; species Phacochoerus africanus. Next base: position 44,562,558 of record NC_062544.1, read on the forward strand.
CAGACACCTCAAGAGATTGAGTTCATGTCTGCAGTTCCTCTGTCAGATTCCTCCTTTGTAGCAATTTGCCTGAGTATCCTGAGGCTGCATTCCTCAGAGACAAGTCCTCCTTCTCAACTCCTCTCCTCCTTACCCCTCTCCCTCTGCTCTAAACACACAGTCCTTTCTAGAACACACAGTTGAAGGATTTCTTAAGAAAAATCTCACTTAACAGCCAGTAGTTTAATTCCTTGAGGCTTTGTTTCCTCTCAAAGACAACATTTAATTTGTGTTTTTAAACTGACAGTCTTTCCAAATTGGAAATGTCCCTGAGAAAAACTAGCAGTGCTTTTAATCCACTGGGAATTAGTGACACCTTGCCCCTTAATAGATGGCAGTCATGACAATTTGAAACTTCCCCCTGAAATGTCTTAGCAAAATCAGCTCTTTGGCCATTTATATTTAACAAAATGTTAATATTCTAGGATTCTGCCCCCAAATCATATCCTCCTGCATGTCCTTTGAAAGTAAGCTTCCATCATCAGTGACCCATGATATGCTGCTCTTCTGGGAAGACACCATCAGAGCCTTGCAGACCTAGGATGCTGGGGTCCTAGAATGCTGCCCCTAATGGGGCAGGAAGAATGAAATAAATCACCAGAGGACACCATAAAGAGAGATGGGTAGCTTTCTTCAGGCCAACTGCCGAGTTCCCTTTCAAGTACTGGGAAGAACAGGCTCCTTTTTTAAAAATGTGCCTCCTCTACCAATAGCTGTCTCCTCCAAGCCTCTAAGCAAAGTGGTGCCTAGTTTCTAAATCCAGCTTGGTGAACATCAAGCTACAAATTAGCTTGTGATTAATTTGTGATCTTCCACATAAACAGAGTAATCACATTGCCCTCCTAGGAGGCTGTGTGAATTCATTCTTGCTTTGCAGCTTGCTTAAAAGGGACAAAGCATTCGGTAAAATGTTAACAAAGTTCAGTATTGGGGATTTACAACTGTTTACCCAGCACTGTTGCTCCCACTGTTAATATGCCTTGTCACTTGTCCAGGCTGTGCCCTTGTTTCATCCTCCCCTGACCTGACACAATATGGGAATGTCAATATGATGATGCTAATAATGGATCCTTTGTGTTTGTATCATTGCTTTTTACCCAAAGATTCTTAAATGCACAGACTCACAAGGCCAGGAGTCCATGCACCTCTGGAACACGGAACACAGGCTTATTAACTCAGACAAGACTGATAGCAGAATGTATTTTCCACATGTGGCATTGCAAGAGTTAAGTGATTAGCCTGAGACCAGAGAGGGAGTAAATGGTGTCCACATTCAACCTGTTTCACAATAGTCTTTGTCTGTGGAGTTATCTCCAGAAGTTGTCCCCTGTAAAGCACTAGATACTTGTGGCTTTGATACTCACCATTAATTGATAACTGGCTGGGACTTTCCACTGTGAAGAAATGGCAAAACAATAGCATTCCTTTGAGCTGTACTTTCTTCTGAATCAAATCAAGTCTAGGGCCGTCCCTTTGAGACAGATCAAGTGCCTTCATCTATTCAATATGCATTTACCAAGTGTCTACTTTGTATTGGAATTTACATGTGGGAAAACAAAAATACCTTCTTTTAAGAAACGACCAATGTCATTGAAAAAAGAGAAAATGTCCATATGTGGAATAATAGTTGCCAGCAGTGTACTGCTAATTGCTGAAACGAGTTGCTCTTTTATGGGTGTTGTGGGGTTCCCAAGATAAGGAAATGAATGGCAACTGAAGAGGTCTGGGAAGGTTCATGAAGAGTGGACTAAGATCTGGGATTTTAGAGAATGACTAAGGCTTGCACAGTGAGCTAGAGAGCAGAGAAGTGTGGTAGCCAGAAAGTGCTACCATACATACTGTGTCTTTACAACAGGCTAGCAGAATTTACATAAGTCAGGTTAAGAAAGAAAAGAAAGAAATATGTAACATGAAGAAGAAAGAAGGAATATGTAAAGTTGAGATCAAAAGCAGAAGCACGTAGGTTCACAAAACCCAGCAGGTATTTTTCTGTGTATTTCTGCACATTTCTCCTTCATCCCATGTGAGAGATTTAGCCACGACCAGATGAAGAGAGGTAGTGACATTTTCCGTCTCTTTGCTGGGTTGAATATATTTGAATTTGAATATCAAGTTTGAAATGTGTAAAATATTCCCACAGAAACTTTTATTAAAGTACCGAAAACCTTTGCTAACGAGGAGGTAGTACCTAATGGCCCTTTCACTTATCAGAAACTTTATACCTAGAGATGGATAAAAATAAGAGGTATGAAGATATGTTTTAGGATATTAGCTAAAATTAATTCAGTACTTTACTGACTGAAATTTGGATAAAAATGCCAGAAAACAGTAGAATATGCTTCCTCAGATCTCGAAGCAGAGGGAAGAGAGGAGAGATGCTAAATTGTGATAGGACCACTAGGAAAGAGAATGAAACCTTTGCTTTGTAGAGGCAGTAAGCAGAAGAGGAGCCCCAGCCCTTGTCCTGGGCAAGAGGAGAGCATGTGTTCCCTGGAAAAAAGCCTCCCCAGCCTCTGTCACCATGCTGGAAGTGTCAGAGGCTATGAAGGAAGCCTCTACTTTTACAGGAACAGGCTCTGGAGTAGGACCATCCAGTTCCCCCTTAGGCTCTCTTCTCCCCGGGATTTCCTAAGTATTCCTGGATGCCAAGACTTCCCTTTACAATATAATCATTTTTTTAAAAGGAGAAGATGCAAGTACATAAATGTGTGTGGTCTTTGGTGTGAATAAGTTCCAGGCAAAGTCTAAGCAATCCCCGCAAGATGTCTGGCATCAGAGCCTGTCCTATGAAGGAGGAGGGGGGTGATGAGGACAAGAGGATACCTGAGTATCTGAAGTGGAAGAAGGGAGCCCCAAGATGAAAGAGGAAGGATGGCCCTTGTTGAAAACTTTACAGCTGTTCCTGGGGACAGGCAGGGGTCACATATGCCCTCAGACTCTGGCAGGGACAGAAGTGTGCTGTCACCCCAGGCACAGGCTAGCAGTTCAGGCCCATGGTGGATAAGATCTGGCTTTGCTTTTTAAAGGGAATTTCTCATCTCTAAGGGATTTGCTCATCTAGGCGTCACCATAAGTGATCAGGCATAATTCTTATGTGTAAATTATGTCTAAATAGGGGCATTGGAACAGTTAAATATAAGGCATGACCTTGAGCAAAGTTATGTAAACTCGTGCTTCAACTTTCTAATCTCTAAAATGAGGATAAGAACAGTTCATATCTCATAGAGTTGCTGGGGTGAGTAAAGAAAGTAACACATATACTGGCTTAGTGTAGGGCCCGCATGTGGTAAACACTCAATAAATGTCGGTCCTGATGAGCCTTTTCACTTTCCCTCCAACAAGTGCTTTGCAAGACTTTGATGACTTATCAAGGTAAATGAAGTGAACCAAGTTTCATCTGTATCTCACCCATGAGCTGTGAGTCCCATCAGCATGGAGGCACATAATGTAATGCCCCCCAAACTGAATTTCAGAGTTACTGGAAAGTTTCTAAAAGTGTTGTTTTCAACAACAACAACAACAACAACGAAACCCCATAATGTAGTGGAAAAAACAGGCATGGGCTTTGGAACTAGTAACACATAATCTTGAGTCCCAGCTTCAGTACTTAGTTCACCTGTGAACCTCCATTCCCTCATCTATTTTAGCACCATCTCATAAGGTTGCTGCAGAGATGAAAATACAATCATATAAAACATTTAGGTTCTTCCAGGAAAATGGCGACTCCCGCTCTTTGGCCAGAGTCCCCGCCGGCTGCGGATCGGCGCCTGCACAGGGAGCCATCGCAGACGTCGAGTGCCCGCCGCCTCGCCAGCCACAGCCCCCGCAGAATGTCCTCGCTGCCTCGCGGCTTCGAGCCCCAAGCTGCCGAGGACTTGGGCCAGCGGAGTTTGGCAGAGCTGCTGGAGACGTTGAAGGCGCCAGGTGAGACTTTTGCACAATGTAAAATTCATCTGCAAATTGCCCGACAAAGGTAAAAAGATCATAGACTCTGTCGCCAAACTGAAAGTTGCCATTGAAGAACATGAAGAAGTTAGAGGAGGTAGTGACCTCTTTCATCCTGTTAGTTTAGACTGTAAGCAGAGGACAAAAGCAATTACAGGTTATTGATGTGGCCACAGATACAGCCCAGAATTCTGACCAGATACTTGGTACTTCATCACTAGTTCCTGGCTGCTCCTCTATAGCTACCATCACCTCATCTCAGACAACCTCACAGCAGGGCCTGGTCCATGCTACTCCTGGAGGCAATGCTGAGGCCCCTGAGCCTGAACACTCAGTGAGCAAGTGCCCACCTTCCAGCAGCAGAGCCGCTGTGCCTTCCTCATCCGAAGCCAGTGAGTGCCTCCCTCAACATCACATTTCAAGTCAAGCAGAGAATCATTCTAGCAGCTTGGACAACCTGTTTATTGATAGATTGCAAAGGATCACTATTACAGACCCTGGTGAACACCACTTGGAAGGAAACCCAAGTCCGGAGAATTTGACTGGCCTTTGGCGTGAGTCGCAGAAGAAGCCTCATTACATGGAAGTGTCAGAAATGCTAGTCAAAGATCCTCTGCCCCCACCACATAAAGTTAAAACCAATGTGTAAGTACCATCGGAAACAGGCTTGTCACAGGAGCATAAAATTTATTCAACTCCAAAATTTGGTGGCCTTGGTGTGAGAAGTACTTGTACTTAAGAATGAGCTTATTGTGGAAATAGTGAAACTAGCCTGACTGGAGTGGAGGATTCATGTTAAAAATGCTTTAGTTTTTTTAGCCAAATAATGGAAAGGTTTTAAATAGCAGATGGAGTATTAAATTTCAGGATCCTTAGGCAATATTTCACATTAAACACAGAATTATAAAATTTATTATGATTTTTTCCAAGCCTTTTTCTGGCATATAGCTCCCCCTTTGATTAGATTGTAAGCTAAGGGGAGAACAACTGCAGGAGCTGATGGGCCTTCAGTAAAAGCTATTTGTGTGCTCATTGTATGTAAGCTGCAGGTGCTGTGGCTGCATAAGAGTAAAGATTCTGCTCCTCATAATGTTTAGGATCTAGATAAGGACCCTAGGCTTTCACACTTGGAAGAACATTAAACTGTGTAATTCTAAGGGGAAAGGAGCTGAGAAGGGGTTAAAAAAAACTGGAAACAGATTTGGGCAGGAGGGGCAAATTAACCCTGCTTCTAAATCCCTTGTCTTTTTTTTTTTTAGGGCTGCACCTGTGGCATATGGAAGTTCCCCAGGCTAGGGGTCAAATCAGAGCTGCAGCTGCCAGCCACAGCCACCTCAGATCTAAGCCAAGTTTGCAACCTACACCACAGCTCACAGCAACGCCAGTTCCTTAACCCACTAAGTTAGGCCAGGGATCGAACCTGAGTCCTCATGGATACTAGTTAGGTTCTCAACCCGCTGAGCTGCAGTGGAAACTCTTAAGTCCCTTGTCATAATTTGGTTTCTGAGATCTCCAGAAAAACAAAAGCTCTTTGAAGAGAAAAGCATATTGTTTACTTATATGCAAACAGCATGCAAATTAGAGAGCAGCAACAATATCAAGGAGTAGACATATAAGAATGTAACACAGATACACAGTCCAATCACTACTGCCTTTCCTTGTAAAACTGAAAGCCTATAGGTAAAAATACCTAAAATAAATTTTAATTATTATGGAGACTTTAAAGTTAAATCTTTTAAAGGATTACCTTTTTTTTTAAGTAAACTTTGATTAAATTTAAAAAAAAAAAAAGGATTTAGCAGAGGATCGGAAATCCTTAGTATAAAGCAAGGGCTCAGCAGGTGCTGGCTACCTGTAGTGGCAGTCACTGTGATGGTGATGGACAGATTTGCCTTACAGTACATTTGTAAATCACATTTTGGGAGGGGGGCAGCTATAGTCAAAAGAGCACAGGTCAGGGAGCTCTAGTTTGACTCTTCCATTAAGATGCAGTGAGAAGTAGGATACTCGGTGCTGAAATGTCTGACATAATTACTTATGTATATATCAGTTTGTTTTGGACCTTATGCAGTGTTTTGGGTTTGGATGTTCCCAGAAATTCCATTTTAATAGGGTAAATTCCTCACCCAGAATGTTCCCAATGAAACTTTGCTTTAGTTCATTCCTTTCCCGCCGTACCCAAGGGGCACACACGGCTATCCATGATACAAGAAGCATGTGAAGCAAAATCCACCCATGCTGTAATCCAGAAGTACCAAGAGAACATAAGATTTTGTTCCTTTACTTTGTCTACAGCTAATATGACTTGCTACCCTTTCTACTGCATAGTTAAGAAAATTTTAACCTTTAGTCCTATCTGATTTAAGACTTGGTCTTAGCTTATCTTTTAAATAGTGCCTTGAGTAACAGTTAGCTATTCTTGGACACATTCTCAGTCTTTCAGAAAACTTCTTTCTTTCCCTCCTGTTCTCACTCTCTGGCCTCCTCTCCCTCCTTTCTCTCTAAGGTGGAAAATTGGAAGGAGGGGCAGGAGAAAGAAGGTGGCTGTGGCTTATCTGACCTTGATGTAGAAAAAAGATGGAGCCTGGTGGTTGGGGTCCCCGGCTGCTGTGATCTCTGGCACAGGCACCTTGTCCACCTGGGATCCTGTGACAGTGAACGGGTGATCAGGTCTCTCAAGTTGGTTAGGACCCGTGCACTCTAAGGCCAGCCCAGATCCACCTCAGGGAGTGCTGCCTGCCAACCCAGAGCCCTCTGAGTCCCCATCGTATCTTCCATCCAGGCCTGGCCTCTGCTTCGAGGTCCCCTCCTGCCTCCACAAAGGACCCCAGGAGGCTCACAGGCTTTTCCTCATCACACAGAAAGTGAGGCACAGAACCTCAGAGCCTCCCTGACCTGAACATTCTGTCCTGCACACTGATTTAGTAGCAGCTGCAAAGTTTGTTTCTTTCTGGGGTCCTAAAGAAGGAACAAGGGCCTTCTATGTTCCCTCCACCTATTCAGATGCCTCCTAGGCCATAAAGGTCCTTGTGTATGGACCTTCTCTACCCTCCCCAAAACCCCATCAGGAGCAGGACTCTCTCACCTGTCCCCAGCATCCTACCACCCCTCCAATAGAGCAGCAAATGCATGGTCTTCATGTCCAGAAAGAGTGGTCTTTTCTATCCCTATGAAAAGAACCAATAGAGTCCCTAGTCTTGGTTTCTTAAGATATTTAAATTTTTTTAAAAAAATCTTCTCTCGAGACAATAGCCTTATAAATAGGTCCTATTTTTAACATGAGAAGCTGAATACTACAGGAGCTTTTATAATTGGAAAAGCCCAATTTTTTTAATCCAACCCCTCCCATTTCCTCAGTCCCCCATCACCACCCACATACAAAGATGCCACCATTATTTGAGCATGCCTATGGCCAAAGGGATTAAGTAATGTTGCCCAAAAGCAAGAAAATGGTATAATCATATTTTCCAATGTTTTAAATGACACATGGAAGGAAGTAGCAAGCCTTCTTAAGTTAACTAACCCAGCCCCAGAGAGATTTCAGAGATTATGTGGAAACTTGGTCTACATAGCCGACCAAAACTCCTAGTGTTTGTTTTCTGTAACATGAAAGCCACATAGGAAATTATGCAAACCATTTGGAAGGAACATGTTCCTTCTGCAGAATGGGCCTTTTCCTTTCCAGATCTAACTTTTACTTTTAGACCCTTGTTTATGTTCTGAAATGCCTTCAGCATTAGGAGCACAATAGCCACCAAGACTTATTTTTAGAGAGAAAACCACCACCCTATATTCCAAAGCTTTTCACTCAGCTTTACCAAAAGATCTTATTTATTACATTTAATCTGTTTATGGGTAACACAAACACCTGATTCACAGACCCTTGTCAGTTACTCGTCTAGAGATAACCGTGATCCACAGAAAAATTTGAATGAATCATGAACGAATCTCTTAGATACATGGGCCCCAGGGTAAAATTCAGTCCAATTGCCAACTGCTATTGACTGAATTATGTCCCCCACAGAATTTGTTTGTTGAAGGAGTTCCTGCTGTGGTGCAGTAGGTTAAGAATCTGATTTCAGTGGCTCGGGTTGCCACAGAGGCGTGGGTTCATTCCCTGGCCCAGTGCAGTGGGTTAAAGGATCTGGTGTTGCCACAGCTGTGGTGTGGGTCACAACTGTGGCTCAGATTCAGTCCCTGGTCCAGGAACTTCTCTATATGGACATTAAAAAAAAAAAAAAAGTGTTAAAGTCCTAACTCCCAGAGTAATTATAATTGGAGATGGGACTTGTAGGAGGTGATTAAGGTTAAAAGAGGTCATAATGTGCATGGTTTTAATCCAGTATGATTGGAAGCCTTATAAGAAGAGGAATAGATGGCTATCTCTATCTCTGTTCCACAAGCACCAAGGAAAGGTCATGTGAGGAAATGGTGATAAGCCAGCCATCTGCAAACCAGGAAGAGAATCCTCACCAGAAACAAAACCCTGCTGGAAATTTGGACTTGGGCTTTCCAGCCTTCAGACTGTGAGAAAGTTAATTTCTGTTTTAGAGTTAGGGTTAGGGTTAAAGGATCTGCCAGCCAGTATTTTACAGCATCCAAACAGACTAATATACCAACCAAGATGCTGAGCAAGAAAACTGCACAGTGTCAACTTCATAGATAGCCTTGAACATCAAATTAGAGGGGTGTGTGTGTGTTTGTGTGTGTGTGTGTGTGTGTGTGTGTGTGTGTAGAAAAGACATTTTCCCCTGGATTTGAAAACATATGTACTGAACGTAAAGTCTCCATGGTTTCTGCATGTTTAGTTTGGTTGGTTGACAGAACAGAGTGCTTCCTAGAATAGAGCTGGGAAATATGTATTAGCCTAGTACCTAGTGTTGCTTACAGCTCTTTTACAAATAATCTCTATGAACTTTAGATAATTTGGTTTAAAAATAAGGAATGCTGTGGATTACTCTTATGATTCATTTATTAAAAAAGAAAAATAACAATTAGAAAGGGACCTAATCACATGACCTTGGGCAAGTTTCTCGAACTTTCTGTGACTCAGGTTTCATACCTATAAATGGAGACAATATTAGTACCTATATTTAGGGTTGTTGTGAAGAGGACATGAGGTAATATATGTAAACTCCATAGAAGAGTATCTAGTACAGAGTAGAAGCTTAATCAGTGGTAGAAGTGTTAGCATTATTATTACTATTATTTTTATTATAATTGTTAGTTATAGATCTGGCACCTAAGTCTCAGGGCAGTCAAGGACTAAGATCACATAGCTAATAAGTGACAGATCCAGGATTCAAATCCAGAACCACCTGATGTCAAAGTCCGTGCTCTTAAATGACCCACCACCCTATCCTGTCTCTAGCCATGGAGACTCAGGGCAACAAACACAATTGAAGAATACTCAGTTGACCAGAACTCCTGACTTATTTATGAGAAGAGTCCTTGCTTATTGGAAAAGAGCTTGACCATTGCCCTTTCTTTTCAAGGGTGAGCAGTTTGGATCACTGCCTTGAAGCAGCAGCGCCTTAATCTTAACACCTTAATCTTTCTCTGTCTTGCTTACAGCCTCCCATCTCCTCACCCACCTTCTGTATGCTGTTAAATCAAAAAAAGAGCAACAAAATGAAAAACTAAATATTTTTTAAGGATTATATGAGAAGGAGTTTTTCATTAAATACTCGATAACAATATCTTGGGCTTTTTGATGTTACTTTCCATATTTTGTACGGGATGAAAGTGTATGACTCATGGTTATGACCAAGGGAGGAAAAGCAAATGAGTCACCTTGTCCAGCCCATTTGGATCTTCCAGCCACTGTGCTCCTGGGAACAGTATCCCTGAGGGCCAGCCTAGCCAGTCCCACCTGCTGCTACAGGGGCTCCATAGAAAGGTATTTCTCCAGGAGACATTGTGACTCCCGAAAAAGAGTGAATCAGGGAGAGGGAGAAATACCAGGGCCTCAAGGAGTTACCCTGTAATTTTTCCAAAAAGCATTTTCTGCTTTCAGCTTAAAGGTTTCTTGTCTACGTTTTATCATTTTCAACTCCCAGGTATACCCCCACGGCTGGCTAATCACTCTTCCAGTGCTGTGCACACTTCAAAGGGTTGCCATCCGTCATAGTCTCTTCCCCATTCAAGCAAGCTAGAGGCACTTAGATTTGTGTATTTTTCCAACAGATAAATCTCTGTTCCCCGGATTGTTTTTATTGCTCTATTGGAACCTGTCCAGCATATATCCTTCTGGTACCAAAGTGCCCTGGTTAAGCCCATACTGGATCCAGTCTCTGGAGGCTGGAGGGAGAATTGCTCCATCTCTCAGCCCACCTTGCCTCAGGCCTTTTCAGACTTCCTCCTTTGAGTCTTCTAGTCAATGAACCGCATTTAAAACTTAAGCTCCCTGTGGTGTAGGTTGCAGACGTGGCTCGGATCCCGCGTTGCTGTGGCGTAGGCTGGGAACCTAGCCTGGGAACCTCCATATGCTGCAGGAGCGGCCCAAAGAAATAGCAAAAAGACAAAAAAAATAAAATTAAAAAAAAAAAAAACTTAAGCGCCCGATCAGTTGCCTTTCAACCTGAGTCTGTTTGTGCTGTTTCTCTGCATTCACTCTTTTTTTTCTTTTTTATTTAAATTTTTTATTACTATTTTTTTATTTCCCCAATACATTATTTTTTTTCCTACTGTACAGCATGATGACCCACTTACACACACGTGTATACATTCTTTTTTCTCACATTATCATGCTCCATCATAAGTGACTAGACATAGTTCCCAGTGCTACACAGCAGGATCTCATTGCTAATCCATTCCAAAGGCAATAGTCTGCATCTTTTAACCCCAAGCTTCCAATCCATCCCACTCCCCCTACCCCCTGGCAACCACAAGTCTATTCTCTAAGTCCATGATTTTCTTTTTTTCTGTGGAAAGGTTCATTTGTGCCATATATTAGATTCCAGATGTAAATGATATCATATGGTATTTGTCTTTCTCTTTCACTCTTGTTTTTCTCAGCTCAGACATTGGTATCTGGGGGTCTTGAACTTAAATTCTTGCAGCCCCAACTCTTTAGCTTGTGGACTTTGGGCACTTTGATCATTCCATCCCTCTGAGCCTCAGTTTCCTCATCTGGGACAAGGGAATAATAATTCCCACATCCTAGTGTGGGGTGAAGATTTAGAGCCAGGTAAGTAAGTTGAGAGTGTATTGGTGCTCTTCACTGGGGCTCTCTCATCCCACAGCATCCAATAACCTCTTTTTTTTTTTTCATTTTTCAGTTTATTTTATGCCATGTTCAAGCAAATATAGAATTTCTAAATGTTTATTTTTTATTTTTTAAATTTTTTATTATAATTGATTTACAGTATTCTGTCAATTTCTATTGTACAACAAAATAACCAGTCATATACACATATATATATATATACACATTCTTTTTCTCACATTATCCTTCATCATGTTCCATCACAAGTGATTAGATATGTAGTTCCCTGTGCTATAGATCAGGACCTCATTGCTTATCCCCTCCAAATGCAACAGTTTTCATCTACTAACCCCAGACTCCCAATCTATCCCACTCCCTCCCCCTTCCCCGACAAACACAAGTCTGTCCTCCATGTCCATGTTCTGTTTCTGTTTTGTCAATAGATCATTTGTGTCATATTTTAGACTCTGCATATAAGTGATATCATATGCTATCTGTCTTTTTCTTTCTGACTTACTTTACTCAGTATGAGAGTCTCTAGTTCTATCCATGTTGCTGCAAATAGCATTATTTTGCTCTTTTTTATGGCTGAGTAGTATTCCATTGTGTGTATATATGTGTCTATATACCACATCTTCCTAATCCATTCATCTCTCAGTGGGCATTTAGGTAGTTTCCATGTCTTGGCTATTGTGATTAGTGCTGCAGTGAACATACCAGTGCATGTATCTTTTTCAAGGAAACTTTTGTCCAGATATATGCCCAAGAGTGGGATTGCTGGATCATATGATAGTTCTATATTTAGTTTTCTGAGGTGTTTCCTTATCGTTTTCCATGGTGGTTAAACCAGTTTACATTCCCATCAAAAGTGAAGGAGGGTTCCCTTTTCTCCACACCCTCTCTAGCATTTGCTATTTGTTGACTTGTTATGGTGGCCACTCTAACTGGTGTGAGGTGGTACCTCGTTGTTGTTTTGATTTGCATTTCTCTAATAATTAGTGATTTTGAGCATTTTTTTCATGTGCCTGCTAACCATCTGTATGTTTTCTTTGGTGAAATGTCTGTTTAGGTCTTCTGCCTTTTTCCGATAACCTCTTATATCTCCACGGACAGTCCTCCTGCCCCACCTCACATCCACTCAAGGTGACTTTTTATGAATTTTCCACTTATGTTTTCTCACAAGAGAAGTTTTTTTTTCTCTCTGTTTCTTTATCAGGATTTCTAAATCTGCTATGTCTTTATTCCCTGACACCCAGAGCTGACTAATCTGCAAAATTGCATTTGCAGTTTATTCCCCTCATCAAAATCAGTAATAAAACTTTAAAACAAAGTTTTAAACTCTTCCATCAGTCTTTTTTTATAAATCCACTTAAAACCTCTCCATGGAACTTATGTAACCAAATTCATGTGAACTGAAAAGGAGTAGAAAGGCTATCATTCTGAGCTTAAGCAATTTTATCAGACACATTACAATACCCTCAAGTAGTTTTTAAAAATAATACTTTAATCTCTACTTAGTGAAGAAAAAAGCAAACAAAAAGGATAAAGCTCTCAATATAATGTTGTGCTTTCCTTCTCTAAGTGTTAATTGGACTTAAGTATGTTTGTATTAATTTTTTCCAGCCTGTCTAGCGTGTTCAGAGGTATTTCCTTTGCAAATAAATATAATTTATTCAGTTATAAATTTGATAATCTATTTCCCTCTTTTTAGAATGGCATACAAACTTCTAACACTCAACTCTGAGGTATTTATAGACAGAGTTCTCCAAAGGAGCAAAGGAGTTGTATCTGTTATTTAAAATTTACCCACCCCCCACCCCATTCAAGATAATTTGATTTTCTGAATTTCAGTCATGGAACAATTTCTAGTTCAACTAAAAGAACCACAAGGTAGATATATTGGACTTCTATCTGAGGTGGACTTTTTTTATAGCTATGCCAAATCCACCCTACCTCACCCCTTCCCCCATATAGCCAATAATCAATAACCATGAAATTGATTATATGCCTATAAACTGTTCTGTTGTCAACCTAAGGACATTAGGTTGCTTTAGGCCTGCTTTTCTGTGAAGGGCTCTTTGTTCATAAAAAGGATCTTAAAATTACAAGTTCAGCAAGCATTATTCCTAGCAAGAAATAGAAAAGCAAAGTTTTCACATTCAACAATGTTTCTGATAAATTACTATCTCTATTGAGAACATAAATGATAAGTAAACAAGCAACCAGTCTAAAAATAAAATATCTCAATTCAGTCATAATTGGATACTGGACACTACTTCTATAGAGAAAGGGATTTTCAGGTTGAGTTCACTGCTGGTTTTCATCACCATCTAAAGCATAATTAACAACTGCAGAACCAAATCAATCCATTACAGTCAATTGTTGTTATTAACATATTAATGACAAGATATAAAACACAGAAAAGATTGAATCACATGCAGACCACAGAATGCAAGTGAGTGAAGCAGGCTGAAAAGTAAACTGGAGGGCTGGGCTGGCCCCTGGAAAAGGGAGAAGCTGCTACTTTGTTCTGGCCATTTAATGTCAAGTAGAAATGCAGGCTCTAAAGATTTGCTAGATTTCTGACTTTTTCAGAGAACCCCCAAATATTAGTTTTTGGTTTTTTGTTTTTTAGTGTACTCACCAAACCTGATTTCTTTTCTTTCTGAGCATACAACTAAATTATATTCCCCAATCTCCCTTGCAGTTAGCCCCCAAAAAGAATGTGGGTGGAAGAAGTGACCATCACTGCAAGCTTGGTCCACCCCTCTCTACCTCTCCTTTGCCATCCAGATGCAGGGGATCCAAGAGGACAGAACCTCCAGATATAAGAAGCCCAAACGACCCCATGGAGGAGAGTCTCCCTCCCCATACTGCCCCCTCAAAGAGACTTGCACTGGACTGTGATGAGAGCAAGAAATAAACCTCCTTAAAAAAAAAACCTGAGATATCAGGTTATTTGTTACAACACTTAGCTAATCTTGATTAACATAGGTTAAGAGTTTCTCCTTTTTGTATGTCAATAATGATATTTGTTACCCAATTTGACCTTTAAGCAAAAATAGCAAAATAAATTTTGTCCTGTTGAAATGGTAGAAAAATAAATAATACTAAGATTTTATATCCACTTTGTTTTTTGATATTTCCAGTGGGCATATGTTTTGTATCCAAACAATCTTCATTAAGAAGCTTTACTGCTAGAGAAAATAAGCCTTTTCCTCTATAAAAAGCACTCTAATAGCAAAGACAGGATAAGTTAGAGATGACTGCATTCCACAGCCATTGCCCACAGCCTCAGGCCCTTTTCTCCATCAGATTATCTTTCATGTTTATGGTTGACCTAAAATCTCTTCTCTTTTTGAATAGCCTGAATGGCCCTGTGTTGAGTAGAAACTATAGTGTGTCTTCCCTCTCCCTCCTACATTTAGTTTTTCTTTCTCCACATTTGTAACTTTTAGATGCTTGAAACTCCTATTTTTAACATTCACCCCAGCTAGAAATATGATTGCATTAGAAAATGTTTAACTATTCCTTTTTAAAATCACCTCCTCTTTTGGAAGCTTGAATCATTTCTAAATCATTAAGACAATCATGTATAGCAAATAGGGAAAAACTACAGAATGCAATTTTATGACTCCTCTAGTTCATTCTCAGCATGGAGAATTCCATTCTCAGCAGTGGATATGTCCGCTAGAATATAGTAAAGTAAAAGAACATAGGAAAGCATCTTTTGTAAGAATGGCAGACATTTTTCAAATGACTTAATATACTGGCCATGTACATATATATCTGAATAAAATACTTGCAGAATCAGAAAATAAAGTTTGAAACAACTAGTAATCGTGTAACTATGTGGCTAGATCAATTACCAAATGGCATATTAAGAGAGTAGCATAGAGCAGTAATAGTTTTTGGTTTGGTTTGGTTTGGTTTGGTTTCTGCTTTTCAGGGCCACACCTGCAGCATATGGAGGTTACCAGGCTAGGAACTGAATCAGAGCTGCTACTGCCAGCCTATACCACAGCCACAGCAATGTGGAATTGGAGCCACGTCTGCGACCTACACACCTACACCCCAGCTCGTGGCAATGCCAGATCTTTAACCTACTGAGCAGATCTTAACTACTGAGTGGGGCCAGGGATTGACCCCTCATCCTTATGGATACTAGTCGGGTTCATTTCTGCTGAGCTACAACAGGAATTTTTAGTAATAGTCTTTTTACAGTCACCCTAAATCAAACCCTTGGTGGCGTGTCACATCCAGCTGTGTCCACAGTGGAGAAGAAAATGCAGTTCTTGGAGAGAGTTTAGAAGAGAATCACAAATTTGATTAAAGAGAATGATAACAAGACCTACCTAGAAGAGTTCCCTTTGTGGCTCAATAGTGAACAAATCCCACTAGGATCCATGAGGATGCGGACTTGATCCCTGTTCTTGCTCAGTGGGTTGAGGATTGAGCATTGCTGTGAGCTGTAGTGTACATGGCAGACGCAACTCGGATCCCATGTTGCTGTGGCTGTGGTGTAGGCCTGTGGCTACAGCTCTGATTTGACCCCCAGCCTGGGAACTGCCATATACCATGGGTGTGGCCCTAAAATAGCAATAAAAAGTAATAATTAATTAATTAAAAGGCCCTACCTGGAGAAAGAACACCTGTAAAGTGACTAAGCCACAGTTTCTAAGTATAAACAAGAGCTTTGCTTCCTTTCTTTGGAGAGGGGGAAAAAGAAAACACAAAAAGATTGACTCAATTTCCAACCTTTAGAGACTTGAGTTAGGTAGGGGGGCCAGGAAGTACAGGGGAGCATTCCTGTAGCTCACTATCTCTGAAAAGTGTATCTCTTGGAATGTGACTGTATTGCTCTCTGCTCATCATGCTACCTACCTTCTAATTCAGATTATTCTCCATGTCTTCTAGGGATGTGCCCCTCTTCCTAGATAGTTGGGTATTATCGAAAGCGAGTTGCCTTCTCACCTATTCAGTGTTAACTCAAATGTGGGCTAGAATCTGAACTGAAAAGAGTTAATGATAATCCAAACAGTGGCAAATATTTCATGATTCCTAACTATATCTGCATGACTTTACAAGTCAGGGCTTCAAGGCAAGCACTATTATTCTCATTTTACTGATAAGGAAACTGAGGTATGGAGAGGTGAAATAGCTTGCCTAAAGTTGTGGGGCTAAGAGTTAAAACCAGGCAGTGTGATTTGAAAATCACTTAATCTTAACTACTATACCATTGACAATGCTACATAATCACTGGGAATGGAAAGTATCAACCAGCACTGTACTCTAGGATATTTGTGAATGAGATTTGTCTCTCCCAAAAGACCTTGAATGGAAGATCCCTGGGAGAAATAGGAGGCTGAATCATGAAAAGGTTTGGTTTTTAAGGCACTGGTCACTAGTCCTTGGACTGGGAGAAATATTGAGAAATGTCCAGGAATCTAGATCAGTTTCTAACTCCTAAGAAATTACCTGAGGATGATATAGATCAGAGACAAAGCAAAAGATGGGAGCAAATGAAATTTAAGTATCTTATAAATAATTTTGTTATAACAGGTCAAAAAGCCAAGCTTTACAAGTCAAACAATTGTGGGTTTTATATTTTCCTTGATTATTCAGTTTTTTGGCTTTTATAGCTTTTATTTTGTTGTTGTTTCTCTTTAAAATCTTTTTATTAAAGTATAGATTTGCAATATTCTGTCAATTTCTTCTATACAGCAGTGTGACCCAGTTAAACATATATGCACATTCTTTTTCTCATATCATCCTCCATCATGTTCTATCACAAATGACTGGATTTAGTTCCCTGTGCTGTGGAGCAGAAACTCATTGCATATCCATTCTAAATATAATAGTTTGCATCTACTGACCCCAAACTCCCAGGCCATCCCACTCCCTTTCCCTCCCCCTTGGCAAACACAAATCTGTTCTGCATTACTGTGAGTCTGTTTCTGTTTTGTAGATAGGTTCATTTGTGCCATATCTTAGATTCCACATATAAGTAATATCATATGGTATTTGTCTTTCTCTTTCTGACTTATTTCTCTTAGTATGAGACTCTCTAGTTCCATCCATGTTGCTGTAAATGGCATTATTTCATTCTTTTTTATGGCTGAATAATATTACATTTTTTCTGTCTTTTTTTTTTCTCTTTTTGCCATTTCTTGGGCCACTCCTGTGGCATATGGAGGTTCCCAGGCTAGAGGTCGAATCGGAGTTGTAGCCACCAGCCTTCGCCAGAGCCACAGCACTGCAGGATCCAAGCCGCATCTGCAACGTACACCACAGCTCACAGCAACACCAAATCCTTAACCCACTGAGCAAGGCCAGGGATCGAACCCCCAACCTCATGGTTCCTAGTCGGATTCATTAACCACTGAGCCACGATGGGAACTCCCAATAATACATTTTATACCTGTACTACATCTTCTTAATCCAGTCATCTGTCAATGGACATTTATGTTGTTTCCATATCTTGGCTACTGTGAATAGTGCTGCTGTGAACATATGGGTACATTTATCTTCTTGAACTGTAGTTTTGTCTGGATAAATTCCCAGGAGTGGGATTACTAGATTTTTTATTTTTGATTCATATCTTTTAATGTTTGTGCAGGGATATACAGATATGTTTTAAAATAGGATTATAACAAAATATATTATGCTTTTTCTTAACCAACATGTTATAGCACATTTCCAAGGTAATGTACACCCATATCTTAATTGTTTTATGTAATGATTTTTATTTTTTCCATTATAGCTGGTTTACAGTGTTCTATCAATTTTCTACTGTGCATCATGGTGACCCAGTTATACATACATGTATACATTCTTTTTTCACACATTATCATGCTGCATCATAAGTGACCAGAGGATCTCATTGCTAATCCATTCCAAAGGCAATAGTCTGCATCTATTAACCCCAAGCACCCCATCCATTGCACTCCCTCCCCCTCCCCCTTGGCAACCACAAGTCTATTCTCCAAGTCCCTGATTTTCTTTTCTGTGGAAAGTTTCATTTATGCCATATATTAGATTCCAAATGTAAGTGATATCATATGGTATTTGTCTTTCTCTTTCTGACTTACTTCACTCAGGATGAGTCTCTAATTCCACCCATATTACTGCAAATGACATTATTTTGTTCTTTTTTATGGCTGAGTAGTATTCCATTGTGTGTGTGTGTGTGTGTGTGTGTGTGTGTGTGTGTGTACCACATCTTCCTAATCCAATCATCTGTTGATGGACTTTTGGGTTGTTTCCATGTCTTGGCTATTGTGAATAGTGTTGCAATGAACATGCAGGTGCAAGTGTCTTTTTCAAGGAAAGTCTTGGCTGGATATATGCCCAAGAGTGGAATTGCTGGGTCATATGGTAGTTCTATGTATAGTTTTCTGAGGTACCTCCATACTGTTCTCCACAGTGGTTGTACCAGCTTACATTCCTGTCAACAGTGCAGGAGGGTTCCCTTTTCTGCACACCCCCTCCAGCATTTGTTATTTGTGGACTTATTAATGATGGCCATTCTGACTGGTGTGAGGTGGTATCTTGTGGTAGTTTTGATTTGCATTTCTCTAAATAATCAGTGATGTTGAGCATTGTTTCAGGTGCTTGTTGGCCATCTTCCTTGGAAAAGTCTTTTCAGGACTTTTGCCCATTTTTCAATTGGGTTGTTGGCTTTTTTGCTGTTGAGTTGTATAAGTTGTTTGTATATTTTAGAGATTAAGCCCTTTCAGTTGCATCATTTGAAAATATTTTTTCTCCCATTCTGTAAGTTGTCTTTTTGCTTTCTTCCTGGTTTCCTTTGCGGTGAAAAGCTTGTCAGTTTGATTAGGTCCCATTGGTTTATTTTTGCTCTTATTTCTGTTGTTTTGGGAGACTGACCTGAGAAAATATTTGTAAAGTTGATGTCAGAGAATGTTTCACCTATGTTTTCTTCCAGGAGTTTGATGGTGCCTTGTCTTACATTTAAGTCTTCCAGCCATTTTGAGTTTATTTTTGTGCATAGTGTGAAGGTATGTTCTAGTTTCATTGATTTGCATGTAGCTGTCCAGGTTTTCCAGCAATACTTGCTGCAAAAACTGTCTTTTTCCCATTTTGTGTTCTTGCCTCCTTTATCAAAGATTAATTGACCATAGGTGTAAAGAAATAAAAGGTATCCAAACTGGAAGAGAAGAGGTAAAATTGTCACTCAATGTAGATGACATGATACTATATATAGAAAACCCTAAGAACTCAACCCAAAAACTACTCAAACTGATCAATGAGTTCAACAAAGTAGTGGGATATAAGATTAACATTCAGAAATCAGTCTCATTTCTGTGTACTAAAAATGAAATATTAGAAAAGGAATACAAAAATGTAATACCTTTTAAAATTGCACCCCAAAAAATCAGATACCTGGGAATATACCTGATTGAGGAGGTAAAGGACTTATATGCCAAGAACTATAAAATATTAATCAAGGAAATTAAAGAAGATGTAAAGAAATGGAGAGATATTCCATGCTCCTGGGTTGGAAAAATTAATATTATAAAAATGACCATACTACCCAAAGCAATCTACAGATTCAATGCAATCCTTATCAAATTACCCATGACATTTTTCACAGAACTAGACCAAACAATCCAAAAATTTATATGGAACCACAAAAGACCCAGAATTGCCAAAGAAATTCTGAGGAACAAAAACCAAGCAGGAGGCATAACTCTCCAGACCTCAAGCAATATTACAAAGACACAGTCATCAGGACAGTGTGGTAGTGGTACCAAAACCAACATACAGACCAATGGAATGGATTAGAGAACCCAGAAATAAACCCAGACACCTATGGTCAATTAATCTTTGACAAAGGAGGCACGATCATATGGTAGTTCTATATTTAGTTTTCTTAGGAAACTGCATACTGTTTTCCATATTAGTTGTACCAATTTACATTCCCATCAACAGTATAGGAGGGTTCTCTTTTCTCCACATTCTCCAGCATTTGTTGTTTGTAGACTTACTAATGATGGCCATTCTGACTGGTGTGAGTTGGTACCTCATTGTAGTTTTGATTTGCATTTCTCTAATAATTACTGATGTTGAGCATTTTTTCATGTGCCCGCTGGCCATCTCTATGCCTTCTTTGGAGAGATGTCTATTTAGGTCTTCTGCCCATTTTTAAACTGGGTTGTACTGTTGAGTTGTATGAGTTGTTTGTATATTTTGGAAATTAAGCCCTTGTCATTTGCATTGTTTGTAACTATTTTCTCCAATTCTGTAGGTTGTCTTTTCATTTTGTTTTGTTTTGCTTTGTTTTGTTTTATGGTTTCCTTTGCTGTGAAAAAGCTTGTAAGTTTGATTAGGTCCCATTGATTTTGTTTTTGTTTTTATTTCTATGGCGTTGGGAGACAGTTTTCATAACTTTTAGAAGAGGCCTTTTGCCAATAGCAAAAATGAAAGTTCAATTTAATTAGCTTGTTTTGAGGCCAGGGGACCTAATTGAATAGAGAATCCTGGATGATGCAGGAGGTAAAAAGAATGCAGAAAAGAAGCGGCTTTTGATTTTGCCCACACTTGAGCTCTAGAGGGAAAAAGAAGTAGTGGGTTCATAAGTGGTTATAACAGAGGAGGTCAAAGGGGAAGGATCCCAAGGGTGCAAGACACTCAAGTCAGTGTTAGAGCAGCTGCCCAGCAGCCCTGCACTGCAGAGTATCAGCTCTGGCGACAGCCCTGTGGCTGTAGTGTACCAGCTCTAGCGACAGCCCTTTTGCTTTAGTGTACCAGCTCCAGCAGCCCTGTGGCTGCAGTGTACCAGCTCTTTTACCCCATGAGAAACCAAGTGAGCACTGGGAGGGTTGGAGAACTCAGGTTTTTTACGCAGGCGAGCTCAGAGGAGATCGCTCTCTGGAGTCTGAGCCCTGAAGGGGGGTTTCACAAGGCTTTTACAGGCTAGTTCTTCCAGGTCCGTGCTTGGCGGACCAGAGTGAGAACTGGCAAAGTAATAGTTGCAGGAGCAGGTTTTACAGAAGCAGATGTGTGGGGGAGGCGTGGTTAGGGGTAGTTGGCTGGGTTAAGGGCAGTTTGGCCGGATTTTGCTTAGTCATCATGGCTGGGGTGTCTCCTTTCGACCTTTTTGTCGGGACATTTTCCCCTACATCAGGGACAATTTGACCCACAAGTCATCCCACAAAAGACTTTCCCCCAGGAGTGCTCATCTGTGCAGACTTCAGAGGCCTTAGTAGGGGAACTATTCCCTTTTACCTTCAGCCACACTCAGCCTTTCATCAAAACTGAATTGCATTATAGGAACTATGTGATGAAAACCCATCTCCTCTCCCTGTAAATACCCATCAGGACAAAGGCCTACCAAGCAATGACTTCCTCAAAGGTCAGGAAGGAGACTCAAAATACTAACCGGGTGATAGAACCCTAAGTAGTCCAAGTTAACTTTAAAATCAAGTGGTATCAGTCTTCTAATGTTGTCATTTTTCTCATGATTCCCAACTATTCTAGGTCCTTTGTATTTCCATACAGATTTTAGAATAAAATTTTCAATTTCTACACACAAAAAGCATCTGATGGATTTTGATTGAGATTATGTTAAATCTAGAGATCAGAAGCCAAAATGCCTTTTCTCTAAAAGGTCAGGTAGTGGAAGTTCCCTGGAGTGCTCAGGTAAGGATTCAGCATTGTCACCACTATGGCTCAAGTTCCATCCCAAGCCCAGGAATTTCCATATGCCATGGACATGGCCAAAAAAATTAAATAAATAAATAAATAAATAGTTGGATAGTAAATATTTTAGCTTTAGAGGACAAAAACAGCCATACAATAGGTAAATGAATAGGGTTGGTTTCCAATAAAATTGTATTTACAAAAGCAGAGAGCAGATCAGATTTGGCCCATGAGTCATAGCTTTTTGACACTGTAGGAAAGGAAAAAAATTTTTTTTTCTACCTGCTTAGATTCTGCATCTGGGGCCCTGCAGATGAGGCTAACAAAAACCATATGAACAAGAGGAAAAACAGACAGAAGTCTATTAACATGTGCACTACAAATACATGTAGAAACTCAGTGATGAGTAACTCAGAGGGGTAGTCAGAGCTTGAGGCCCATATAGCATTTTAGCAAGTGCAATAAATGTGTATAGAAGTAACGAGACAAAGGAAAAGGGTTTAGGATTTTAGAGGTGGCCCACTGTAAGAAGATAAATCTGTGGAGAAACTAACAGATGATAAGGGCTTGTTTGTAAGGTTTGTTTGTGTAGACTCTCTCTGTGCCATCTTGTCTCCTGGGATGAAGTCGTTATCCATTCCCTGGTAGAGAAAGGGGGGAGGAACACCTTCTCAAGAGGAATTTATGTTCTGCTTTCAGGCAGCTGGGGGCAGACAAAGAGTTTGTCCTCTCCTGTGTCTACTTTTTCTTAATTGCTTTCAGCTCAAAATAATCCTTATGCGAGAGTGGCATGTTTTGAGTGGTATTCTCTGAACCCCTTCAACTCCTATTACAGAATACTTGGCATTGAGCAGTGTTGAACTTTCCAATCCATAAATATAGTGTATTCCTCCTTTTCAAATAGGTCTTCTTTATTTTAACACAGCAATGTTATATTGTTTTCAGTGCACATATTGTACATTTTTGTTAAATATATGCATACTTCACAGATTTTGGTTTTTGTTATTTGTAAATAGGTTTAAATTGAGTTTATATTTGTAGTCTCTTTCTGTAAAGTCTTTTTTAGGGAGTATGAGAATTCATAATTTATTCCTTATTGTCAAGAAGAATATTACTAATATTTTGGTTACTAAGTGATGTTCAAATATAAAACTAAAGTAAAATTAAAAATCAATCTTGACTAATCTACCTGTAACATTACATAGATTTTTTTTCCCCTCTTTGATTTTGTGCTTCCAAATAAAAAATGTTTTTAAAAAGCAACTGAAAACCAGAAAATATAGAGTTAAAATTACAATGAATCAGCTCTCCACAAGTCACACTTAGGGAAGGCAAGAATCCCTGCATGTTTTATTGGAAATGTCTTACTTAAAAAAAAAAAAAAAAGCAGATTTACTATCGTGATTATGTTTTTCATAGAATGTTCTTAAGATGAGTTTGCAGGACATGTATATGCTTCACAGTGGCCATGAAAGTAGGTCTGGGGTTACGATATTGCCACCCCAAATTCCTCCAAATGGAAAGCCATGAATAATGAAGACTACTTTGTGCTGTGTTCGTATGTGTGGTATAGTGGTGAAGAGCGTGGGTTTGGAGTCAGATAGCCTGGGTTTAAGTCCTGGTTCTGCTCCTTCCACCATGAGAGACTTAGGTTAGTCATTAAAGCCTTCCAAGTTCCAGTTTCCTCCTTTGTAAAATGAAAACAATATCTCCATTGTTTTCTATAATGTTGTAGTGAGTACTGAATGAGAAAAGGTGTGAAAAAAGTCTTCAGACAGTGCCAGAAACATAGTAAATGATCAATAAAGAGAGAGAGACTATTATGATGTTCTTATTATAAAGACAATGAAGCTTGTGATGATGATGGTGATTGTCACAGTTTACATATATGACAAGTTTACTCTGACTTCTCCCACCAAAGACCTTAATACAAACAAGTAGTCAGTTGGAGAGGGATGGGGTGTGGAGAGATGGGAGAGATTGATGGTGTGGAAGCAAACAAACAATAATTCTTTCTCACTGCATCTCAACCTGAGAAAGAAAAGCCCAGAAAAGAGCAAATAAAGGCCAGTCCCAAGACTCTTTCTATTCCATAACAATAGGAAGAAACAGAATCTCTACTAAGGGTCTTAATTTCTGGTCTTTTGGATCCCGGAGTCACTATTCTATTTTATGTCAGGGCCTAAAATGAAGACTAAGGGTTTTCCTTAAAAATACAGCTCATCAGTCTTCCCAGGAATTAGAATTCCCCCAGGAAGAATGGTCCACCTTCAGCTCAGGCTAACAATAAGCCAATTGTTAATATCCAGTGTCCAACATACATAAACTAGATGTTAAAATTGAAAGAGTTTAGGGAAGACAGTGCATTTTCAGTAGTCTTTAAAGGAAAAGCAAAGAATTTATGTAGATAAATTTAGCCCCTTTTAGTATGAAAAATGGCCTGCCATGCAATGTAAACAATCTTTCATACAACTACTTTTTAAATTATAACCATTTGTCTTTCATCATATTTCATTACTGTTGCATTTTATTATAAACATTATGAGCAGGATCATTTACAGGAAACAGAGTCAAGAAAGCAGCACTTATTCATGAGAGTCAGTGATGAAATGCTGATACAGACTCCGTGTGTGTGTGTGCGTGCATGCGCATGTGCACGCCCACAGATTTTCATATCTTTCATTGTCTGCCTTTGCATGTCTAGGCTAATGGATTTCCCTGTTTAGATGTTCTATCAAAGATGCCTGTCGCTTCTTCAGGACTCTCAGAGCCCTTTCCTGAATCAAGCAGAGTGCCAAGCACAGGTCCCAACACATCCTACAGATTGTATTTAAATCTTACTTTTAATTATGCTGACTTGAGCATCTCTTTGGAACCTAGGGAAAACATCATTTCAGTATCTAAATAATTTCTTGTCATACATACTTAGGTTCAAGTCAACAAAAATCTTGACCACAACTATAAAATGCTAGCTTTTCCCACACGCCCCCAACTCAAACTTTCAGAACAAATGAAAAAAAAAAAAAAAGAATGTAATTTTTGAGCCCCTTTCGGCAGGAAAAATCCTTCAGGATGCAGAGGTGGCACTTCTGAACATGTCATGCCCATATGGTCTGTGTGTTGCTCCACCTCTGCTGTTCTCTGCTACTGGGTGCTCTTTCTCCTGACTCGTGGGCCACTCTACACCTTCCATAGGTGTTTTATTCTCCTCCACAAACTTGGAGCTTTCCCAGAAGGATCCTGGGAGTTGGCTCCTAATTTATTCTCACCCCCACCACCCACCACTGGTAGTTACTTACTGAATGCCTTCTATGTTGGAGGGATTATGCTAAGCACGAAGACTATGATAAGACATCTTCAGAAGTGGGAGAGGTATACATGAAACCAGCAATTAGAATAATGTAATGAAGTTTATTATGTAGGTATGTGCATCTAAATGTGCCTGGGAAGGAGGAGGTAAAAGGAATGCATCTCAGAAAAGGTACTGTTTGAGAGACATTTTTTTGAAAGATAATTAAGAATTAGGCAGATAAAGAGGTGGAAGAAAAGATTTCAGACATTACAAGCCAGGAGATTAGCATGTGCAAAAACCTGGAGTTATCTGCCACTGGGGCTGGTTTGAGGAAATGTGAGTGACTCTGTATGATTGAGTGAGGATAGATTTAAGAGTAGAAGGAGATGAGAGGAAATGAGGATAACATGTAGCTGATATGAGGACTGCAGGATTTATAGGAGGTGATCAGATGGAAACTTTATTTTTTCTACCAATGACCCTTTCAAATTTACTTATTGGGGTAATATTATCCTGTTCATGAAGGACCTAAGGTCTGAAATCATGATTTCATTGCCTGCTTATTCCTAGGCAAAGGATAATCTTTTATTATTATTATTATTTTGGTCTTCTTTGGTCTTTTTAGGACCAGACCTGCAGCATATGGAGGTTCCCAGACTAGGGGTCCAATCAGAGCTGTACCCTCTGGCCTACATCAGAGCCAGATCCAAGCCGCATCTGTGACCCACACCATAGCTCATGGCAACGCCGGATCTTTAACCCACTGAGAGAGGCTAGGGATCAAACCCACGTCCTCATGGATGCTAGTTGGGTTCGGGTTCGTTAACCACTGAGCCACAATGGGAACTCTGCTAAAGATAATCTTAAAGCTGCTTTAAGTTCTCAGTTATAGTCTCCATTAGGAAATTATGATGTCTAGTTCAAGACAGAGTTCAAAGGCTTTAAAATTTGAAGAAACTAAAAACACTAATTCAGAGAGATAAATGTATCCCGATGTTCATACCATTATTTACAATATCCAAGATGCAGAAGCAACCTACCTGTCCATCAGCTGATGAATGGATAGTTGAATGGATAAAAGAAGATGTGGTGTTTATATATACAATGGAGTATTATTCAGCCATAAAAAATAATGAAGTTTTGCCATTTGCAAAAACATGGAAGGACCTGGAGGATATTATACTAAGTGAAATAAATCAGACAGAAAAAGGCAAATACTGTATGTTGTCACTCATAAGTGAACTCTAAAAAATAAACAAACTCCCGTGTATAAAATAAATGAGCTAGAGGGATATATTGTCCAGCACAGGGAATATAGCCAACATTTTATAATAATTTTAAATGGAATGTAATAATTAAAAATATAGATCACTACTATATACCTGCAACTAATATATCAACTATAATAAAAAATAAATAAATAGTACCTTGGCATTATGTTTAAAATAAAAATAAATTAAAAATAAAATTTATTGAAAGGTTCCTCCTTCTCTCCATCCACTGTGCCAAGTCCTGGTTAATGGCCTCCTGCCTTTGGCCATATGGGTGTGGTCTCATTTCTCCCCACCTTCTCCCCCATTCACTAGATACTGTTTCTGGCCCAGCCAGGATTGGAAAGCATGTAAGAGAAAAATATAAAAGGAGAGGGCAATTCTTAGTGTGGCAGGCAGCCTTGCACTTTTGGGTTCAGCAGATGGTTAAAGCAGACGCTCCCCAGAAGGGCATTTCCATAGATTCCTTGGAGATTTATATCCTGTTGATCCCTCCCTGTGTTTTCTTGATTCAGGTAGATGGACCTCTATCCTAATAGTCATTTGCAGTTCCTTTCTGAGCCCTTAGGAATCCAGCAGTCTGGCAGTGACAAAGGCATATAGATATGTAGATTGGGAAAGTGAATAGAGACCTAGTAATGACAGGTCATTGGATTTGTATGTAGCTGAGGTGGTGTGACAAACCAGTTGGGAAATGGTACAAGTGACTTTTATATGGGAAAAAAAAATGAGGTTATATTCCAGCTTCCTTCTGTTCTCAAAAATAAATTCTAAATAGACTGAAAATCAATGTGAAAAATAGAACTTTAAGACAATTGTAAAAAAATACATAGGAGAGTCTTTGTGACTTGGAGGTAGGGAAAGATTTCTTAGGCAAGACACAAGAAGTATGACTCATCAAGAACAAGTTTGGAAAGTTTTTTAAATTTGATACATCTTTAAAAAGCAAAGCTTCTTTCCCACAAAATATATAATTGTTAAAAGATCCAAAGACTTAGAAGATATTTCTACCACAGGTAACAGATTGAGGATTAGTATTCAAAAATGTAAACAACTACTGAAATAAGAAAAATATAAATAATCAAATAAACATGCATGGAGATTATGAGCAGAAACCTCACGGAGGGGAAATTCAAATGACAAAGAATCATACAAAAATGTTCTCACCCTCACAAGTAGTCAGAGAAATGCAAATAAAGTAACAATGAAGTATTATTTCACACTTTTGGATTGGCAGAGGTTTTAAAGTCCAGCAATACAAACAGTTGGCAAAGTTGTGGGAAACGCTAAACATCATATATTGCTGTGGAGAAGGTAAATTAAAATGTTCTCTAAATACCTATGTAAGGTAGATATGCACATACCCCACAACTCTTATATTTAAATCCTGGGAAATGATTTTACCATGTAATAGTATGCATAGTACAGTATATAGTATATTCATTTCTTTGGCTGCCATAACAAATTTCCACAAACTTGGTAGCTTAAAACCACAGAAATTCATTCTCTCATAGTCTGGAGTTTGGTCTCAAGGTATAAGCAGCATTCAGCTTCCTCCAGACCCTAGAGGAGAATTGTCCAGGTTCTGGTGGCCATTGGCATTCCTTCACTTGTAGCCACCTCACTCTCTTTGGCCTTGGCGAATAGACCTGTGGTTGCCAAGGGGGAGGGGAGGGAATAGGGTGGTTGGGGAACTTGGGGTTAATAGATGCAAACTATTGCCTTTGGAATGGATTAACAATGAGATCCTGCTGTGTAGCACTGGGAACTATGTCTAGTCAGTTATGATGGAGTATGATAATGTGAGAAAATAGAATGAGTATATGTAACTGGGTCACCATGCTGTACAGTAGGAAAAGAAAAAAGTTGTATTGGGTAAATAACAATTAAAAAATAAAATAAAATTATTTTTAAATGTTTTATATTAGGGGGGAGGTTATGTTAAAAATAGAAAACATTTAATAGTTACTCTGACAACAGTAAGAGAATACATTGGAACAGGCAGGAAATAGAGGTAAGGAAGTCGGTTGGAGGCTCCTAAAAATAATGTACAGATAAGATGTTGGAAGCTCTGACCTAAGAAAGTATCTGTGGTAATTGAGAGAAGAAGGTGATTATGAATAGCATTAAAAAGGTAGATCAGAAGTTCCCCTGTGGCGCAGCAGGTTAAGGATCTGGCATGGTTGCTGCAGTGGCTTGGGTCGCTTCTGTGGCACGGGTTTGATCCCTGGTATAAGAATTTCTGCATGCCATGGGTGTGGCCAAAAAAAAAAGGGTAATATCTATTGGACTTGGCAACTGAGTCATGGGACAGGGAGCAGGAGGAAGAAGCAGGGTTCAAGGGTGATGCCAGTAAGGTGAGGCTCACTATTTAAGAGCCAGTGAAGAGTGGTTGTGTAGTCACAGGCAACTGCTGATCTGCTTCTGTCACTATAGAGCAGTTTTTATTTTCTCGAACTGTGTATAAATGGCATGTGTTATGTTCTCTTTTTATCTGGCTTCTTTCTCTCCATATAACTATTTTGGTATTCATCCCTATTTTTTTTTTTATTTTCCCACTGTACAGCAAGGGGGTCAGGTTATTCTTACATGTATACATTACAATTACATTTTTCCCCCAGCCTTTCTTCTGTTGCAACATGAGTATCTAGACAAAGTTCTCAATGCTATTCAGCAGGATCTCCTTGTAAATCTATTCTAAGTTGTGTCTGATAAGCCCAAGCTCCTGATCCCTCCCACTCCCCCCCCCTCCCATCAGGCAGCCACAAGTCTCTTCTCCAAGTCCATGATTTTCTTTTCTAAGGAGATGTTCATTTGTGCTGGATATTAGATTCCAGTTATAAGTGATATCCTATGGTATTTGTCTTTGTCTTTCTGGCTCATTTCACTCAGTATGAGAGTCTCTAGCTCCATCCATGTTGCTGCAAATGGCATTATGTCATTCTTTTTTATGGCTGAGTAGTATTCCATTGTGTATATATACCACATCTTCCGAATCCAATCATCTGTTGATGGACTTTTGGGTTGTTTCCATGTCTTGGCTATTGTGAATAGTGCTGCAATGAACATGCGGGTGCACGTGTCTCTTTGAAGTAGAGTTTTGTCCGGATAGATGCCCAAGAGTGGGATTGCGGGGTCATATGGAAGTTCTATGTATAGATTTCTAAGGTATCTCCAAACTGTTCTCCATAGTGGCTGTACCAGTTTACATTCCCACCAACAGTACAGGAGGGTTCCCTTTTCTCCACAGCCCCTCCAGCACTTGTCATCCCTATTTTTATATACATAAATAGTTCATTCCTTTTTATGACTTTGCAGAACATTAGATTTTATTGATCGCCAGTCACCCTGGACTGTTTATCCCTTGCTAAGCTTCTCCCTAGCACTTCACACAAGATTTATTCCCTCCTTACCTGTCCACTGCCCTCCCACATCAAATCTGCAGCTGCTTTCATTCCCCAAACCTTCTCATCACCAAAAGATGGGCAATGATAATATTAGAGGAATTTCTTGGTGGATTATAAACATTAGAAGTTCCCATCATGGCTCAGTGGTTAACGAATCCGACTAGGAACCATGAGGTTGCAGGTTCTATCCCTGGCCTTGCTCAGTGGGTTAAGGATCCGGCGTTGCCGTGTGGTGTGGTATAGGCTGCAGACGCAGCTTGGATCCCGAGTTGCTGTGGCTCTGGCGTAGGCCGGTGGCTGCGGCTCCGATTAGACCCCTAGCCTGGGAACCTCCATATGCTGTGGGAGCGGCTCTAGAAAAGGCAAAAAAAAGTTACATTAACAAAGTATTAAATGAGCTATACGCTCAAGGGGGTTGGATGAGGTAATCTTCAAAGCCCCATCCTCAGAAATTCTCTAATTTGCTGCATCTCTGTTTAGTGCACAGTTCCACAAATGAATCATCGTTTTTAATATGCATTTGTTAAAGACATGAAGATGGCCAGTACAAGTGAGGTAAGACTAACTAAATGAACACCTCAGCTACCATAATGGAGTTACCCCTGAATTTATCTTTCAGTTGGCCTGTGCAGATAATAAACAAAGAAATAAATATCAGTGGCCTGAGTTTTACATGATTAGCATTTTGCCATTCCCAGAGCTACCATATGGATCAAATTCAGTTGGTATCCCAAGGACTCCAGGGCTGCCTTAGAAAAATAATCTGGCATACCAACAGCTGAGAAGTCTGCAGAAGTCAGATTCCAGGAAATAGGCACTTTGACAGAGTTACAAGCGTGGATGCCTAAGGGAGGAGAAGCCTGGAAGCATTGTTTAAAGTAGCTGCTTAGTGATTGAGCATGAAGAAATGCTTTCACCTGACAGGGTGAAATTACCCTACCTAGAAATGTCTGGGTGGCATTTGAAGCTGACAGACAGTAACGAGTGCTGGTTAGAAAAAAAAAAAAATGGTATTTTCATGCTCTAGTAATTGCTAGAGACACATCTTCATTCTATATTTATATATTTACACCTATATTAAGAAAGTAAAAAAAAAAAAAAAAAAGGAGTTCCCGTCGTGGCGCAGTGGTTAACGAATCCGACTAGGAACCATGAGGTTGCGGGTTCGGTCCCTGCCCTTGCTCAGTGGGTTGACGATCCGGCGTTGCCGTGAGCTGTGGTGTAGGTTGCAGACGTGGCTCGGATCCCGAGTTGCTGTGGCTCTGGCGTAGGCCTTCAACCCCTAGCCTGGGAACCTCCATATGCCGCGGGAGCGGCCCAAGAAATAGCAACAACAACAACAAAAAGGCAAAAGACAAAAAAAAGAAAAAGAAACAAGGAAAGAGGAAGGACGGGAGGAAGGGAGAGTTTCTACCATGTTCCCTGTTTCCAAAGACTCCCGTATTGTTTAAAAAGCTAAGAGTTGTTGATCTAGTATGTGCATGCCAGGCTTAGTGCCAAGTGCCTTTACATGTCCTAGCTCATTTCACCTTACAACAACTATTTGAGGTCGATTGCATTTTTCCCACTTCTTAATATGCTGAAACCAGGGAAATCCCAGGCAAACAGGTACAAGTTAGTTATCCTACAAGAAAGCAAAAATTGAAAGAAACCCTTCTCTACTTGTTACAAAGCTTGTCCAGATTAAGTGAAGGGACATCACAGTGTATAAAGACAAAGGCTGTGAAAGAACTGGTTCTTTATTTCCGCTAATAGAAGCTAGAAGACCTTGAGCAAGTCACATGACGCACTGGGCATTCCCTTCCTTCCTGAAATGATGAGGGTGGACTGGATAAACAGTTCTCCACCCTGGCTGCTAGACACTAGAATCACCCAAGGAACTATGAAAAAATGCCAGTGCCCAAACCCCACCCTGACCAGTCCCTGACCAACTGAATCTCAGAATATCAAGGGTTGGGATAAAGTATCTAGCTTTACTGAAGAAAATAAAGCATATATGTCCCTACTTCCTCCTAGAGCTAACAGTGTAGTGGGAGAAGAAAAAGGCATATATATAAAACACTGCAGTAAGTGCTATAAGGGAAAGGAGAGAGAAAACTAAAGAGAACATGACTTAAAATGGGCAGTGTGGGTCTGGGAAGACCATTCCATGTGTTGGAAGAACAGGAAGTGGGAGTTGGCCGGGCAGAGTGCAGAGGAAAGAGCTTTCCAGTCAAAGGGAACAAATTTGCTCGGTTAGATGTAAATTAAATTTGACTGTTCCCACACGTTTGTATATATGAATAACTTGTTTGAAGACCCAGATCCAGAGAAGAGAGGTGCAAAGGAGAGTGCAGAGCGATGGTCAGAGTGGCACAAGGTTGGCTGGGGGAGGTCAGCAGAGCCAGAACATGTCATGTGGAGGGTTTTAGATTTTTATCGTTAAGTACAATGGCAATAGCAAGCCAGTAACACATTCAGATTTGTCTTTTAAAAAGATCACTTGTGTTTATGTGTGGAGAATGCTTTGGTTAGGGCTAAAGGAAAAAGAGGAAAACAGAGTTATTGCAATAATTTGAGTGAAGCTTTTGTTCCTTGGTGATGCCAATTTATAACACAATTCTGGGTACCTGTGGAGAAGAAATTAAGAACAGAAGTACAGGACACAAGAAGTTTGACAGAATGCAAGTGACATAACTCATTAAAAATCAGGAAATTGCTTTTTACTGAATTTAGATGTCTGCCTTTGGCTTAATCCATGCTATTCTAATTGGCCTGGGTTTATCCTGTCCCACAAAAGCGCACCGAATCACCCTGCCCCCATTCCTAGTCGCTCTCCCATTGTGTCCCTTTTTCCTCGTCATTGTTTATGTGTCTGTGCCAAGCCTTAGGATGGCATTCTGCCTTGGAGATCCCACTTTCATCCTTGCAAGTGTTCGCATTGTGCACCAGAGCATGGTTGGAGGAAGACTCTAATTGCACAGAGTTTGACCAGGCACTGATTTTTTAGCTTTTTGTCCCCTGGTTGCTTGGCTAGTCCACTGGCTTCAGTCCATTTCCTAATGGAGAGGTGTCACCTTTACAAAAGGATCACCTCAATTGGCACTAATTACTACCTTTCAGAACCATCATCACTCAAAGGCTCAGGACTGAAAGGTCAGCAGGAAAATGAACTTCCACTCACACCTTCTGGGGTGGTCCCTGGCTTCTGACCATGCAGAGGACAAGGGCTAATGG
Source organism: Phacochoerus africanus (assembly GCF_016906955.1). Lineage (NCBI taxonomy): Eukaryota > Metazoa > Chordata > Mammalia > Artiodactyla > Suidae > Phacochoerus > Phacochoerus africanus. The sequence continues at coordinate 44,595,597 of NC_062544.1, forward strand.
ATAACAGACCTTTGTGCCTTTCTGCTCTTAGACCAGATGTTACTTGAGAAATCACCCTTAAGACATGAATCCTCAGCTCCTGAGATGACTGAACTCACAGAAGAGCTCAGTCTTGTTAAAGTTCCATTCCTGTCTCAGTTTCCCTTGAGTCCTGGTCTCTCCACCCCTAACCCTCACCCCCAACCTCCAGAGGGTTCCAACTGCATACAGTCCTGGTAAAGGAGGTGGCAGAAGCATGCCCATGCCCCTCCTGGTGTGTTCATGGCACACCTGTTCTCCTCCAGGCAGTGGTTCAGATATGACCCAAAGGTAAGAAGTGAAAATAACTTAGTCAAAGATAGCTTTTCAGTATAGAAAGTACATTCATTTATGTCCTTTGATCCTCAGGACACCTTGGTGAGAGTGACAGGGCAGGCATTGTTATTAGCTCTGTTTTCCAGACGAAGGGATAAAGGCCAGAGAGGATGGTCGCTTGCACAAGGTCCCATAGCCATTTCATGGTGGAGTCGGATCCCCAAACTAAATAATTACAGGGCACAGGGGCTTGTGAATCAAATAAGATTATGTATGCCAAAGCATTTTGAAAACTGAAAAATACTATACTAATATACGGTATTTGTATTAGTTTCCTGAGGCTGCAGTAATGAATTACCACAGAATAAGTGGCTTAAAACAACAAGCTTATTCTCTCACAGTTCTGGAGGCTAGAAGTCTAATATCCAACAGAGCCACTCTTGCCATGCAGAGCTTTTGGAAGGAATATGTGCTTGAATTCCTCCTGCTTCTGGTGTTGTCACCGTTTCTTTACCTGAGGCCACATCACTCCAGTCTCTGCCTCTGTGGTCATGTTGCTTCTTCCCCTTCTCTGTCTCCTCTTCTGTCTGCCTTTCTCTTAGAAGGATGTTTGTCATTGGTTTAGTCAACCTGTTTGATCCAGGATAATTTCCTCATCTCAAGATCCTTAATGTAATTACACCTACAGAGACCCTCTTCCCAAATAAGGTTATATCCATAATTCAAGTGTTAGGACGTGGACATATCTACAAACAGTATATCATGCCTTTTCTGATGCTGCTGTGGGTATGGAAGAGCCCAGGAACAGTCTCGTGGTCCACACAGGTCTTTTTCTTCAAGTTGCGGCAATATAGCCTAGGTGTTAACAACATAGACTCAAGAGCCAGCCTGCCTAAGATTCACATCCTCATTCTGTGACTTGATGATTGTGTGACACTGAACAACTCCCTTTACCTCTCTAGATCTTAGTTTTTTCCTTTGTGACATGAATATTTCAAAGTACTCTCTCATAAAGCTCTTGCAAGGCTCAAATGATTTAATAATGTGTAGAGTTAGACCAGCATCTGTACTACAGAAATGTTAACTATACTTATTCCTTGCTTGGCACCGTAACTGATGCTAAATTCTTTCACCTCACCTGTTTATTATTAAATAATGATTTAAATAAATGGAGAATGGGAGTTACCATTGTGGCTCGGCAGATTAAGAACCTGACATAGTCTCCATGAGGATGTGGGTTTGATCCCTGGCCTTGCTCAGTGGTTAAGGATTCAGTGTTGCCGCAAGCTGTGGCAAAGGTCAGAGATGTGGCTTGGATCTGGTGTTGCTGTGGCTGTGGTGCAGGCCTGCAGCTGCAATTCCCATTCAACCCCTAGCCTGGGAACTTAATGTGCTGCAGATGCAACCATAAAAAAGCAAAATAAATAAATAAGTAAATAAATAAGCAGAGAATGGACATTCCCCTCTGGAGATGCATTTGGGAAACATTCACTAATTTTAAGCATTTCCAGGTATGTGTTCTCTAAAAGAATATTCTAAATTGTGTGTGGGAAAAATAAAACTACAAGCAGTGGGAATTCCCATTGTTTAAAATTTTCCATTAGTTTCTCATTCGATCCTGAAGATTCTGAAGTCTGTTGAGCTCATTGTTCAATCAAAAAGTTTGGTTTGGTGGTTCCCACTGTGGCTTAGCAATAATGAACCCAACTAGTATCCATGAGGATGCAAGTTCAATCCCTGGCCTCACTCGGTGGGTTAAGGATCCGGCATTGCTGTGGCTGTGGTTTAGGCCGGCAGCTGCAGCACTGATTCGACCCCTAGCCTGGAAACTTGCATATCTCGCAGATGTGGCCCTAAAAAAAAAATAAATAAATAAATAAAAAAAAATAAAAAAAAAAACAACTTGTCTTACAAGTATTAGGAAGAGTTCCACAGTCTAACATGTACTTAAAATAATAGGTAAAGAAAGTTTCATAGAATACAGTGGACTTTAGAAAGGACTAGGTATTTGAGCAAAATGTTACAAATTAGGATCGAATCCCTTGTGTCACTTCAAACCCAAATAGGCCCCAAACCCAAATATCTGTTTGCCTGGGCTTGGGGTGAGTACTACTGTGTTTCTTTGGGGGTTTTATTTACATTAAACTCCATGTTTTCCCTAAAATTGTCTCCTCTTTGCCCTGCTCATGCCTTCCAGCCTTGGCAATGCAAAACCTGTCATGGTGGATGTGGTAAGAACAGGATGAATACAGAGAGTAGAGGTAGCAACCTCCTTCCCAACATGATGGCTCTTCTTGCCCAGGCAGGGAGCAGCAGCTGGCCCGGAGGCTCGGGAGCTGGCCCGCCAACTGAGGTCACTTGGGATCATATCTAAGGAGAGCAGAGAAGGGAAGAGAATCTCTTCTAATCAGCTCCTTTTAAAAGCTCTAAATCTTCCCAGGCGGTACCCTGAGTCTCCAGTCTATACCCCCATGTTACTTTGGGGATGTAGAGGAAGATAGATAATTGGAAATATGACTTAGCTATGCTATAATATTACAGATTAAGAGGTCTGGCATAGAAAGGCTGCAAGGCTGTTGAGAATGAAATAGTTACAACCCCCACAGGAACCTGCCTTTGACGTCTCTCATTTGAAGAGCTCAGACAGCCTCACCAGTATTAATGGGCTGCTCATCCTTGCTCCCTACATTGCTCAGGAAAGGAAAAGGGACAAAAGGAACAGAGAGGCTGCTCCAGAGCCCCAGTGAACACTAGTTTAAGGGCTCTGAGGAGCACTAACAGTTATGGAGGGGCTCATAAAGTTCAAGCCACCAGGTTGGTTGTGGGGCCAAAATTAAGAGCTAAGTGGCAGAAACCACTTAGACTGCCCCCTGAGAATTGAAATTGTTACAATGAAATCGTTAAGACTGCCCCCTGAGAATTGAATTATGGTTGTAGCACAGTAAGGTGAAGCTTGAATATTTAAAAAAAAAAAAAAAAAACTCTTGAAAAGTACTGCTTGAACTTTTCTGAGAAGGATGGGTATAAAGTTGCCTGAGAACCCCAGGAATCTGTGAAGGAAGGGACTAAAGCCCTTCTCTTCTCTGAGATTCCAAGTTATTTAAATCTGTATTGAAATCTGTTGAGGTGAACTACAGATCAGGGGGTAACCACAACAATGACCCAGGGACAAGGAAGGCAAAGAAGCCCCTGAAATAAAAATACTGTTTTAAGGGCAGAAAGACACTGGAGGGAGGGAGAGCCCTTGCTCTGAGCCTGAGGGCTGAAGAGAACAGTGAAGAAACCTGTCCTCTAGGGGGCAGTCTAGAGCCTCGGAATGACTGCACACATAGAAGAGGTGAGTCACTGCTCATTGGGAGTCAGGCCCGGGTTGGTGAGGAACACGCCTGACTAAGAGTAGCATCAAAAGGTGAAGAGTGAGGGATCATCCTTTCTTCCTCCCAAAGAACTGCTGCAGCCGAGAAGGGATCTGCCCTGAATGGTAGCTGTATTCCCCTTCCACAGTAGTCTGAAGACTGGGCAAGTGTTAGCCCCTGCCTGGAGGGGATCCTCTAAGAGAGAGACTGGTTTTCCTTCAGATCTGAAGAGCAGTGGGCTTGAGAGTTGTATTTTCTGGGGCCAGCTGGGGAGAGGGGAGCAGGCATTTCTATCCCTAAACTGCAAATTGTTTAAACTTTAAACCCATTACACAGTGAACTCCTTCAACATAGGAGGAGACAAAAGAGCATTGGGCTCTGTGGTTAGACACACCTGAGCTGGAATTTTGTTTCTGTCACTTAGTAATAGCTCTGTGTCCTTGAGCAAATGGCTAGGACTTTCTCAGCTCCTTTTCCCCATCTGTTATTATCCTCAAATGTGGACAATAATGATATTTATCTCAGAGGGTCGTTTTCAGAATTAAATGAGGTAAAGCGTGCGATATGCTTGGCTCCTAATAAGCCTCAGTAAGTATGAGATTAAACAAACAGACAAATAGAAACCCCAATAGGCACTGAGATCATTCCATGGGAAGAGAACTGCATTTGGCAAGTCCCTCCGGTGGACACAGCTAGTTGTGTGTGAGTGAGCAATGGTGAACAGTATACTTCAGCAATACTGAGAGATCGTGCTGAGAAATAACGAACGATTTGATAAGAAAAAGGCAAATGAGTTTGGGACAGGCCTGGAATATTCAGAACAACTTGGGTATGAGTGGATTTAGACAAAAAATCAAGGCATCCTGATTCCAAAATGACTAGGACATTTTTGGTGTAATTTTTGACTCTCCCTAAAGATTTTCAGTTTTGTACAAGGACATTCTCTATTTTAGTTTTTACTCCACTAATTTCTTCCTTCCCCCAAACCTCCCCGGAAGATTGTATTTCCATTGCTCCTTTGGATCTTTTTGATTTAAATTCTTATTTAAAAATAATGCATGTTACTAGGTATTTCAGTCCAATATACTCTACTCCAGACATAAGAATGACCTCCTCTGAAACATATCACAGAGGTGAAGAATAGGCAATGCCTCTCAGGATGGTGGTGGAAGAGACATAAAACTTCATACGTCAGGAATCTTCTTGACAGGGCTTACTAGGCTTGAGGCCAAGAAGAGGATGAGAAAAATGAAAAGGGCTTTGGCTGACAAAGCAGATGACAAGCAGGGCGAGCCAGTGAAAGGGAATTGGCCAATGGCAGAAGGGGAGTTGGCAGGGCTTTAAGAACCCTTGCTGGAAAACCATAAACCTCGGATTGTAAGTCTGGAGCATCAGTCCTCAGAGGCACATCATTTTTGCCTCTGGAAGGTGTCTGCCAGGAAGCTGCACCTCAGGGGGCGCCTTTGGAAGTGTTGGTCATGTCTGGATTGGTGCCCAACACTAAGTGGACAAGGATGAGAAGAAAACGCTCACAATGAGATCTCTGAGGGCTGGGAGATGGGGGAGCTGCTTCAGTGGCTGACACTTGTGGGTCGGGACGATGGGAAAAGAAATTGAGAAACTGAAGAAGAGGACAGAAGGCTGGGGAGGAGGAGGTGGGAAGCTGTGTTCCTTCAGAGACTGGTGGAGCCACCCTCTTTCTGTGACTCATCAACCCTTTTGAAACTCACGTCTGCTTTCTTCCAGGTGAATAATTCACTTATCTGGGTCTCCCAAATGCACACCTACACTGTGAAAAATCTCTCTCAGACGTAAAATCTGTTTGAGCGAGTGGTCCCGACATAGTGGGCAGAGCTGATGTCCAGGAGCGGGGCCGATCCTCATCTCTGGAGACCTGAGCCTTGTCTTCAGAACCCTCCTGGTTCTTCTCAGTGTCCTTTTCCACTTGTCTTAATTTTGCACCTTTGGTTCCAGGCCATCCAGAACCCCACTTCTGGCATTCTCTTGTGGCCCCCTACTCAGTTCCTTCCTTCCTGAAAGGGCTGGCTCATGACCCAAGTTTCCAACATCTCCCCTACCCAGATTAGCTTGATGCATGCTTCCTTTCCGTAGAGAATTGCCAGGGAAACATGCGTGCTAAGGTGTTAATAACCAGTGATAATTTAGTGTGATAAACTCTAGTGCTCCCCAGCCTTTCTTCATGTCTGGCACACACAGAAAATGATAGTAACTTTCGAATACACTGTGATGTATGAAAGTGAGAGAAGACAGCAGGCCACAGAGTGCTTGGCCGTGACTGCACCCACACCTCCCCTACCATCCCCACCTTTAAGTAAGGGCTGAAGGAATTGACATCTCCTAACTTCTGTAACCCTTTTGTGCACATCAATTGGAAAGCTCTGTTTTAACCCTGTGGTTTTTCAGATGCACTTCAATAAGCCCTAGCAGTTTGTAGATGTGTCTGAGAGGGAGTGAGGGGCTGCTCCAGTGGATCACTTACTTTAGCTACAGCATCTATGCTTTTATCTCTTTTATTAGGACTCTGAATAAAACCATATTGAAAGGGGGCATGTTGGCATCTTAAAGGAGTTAGAAAATCACTATCTTAAAACCAACAAATAAAATCCTTAATGGTAGAAGCTCGGGCACCATCACAGGATAGAAAGGGAGATATACTGAGGACAAAGGGGTTTTCTGGGGCCCTTCCTCCATATCATTCAGGCAATATAGTCTACGCCGTACAGATCACCACACAAGCCTGTACATAAACCGTGCATATCTTGCCCTTCTGGCTTTAGAGGTTTTGTTTCTTTAAAAAAAGAAGTCTGATGCTTGAAAAAATTTATCCTAGCACCAGGTAGATGAATGCCAGAGACTGCTAATGTCTCAGCTCAGTGAAAACAAAAACACAATCACTGCTCTTGCCTTTGCTGCCTTTCATATTGCTCCTTGATTTATTTCTGCCGTTTTTCAGAAGCTATGAAACATCTCAGAGATCAAAGCTGCTGAAAGAAAACCTAGCAAGAGAAATGCTTGTAGCTTGGCTGAGATACTTCATAAGATTGAGGCATTGGTTTATTTGCTATTATTATTATCATGTTCTTTTGTTGTTATTATTGTATGTGTTTCCACCTCTACTTTGTTCCCAAAAAGACTGAAAGTGGGAAAGATTCATTAAATTGTGTTCCTCGGAAGAGATTTAATCTTGAAGTTGAGGTTACTTGGTGTTCGATGAATGATATCATTTCAAAACATCCAAGGTTTAATGTGAAATTATTTTAAGATTCCTGATTTTATTTTATTTTTATTTTTAAGGGACATTTTATTGAAGTATAACAGAACAAAAGAAAATGTGCAAAAATTAGTGTAAAACATGATGATTTTTAACAGTGAACATACTAATGTAATACCAGATAAAAGAAAAAAAGAGAATAGTATCTGCATTTCATAAGCCCTCTTCTCCTCATTGCCCCCTCAGTCACAATTCCCCTGAAGAGTTAAGATTGCCTGATTTTAATTTTAAAACTTACATTAAAATAAAGTATCAATGAGAGTTAAAGTTTGTGAGTATGTGTGTGTGCGCACATGTGTCCGTGCGTACACATGTGTGCACTTGTGTGTGTTGTTTTCATTTATATTCTGTGTTGTTCTGCCAAGGACTTGAGGCACCTTACAAAGAATTTAAGGCAGCAAAAACTATAGTTTTATACTTTAGAGAGAATGCCCAAAAATAACTGGTAAGTTTTTACCTTTCAGCCAAGATTCACTGGTAATATTTTTCTGTTAGTTAATGGAATTTTGATAACATATTTGAAATATGCTTTTTCACCTTTAGATATTTCTCTACTAGAATTTTTTTTTCCCCCTGGGGAATTTTTTCTTTTTTTTTTTGGCTTTTGAGGGCCACACCTACGGCACATGGAGGTTCCAGGCTAGGGGTCCAATCGGAGCTGCAGCTGCCTGCCTATGCCATAGCCACAGCAACACCAGACCCAAGCCATGTCTGCGACCTACACCACAGCTCACGGCAATGCCAGATCCTTAACCCACCGAGTGAAGCCAGGGATCAAACCCGCAACCTCATGGTTCCTAATCGGATTTATTTCCGCTGCGCCACAACAGGAGCTCCTCCTTTGGAGATTTTTTGACTGCAGAAGTTTCTGGGCCAAGGATCAAGCCTACACCACAGCAGTGACCCAAGCCACAGCAGTGACAATGCCAGATCCTTCACCCACTGAGCTACCAGTTAACTCCCTCTACTAGAGTTTTCATTGCTTTTCAGCAGCACCAGAGGAAAGTGGAGACGCAGGATTGAATCGAAGAACAGACTTCGACGTCCAGAAAGGACTCACTTGCAAATATAGAGAGTTTATTGGATAAAAACATTTATCTTTAAAACGTAGGTTTTTAAAGATAAAGACGTTTATCTTTAAAAATGTAGGTTTTTACTTGGAATTTGGGGTGTCTGATTGCCATCTGTAAATATCCCTTACTCAATTGATAAGAACTATTTAGCAAGCCTTACACTTGTCCCTGAATACCTTGTTCCTGTGATTTCTAGGACATTTTCTAAACCCTTTTAAATTCTGGGCCCATGAGAGTTGCCTGCTTGAGCAGTGTCTATGCTCCCTTTCTGTGACATTTCCTTATAAAACATTGTATTCTAAACAGGTTGCAATAGAAATCCAGAGTGCCTGAGGGAAGAGTGGAAGCTGGATAGAGTGTTCCCCCTTCTGTGCTGGTTGTGATGGCAAGCTTTGCCCAGGGATCAGGGAGAGACCCACTTGAGACCCTGGATTTCCTCCCTACAGAATTTCTTTTGAGATTTCATGCCTATCACGTTCATCTTCAAAGAACACAATGCCCATCTGATTTTTGATTAATATTTGAATGAAAGTCAACCACTGACTATTTGTGTCCGGAACTTGTCAAGCCAAAACCTGCCTTGGGGCAAGAGGTCGAACAAGATGATTGTGACCGTGAGGGGGAATTGAGAGACTTCTTGGGATGCATCAGGGTAGAAGAAGGTAACACAAAATTTTGAATCAGTAATGGTTTTTCTTTTATTCTCCTCTCTGAACTATTTGAAACACTGGGAGCCTTGGAGGTGCCCTTTGACCTAGAGTTGATGAGCATCCTTCTCAGGGCTGCAGGGCAGTGCATCAGAGAACCCCTAGAGGGCAGCACTCAGGCACTGGTTCGAATGAAACTCAGTTGTAGGACTGGGCAGGTATTCAAGGGCGCCATCTCCTGATTCTCACATAAAGATTAGTGGACATACAAAGATAAGGGAGCAATCAGTCATAAGGTCTTAAAAACAAAAACAGCAGCAAACAAGAGCATTCGAGCTAGAAAACAAGAACAGACTGTCATGTTCAACGGAAAACAACCCAGGTTTCACCAAGTTTTCATTGAGAACAAACTAGATGCTTTTATGAGAAATGTAGCGTGTAATAATCATAATTGGATAACAGTTATGCTTAGCATTTGGTCTTTATTCTGTATGTGATGTCAGTCATTGTCATTTTGTCGTTTTCATGAAATCTGTTCATGAAACTTACATAAGCATCCTGCTCTCCTATTTCCCCCTCCCCCATGGTCCCAGAAGCTTCATGATCTGTTCCTTCTGTTAGCCAAACTAACCCAGTTCCTCTTAGCTTCTACCCCTACTCTTCCATCAAGGACCTTGCAGAACAAAGTATCCTCTATTTAACAAGACCCAGGATCCTTAAAAGACACCCAGAAATATAAACAACAGCAGTAACAGCAAAAATTCACTTGCACATAATTTACTAGTGGGTTGAGATCAAGTCTGAGTCTCTGCTTCAATTGAAAGGCAGCGCAGTGTTTTAGAAAAGGAGCTGAGGAGTTCTTACTGTGGCACAGCAGGTTAAGGATTTGGTGTTGTCTCTACAGTGGTGTGGGTTTGATCTTCAGCCCAGCATTGTGGGTTAAGGATCCAGTTTTGCCACAGCTGTGGTGTAGGTCGCACCTGTGGCTCAGATTCAGTCCCTGGCAGCCAAACAAAAACAAAAAACAAAGAAGATAAGGAGATGAATTTTGAGTCGGCCCTCTGGGTTAGAGACAGCAGTACCCCTCACTAGCCATGTGGAAAAGCCAGCAATTCATTTCAAGCCTCAGTTCATCATCTGAAGAGTTGAAGATGTTACTAACATTTTGAATCATTATGTTAAGCTGATCAGATGAAACAGTTTAAACAATGCACTCTGAGACATTAGAGCAGTGGTGCTTAGAACACTCATAGCTTTGCAAGGCTGAGGAGTGCTGCTGGCACTTAGGGATACTGGGTGTCCTGCATTGTGGGAAGATTCTGCACAACAGAACTGCTGCATTACCGATAGCATGCCCATGGAGAAGCACTGTATCTGAGCACAGGATGAGGGGAAGGTATGTGACCTCTGACCTTCCTTTAGCACAAAATGCAGATGAACTGATACATAGTGCAGATGATTTTTTTAAATAATTTTCCTTGTTCTGGGCTATTTTAGCCCAATCTTTGTTCCAAGGTGATAGTTTTTCTGGCATCCAATAACACCACCAACATTTTAATTGTAATCTTGAGCTTTCTTCTATAAGGTGTGCTTCTACTTAGATGCTTTTGTTTAATCTTTAAGTTAAAACCATATTATGCCCTCCAGAAGACAAAAAGAAGGAGGAAAATTATAGCATAGAGGCTAGGGGAATTTTCCGCATGGTAAAGGTACAAGGAAGCAGATGATACATGCATTGATCAGCTATTGATGCCAAGTTGTTGTCTTTTTTTTTTTATTCATGTGGGTTTTTTTAATAGTTACTTCAAGATAGTCCATGGCATTATACAAAAAGCAAGATCATAACATTAAAGCTGATGGCAGGACTGTATTATGATGTCTGCAAACAAAAGGAATTTAAATCAGCTGTTCTCAATGATTGCTAATCCTACTACAGAGAGTAATTCCTCCGAGTTCCTGTTGTGGCTCAGCAGAAACGAATCCGACTAGTATATATGAAGATGCGGGCTCTGGCCTCACTCAGTGAGTTAAGGATCCGGCATTGCCATGAGCTGTGGTGTAGGTCTCAGATGCAGCTCCGATCCCACATTGCTGTGACTGTGGCTGTGGCTGTGGCCAGCAGCTGTAGCTCCAATTTGACCCATAGACTGGGAACTTCCATATGCTGGAGGTACGGCCCTAAAATGCAAAAACAAAAACAAATTTTATGAAAAATTTTAAAATTTTTTAAATGAAAATTATAAAGTTCAGTGATAAAGATAATTCTACTTCCACATAATGTGTATCTTAAAATATTATGAAAAATAGTCTTTATTGTGAAAACAACATCAAGAAAGAATACTTGAATTCCTCTAGTTCTGGTTCTAGTTATGCAGTTGTCATTTTGGTAGCATTAACAAGAAAACATTTACAATTTAACATGCAGCCATCTGTCAGATAATTAGGATAGAGTAAATGTTACATATGCATTAGGTTGAACATTACATTTATATATTTTTAAATGTAGGGTTTTTTTCATTTAATCTTGATAAATTGTACTACATACTTAAGTCTTATTGTAATACTCTAAAACCATCTAGAAACATTTTCCTTAACTTCTAGCCCTGAAAATCCATTCTAATGTCTTTATCAATAGTCACTGTAGCTAAATGAAATTAGCATTTAGTGGCCTTAATATGAAGTTTAAAATTCATGCATTTGAAGGTGTGATGAAGTAGCTCCACATTTCCACTTATTTATATGGTCTGAAATCACAGTTCTGCAGAGCGTACATGTTTTCTCTCTTCACAAAATAGTTGCTGACAGATGAGAAGAATTGGCTTTTGAAATTCAGCTTGACCTAGTGAATAAATATCATCCATATCTGAACATTGTCTCTTGCTGGCAGCCACTCTGTAACTTGATTGTGTGAAAAATATTCGCAAAACCCATCTGAAAGTTCTTAGATGTCCAAAAAAGTCCGGAAGTGTCAGTATGAGGTTGAGTAAAACCAGCAATATCCCTAGACTCCATCTAGTTACATTATCAAACTCCTCATAGTTTATAAGGTAATGAAACCAAACTGGAATGGGAATAAGTGTTTGGTAATACTGACATAATTCTTCTAAAAGCATATACCGGTAAACCTTGGCTTTAAAAGGCATGATAAAAGAAGGCACCAATAAAATAAGACATTTTAAGCCCATGAAGAGGAATTTCACAATGAAGTCTGTGATTCCAACAATCCAAAGTACTTCCCAGAAGCTCAAATGGTCCAAAATGGGATTTTAAAAAATTAAGCTGTAGTAAAATGACTGAGAATGAAAGGTGCGTTATGAAAGAACAGAAGCTCCTGCTAGGAATACCAGTAAAAAAAGGCACAATTTCCAAGTGCCTTTCTTTTAGAAGAACCTGATTTAAAATGCTTTTGTTTGCATATATAGAAGTTGTAAGCCGTGCAGTTCCAAGAGCAATTCCTGTTATAACAGGCTTGACACTCAGAATCAAAATATAGGGAAGGAGTTCCCGATGTGGTGCAGAGTAAATGAATCCAACTAGGAACCATGAGGTTGTGGGTTCTATCCCTGGCCTCGCTCAGTGGGTTAAGGATCCAGCGTTGCTGTGAGCTGTGGTGTAGGTTGCAGATGTGGCTCGGATCCCGCGTTGCTGTGGCTCTGATGTAGGCCAGCAGCAATAGCTCCGATTAGACCCCTAGCTTGGGAACCTCCATATGCTGTGGATGTGGCCCTAAAAGGACAAAAGACCAAAATAAATAAATAAATAAATATATATATATATATATATGGAAGATGCTTTGGCAACGCCTTGAAGAGACTGAGAAGAAGGAGCTGCTGACATGATCTCCAGACTCTGAGTTGGTGTCATCAGGCTGCCTTGCTTCCTTTCATTGTGGGAGTGGCTCCGTAGGCAACTATGTACACATCCATGGGTGCCACTATGAACACCTGACCTTATATTTCTGGATCTTGTATTTTCAGCACATTCTTGAGGGGTGGAGTTTATCTGGATCTGAGCATCTCCAGAATAAAGACAGGAAGCTTCTCCAGTCAATCTTGTTTGGACACTTTGGGAGGCTGAGACATCCTCCCTGCCTGGAGCTCCTGAAAGACTGTGCGCTTAGCATGTCTGACCCTTGAATACTTTTTCTGTGGTCCAGATTGCTTTTCTTCAAGGCTCTGTCTCCTCCATGACATTAAGTGGACCTGGGCTTGGACGGTGATGGCAGGAAAGGTGGAGTGACGCCTTGGGGCCATCACCTTCAAAGCCCACGTCAGGCAGCTCCAGTCCAACTCAGCAGTCCGAGTAGTTGTCTTTCCAAGGCCAGTATTGCCCACTATAAAACCCACTATAAATAACTGTTGAGATAAAGGAAGTACAAACTTCAAGTACCTTTCCCACCCCTCTCCCTTAGTTTGCAATAAGCAAGGTAGCCATATATAGGCCCAGATCCCCAGAACCCACACTTCCAGGAGCAACATGCTTCTGATCCCCAGGCTTTTCATCTGCCCATGGGGTTATTGAGAGGCCCAATATCTGCAGCCCAGACTCCTGATTTGCTTCTGGTTCCCCACCTACTACTCCCTGTTTATCCTCAGGCATAGACTTGTGGCTGCTACTCTTGCCGTGGAGGTGTTCCACCTGAGGTGGGATGGAGAGGATGGGCATATATTGCCCTTGGGCCAGAAGTTAGATTCAAAATTTGCAATCCTCTTGCTGACTATGCATTCCAAGGGTTTAATGAACTGTTTTGAAAGATGCTTGATGAAGTGATATTTTCTCATAGATATTTTGTTATTTATGTCAGGAAGAAAAAAACATGGCCTCTGTGGGCTTCAAGAGGAATGTGCTTCAGACAAGGGTAAGAGGGCTTTGCTGGCTGGGAAGATATGAAATCTGTAAACCAGTTGTGATTCTATCTTCAGTCAACAGGCAAACCACAAATTTTGTTCTTTGATCATATCTCTGATTAGTTTGACAATCCCCAGACTTTCCATCTGAAATATTCTCCCTCTGAAATCTTCAGTGACTCTGTATGCTAATAGAAATATCCCAATTTCCTTAACCTTTCATCCAGTCTTTCCATAGAACTGCTTCTTTAGTCTTCACTCTTACAAGTCTTCACAAATCTCAGGTCCCTTCAAAAAGGAAAAAAAAAAAAATTGTCCTTCCCTGAAAACAGATTCTCCAGCCAGCTCTGCTGCTAATTAATGAGCAGTATGACCTTGGATAATCATTAACATCTTCAAGTCCCAGCAGCTTAGCTTATGAAATCCAGGGGCAAGGACTGGGCTGATGAAATTGTCACAAGTTGCCTAGGTAGAGCTAACACACATCCAATTGTGTGAATGTCTGGACCTAAAACTTCCTCCAACTCTGATTTTCCTACAAATTACCTATGCACTGCAGTTCTCTGCCTCCATGTATGTACTTATATGTTTCACGTTCCCTCTAAATCACTCCTATACACCTATGTGTATACATGCATGAGTGAGCATGCACACGTATGCATACACACATAGAACCCAAGGTCTTCAAATTGAGTTCCAACACCATCCCCTTCAGAATGTCTTGCCCGAGGGCTGAGCTTGCCTTCCAATGCTCTTTCCCTAAACACCTCCACCACAAAGTCTTAGTTTTTAGTGGGTTTAGGCTGATAGACTGTAAATTTCTGAGCATAAATATTCCTTCCTGTTCATCTTTCACATTCCACTCTGTTCATAGGAGTAGCTCATGAAAGTAAGTTGAACTGAATTAAGTTGACTTGGCCTGAATTCACTGAGAGACCTCTTAGAGAAGGTGACTTGTTGGAGGGTCTTGGGAAGATTGCTGTTTAGGGTGGAGATCCTGTGTTTCTATCAAGAAAACTTTACCAGTCACATTCCCTATCTTTATCCACACATGATTGTGGACTCAATGAGAAACGCTGCAGCTGTTTTTTGTCAAAATCGAATGATTTTTATATCTGTAATCTTGCAGTCGAAGCGGTTGAGCCGATATATTTAATGACTCACTCTATGCAGATGAAAGTCTGTTCTTGAGAAATGAGAAGGGGGAACCATTAATCTTTTCTAAAATAAACAGAGTTGTAATGACTCTTTAATCTGAAGAGTGGAGATCCTGAACTGGAACGCAGCACCCAAGGACCCGCCAAATTCCGTGAGGAGTGAGGAGTGCCTAGATGGTAATTGATTGTGGGATCGTTTTCCCTGTGGTCTCTGAGGGACATTCATAGTATCATCAGCTTTTAAAGCTTTTTTTCAAAGTGGCTGCCCCAACTTTGTGAGAAAAAAAAATCTTGTCATCATCTGGGGACTTTGGGGGACCTACTTTTCTAAGCTTTTCAAAGTTTTGGGGTGCTCTCTGGGTCAGCATTTTGCATTTGGTTGCTGCCCATTTGTCATATCCATGTCCCACCCCCCAACTACCACATCCACAAGAGTTCCCACTTCCCCTCGAGGCTTGGGGGAGAGAGTCTCTGTCCTCTGCTTTCCCAGTATTCACTTATTCCCTAATCCCTGAAATCTGGCCAACGTCCCCCTCAAGGTCATGAAGGATTGGCTTTCTTTGCTGCCAACCAGGCTCAGCAGTCTCCCTCCGACATCCTGCTTGACTTCTCAAGAAATGTCAGAATTCTGGACTCCCTTTGCTGCCTTGGCTTCTGACACAAGTTGTCTCTGCTTCTCTTCTCTAACTTTTTTTGATGGCTCTTCCTTGCCTGTCACTTAAATATTGGCATCCCCACACTTCTCAGGACAGCCTCTCTTCTCCCTTTATATTCTCTTTATTTTTTTTTTAAATTGAAGTATAGTCGATTTACAGTTAGTTTCAGTTGTACAGGATAGTTAGTACATATTTTTGCAGGTCATATACCATTCAGGTTATTTTAAGATAATGGGTATAATTCCCTGTGTTATGCAGTATATACTTGTTGCTTATCTATTTTATATATTATAGTCTGTATCTGTTAATCTTATACCCCTGACTTGTCCCTCTATCCTTCCCTTCCCTTTGGTAACCACAAGGTTGTTTTCTGTATCTGTGAGTGTTTCTGTTTTGTGTATACATTCACACGTATTTTTTTTTTTTTAGATTCCATATATAAGTAATAACATACAGTATTTGTCTTTCTCTGACATTTTACTAAGCATAATATTCTCTAGGCCCATCCATTGCTGCAAACAGCAATATTTCATTCTTTTTATGACTGAGTAATATTCCCGTGTGTGTGTGTGTGTGTGAGAGAGAGAGAGAGAAACATCCTAATCCAGTCATCTCTTGATGGGCATTTAGGTCGTTTCCATGTCTTGGTTATTGTGAACACTGGGATGTATGTATCTTTTTGAATTCTTGTTTTCATTTTTTTTTCCAGGTATATACTCAGGAGCAGAATTGCTAGGTCATATGCTTGTTGTATTTTTAACTTTTTAAGAAATCTCCATACTGTGTTTTGGAGTGGCTGCACTGATTTACACTCCCAACAGTGAAGGAGGGTTCCCTTTTCTCCTCATTCTCACCAACATTTGTTATTTGTAGACTTTTTGATGATGGTCATTCTGATAGGTGTGAGGCGATACCTCCTTGTGAGTTTGATTTGCATTTCTCTGATAATTAGTGATGTTGAGCATCTTTTCATGTGCCTGTTAGCCATTTGTATGTCTTCTTTGGAAAAACTATCCGAAGAAGATAATGTCTTTTAGTTCTACAGAACCTCAATGCTAAGGGGTCTCAAGCTTTAGCCCTCTCCCAAATTATAGGCTCATTTGTCAAATGTCCTAATGGACACCATTCAGACATTCTATTGGTATTTCAGACTCACCATTTCTAAATCTAATAGATAATCTCTGATCCACCCCCACCCACCTGCCCCTCCTCAAAAAGTCTCCAGTGCCTATTTTCCATTTTCCCTATTTCCTATAGTAGCACGGCAGTCACCGAGTCACCTTATACTCCAAATCTTAGAGCATGTGGGACTCTCAACCCCTTTTCCATTCCTTTCTCTGACATGGCACTGTTTACCAGATTCTTAGAGTTTAGTCCATAGATTCCATATCTGAATTGTTCTGAGTAGGTCTCTTCTCCTTTCCATTTCCACAACTATAGTTCAGACTGTCACTACTGTTTGTCTCACAGTAGCCTTGTTACTGGTGATCCTAATTCAGATGCTGTTCAGGTTTAAAAACAAAAGCAAAAACCTAATGCCAAGACTCAGAGGAGCTTCTTTGGTTGGCAACCCTTTATATGTATTGTCAGACACAACTGCTGGGAAATTAAGTGCATCCTCATGTTCTTCTACTGGGAGGGGACGTCTGACAGCTTGTATTCTGGTTTCTCCTGGCTTACCTCATGCACCTTTCCCCGTGCTGATATTAATGAGTATCCTTTCACTTTAATAAATAGCCGTGGGTATAACAGTATGTGAATCTTGTAAGTCCTAGAAAATCATTGAGCCTGAGAGTAGTTTGGGGGATCTCCAGTATAGTACATCATTCATAAACTTCAAACCTTTCATTTTAAGGTATAAATTGCTAGTGACTACTTCACAACTGGTTATAACCCACTAGCAAATCCCAACACATGGGTTGTACTTTGTGAGTGAAGGAGTTATCTTTCTATGTTTTCACCTCTTAATAATTCCATGCACACAAAGCATCCTTCTCATTTTGATTTTGCCTCCCATGTAAGTCAGCCTTAAAAAAAAAATGAACAGATTTTAGGGATTTTCAATAATTCTGGTTCTAGTTTTAGGGTTGTCTCCTGATAAATCAGTAAGATGATTCTGGTTATTTCTTGGGTTACCATGAAGCTTATCACATAGGGAATTCTCTGGACCAGGCCAAAGAAAGCTTTCCTGCCCATGTGATGGCGGTATATTTTATTTTATTAATTTCGTTACATTCTTGAGTCTCATGTGGACTAATGTTTATTTTTATTGATGTGGATAACTCTTATCATCAGATCACCAGGCACTGCCAATAATGAGATTCTGAGTCTTTGAGGGATGGGTGAACCCTGACATGAAGCCCCCTAATTGAGGGCCTGTAATGTGAGAACATGTCTGGCTCCAGTGGGCCCTTCCTTAGACCACACCACCGCTATTTCCATCTCTGTTATGTCTCTCAATTTCTGCCTAACTCATGTCTATTTCAGAAATAAGATCTTGAAACAAATGAATTGTGTTAGGTGGTTCTGGTCTCTATGTTCAGATGACTTTGAAAGAATTACCCATATATTCAGTAAATCTGGTCTACCCCAGATCTCTACAGCTGGATAAGAAGACAATATGAACGTTGTGCCTTGCCCTATCTTCGCCTAGTACTAGCAAACTGATCTTTTTCTAACTCTAGCAAGTCTGTCTTCTGGGTTGGGGGAGGGGGGTGGCTTCTCAAATTTTAATGTGCATATAAGTCACTTGGAGATCTTTGTTAAAATTTGGGCTCTGATTCAACAGGGGTAGGGGCATGAGATTTTGCATTTTTAAAAGTCCTCAGGTGATGCTAGTACTGCTGGTGGACCACACTTTGAGTACATGAGGTGCGTGAGGTAAAGCAAGGCTCTCGGGAACAAATGTAGGTAGACCAGATGGTCATTTACACACTGAGTGTGAAGGGCCAGAAATGAAGACTCTCGGTCTTCTGCAAAGTATCCATCCCACAACCTGTCATTCCACCATCATGGTTTTATGCCTTGTCTCTACAAAATTTTTCTGGTCCCAGATATCCTATGTTAAAATTAAAATATTCTTTGGAATTCCCAGGTGGCTCGAGAGGTTAAGGATTCAGCATTGTCGGTGCTGTAGTATAGGTTGGATCCCTCATGCCACAGGCACGGCCAATATATATATATACTCTTTGATGAAAACATCCCCTAAGTCCAGCTAATACCTTAGCAGGGATCCTCGGCAGCCAGCTGTTGGACTATGAGGAAGGTGGCAGTATGACCTTGCAGCACTTCAGAGAGGGTTGCTGTTCAGAAGGAAGGAATATCAGATAGGAATGTTTTAGTTGCAAGTAACAGAAAATCCAATTAAGAGTGACTTAGGCAATACACACATTTACTCATCTCACTTGATAAGAAGTTTAGCAGTTCAAGGCTCTGTTATGTCATCAAGAATCCAGGTTCTTTCTGTCTTCTATCCCCCACTCTCTCCATCTTTGGTTATTCACTTTTTAATCCTTGTGTTTTTTGTCTCTTGGCCCCAAAATGGCTGTTGCAGTTTCAGGTATCACTTGCACTTAGCTTTGCAAGCTACATCTGTGACTTTTACTGTGAAAGTGAAATTCTTAGCAGAAGCTTCAAGCCTTCCTTTAAACCAGTCACTTGCAAAGGGGAGTGCGGTTACTGTGGGCTAAAAGTAACCATGACTCACTCTCCTAAGGTTAGGAGAGAGGCCTACCCTTCCCAATAACAAGGCACATTCATTTATTACAAAATCTGGAAGTGAAATGCAGGGCGAACGGCCTTGAGAAGACCATGATCAGTGCCTGCCCCAGGAAGAAACCAGTACATCCGTGTAAGGGAGGCAGCAGAGCACCAAAACCCATTTCCACCAGTGTCCCAATTTGAGTCACATCCAGCCCTACCACCCACCTCTTGTATCTCCTCTTGGCTTCGTCTTTAGAACAAGAATTCTGGTTTGACCTTTACTTTGGGTTCAAAAGTGTGTTGGGAGCAGAATATATGGTGGGTGTTTGGTTGGTATTTGCCAGGTGATTGAAACAGGAGAGTTAGAAGAGTGATTTGAGGTGTGGAGAGAGAGACTGGCCTGGAAAAAACTATTCAGAAGTAATAGGTCTATGTCTTTGAGTAAAACAAAGCTTATAATAAAAACATTCTTACTTAAACCTCAAAATAGTCCTTTGAGTTACGTGTGTGCATGTGTGTGTGTGTGTGTGTGTGTGTGTAAGAATTATTGAGGTAAGGATTCTTTTCTACATTTTACAGATCAGAACCTCAGAATCCAGAGGTACTAAGAATCTTGCCCAAAGCCACATAGTTGGTGACTAGATTTGGGATTCCAGAGAGCTCTCTGATTCCAAAGTTCTGTATCCTCACACCAATGCTTGTACATTCAGGCAAGGATCTTGCTCAGAGTGGTCGGTCCCTTATGAGTTTTATACACTTGTTCAAGGGCTCTGCTTTGCTGAAAAACATCCTTACACCACCTCCTTTGGAATTGCCTTCAAGCCCTCTTAACTGGCCACATATACATGTACATATATACACATGCAGGCACACACACACGGAAAGAGAGAGAGAGAAGGCTGTACTACTTTAAGGCGGTTACACTTCAAAATCATAAAGTTCCAGAACTACATTGTCGAATCTACAGCTCTAACTTGGAACACATCTCCCCCTTTACCTCTGCCTCTGCTCCACCACTCATTGTTGTCATTCTCCTCTTTCAAAATCATTACAGGTTTACTGAGGACACTTTAGAGCAGAAACAAAAATTCACTCTAGGCCTACATTAAATCTTCCAGCATTGTATTTGCCTTCCTTGATTTTCTAGTAATTTTCCTACACTAGGTCTCTATTCACTTCAGATACAAAAAGCTTTCTACTCTCTCACTTGGTATCTTGTCTGATGGGAATCCAACTCAGGCAATTACAGGACTCTAGTGGAGGGCATCTCATTTGGTCCAACTTGTCTACTGATTTGTTTCTGCTTTCACTGATTAAATTTCTTTTGAGATGCCTCCAGCAATTAGGCATTCAGATCCTCGAGGCTAGGATCAGTGCTTGGACCCCCAACAGAAACAGATGTCTGGGAAACATATCCTTTTCTTTTAACTTCAGGCCCCTTGGTTCTGCCTGGTGGGGAGACTACTTGGCTTCTGTTAGTGCCATTGGTCTTCCTTAGCCTGCATATACCTGAGCTGGGCTGTCTGTCCCCTTTGCTGAAGTGCAGCAAGTGCATGGGTAGAATGAGAACATCCCATTCCTTGGCACAGTTCTCAGAAACACTCATAAACATCATCAAATCAATGTGGTAGATTAGAACAGTTCTTTCAGGAGAAATAAAAAACAGATAATGCCTTTCTAAAGTACTAAGAAGAGTTATGGCAAAAGAAGAAAGGGAAAGATTAGTATAGGAGCATAGAGGAAGGAAACCATTCTCACTGTGTTGGGAACAGGCCTGGGCATTTTGGCATACATCATGTCATTCTGTCTTTCCAGGCCCAGGAAGTAGGCTTTATTTTTTATATTTTACAGACGAGTATATTGAGGCCCAGAAAGGCTGAGAAAATTGGCAATATCGCACAGGGTGTAAATGGATAATCTGAGATTTGAATAGTCCCTCTGTGTTCAGAGAGTCTTTCCATAACAATTTGATGTTTTGGGTGTCTAGGAGAGTATTTTAGAAAAGGCATGGAAAATAGAGAGACTCCATTCCCCTCTTCCTGCTATAGATTTCAAATTGTTTCAGTGTCTCCAGCAATAATGTGTAGATGATGATCACTGGGGTAAAACCACTGCTTCAACTTACTGTGGAAAGCCAAGACATGGCATTTTTAACTTTTGGCTGTAAAGATTGGAGCACAGGAGTATAATATGCATGAAGATGCAGACCTAAGATGAATGAAGATAGCTCTGGAGATTCCTTTCCTACACTGAAGTCCTTCTAAACAAACTTCCCAAGTTCCAACCTCTAAGAATCTCTTTCTCTTAGCGTTTGAGAGATTCAGTTTCTGATCTAGCCAGACCTCTGGCTCCGCTTCAGACTCCCTTCTCCCATACATAGGCCTGGAGCCAGAGCTCTGCTGGACTGGGAGTCACAAAGCCAGACACAGAGGCAGCCTTGGCCTTTCCACCTGCCCCTCACATACCTGGGAGCATCCTTCTGTCTTCTTACATTACCCCTCCCTCCCTTTCTTTCTTCCTTCCTTTTCTTTTCTTTCCTTCCTTTCTTTCTTTTTTTTTTTTTTTTTGCCATGCCTGTGGCATGTGGAAGTTCCTGGATCAGGGATCAAACCTGCACCTACAGCAGTGAGCCACAGCAGTGGCAATGCCAGATCCTTAACCCACTATGCCACAAGGGAACTCCTACCTCCCTTTCACTTCCACCTTCCAACTCTACGTGTATATCCTTTCAAGTCATCAGCAGCTAAAGCTGTTAAGTAGGCTTGGCTCTAGAAATGAGTTGTTTGGGAAAGGCATAGATGCTAAAAACAATTATTGCTGTGTTTCACCCTTCTATACCTCCATCCTGTCCTCTAGACTCATTAGCATGAGATACGTACATGTATTACACACACACACACAAAATCCAATTTTATACAAAGACATATATTTCCTTGTATTTATATCTGTATCAACAATCCTTGGCCAAGTCAGTGATCTGCTTTCTGAAGAAGCCCTTTGGCTGTTAAGTCTAATTTAATATGATGAGATTGGAGGTGGTGGAGAGATTAGATACATAAATTAGAGAAAACTCCTTGTGACACTCATCAAGTCAGCAGAGCAAAGCCTGTTGAGGAAGCAGTGGGGAGGAATAGGTGAAGCTGGTAGTTTGAAGGTGAAGACAACTGGATCAGAATCCTAGCCCTCCACTGTCAGCTGAGCGACCATAGAGCTCTCTGAGCTTTAGCAGCCTCCCTTTTAAATGGGAACTGCAATCTCCACTTAACACTGTGGGGAGAATTAAGTAGACAAACCATTGTAGGCAGCTATGATCATTATTATGATGGTGAATATCTCATGCCTATATTGTCCTGCACCAACTGTTCTTTTCCATTTCCCCTATAAAACTCTGAAAAGCATGAACATTGTAGATTTGCCCCCTAGTTCCCATGGCAAGTGTCCAGTTTTCCTTTGGGGGTGCATAGTTGTCTGTCAAAATCTGGCATGGGATGACACCTGAAGTAGAGTGGATGGGAGAGTGGGATTTTCTAGTAACCCAAAACTATTCACTGTTTGCGCTACAGGAGAGCATTTTTTCCTTCCCATCCTCCTTCCCTGAACTTCTGCTAATTGCCTGCTAGGTAACATACAGCTCTGTGCAAAGGGCACAAGTAGACTTATAGCAGGGACTAATCTTGGGGCACCATCTGCATGCCTCCAGCCCAAGCAGTCTCCTTGGTGATGAGAAAGAAGGTTGGACAGAATACACATCCATGGCAAAGGAAGGAAAGAGGCTGCTGGCACAGGCACAAAGGCCCTCGTGGAGATGGCAGACTATAACAGTGTGTGCCCTGCTGCCAACCTCCAACACTCTTTTAGGGAATCTCAATTCAGTATCTGCTAAGTGGCCCCAGGACATCTGGCCAGAAAATATGCAATAAGCTCTTCCATGGTTCACCCACAACAGCCATATGTAGCTACCAGGGACCAGAAAAAGCCAGTTCTCTTGGCTATGGTAGGGTTTACACCAAGGACCAGAGGACATATGTGGACACAGCTCTGATGACTGGAAATACATACAAGATCCATGTGCCTTCTGTTTCCACAGTGTGAGATGGATTAGAATTTCCAGGTGGGAGAGGCTAGGCTGTGTTTCAAGGATAGCAATGTCTGTCACCCACCTCCTGTCCCTTGCACACTGCTGTTCTCTGAATTGAAACAAGGAGAAATCTCAAGAGCAAGACCAAGAATAAGTGCTGCAGATAAATCCTTAAGACCATGCAAAAACCCCAGAAAATAAACTTTAGTCTTATTTCACATAAGGACATAAAAAATAGATGTTAAGTGCTGCTCTGAGAACAAACATCTCCAAAGGGGAAGAGGAAATGCAAAACAGTAGGAGAAGGAACAAATTCAAACCAAACATGTAGAAACTTTGCTCCAAATTATAACAAAGTATGGTAGATGTAGAGTTGTTTCAGTAGTTCCTTCAAGAACTAAAAATAGGGAGTTCCCATCGTGGCGCAGTGGTTAACGAATCCAACTACGAACCATGAGGTTGCAGGTTCGGTCCCTGCCCTTGCTCAGTGGGTTCACGATCCGGCATTGCCATGAGCTGTGGTGTAGGTCGCAGACACGGCTCGGATCCCCCATTGCTGTGGCTCTGGCATAGGCCAGTGGCTACAGCTCCGATTAGACCCCTAGCCTGGGAACCTCCATATGCCGCGGGAGTGGCCCAAGAAATGGCAATAAGACAAAAAAAATAAAAAATAAAAAAATAAAAACAATGGGGAAAATCTGAGGGTCATTTTGCCCAACAATTGGCCTAGATGCTTAATATATTCAATATCATGAAAGACAAAAACATTTGGGAAGTATTCTATTTATGTTGTTATTATTTTGCTTTTTAGGGCCACACCTGCAGCATTTGGAGGTTCCCAGGCTAGGGCTTGAATCAGAGCTGCAGCTATGTCCTATACCACAGCCACAGCAACACCAGATCTGAGCCGTGTCTGCAGCCTACACCACAGCTCTGGGCAATGCAGGATCCTTAACCTATTGAGTGAGACCAGGGATGGATACTAGTCAGATTTGTTTCCTCAGTGCCACAACAGAAACTTCTGGGGAATATTCTAGATTAAAAGAAACTAAAAGACATGACTAAATGCAACATTTGATTATGTGCTCCTAGATTATTTTTTAAAGAAAGCTACAAAGGTCATTATTAGGACAAGTGGGGTAATTGAACATAGAATGAATAATAGATAATAGTATTAATACAACATTAGTGTTAAATTTCCTCGATGTGATATTTATAAAGTGTCTTTGTAAGATAATGCCCCATTCTTAGGGAAAATGCAATGTGTTAAAATATTTAAGGGCAAAATGTTACTGACTTTGAAATGGTTCAGCAAAATACAGTGATAGTGATGATGATAAGACACACAAAGACACATACATACAAGGGGGGAATTATTATAGATTATTACATAGTTAGGAGATGTAAACAAATGCAAAGCCTGGGCTGTATCTGAATTCTAATCGCAACTGACTATAAAAAGGGTATTTTTGAGACTATCTGGGATTGAACATGATTAGTATTAGATAATAATTAGGAATTGCATATTCTGTTGAGTATGATAATAGTGTATTGTTGTAATGTAAAGAAAGCCTTCATCTCTTAAAGAAAGTAAACCTATCATATTTTACAAGTAAAATGATATGTTGTCTGGGATTTGCTCTAACATAGTCCAGAAAAGAAAAATAAAGATGAGATGAAACAACAATGACAGAATGTGGGTGATTATTGAAGATGGGTAATGGATATATGGAAGTGCTTTATACTCTTAGCATCTCAGCTTTATGTCCAAAAAATCTCCATAATAAAAAGTTGTTTTTAAAAAATCAAAGTATGTGCCATAAGGTGCTAGAAAATGAAATAATTTTTTAAAGATAGGACTAAATCATGTATATATATTTATAAATTGTAGCCTTTATAGCTTACCGTTAGGAGTTTGAGATTGCACATGTATGATACCTATATACACACAGGTTTTTTTTGTCTTTTTGCCTTTTTTCTAGGGCTGCTCCCATGGCATATGGAGGTTCCCAGGCTAGGGGTCTAATCGGAGCTGTTGCTGCTGGCCTACATCAGAGCCACAGCAACGCGGGATCCGAGCCGCGTCTGCAACCTACACCACAGCTCACGGCAACACCGGATCCTTAAGCCACTGAGCAAGGCCAGGGATTGACCCCACAATCTCATGGTTCCTAGTCAGATTCGTTAACCACTGAGCCACGACGGGAACTCCCACACACGCTTTTTAAAAATACCCCAAGACACTATTGCCCATATCCCAGCTCCAGAGGTGATGCTGTGATGAGTGGTCACTTCCCATTTGCAAGTTGGTTACTCAGCAGATCAACAACAACCTTCCAAGTTCAATATTTTCTTAAATTCACTTTATATTAGAATTTCTTTCCTTCATTCCCATTCTTTCCATTTCCCCCACTCCCAAAGACAAAATATACGAATGTCACTCTCCAAAGGGGTCCAGCACAGATATTCCTCCCTCCTGTTCAATTAAGGCAGGATGGCAGCATAGGCAGTTTGTGATGGACAGTCTCACAGTGAGTCTGTGGTTGAGCCAAGACTAGGACCTTGGACCCTAGACCTCTGCTCTAACCATTAGTCACCATGTCCTCTCTTGACCATCCATAATGAGGGCAGCTCTAGTCTCTATAGTAACCAATCTACCTAAAATAGGAATTATGTGGGGAACAAAACATTTAAAGCCAATTGGATCCATTCATACCCGAACAATGTCAATTTAAGGGCTTTTTCCTAAGTTGTTGGCTTTTTGAATGGTCTCCCACCATGGGCTCAGGGAAAGGCAGTGGAGGGGGGTTACTGTCTGGTCCATTCCATACTGAATCTTGCATGCTGTTATCCCCTTTCCCATCCTCAAACATTTCTTTATGTCCCAGAGTCATAAGCCCTTAAACTTTTTGTCAAGACAGTTTTATGACTGCAAGACTGAGACAAAAGTGCAAGTCGGAGAATCCTTATAGGCAAAGAAAGCTTCCCAGAGAAGTGGGACTGAATCCAAATCCCTCGCAGAAACCTGGCAACTTCATGCATTATCTTCTGTTTACAACGTGGGGCTTTGAACAGTTCTCCTACCCAATTGGCCTCCCTGGTGGGAGCCTTTGGGAAGGAAATGGAATCAGAGCTAACATGACAAAAAAACAGAGAGTGGAAGAGTCCAGGCCCTTGCAATGAGCACCTCCTCCTAGGGTTTGTGAGGATTCAGTGGGGATGCCTGGAAAGTGTATTGATATGGATTCTATATAACTAATATTATTTCATTATTATTGCTGTTTTCATATGTTAGACATAACTTTTGGCTTCCACACTGGGAAATATCCATCCACTCTGCCCCCAAATTTGTCATCCCTCATTTTGGAATAGTTTTTGACTTCTAAAATATTGCCAGTATAAGGATTGTTCTCACCTATGGAGAAACACCCCAAGTTTTTGTTTTTAATCTTCCCAGGTTGGAAAAGACAATGACATTCATTTCTCTTTTGATCTTTTTTCCTTTTTGCATCTATTCAAACATTACTGGTGAGGAGGAGCCTGATGCCAGGCCTGGAGTCTAGTTGCTCTCTTGGATACAAGTGCCTTCAAGGAGCTCATAGGAAAGAGTAAGTAATAGATGTGTAAACAGTCGACTTACAGCACAGCTAGTTTACCAGACTCAGCAAACAAAAGTTAGGATGCTCAGTTAAATTTGAAATTCAGATATATAACCGATAAGGCTTAGTGTAAGTATGTTCCTAATATTGCATGTTACCTACAAACAACAAAAATGTTCCATTATTCATCTGAAATTCAAGTGACAGGGCATCCTGTATTGCATCTTAAAATCCTAATTTACACAACAAAGTAGCTGCTGTCAATGAATATAAACAGGAAGGGCTGTGGGAGCATAAAGGCCTGAACAAATAATACCTGTGTCCTTCACAGAGAAGGCCGCATAGATGAGGCCTTAAGGTAAGAAATAATGTTTCCCAGATAACAAAACCAGGAAGGATGCCTCTGCCAGTGGCCTGAGGGAGAAGCTAGGTCACAGTGTTTGAGAAACTGTGAAAAGTGTAGGAAAACTGAAGCATAGATGTCCATACGGATAAGTGGCTTGAGTTCAGTTAAGGAGACTGGATATTATACAAAAGGCCATTGGGGTCCTGAGAAGAGTTTATGCCAGGAAGTGGCAGGGAAAGACTTTTTTAGAGTGAAGGAGAGTGAACCATAAGAAGAGAAGGTTAAGGTGGGCAGGGAGGAGGATATTACTGTCATTCAAAGAACATTCCCAATAAACTGAAACTAAGCCAGTGGCTCTAGAGATAAGAAGCCAAATTGGAGAGATAATTACTCAGTTAGGCTTGTCAGAATCTGTGGATGGGTAAGGCAGTTGGCTGTGACAATCTTGCCTCTGCTGAATGTAGCTTGGGAGATTGGAAGAATAATTATGCTGTATTTAGCTACAAACAGTTTGATGTATGGATACACGTTAACCATGGTCTGGCCATTTAGCAGCAGTTAGTTAACATTCGAAGTATCCTAATTAGGGATCTACCCTTTAGGGGTAGTTAATCACCAATTGGGAATCCCAATCAGGAATCAATAACTTTCAGATGTGGTTACTTACACTGCGGCCGGCATGTGAATTTACTCCAGTGGGTTTGTCACTTAGTGTAAGGAATAGGTGATAAATAAGGAGTAAGATTCTGGCAAGCCCGGCTTCAGCTTCAGATTTTGAATCCCACTGGTCTTCAACTTTTAACTTTTCATTTCTATAAGGCTGGCCCATTCTACCTTTGAAATATCTTTGCATTTGTTTTTTTTTTTGGGGGGGGGGGCTTAGGAATAAATATTAATACATCTGCCAAAATTTGATCCAAGACTCACTCTCCTGTAACATGCTTTCTTTTTAACATACCATTAATTTTAACATACTCTTTGGTTGTTAGTTTGTAAATAAGGGGTCTACAGTGCTCCCCACATCTCCCACTTGCCACTATAGTATTATAGTGCTCCAGGTGCTATTATAGTATTAATGTGTATCAAAAGTATATCAGCCATTTTGAGTTTATTTTTGTGCATGGTGTGAGGGTGTGGTCCAGTTTCATTGATTTACATGCAGCTGTCCAGTTTTCCCAGCACCATTTGCTGAAGAGACTGTCTTTTCCCCATTTTATATTCTTGCCTCCATTATCAAAGATTAATTGACCATAGGTATCTGGGTTTATTTCTGGGTTTTCTATTCTGATCCATTGTTCTGTAAGTCTGTTTTTGTACCAGTACCACACTGTCTTGATTACTGTGGCTTTGTAATATTGTCTGAAGTCTGGGAGAGTTATGCCTCCTGCTTATTTTTTGTTTGTTTGTTTTCCTCAGGATTGCTTTGGCAATTCCAGGTCTTTTATGGTTCCATATAAATTTTTGGATTGTTTGGTGTAGTTCCGTGAAAAATGTCTTGTGTAATTTGATAAGGATTGCATTGAATCTGTAGATTGCTTTAGGTAGTATGGCCATTTTAATGATATTAATTCTTCCAATCCAAGAGTGGGAAATATCTTTCCATTTCTTTGAATCCTCTTTAATTTCCTTGATTAACTTTTATAGTTCTCAGGTTATAAGTCTTTCACCTCCTTGGTAGGGTTTATTCCAAGATATTTAATTTTTGGGGTGGGATTTTAAAAGATATGGTACTTTTATATTCCTTTTCTCATATTTCATTGTTAGTATACAGAGATGCAACCTATTTCTGAATGTTAATCTTATATCCTACTTTGCTGAATTTGTTAATCAGTTCGAGTAGTCTTTGTGTAGAGTTCTTAGGGTTTTCTATATTTAGTATCATGTCATACACATAGAGTGACAATTTTACCTCTTCTCTTCCAGTTTGGATACTTTTTATTTCTTTTGTTTGTCTGATTGCTGTGCCTAGGACCTCTAATACTATGCTGAATAAAAGTGGTGGGAGTGGGCCGCCTTGTCTTGTTTCAGATTTTAGCAGGAAGGCTTTCAGCTATTCTTCATTGAGTATTATACTGGCTGTGGGTTTTGTGGGTTTGTCATAAGTGGCTTTTATTATGTTAAGGTAAATTCCCTCTATACTCACTTTGGTAAGAGTTTTTTTTTATCATGAATGGATGTTAGATTTTGTCAAATGCTTTTTTCTGCATCTATTGAGATGATCATGTGCTTTTAGACTTTTCTTTTGTTAATGTGGTGTATGACACTTATTTGTGTATTAAAACATTCTTGTGAACTTGGATGAATCCCACTTGGTTGTGTTTTATATGTTTTTGGATTTGGTTGGCTAAAACTTTGTTGAGAACTTTTGCATCTATATTCATCAGAGTTATTGCTTATTTTCTTTTTTGGTAGTATCTTTGTCTGGTTTTGATATTAGGGTGATGGTGTCTTCATAGAATGTCAAAATGGCTTAAAGACTTAAACATAAGACCAAATACCCTCAAACTCCTACAAAATAACATAGGCAAAACATTCTCTGACATCATCCATAAAAATGTTTTCTTAGGTCAGTCTCCCAAGGCAGTAGAAATAAAAACAAAAATAAACCAGTGGGACCCAATCAAACTTGCAAACTTTTGCGCAGCAAAGGAAACCATTAAAAAAAAAAAAAAAAACTGCGGAATGAGAGAAATTAGTTGCAAATGATGCAACCAACAAGGGCTTAATCTCCAAAACATACAAACAACTCATGCAACTCAACAACAAAAATACAAACAGCCCAATTGAAAAATTGGCAAAAGACCTAAACAGACATTTCTCCAAAGACATATGGACAGCCAACAGGCACATGAAAAAATGTTTATCACTAATTATTACAGAAATGCAAATCAAAACTACAATGAGGTACTGGCTCACACAGGTTAGAATGGCTATTGTTAATAAGTCCACAAATAACAAATGTTGGAGAGAGTGTGGAAAAAAGGGAACCCTCCTACACTGTTGGTGGGAATGTAAATTGGAATAGTCTCCATGGAAAACAGTATGGACGTACCTCAGAAAATTAAATATAGAACTACCACATGATCCAGTAATCCCACTCTTGGACATATACCCAGATGAAACTTTCACTCAGAAAGATACATGTACCCCCTATGTTCATTGCAGCAGTATTCATAATAGCCAAGACATGGAAACAACCTCAATGTCCATTGACAGATAAATTGATTAAGAAGATGTGGTGTATATATACACAATGGAATACTACTCAGCCATGAAAAGAACAAAATAATGCTATTTGTGGCAGCTTGGTTGGAACAAGAAATTCTCATACTAAATGAAGTAAGTCAGAAAGAGAAAGACAAATACCATATAATATCTCTTATATCTGGTATCTAATATACAGCACAAAAGAACCTTTCCACAGAAAAGAAAATCATGGATTTAGAGAATAGACTTGTGGTTGCCTGGGGGGAGGGGAAGGAAGTGGGATGGATTGGGAGAGTGGGATTAACAGATGCAAACTATTGCCTTTGGAATGGATTAACAATGAGATCCTGCTGTGTAGCACTGAGACCTATGTCTAGTTACTTATGATGGAGCATGATAACGGGAGAAAAAAGTATGTATAGATGTTTGTGTAACTGGGTCCCCATGCTGTACAGTGGGGAAAAAAAAATTGTGTTGGAGAAATAACAATTAAAAAAATTTTTTTTAAATTGTGCAACTCAACTTGCAACGCTGCCCTGCAGGTTTTAGACTCATCCAGAACAGAACTTACTTCACACTTTCCGTGGGGGTACCCCTTATTCAAACCTCAGGGAGCCAGATTTAATCGATGAAGCTCAGCTAAAGAAACATGATCACACATGACGACTTTCTCAAATGTCTGGAAAGACTTAAAAAATAAAATAAAATCTACCCAAGCATCCCATCACAAATGTGGGCTCCAAATAGAAGATTTTATTGTAAACCTTCCAGACGTTCAGACTCCACTGTTATTTTTGTAAAGGCATTCCAATAACAGATGCCCCTTCAATTGAGGCATGGTTTGATAGAAAGCAGCAGGCACCATTTAAAAGGAAAAAAAATAGCTCTCTTGAGGCACGTCAAAACGAATTAGCTGTGATGCTGAAATTATTTCCTGTTGGGTTTAATAAAGTTAACAAGATAAGTAAATATGAAAAACAGCATTAGGAAGCAGGGAGTAATTTCCTCCCAAACACGGAGCTCTTTCAGGCATTGATAACAATAGATGTGGACTTTGATTTGTCTATTTTTATTTACCACAATGCCCTCCTTCCATTTCTATTTTTTAAAATGTCCTTCAAGATTTTTTGAAATGAAGTTATTTATGATATTATTACCATTTTGAAACCTAGCTAGAAATCTGTGATTCAAGCATTTTTGTGTTTTTCACGCTCTATTTCCACATTAAATGTAGTTCTGACAATAAACTGATGAACAGTAATTGAGAAGAAGGTTGAAGCTGTTATTTAGATGGCATTTGGAGACTTGTGTACCTTTCATTTAACTACTTTTTTTGGTCCCAGTTAGCATAAATAATCAAGAAGTCAGCGAGTTAAAGAGATATAATCCCTTCCCCCAGTAACTTCCAATCTGAAAATAAGCTCCAAAGAGTTTGCTTACTGTTTCCATTGTTACTCCATTAGCTTATACATAAAGAGCCTTAGAGATTTAGGAAGGCACACAGGTCTTGAGATCCTCAGACTGGGTTCTAGTTCTAACTGTTTCTCTTTTACTTAATCACCTTATCTCTCTAGTCCTGGTTTCACCATCTGAAAAATCAAAGAGTGGAATCCTTGACATTAGGTATCCTTTATTGAGCATTTAATAAGTACTACACATTCTATTAAGAACTTTACGTATATCATCTAATTGATGTTGATAATAACCTTTTAAGATATTATCCCTATTTTACCACTTTGGAACAGAGGCACAGAGAAATTAAGTAACTTTCCAAAGGTCACTCAGCAAACAAGAGACTAAACCCGAATTCAAATGCAGATCCAGCTCAAGTCCACTGACCAGTGATGGTACCTGCTCTTAGATGAAATGTCTCCCCCTGTGAGATACCACTTCTGGCTCCCTTCCAGGTCAAACACCCCAAAGTCTTTGAATACTTTTACTTAAAGAAGAGGAAATACCTTAAGTGACAAAGAGTATAATAATCCAATGGACAGAAACATGAAACACAGTGGAAACAAAAGGAAAAATGTTGAATTCATTTGCACATAATGAATTTGGTGTATTGACAGAAATATCCACTAGGGACTTGAAAATTTCGACAAGTGCAAGGGGCAAAACTCAGTGCTGAAGATAAAGAACTAAATCTCCTGCAAAAAGGTAAAGGTTGAAACTATGTAACTGAAAGTGGGTGTCAAGAGAGAAAGTCTGGAAAGAGAAAGAGGAGAGAGCTAAGAGTAAATCCTTGGGATCAATCACATGTGGGTACAGGAAAAAAGGAGGAGCCAAAGAAGAACACAGAGGACAATCAAGAGAACCTCAAAGTTGGTCTTTCTAAAGACAAGGTTGAGAAGAGGTCTGAGGAGGGGATGGCCTGCAATGTTCAATGTGATTCTTCCCAAAGTCAGGAAGTTTGAGAACAGATTATAAGCCACTGGACTGGACCATTTGGTGATCCTCAAGGGCAGCGACAGTGTGCTGTTGATGAAAACGCAAACTCTGAGAGAGAGTTTTATAGTAAGACTGGGAAGAACAGACCTGGCGGCAGTAAATGTGTGGGTTTCTCTTTCTAGGAACCTGGTGTATCAGACAAGAAGGGTAATGAAGGGACAGAGGGATGGAGATGGCCATAAGGAAGAGGGGATAATCGAGGGGACAAGATCCTGCAGGGAGATTCTGGAATTGATGTCATGGGTGTCAAGCAGAGACCTCATCTTGAAGAGCAACCACCCATAAACATCACCCTTCAGTCATCTTGAATCATTGTGCTGCAGGCAAGGCTCCTGGAGCCCAGCAGTCCATCAGGTTCTATTTCTGGTCTTTGTCAAGTATCACTTCTTTATTATTATTTATTTATTTTTAATAAAAGTATGTGCACATAAAGTATACAGCATGATGATTTGATATTCATATACATTGTGAAATGATTACTACAAGTAAAGCTAATTAATATATCACCTCCTCACATAGTTGCCTCGTGTGTGTTTGTGGTGGGGGGGACAGGTAAGAGGACCTGAAATTAACTGCCTTAGCAAATTTCCAGTATGCAATACATTATCATTAACTACAGTCATCTTGCTGTGCATTAGATCATCCTGCATAACTGCAATTTTGTACTCGTTAACCAACATCTCCCCATTTCCTCCATTTCCCTCTCCTTATAATGACTGTTCCACTCTCTATGTATTAGATTTTTTAGATTCCACATTTAAGTGAGTTCATGCAACTCTTATCTTTGAGTCTGGCTTTTACTTAGCATAATGTCTTCCAGTTTTATCTATGTTGTTGCAAATGGCAGGATCTGTTTTTTAAGGGTAAATAATATTTCATTGTATATACACAGTTGACCTTGAACAAGCAGGCAGTTAGGAGCGCCAATGCCCCAAGTGGTCAAAAATCCATGTATGACTTACCTGTCAGCCCTCCCTATCTGCGGTTTCCTCATCTGCAGATTCAACCAACTGCAACTCACGTAGTGTTGTGATACATATTTACTGAAAAAAAATTTATGTATAAGTGAATCTCACATTTCAAACTCATATTGTTCAATGGTCAATTGTAAATACTCACAGTTTATCCATTCATTATGTCAGTGGACACATAGGTTGTTTTCAAACCTTTGCTCTTGTGAATAGTGCTGCACTGAACATGGGAGTGCAGATATCTCTTTGAGGGACCAATTTTATTTCCTTTGGATAGTATTACACACAGAAGAGAGATTGCTAGATCATATGGTAGTTCTGTTTTCATTTTGTCAAGGAAACCGGATACTGTTTTCCATAGTAATAGTGCCTTTTTATATTCCCATTGACAATGTACAAGGGTTCCCTTTTCTTCACATCCTTGCCAACCCTTGTTATCTTGTCTTTTTTTGAGAATAGCCATCCCAACAGGTGTGAAGTGATATCTCATTGTGATTTTGACTTACATTTCTCTGATGATTAGTGACATTGAACAACTTTTCATATACTCGTTGGCCATTATATGTCTTCTTTGGGAAAATATTTATTCAGCTCCAAGTACCACTCCCTTAGCCAAAAAATGCTGTGAATTTTAGAATCAGAAATAACACACCCAGTTTTGCAGTTAAGGGAACTTGGGCCAGAGTGGTAAACCTGCCCATCATCACAAGACTAGTTAGTGTCAGAGCCAGGATGAACACTTGGATTAACTTTGAGCCTGGACTTTCTTCCCTCATGCCACAGTGCTTCCAAGCATGTTAAATTTTTTTTCAACTTTCTTTCAAAAATTAATCCACTATGCTTTGTGATATGTATGGAGGAAAGGATAGAGCTATCATCTATTTGTCTGACTTTGTGAGGTTAATGTTTCCATTTTCCTCATATACATGATGCTGAAGAAATCTTAGCATACTTTGCATCACTGTTAACCTCCTTAAGGCCTTAAGCCACAATTAAGAAGTTCATTTGGGGAGTACCCATCGTGGCTCAGTGGTTAACAAATCCAACTAGGAACTGTGAGGTTGCGGGTTTGATCCCTGGCCCTGCTCAGTGGGTTAAGGATCTGGCATTGCCATGAGCTGTGGTGTGGGTTGCAGACTCATCTCGGATCCCGCAGTGCTGTGACTCTGGTATAGCCTGGAGGCTACAGCTCCAATAAGACCCCTAGCCTGGGAACCTCTATATGCCATGGGAGCAGCCCTAGAAAAGGCAAAAAGACCAAAAAAAGAAGAAGAAGAAATTCATTTGGAAAACAACTAACTAAATTAACCCAAGACTAGCTGGATCATGAGTCTTGAAATCCTTGGGTCCCCTTAAGGCCAGGAACTCACTAACCTTCAGCTGCTCACCTACACACAATACTCTGGGCTCAGTCATCACCTGGAGTTTCCCTCATGAACCTCTGACCCTCCCACTTATATCCTCATTCGGCTCTACCTGCTCTTCCAGCTCATGGGGACCACAAATCCCTCATTGTCTACCTTTTCATAACCATCAGGTTGAACTCCTCTTCTCTAGTAGATGCCTCAGCCCCGTTGTTCCACTGCAGTCTTTCCACTGCACTGCCCCAGCAAAACCCCAGAGCAGATCAGCAATGTTGCAACCTGCCTAGGCTGCTCTTTGTACCCTGGCTACTAAGGCCACAGTAGCATCAGGGTCTCCAGGGTCGTTCTATCCATAAGTCCTTTGATTTGTCCACTATGAGTTCCCTCACTGATGCCAAACCCTAGACTCAGCCTTTAGGAGCCTTCCTTCTCTGTCTGTAGCATTGTACCAGGCCCCCTACTGCACCAAGAAAAAGCGAGGCAATCAGGAAGGATCTCCTGCCACTTCCTGTCTCCTTCACCCTAATACACTCACATCCACATTCATCCTTTTTTCCTTTCCCCTAGTTTGAAAGATAGATCTTCCTCTTCTTGTTCAGAGACCAAGCCCTGGTCTGAACAACATTCTGTTCTTTCTACCTCTCTGCTACTCTCCCAGCTTCTTCCTCTCTCTGGGCTACTTTCCCTCAGTTTATACTTATGGGAGAGCTTCTACAGTCCTGGAAGGCTCACTTCTCAGCCAGATGCTCCCCTACTTCTGCAGAATCTCTTTCCTCCCCTTCTCACCCAAACTTATTAAAAAATGTAGCCTATGTTTATTTTTCCTTCTTCCTCATTGCCCATTCCTCAGACCACTACAGTCTGCCTTCTGCCTTCCTCCCTCAGCTGAAACCGGTATCCCAAGCCACAGATGACTTCCCATCTGCAAGCCTAATGGATATCAGCCCCTCTGCTTTGGCGACACTGATGATTACTCCTTCCTTCTCAAAACTCCCCTGACTTCTGTGATTTTACACTGCCTTGCTTCTCTTCCTAACTTTAGTTCCTTCAGTCATTCATTTAGAAAAGGATTTATTTGACTTCTACTTTGTGCTGGGGGATTTCAGGGATCTAGGGATTAGGAAAACAGATATGATGTCTGTCCTCATGGAGCAGGAGAGACAAGGTAAACAGGCAAATAAACAGTCAGTTCCATGATTTATGGTCATTGTGTTCTATAAAGCTGCTCCAGACATTGAAATACCAAATATTCAACCATTGCTCTTAGGGAAAATTCAAGGTCACGTTCCTGAAAGCCCCTGGTCACATTTTCACCAAATGATCAATACATAATCTTGTTTTATGTGTGTCTTTGTTTAAAATACCTTATTCAATATGTATTTCTTACAAATAATAAATTCTATATGGTGTTCTAGCTGAGAAGGGTTTATCCGATCTTGGATAATATATTCCTCCCAAGTCAGAGTCTCTGTCCATTGAAATCATTTCCTAAGCTGTTCTCTTATTGTGTCCCCAGCATTCAGTACCAGTGGCCTGACACTGGTGCTTTTATTAATTTGCTGGATGTGTTTTTTTCTTTCTTTCCCTCTTTCATAAGCACATATACACACACACAAACACAAACTTAGCATGTTTTAACTCAGGCCAAACTATCAGAGCTTGTATCTTATTATCAAATCATTTTGACATACTTATTTCTGCTTCTCCAACTATAGTTTATAGGGTGCTATGATTAAATTTGAACCTGACACATCAGATTTTCGTAAGAGTCAAGTTGAAAGTGCATCAGCCAGAGGTGCATGCAAAGATTACTGTGGAGTCAATGTGAGGTTGAATTGCAGAAATGAGAGTGAGCTGCAGACTCACAGATCTGCAGTAAGTTATGACTGTCATTTCCTTACTGAGACCTCGGCTTAGGTACTCAACTTCTCTGACCCTCAATGTGCTCATCCATAAAATGGGAGTAAAATTATCTCAGAAGCATGCTGTGAGGACTAAGTACATATTGCATGTAAATTTCCTGGTACATCATTAGGGCTCAGATGATGCCACTTTCCCCCCCTTTTCAACCTGTTCAGTTTTCAACACCATCTTGGTACCTGCAGTGA
This sequence comes from Phacochoerus africanus, assembly GCF_016906955.1. Taxonomy (NCBI): domain Eukaryota; kingdom Metazoa; phylum Chordata; class Mammalia; order Artiodactyla; family Suidae; genus Phacochoerus; species Phacochoerus africanus. The sequence continues at coordinate 44,632,742 of NC_062544.1, forward strand.
TTTTCTGGACCCACTGGAGTACCATATGGTTTTAAGAGCATCTTACAGAACTGCAGAGGAGGAAATCTTCATGGCTTAAATATGGAGTGAAAGACCTAAAAGAGCAGGCAGGATCTTGGGAAAATAAGAGAGGTGGAGAGGTCTGACAAGACTGTCTTTTGCATCTGAGAAAGGGGAAGAAGAGATGATGCTAAAACACAGTGATGGAGAAGAAAGGGCTGAGAGGAAAAGAAAAGAGTAGGCCTAGGGAGGCCATCAACCAAAGTGGAGAAAGCAGATGGACTGTCACCACATATGTCATGGTCCCTCTGCATCCAGGAGGAGCCACATGTCCCTCAGACTCAGCTCACAAGAAGGCTAACACTGTAGAGGAAGGCCCAGGCTGTCATGTGCCCCCAGGTGGCAGGCAGAGAGGAAAGAGCTGCTATGAGGTTTTTCCCGTGGCTGGGCTGTTCAACCCCGAGTGTGGAGAGAGATGGGGCAAAAGAGAGCATCTGGAGAAATGGAGACTTCAACTATAAAGCCTGGCTATAATGAGAGTCTCAAGTCCAACTGATTTGACTATAAGGACCCAGATATAAGTCAGAATGGCATGCCTCCTCCACAAGAGCACTTGAACTTATGGTTGCATAGCACATGGATTCTGTTTAGTGCACATGTAGATTGTGAGGGCCTCTTGCAGTGATATCAGCACGCTGCAGGGATCCCAGCCCCAGATCTTGAACCCTGGGTTCAGCATAGTGTGCACTCTGAGACAGAGAAGGAAAACCCCACACATCCATCATGGCCCCCACTTCTTCAGTTTTACAAAAGAGAGAATTGGGGTCTTCATGTCAGCTCTTCTAAGGGAAAAGATCATCTCCTCTTGATCTGTGTCCCAGAATACCAGAATCTACCCTCACAATTACATTTTTGCCTTACTCAATTTCATCTCATTCATCCCCCACCCCCACTCCCCCTTGTGCCAAATTCCTCTTCCTGATGAGTCAGGGATTAAAAATGTGTGGCATCCTTGCTGAGTAAATAGTATTTGTCCACAGTGATACTGGTCAGTGGCAAACTGCCTTTGCTCTGTGATGAGGAGTTGTGCACACAAGTTGACTGTTCAGGACCAACATGGCCAGGACAAGGAACAGGACTCTGGTCCTGTGTGAGCATCAAATTCATGCCCTTGGCTTTGCTTATACTCTGCTCAGACTAGCTGGGCTGCTTGCACAAAAGGGAGGAACTAAACAAAGGAGGGAGGAAAAGAGAGAAGAAGGGAGAGGAAATGAATGTGCTGGTTTCATTACTACTTGATCATATCTGTGCTACTGGATAATCATTTCCATTTCACAGATCCAGAGAAATCAAGTCACTCACCTGGTCTGCAAGCAGCAGAAAACCTAGAATCTGATTTTCTTAGTGGGAGCCTATAGGCTTTTCTATGGCATCGGGCCATGGAAGGAAGTTTACAGGCAATGGGCCGAAATTGATTCTGCCTCAGGGCCCCTGGGAGATCTGCCCCAGATGTAATGGGAGTTGCAGTCACCATCAGACAGCACTGCTGTCTTCCCTCTAGGCTTGACATCAGGCCACCCTAGAGGGGGGTCTGTTACATTTCAGGTGGATTGTTGTGTTGCAGGCAGTGGTAGAAGAGGCATTTCCCCAGGAGTGGTGGACACAACAGCCTCCCACAACCCCTGCAGATTCCACAGGGTTGGGGGTGGGGTGGGGGGTGGGAGGGCAGCCATGGCAGCTTCTGGCCATTCCAGGTGCCTGTGTTAGCTCAGGAAGCTGCAGTATTCTCTCTGCCATGTGGACTTTTTAATTTCTCTCCTTTCACAGCTTCAGGAATGTTTTGAATGCTTTTAGAGACTCCAGAACTCTCATGGGTCACTCACTCTGAAAGATTCCATTTGTGTTTGAGCCTAACATTTTACGCACAGGGTGACCAAGGTTCAGAGAAGTAAAGAAACTTCCTCAAGATCACACAGCCAGTGAGTGATAGAATCAGGACCAGCATCAAGGCACCTGACTATTATTTAGTCAGTCAGTCATAACAGATATTCCTTGAGCGCTCATTATCCACTGGGCAGCACTCTGGGCCCAGGTGCTCAATGTTTTACTAGAAACATGCCCTGCTGCTCTAGCTGGCCCTTCCCTGCTCCCTGTTTCTGTGTGTTTTCCATTCCCAGCCCCAGAGTCTAACTCTAAGGCTGCCAGGGCCACTCAGCATGGCATTCCTGAAGACTTAGATGAGGTGCCTTTGTGTACTGCCTTTTCCCCCAAGATCCTGGAATTCACATTATAGGACTTGCTGATTTATAGCCTTGTTGCCTTTCAAAGAATTCCCTGGTCTGCTTTAAGTCAACAGATATGAGAAAAGGCTTGTTAAAAGTTCTGTCACGGGAGCCAGTTGTTCCCTGTTTTAGCAGGATGCTTTCTTTAACCCTGGGCCCCTCAGGGCTGCAACAGCACACCCTGGTCCTATAATGAACAGCTCAGGATCATGTGTAAACATGGAAACTTCCTGCAGTATAAATTTATTTGATGTCTATCCAACCTTGCCACTCCTTCCAATAGCCCTGTGTCTCTCTTCTCCCATTTGCTATTTTTTGCTTTTTCATGATGCTGGACTATCTTAAAGGTTCCTGTGATTACCTTCGCCTGGTTTCTGTTTTTATACTCTAGTCATTCTGCTTGCCAACTGAAAATGGTGGCCACATCCTGTCTGTGCATGCTGACCTTTTTGGAAAGGAACTCATTCATTCATTTATTCATTCATTCACTCACCCACCCACCCAGTCAATAATTCTGGCCCTGTTCTGGGAGCTGTGAATACAGATAAAGATCCTGTTCTAGTCGTGGCTGCTGGGGTGCACCACCCAAATCCCCTGTTCAAGAATGCTGTACATTCCCCAGCTGCCAGGAGTGTTGCCAGAGGATGGCCCACAGCTGAGGCCTCCTAGGAATTGCCCTCAGCCTGCAAACTGTGCCACCCAAGGTAATGCTCCTTCCCTGGTGCAGCCTGCATCCCATGACTTGTTGCTGTATGATCACAAAAGCCCAGCCCTCTTTGTCTCTATTTAAGACATCATGGAAGCACTACCCCAACTTCAGGGCTCCCTCAGGATTAGCTGAGACCTCAGTTGCCACTGCAGTTCCACTCTCTGCCCAGTCCTGTTCCCCAGTCCCTTATGGCTGCTGTTCCTAAGAGCAACACCCCTGCACACAAACCTCATCTTAGAGTTTTTTCCCAGGGAGTGCATCCTACAACACCTGCCATTATAAAGTTTATATAATGGAGGAGGGAGATAGAAAATAAACACAATAAATAATAATACAGGATGTGAAAAGTGATATTGCCATGGGGAAAAATTGAGTAGGATCAGGGATAGAGAATGGAGAGATAATTACTTTTCATTTTTTGATCAAGTGATCAGCATACGCCTCTCTGAGAATGTAATATTTGAGCAAAGACTGAGTGATCAAAAGCTTCTGAATCCAACGTTGGTGCTATTATCAGTCAAGGGTCTTCAGAATAACAGAACCAATGGAATATGAATATGTATATGTATACGTATAAACAGACACACACAGAGATTTGTTGCAAGGACATAGCTCCCTTTGGATTTGTTTGCTGCTTCCTCAGGTTAGATTCAAGTGTAATTGTGCATTTTTAGCAGGATGATCATAGACGTGATGCTGGATCTTTTCCTTGATTCCCCTAATATGACATATGGTCTTGGTCTATCCCATCACCAGTGATGTGAACTTTGATCTCTTGAGTATCATGGTATCTACCAGGGTTCTCTACTAGAGGTTACTATTTTTTCCTTTGCAAATAATAAGTGTTTTTGAGGAAGATATTTTGAGACTATGTAAATATGTCATTCTTCATCTAACTTTCACCCACTACTTTTAGTATCTAATGATACTTTTTGCCTAAAATAATTTTACCATCTGTCTCAAATTATGCTTTTCTAATTCCATAATTCCTTCAATGTTTATGAGCTGAAATTAAACTACAGGGAGAAATATTCTCTTCCCATTGTGCGTTCATTTACTTGCTTATATCAGGATAAACAAATGGATGTCTATTTAGTCAATGGGGTATTATGATTGTCTTGGACACTCAAATCCTCCCAGACTGGACCAGTTGGCACCCCTTTGAGCTGTCTTCTGTGTCCTTTGGACCTGTCTCCATCACCCTTTGATTACTTGCTGGCCTTCTAGAATAATGAGATATTCTAAACTTGTCTTACATTTTTGCTATTCCAGCCCTGGAATCAACCATTTCTCCAAAAAACTCGATTTCCTTTCATTTGAGAATGAAGTCTAGAAACTAAGATCTGGGCTCTAGGCAGGCTCATCATTACTGATTTTTACTACTCTGAAGCTCAGTCAGCAATAGAGCTAGGCAGTATGTGTATTTATGTATGTGTGTGCATGTGTCTGCATATCCATATATAGAAATATATAGATGTATTTGCATACATACACAGAAATGTACATCAGTATTTATTTCTATACCTAACTCTATATATTAACAACTTTAAGTTTACACCAAACCTTCTAATTCTAACCCTACACCACCTGGTTCATTCCAGCTTTCTTCCTTTCTTTATTCATACTCCCATCTTTTAGAAATCTGGCTCTTATCACCCCATTATATTGACTTGGTTCCTCAATCTTCCTTGTTCTCTGCTTTTAATTTATTTTCCAAGCCCCAAGAACTGTCCCTCACATCTAGCCATCTTCCTTCAGTTGCCAGAACCCCACCAGGTCTGTACCCTTATTTAAAACACTTAATCACAGTGATAAAAATATAGACTGTGAACTAATAGCATGAACACATTTTCTTGATGGAAAATGCTACAAACATTATGGTAGAGTGGACACTTTGAATGTGCTTCTTCCAGCATTTTTGATGGATTGGCTAAGGTGAATTTGACTGTGAAAGAATGTTTTCTCTAAGAAAAGCCAAATACCTTATGGGTTTAAATCCTTGAGTTGTACAGCAAATGTATCACATGAGCCATTATTGTTCAGTGACTTCTGGTGTGTGACCAAAGAGAAGGTGGCCTCTGTTTTCTTCCAGATTTTCTCTTTGTAGAAACAATAAAATGCAACGGACTTTTTAAGGAGGCTTACAATTTTCTCAGCGCCCAAAATTAGAAAGGAAAAAAGCATACATGGCCTCAAGGGCTGCTTAGCATTGTAATTCAACATTTAAAAATTATGTAGGAAAATGTTATTTAATTTCTTGCTAGCCTTTGATAGGAAAAACAGCTTTATGGAATTGTTCGCTGTAGTTTCTGCAATAGTTCATACTGGAAGATCCACCTGGCCAACCAAACATTGTTCCTTTTCCTTTTCCTTACATGCATTCTGACCTGAATGTGAATGTACCAAATGATTTACTTTTTTAGTTTATTTTTGTACTGAAGTATAGTTGATTTACAATGTTGTGTTAGTTGTGGTATATAGTGCAGTGATTCATATATATATGTATGTATATGTGTATATATATATATATATATATATATATATATAATCTGAATATCCCTTTTCAGATTTTCCTCCATATTAAAAAATATTGAGTGTATTTCCCTAAACATTTTACTTTTAAACTTATCCTGGATCCATTGGTATGGTTATATGTTTAACAAAGCTGCTTTCTAGAAGAAAGAGCCCTGAGGGAACCCTCGTACACTGTTGGTGAGAATGTACAATGGTGACCACTATGGAAAACTGAGTGAAGGTTCCTTAAAAAACTGAAAATAGAACTACTGGAGTTCCCAGTGTGGCACAGTGAGTTAAAGATTCAGCATTGCTGCAGCTGCTGCGTCAGTCATAGCTATGGCTGAGATTTGATCCCTGGCCTGGGAACTTACTTATTCCATGGGTACAGCTGAAAAAGAAAAAAAAAAAAAAAAAAAAAAAAGAACTACCATGTGATCCAGCAATCCCACTCCTGGATATATATTCAGGAAAAAAAAAAAAAAACAAAAAACAAAAAAACCCTCTAATTTGAAAAGATACATGCACCCCATTATTCACTATTTACAATAGCCAGGACATGGAAATTACCTAAGTTCCCATCAACAGATGATTGGTTTAAGAAAATGTGGTCCTATGGTACAATAGAATTGCTCAGCCCTAAAAAAGAGTGAAATAATGCCATTTTCAGCAACATGTATGGACCTATTATACTTAATGAAAAAAGACGGGAAAAGATAAATACTATATGATAGATATATGAAATCTAAAAAATAATACAAATGAATCTGTATACAAAACAGAAGCAGATTCACAGACATACAAACTTACAGTTACCAAAGAGAAGAAGGAGAGAGGGGAGGGACAAATTAGGAGTATGGGATTAACAGATACAAACTACTATACGTAAAATAGATAAGCAACAAAAATTTACTATATGGTGTAAGAAATTACATTCATTATCTTGTAATAACCTCTAATGAAGTATAGTCAGACAAAAAACTGAATCACTGTGCTGAATGTCTAAAAATAACAATATTATAAATCAACTATACTTGGATTAAAAATAATAATAATTAGAAAAAAATAAGTGAACAGAATCACTTCAAGCGGAGAAAAAAAGAGCCCTGATGTGCAGCATTTGCTCATATCTCTGATGTAAGTACTCCTACCATGGCCAGTGTCTCGCTACCACCATAACATCACTTACTAGATGGTTGGAAGAGAGGCACATGATTGGCTCTCATGAGCTTTTGTGAGCATCTCCAGCCTGGATGCCTGCGTACATCCACAAATGAGTTAGACCTATCTACCGCCTTATAAGCATTGTCTTCAAATTTCCAGTGACTTAAAAGAGACAAATGTCAGGAAATTTGCCTAGAGTCCTTGTTTCAGAGTATCCATAGGCTTGACTTTGAGAGAGATGATTGCCCTTTATCCATGACTACAGAGTTCTTACTGGAAGCAAGTGGAATGGGAAAAGAGCAAATGCAGGAAAATATAAAACATGCAAATTGTTTTGAAGTCAAAACAAACCTTTATGGTAAAGCATCTGAGATGAGCTGCCCCCTGTTTTTATGGTGCTTTTCTTCCTGGAGAGAAGTGCAGACTTCAGGGGCATTCCAGCTGGGTTCCTATTAACAGGATGTGTAGGTCTTGGGGTTAAAGGTGCTGAACAGTAGACACAGCCAGACTCTCTCTAAGACATAGAGCACCTCTGACCCCCACTGGCTGCTGGGATGTGTTGCATCTCGGGTATGGCCAAGGCCCCTTCAGAGCCCTGCCCTTTTCCTAACTGTACATAAATCCTCTTCAGGGGCTGCCTTACTAATTCCTTTTTTGTTGTATTGTCAGAATTTCCTACCAGGTACCATCTATTTCTTATTGATATTAAAAAATTTAAACTCTTCATCTATTTCCCCTCTGGAGTGGTAGATATGTCGTGTCATTAAATCGTGTATAAATTTCATTTCACGGAGTTCCCGTCATGGCGCAGTGGTTAACGAATCCGACTAGGAACCATGAGGTTGCCGGTTCGGTCCCTGCCCTTGCTCAGTGGGTTGACGATCTGGCGTTGCCGTGAGCTGTGGTGTAGGTTGCAGACGTGTCTTGGATCCCGCGTTGCTGTGGCTCTGGCGTAGGCCGGTGGCTACAGCTCCGATTCAACCCCTAGCCTGGGAACCTCCATATGCCGCGGGAGCGGCCCAAGAAATAGCAACAACAACAACAATAACAACAACAACAAAAGACAAAAAAAAAAAATTTCATTTCACTTGATCAGAAGATGAACCAAGAGAGGTTTCGAAGTTGTTACTTGTGTGGTTGGTTTTGATTTATCTTGTTCTGGTCCTTTTGGTGACAAACCCTAGACCTTGCTTCTCTGTTACTAAGAAGCCCTTCTTTTACCTATTCTGGGTCAGTACCTGAGCCCATGCTTTCTTGTGGTCCCTCTGACACAAGAAAGGGACCATAAACACCAGCCACAGCAACAAAGCAGGCAGAGGCCAGGCCCTAAATCTCTGTAGGAAGCCAGGGCAGTTAACAAAACCCCGAGCCAGCAGGCCACAAAGCCCAGTCCATAATCAGGATGTTGCATCTATTGAGCACTCTTGAGTGTCTGATTCCATCCATTCACTTTGGTATTTCTATGGTACCTCTCACCACGGTACCTTGGTAACCTGACTCGTGAATTAGACTAGACTGAAGCAGGCTGGTGGAGAGTTAGAGTGCTTATAGGTGAGGAGCACGCCATCCAGGGGGTTTATGCGAGCAGACTGAGCAGTCTCCACTGATGGCTGACCTTGTCCTGAAAACAAAACTACAGTTGTACATTACAGGTATTCCTCAAAGGAGATTTTTTTCCCCAATACTCTGCATTAAATTTTTATTTTTGGACTGAGACCTGAATCCAGCTGTTAATCCTCTTTGTGGAGGGAAACTTACACTATTATTGTGAGCTTAGTCTCTTCTCCCCATTTTATTGCTTAACCCAAGTACAGCTGCCCCTACTGAACAGGAATGTTCTTCTCTATATATGTATTACCTTCAAAGACAAATTCAGGGTTTCTTACCCCAAAGAACTGCTTTCTGCTCTTGTTTCTCATGGCCAGCAGAGGGACCCCAGGGTAAGGCTCAGACCCAGTGTGAGATGAGGCTACTTTGTTGTGCTGAAAGAGCCCTTAACTCTCTAGGGAAGTGACATTTCACCCTAGGGTTTCTCAGCACACACACAAAAGGCTTGAGGAATAGAGCCGAATCCCTTGGGGCAACCGGTACAATCATCCTTATTTGTGGCTGAGAAGAGCTTTGCAACCACATCTAATGCTGTCAGGGAACGAGAAAGCAGTTCAGTGCTTCTTTTGAGAATCAGCAAAACTAAAGGAGAAAAGCAGTAGAATCCTGGACCAGGGCCATTATTCATCACTAACATCACAAAACTCCAGAGCTGGGGTGTAGGGAAGGACATTCTATTCAACTTCATTATACTCTCTTGGTTGATAAACTATACAGATATCCTATTCTTCATCAATATCATTTTGTCACTTGCCACATTTTTCTCCTTTTTTGTTTCTTTCCTATTCTATAGATAATGCCCAAATTGTATAGAAAATAATCTCTTTGCTTTAATAAAATGTATATTACAGGCATATAGACTACTCTGTGAATTTCGAATGGCCAGTATTTAAGGATCAGAAAACTCTGTAGGGATTCTTGGCTTGTGGTAGTGGCATCTCCAACCAATGTCTGTATGAGTTTGCTAAAAATTAACATGAGGGTCAGTTTTACTACTTAATATGAGATGAGACTGAGCAATAAAAAGTTGTGGTACTTTTATCTTGTTCAGGGAATGCAAAAGGCAATGCCAGGGCTACAGAGAAGCATAAAACATAGTCTTTGAACATAAGAAGCTGATTGTCTTCCTAGAAGGAGGAAGAATAATCCAAAAAAAAGCAGTAAAGAAGTATCAAGTGATCTATTTAATGATAATAATGGTAATAATAACAGCTACTATACTGAGTGCTTACTCTATTCCAGGTAGTGTGCTAAATGCTTTATATACATCATGTCCTTAAATCCTCAAAACAACTTTATCAAGTAGAGCTATTATTATTATTCTAAGGATAAGGAAATAGAGACACACAAAATTTAAAGAACTTACCAGGATTTGCGTCAGACTGTTTGACACGAAAGGCCATATCTTCAAATATTCAGTGATTATCCTGCCTCATAAGAGCAGTGGGAGTTCTAAGGTAGGAGGTCAGTGTGGGCTGGAGGAAGCCTTCTTGGAAAAGAGATTGTGAAGAGTGAGTATGGTCGATGGGGTAAAGAAAAAAAGGAGAAGGAGAGGAATGAAAATGCACAAGGCATGCTGCAGTCCCAAGAGTCAACCTACAACCTGCTGCAGATGCTTTGTGCATGGACACGTGTGGGTAAGATACTGTGGTTGTTGGAGAAAAGCAGACTGAAGGTAGCTTGTGGGAAGACCTCCTTGAATAACACCTTTAGAAACGTGGATTAAAGAAGGTAGAATTGGAGTCGGGGAAGACAATAAGTAGACCACTTTAGTGATTCTCTGTATTAGGTGATGAAAATAAAAGTAGTTGTGCTGTGAGCAGGAAGTGACAACCAGAGGTGAAATGTCCCCACTGAGGTCTGCCAAAGTTCTGGATCCAGGCACTTTATACTTTAATCCTTATAAGGGATTAATATATTTTGCAATCACTAATATATTTTGCAACTTTGGCTTGGTCACCTAAAAATAATAACTACCTCTGACATATACTTTACAAATCCTTTTCATATGCCTTTCATTCTCACACTAAGCACTGAGCGAGCTTAGAAATTATCGTCATTGTCATCATCAGCACTGTCGTCATCACCATCATCATCATCATCAGTATGTTACCATGGGGAGCCTGAGGCTCAGAAAGCAAATAACTGACTGATAGCCTCCCAAATAGGAAATGACCAAGTCAAAGCTCAAACCCAGATCATCTTACTCCAAGTAAGTCACGAAATGCACTCTAAAAACACCCAGCACCGTGCCTGATGTTGGGTGCTCAAAGATAATTCATACAGTCTGCTTTAAGAAGTCTGTGCAATTTTTAAGTGAATAAAAACAAGAGAGCTGAGAACAGTAGGTGACAATATCTGTCTCAAGCATCTTAACATTTGTAACTGGGGTGGATGTGTATAAAATACATGAGAGCACCTTTCAAAAGTAAAAAGGTTAATTCAAATGTAGTTTATTTCATCTGTCACTTCGTGTATGAGAATAGCTGAAAAGGGTCAGCTGCTTTTCCTACAGAGTGGGACAAAAAGTGAAGTGTCTGGTTTCTACAGTTTGCCAAGAAAATGATTTTTACTGCTTTAGTCATTTCTTTAAAGTAAAAATAAATAAATAAATAAAGTGCAAGCACTGAATGGTATCAACCTGCCACCTGCTGGAGGAGAGTAGACCTAACCCAACATTGCAGGGAAACTTGGTGACCAGTGTGGGACCAGCTAACAGATTGTTCTTGCCTTCAAATCTTAGAGTGTAAGTTGACACCCTGCAATGACTCCCAACCACTTCTTTTTTCAATAGGGTAAGCTCAATGAACAGAATACCAGGAAGCTTTCAGGAAAGGAAGTCATCAGAGATTTGTGAAGAGTGAAGTCCAAGAGACCTAAGCACAAATCTAATTTGGCCACTTACTAGCTGTGTCACTTTGAATGTGATTCAGCCTCTCTAAAACCTCATATTCATTGTCTGTAAAATGAGATTACTGGCAGTCGAATATGTGTTGACCGAGTGAATGAATGAGAGCGTGCATGACCACATTTTCTTGTTGGTAGGATTAGAAAAAATATATGTAAAATATCTATCATATGATATGGCACCAAGTCCAAAAAAAATGGTAGCTATGGGATATTATCAGTACTTAAGAACGTATACTGAGAAAGAGAGGCTTTTCTACTCACTTGACTGTATGTACTTTTTTAGGAATTGCCATCCATTTGTGTGTGTCTATAAGATATTCAGAGATACTCAGAGAATTTAATTCAAATGTCCATTCCTCCCCAGGTGGCTGTATCATGTATATATATTCAAGAAGAGCCTCATTCTCCATGCTAGAAATTGGCTTAGGCAGGAACAAATGACCTGGTTATGTTCAATAATTCATGAGACGAGGTCTGCTGGGAGGCTTCTGGGAAAGAATTACTAGCTAATAAAAGGTGAGATATGGTGAAAATTTTCTTTTTCTTCCATCAGATGTTGTGTCTGGATGTGACTCAGGGAATAAATATAAGTAGCTAAAGACAATACTGATAGATGGAGATGGCAGAATAGAAAGGTGGAAGAACCTGGGTTCTTCATGGTGTTTCAAGACATTGAATTAACCAACTCTAAAGTTGTACCTTAGGAGTTCCAATGGTGGCTCAGCAGTAATGAACCCAACTGGGATTCATGAAAACGAAGGTTCAATCCTTGATGCCACTCAGTGGATTAAGGATCTGGCGTTGTTGTGAGCTGCAGTATAGGTCGCAGACGTTGTTCGGGTCCTGCATTGCTGTGGCTGTGGTGTAGACTGGCGGCTGCAGCTCCAGTTTGACCCCTAGCATAGGAACTTCCATACGCCATGTGTGCAACCCTAAGAAGACCAAAAAAAAAGTTGTGCCTTACACTTCTTATTATTTGAGATGATAAATTATTCTTGTTTCAGCCTTTGAGGCTTGGTTTCCAGTTACTTGCAACCAAAAGTTTCTTAACAGATTCATTAAGTAACTTGGTAAAATGGCAGATCTAGCTCTTAAACTATAGGTCTAGGTCCTCTTGCTAACAACAGGCCTGGGATCACAAGACTGGGAATCCTGAATAGCATCAGGATGCTGGGTGCCTTGGGAGAGTCATTGAATTGAAACGAAGGAGACACAGAAACTGGATTAGATCATCTCTGGGATGATTCTTGTGGCCACTGTTATTCCCTATATCAGCGCTGTTCTAGACCTGAGAAACCTGCCACCTTAAGAATGTCTTATCTACTCTTTCTTGTCTACCTCATCCTCCCTGCATCACCTGTACACACTTTCTTCCCATACCTCTGAGTTCTTAATATTTTTGTTAACTTTTATCTCAAAGTTTTAGGTCAATTATGGTTATTCACTATGAATTTGCCCAACTAAAGTCATGACAGCTTATCTTTTTAAATAATTTTCAGCAGAAAATTCTGGAGCCACATGTAGTTTTATCTTTTTCCCTTTGAAAATGAGTACAAACCAGTATAAGTTTGATTCACTCCATTGTCAGGGTTAATCCTTCTAATATAATGTTCATAATGTTTTCAAAGCTTAGAAGGTCATTTATATACTACTTAAACTCCATCTTCCCACCCAGTTCATCCTAAATGAGTAATAATTGACCTGTTTTCCCCCTCAAATCCCACCCCAACCTCAGAATTTGGATGAATTGATGTATCTGAAAAATGGATTTAGGGCAAATTTTGTCTTATTTTCCACAAAGATATTTCTGCACTACACAGCCATGGTGGAATAGCTGGCAGCATAATAACCCTGACTTCAAAAGCAATTATAAATGTCAGACAAAATACACAAAGCAATTGTCTAAAGGCATTGTGGACAACATACACAGATAAGACTTGAAGGAAAGCCCACGTTTATCCAAGATATTCTCCTGAAGACAAATTGAAAAATGGGAATATAGAAAACAGCAGTCTTACTGAACTAAAGAGACAAAAGATAGAGTTTGGAGTAGTTTAGTTTGCTACTAGAGAGCAAAGTCTTGGACAAAAGAAGACATCAGAGGAGGAAACTAAAATTCTGCATACACATTTCCCTGAAGTTGTGGATAAGCTGAGCTTACACAGGGCGAAATTAAAAGGGTTGGGGAGGTGGGGAAAGAAAGAGAAGAGAGAACATTCAGAAAGTACCTGGGTAGTTAAAGCGCTGAGCAGAGAGTTCAGTGGTACTAAGGGGCAGAGGTTGTACTTAAAGAATTGCTAAGCGGGAAGTATCTTGGTAAATATCCCAGCCTTTGAACTGAAACCTCAGAAGGATAATGCCCTGAGTAAGAGCTATTCCTTAGGAATAAAAACCAATCCAATCCACAGAAATAGGGGAAAACTGAAATACATAGCCCAAAACAGTGTAAAACCCTGTTTTCACAAGACTTGACTATTTGCCTGCTGTAAGTAAACTTAACCTTGGAAAGGGATAATGTCACATAAAGTGTCTATAATTTTTTATTTATGACATCTGGCATTTAACCAAATATTATATAATGCATACAATAAATATAATGAAAAATTTAAAAGGCCAAATGACTGAAATCTAAGTGGAAAATGTATTTAGTAAAAAAATATTTATAGACAATTCAGATGCTAACTGATAGAGTTTAAAATAAATGATTAATATGTTCAAGAAAATGTAGGAAATGATAGTCAAAATAGAAAAAAATTGGAGAATTTCAACAGTGAAATCTATTTTTAAAAAGAAGCAAACAACTAGTAAAATTTTGAAAGCATGAAAAGCATCAATTATGTAGAATAAATCAAATGAAAATGACCAGGAATTCTATACTTCAAACAATAGAAAATTGCTAAGAAAAGTGAAAGAAGACCTAAGTAAATAAATGAAATATACCTTGAACATGGAATTCAAAGATGTAAGATTTTAAGATAGCAGTTCTCTCCAAACTCAACTATAAATTCAAAGCAATCCCAATAAAAATCTCTGAAGTCTTTTTTTTAGTTGGTGGAAATTGGTTATTTTGCTGCCAGCTGTTCCACTATAGATATTTGTAAAACTTAAAAAAAAAAAAAAAAAGATATTTGTAAAACTTGTTTGGAAGTACAAAGGACCCATTTATTTTTTATTTAGTTGATTTACAATGTTCAGTCAATTTCTTAAGTACAGAAGGTGACCCAGTTTTATATGTTATCTTTTCATATTATCTTCTATCATGTACCATCACAAGTGATTGTATGTAGTTCCCTGTGCTATACAGTAGGACCTCATTGCTTATACATTCTAAATGTAATAGTTTGCATCTACTAATCCCAAACTCCCAGTTCATCCCACTCCTCCCCTGCCTTGGCAACCACAAGCCTGATCTCCATGTCTGTGAGTTTGTTTCTGTTCTACAGATAGGTTCCTCTGTGCCATATTTTAGATTCCACAAATAAGTGATGTCATATAGTATTTGTCTTTCTCTTTCTGACTTACTTCACTTGGTATGAGAATCTCTAGTTACAACCATGTTGCCACAAGTAGCATTATTTTGTTCTTTTCATGGCTTAGTAGTATTCCATTGTGTGTATGTACTGCATCTTCTTAATCCATTCATCTGACCATGGACATTTAGGTTGTTTCCACGTCTTGGCTATTGTGAATACTGCTGCAATGAACATAGGTGTGCATGTATGCTTTTGAGTGAAAACTTTGTCCAGGTATATGCCTAGGAGTGAGATTGCTGGATCATATGGTAGTTCTATATTTAGTTTTCGTTCTTTTTTTTTTTGTCTTTTGTTGTTGTTATTGTTGTTGTTGTTGTTGTTGCTATTTCTTGGGCTGCTCCCGCGGCATATGGAGGTTCCCAGGCTAGGGGTTGAATCGGAGCCATAGCCACCGGCCTATGCCAGAGCCACAGCAATGCGGGATCCGAACCGCGTCTGCAACCTACACCACAGCTCACGGCAACGCTGGATCGTTAACCCACTGAGCAAGGGCAGGGACCGAACCCGTAACCTCATGGTTCCTAGTCGGATTCGTTAACCACTGCGCCACGACGGGAACTCCTATATTTAGTTTTCTAAAGTACCTCCATACCTTTTTCCATAGTAGGTGTACACCAATTAATATTCCCACCAACAGTGTAGGAGGGTTCCCTTTTCTCCCACCCTCTCCAGCATTCATTATTTGTAGACTTATTAATGATAGCCTTTCTGACTGGTGTGAGGTAGTACCTCATTGTAGTTTTGATTTGCATTTCTCTAATAATTAGTGATATTGAGCATTTTTTCATCTGCCTGTAGGCCATCTCTATGCCTTCTTTGGAGAGATGTCTATTTAGATCACTGCCCATTTTTCAATTGGGTTGTTTATTTTTTTGCTGTTGAGTTGTATAAGTTGTCTGTATATTTTGGTGATCAAGCCCTTGTTGTTTGCATCATTTGCAACTATTTTCTTCCATTCCATAGTCTGTCTTTTTGGGTTTTTTTATGGTTTCCTTTGCTCTGCAAAAGATGGTAAGTCTGATTCGATCCCATTGGTTTATTTTTGTTTTTATTTCTATTACCTTGGGAGACCAACCTAAGAAAATAATTGTACAGTTGATGTCAGAGAATGTTTTGCCTATGTTCTTTTGTAGGAGTTTTATGGTGTCTTATGTTTAAGGCTTTAAGCCATTTGGGGTTTACTTTTGTTCATGGTGTTATGAAGGTGTGTTCTAGTTTCATTGATTTACATGTGGCCGTACAGTTTTCCCAGCACCACTTGCTGAAGAGACTGTCTTTTCCCCATTTTATATTCTTGCCTCCTTTGTCAAAGATTAATTGACCATAGGTGTCTGCATTTATTTCTGGCCTCTCTATTCTGTCCCATTTGTCTCCATGTCTGTTTTTGTACCAACTAGTACAAAAACAGACATGATTACTGTAGCTTTGTAATATTGTCTAAGGTCTAGGACAGTTATGCCTCCTGCTTGTTTTTTTTTCCTCCCCTCAGGATTGCTTTGGCAAGTCTGGGTCTTTTATGGTTCCATATACAGTTTTGGATTGTTTGTTCTAGTTCTATAAAAAATGTCATGAGTAATTTAATAGGGATTGCATTAAATCTGTAGATTTCTTTGGGTAGTATGACCATTTTAATGATATTAATTCTTCCAATCCAAGAGCATGGGATATCTTTCCATTTCTTTGAATCCTTTTTAATTCCCTTGATTAATGTCTTATAGTTCTCAGATTATAAGTCTTTCACCTCCTTTGTCAGGTTTATTCCTAGGTATTTAATTTTGGGGAATGCGAGTTTAAAAAGTATTGCATTTTTGTATTTCTTTTCTAATATTTCATTGTTAGTATATAGAAATGCAGCTGATTTATGAATGTTTATCTTGTATCCTGCTACTTTGCTGAATTTGTTGATCAGTTTGAGTAGTTTTTGTGTGGAGTTCTTAGGGTTTTCTCTATATAGTATCATGTCATATGCATACAGTGATAGTTTTACCTCTTCTCTTCCAATTTAGATACTTTTTATTTCTTTTGTTTTTCTGATTGCTATGGCTAGGACTTCCAATATTATGTTGAATAGAAGTGGTAAGAGTGGGCATTCTTGTTTGTCTTGTTCGAGATTTTAGCAGGAAGGCTTTCAGCTCTTCTTCGTTGAGTATTATATTGGCTGTGGGTTTGTTATAAATGGCTTTTAGGACATTGAGATATGTTCCCTCTGTATCCACATTGGTAAGAGTTTTTTTATCATGAATGGATGTTGGATTTTATCAAATGCTCTTTCTACATCTATTGAGATGATCATGTGGGTTTTTTTACTTTTCTGTTGTTAATGTGGTATATGACATTGATTGATTTGCATATGTTGAACTGTCCTTATGAACTTGGGGTGAATCCCACTTGGCCATTGGTATATGATCTTCTTTATGTGTTGTTGGATTTGGTTGGCTAAAATTTTGTTGAGAATTTTTGCTTCTATATTCATCAAAGATACTGGCTTATAATTTTATTTTTTGGTAGTATCTTCATCTGGTTTTGGTATTAGGATGATGGTGGCTTTGTAGAATGTCTTGGGAATGTTCCTTCTTCTTAAGTCTTTGGAAAAGTTTAACAAGGATGGGTATAATTTCTTCTTTGTATATTTGTTAGAATTCACCTGCGGAGCCATCTGGTCCTGGACCTTTGTTTTTAGGGAGTGGTTTTTTTTTTTTACATATTTAATTTCATTTCTAGTGATTGGTCTGTTCAAATAATATATTTCTTCTTGATTCAGTGTTGGTGGACTGTATGTCTTTATGAAGTTGTCCATTTCTTCTAGGTTGTCAAATTTGTTGGCATATAATTGTTCATCTTATACAAAGGAATTATTATAACTAAGGCAATCTTGCAGAGGAAAAACAAACCAAACATCTAACTAGAGTGATTAAAACTACGTGATCTTGGTACAGGAATAGACAAGAGATCATGAACTAAAATAGAGTTTAAAAACATATCTACATGTATATGATAAATCATTTGATTTATGACAAAGACATTACAGAAATTCAGTGGAAGAAGCATGCTCTTTTCAATAAATGATGCTGACTCAAATGGGTATCCATATGGCAGAAAGGGAAAGCATGCACAAAAATCAACTCAAGATGGATTCTAGAGTGTTCCCTTGTGGCTCAGCGGGTTAAAGATTCAGCATTGTCATTACTGTAGCTCAGGTTTCATCCCTGGCCCAGCCAGGAACTTCCACATGCCATGGGCATGGCCAAAAAAAATGGGTCATATACTTAAAAGTATAAAGTAAAACAATAAAACTTCTAGAAGAAAACACGGGAAATCTCTTCAGGATCTTGGGGTAGGTCACAGTTTCTTAAACAGGACACAAGGAAATATTGATAAGCTGGATTTAATTAAATTTAAAAATTCCTTTCAATAAATAGCACTGTTAAGAGAATGGAAAAAGAAAACCTGAGACTACCACACAAACACACACACACACACACACACACACACACACACACACACACACCCCAACAAAGCATTTATATCTAGAAAATACTCTTCAAAAATTCTATAAATCAAGATGCAAAAGACAGAGAATACAGTTTTTTTTTTAATTGGGCAAGAATTCTGGGCTGGTACTTCACAAAAGAGGTAAAATAGTCAACAGGCAACTAAAAAGATGTTCAGCATCATTACTCATGAGGGAAATGCAAATTAAACCACATCTTGATACCATATGTTGCTCATCAGCCAGAAGCATCAGTGTTTCTCTTAGAAAAAGCAATTGCAAAACCACAGTTCTGAATACCAGAAAGTGAATTAGAGTAGGTGTCAATAATTATAAACAGTCTAGTTTACTTTGAAGAGTGAGGTTTCTATTAAAGATTTTCATCTTGCAGTGAAATGAATTTTAATTCCCCATTGTAGTTATGTCAGTTATTCTTACCAGCCTGATACAAAAAGTGAAAAGCTATAACAGAAATCTCACTCTTTGAATTAAATATTACTATTCACAATTATTGAAATAAATCTAAATTACATTTTGATATTCAAAACTGTGGTTTTACCATTGCTTTTTCATGAAGAAATACTGGAGAGACAAAGCCACACAATCTTTCAAATAACCTCTCCAAGATGGGGGAATTTAGTCCCAGCAGATGTGATAACATCACAAGAATATGTCTGTTTGGTGAGCAATGAGAAAGGCTGTTTATTTGAAAGCAATGAAAAAATCTAGTACATGGAAATATATAGCATAATGAACATATGATACATATACACACTCTGGGGCTGAGACATTGGACTGCATGAGCTGTAGATATGAGAAGTTTGCACCTACATCTGCTTGCTTTCCTACAACCCTGGGCGCTCAGTGCCCACTGTACTTCTCCATTGTCACTGGTTCTCAAGTGGAAATCTCTTTGATGTCTTATGACCTCATTATTTCAAAAAGAGACTTTTTCCATTACCATAGAGTTGAAGACTACTTTCCACGTTCACTAATGTTATGTAAAGGACACACATGGAAGTGAGAAACTGAAGAGTCAGTGGAATCATGGGCTAATTCAATGTGCTTCATCTAGCAAACCATAACCCTCTACCTAATGGTAAAATGGCTCAACAATATCTGCTCCATCCTGTCACATGCTACATACAACATGGTGAACTTTGAGGACCTTACAGTAGGAGAAAGAAGACAAATATTGCATTATTCCACTAGTGCAAAGTACTTAAAGGGGTTAAATTTATAGAAAAGAGAGAAAGCAGATTGTTGGCTGCCAATGACTGAGAGGAAAGGAAAATTGGAATTAGTGTTTAATGGATATAGAGTTTCAGTTTTTCAAGATGAAAAAGTCCTGGAGATTTGTTACACAGCAATGTGACTGTACTTAACACTACTGAACTCTACTCTTAAAAATGGTTAAGATGGTAATTTTTATGTATTCTTACTACAATTAAAAATAAAAGAAAAATGTGACAAAAAACATAATATCTGTTTCCTAGGATTTACAGACCACTAATGATTGTTCCTTTCTTTAAAACCATTTGGGTTCTTAAGTAGGGCTTCAAGAACCCTCTGAGGTGTTTATAGATAGAATTGAGGAGACCCATAAACTTCAATGGAAAACCATTTTCACTAACTTCTAACTGAATGTAGCATTTACCTCAGTCATAGTGGTAGTAGATGTAAAGTGACTGTCTCCAACAGAAATCACAAATATTTTCATATCATGTTTCTTTTAGGTGTTTCATAATACTGTTTATGCTCTGCCCTACTTCAAAATTATTGTAGTTATCAAAGTTAGCACTAACTCATGCTATGTAATGTGTTAAAGAGATGCTTAGTAATACCATATTACAACATTTTAAGACTTTTTAAAAACTATATTGCTATACAATTGATTTCCTTTGCAATTCTATGCTTGTTATTTTATGCATTTACCCTGAGAAGGAGTCCATAGGTTTTACCAGATTGCCAAAGAAGTCCCTGGAACAATAGAAATTTTCATTTAATTGAAAAAGGGATTAAGACTCCCACCCTAGCCTATTACTGACTTATTGGTCTGTCATGCTCATCGTACAATGTGTTGCTAATATGTGTTATGTAAATGTCCAGACACTTCATCTAGACTGGAAGCCACATCCTTTATAGAGCCTAACTGAATGTCTTGTGTACAATCAATGCTCAAAGAGTGTTTGTGATTTATTAATAGTAATATTCAGTTCTTAGGCCTGAAGTGAGATTCTAGCTCTTGGTCCTTGGGCAAGTGAGTTAGTATCCTCATCTGCAAATGGAACTATTGATACTACCTATCTCTTGGGACTCTTGTGAAAATTAAATGAAAAAATACTCACACAGAGCCTAACATAGCATATGCCCTATCACAAACTCTTTTTAAAATTTTTAAAATTTATTTTATTTTATTTTTTAGTTTAATTTTTTATTGAGGTATAATTGACTTACACTGTTATGTTAGTTTCAGGTATACAGCAAAGTGATTCAGTTAATATATACATGCATTTTATGTATTTTTTTTCTTTTTTGGATTCTTTTTCCTTACAGGTTATTACAAAACAATGAGTATAGTTCCCTGTGCTATACAATAGGTCCTTCTTGGTTATCTATTTTATATATAATACTGCATATGTGTTAATTTAAAACTCTTAATGCAAATTATCTGTTAATTATGAACATATTATTATTTCATGGGAGTTGAGAGTGAAATCATAAGGGCAAGAAAGCAAGTGGAGATCATGGACATTAAAGGGAGGTGAAAGGTGGGGGAGAGGCAAGGGGTTGGATTGGCTCCTTCAGAGATTATTCAGACCTAGGGGGCCAAACAGAGCAACCAAGGCATATAGGGCTGTCACAGATGGTAGATAGATTTGTGTGCTGAAAAGTGTAATAAATGATTCCTGTCCCTTCATATTGGCTAGCTCTTAAAGCCACAGATCCTTGGCTAAGTTATCATCTCCAGAAGGCACCTGTGATAATAAACTAATGTTGATTTCCACTCAGAGAGCAAGAGGAAGCATGGGGCAGTGGAGAAAGCACTGGCCTGGGTCAACACACCTCTGTGGTCTTGGTTTCTCTTTTATCAGGGTGTTGGACTTTCTACTTTAAAGAGCTGTCTACTTTAAACCTCTGTGATGCTCTGAGGAATCTGTGCTTATTTGAGAGAATGATTATATCCACAGAGCTCGTCTTAGAATAGTTAACTGCTGCCGCCTGACTTATAGGCACTGGCCTTGAAGGGTAAGTACCTGAATGAGGGGCAGGAAGGGTTCTTAGCACATAGGACTTGTTCTGGAATGTGGTCTATGGAGGTCAGAAAGAGACTCATGAGCCGCAGAAGAGGTGAGTGAAAATGAAAATATAGGCTATCAAAGATGAAAGGTGGACAGGGGGCCACCAGAGACAAAGTATATACTTAATTTATACTTATCCATGTGTAGATAATTAGATGTTTAAAAAGAGAAAATGCTTGTCATTTCTGATTATTGGGGCTTTATGAGGTCATAGAATAGCACCTCATTTATGACACATGTTGGGATAATGAACAGTGGCACCAAAGCATCAGGCCAAGCACTCAGTGTGTGCCCAATATCTACTTTTTAAATTTAATTTTTATTTTATATTGGAGTATAGTTGATTTACAATGTTGTGTTACTTTCAGGTGTAGATTCAGTTATACATATACATAAATCTATTCTTTTTCACTTTCTTTTTTACATAGATTATTACAGAATATTGAGTAGAGTTCCCTGTGCTATTCAGTAGGTCCCTATAGATTATCTATCTTATATACAGCAATGTGTATATGTTAATCCCAAACTCCAGATTTATCCCTGCCCCCAATTCCCTTTTGGTAACCATAAGTTTGTTTTCAAAGTCTGTGAGTCTGTTTCTATTTTGTAAATAAGTTTATTTGTTCCTTTTTTTAAAAGATTCCACATATAAGTGATATATTAGTCTTTCACTGTCTGACTTATTTCACTTACTATGATAATTTCTAGGTCCATCCATGTTGCCACAAATCACATTATTTCATTCTTTTTTATGGCTGAGTAATATTCCATTGTATGTATGTACCACATCTTCTTAATCCATTTCTCTGTCAATGGACATTTACATTGTTTCCATGTCTTGGCTATTGTAAATAGTCTTTCAAGGAAGAATAGGGTGAATGTATCTTTTTGAATTATAGTTTTCTTCAGATATATGCTCAGGAATGGGATTGAAGGATCATATGCTAACTCTATTTTTAGTTTTTTGAGGAACCTCCATAGTGGCTGTACCAATTTATATTCCTACCAACACTGTGGGAGGTGTTCCTTTTCTCCATACCCTCTCCAGCATTTATTATTTGTAGACTTTTTGATGATGACCATTCTGACCGGTATGAGGTAATACCTCTTTGTAGCTTTGATTTGCATTTCTCTAATAATTAGTGATGTTGAGCATCTTTTCATGAGTTTTTTGGCCATCTGTATGTCTTTTTTGGAGAAATGTCTGTTTAGATCTCTATTTGTGCGTGGTAAGCATAGAATTTAGCACACAGGAGTTTGTCTCATGCAAACAGAATTATGTAAACAGCACTTAAAGAGGCTTATTTCCTCTCATGGAGTCTCATTGCCTGAAGGGATTCAGAGATCACCGTAGCCATCTCTCATTCCCATCAGCTATCATTGGTGGGCCAAGAGCAAAAATCACTTCTTTCATATCTCAGTCCATCAAACGAATAGCTAGAACCTTTCCCAGTATGTTTTTTGTATCTTGAGTAAAAACAAAGAGAAAATTATATAATAAAATGACAGTGATATTCCTATGCCCATAGGATTTCAGTGTGTTTGTTTATTTAACTAGGTGAAGGAACACCTCAGCCTGTTTGATTGAAGAGTCACAAATCAGTTGAGATTTAGTTCTTGAAAATTACTTTTTGTGTCCCTAAACGTAGACATTCCAAAAAACTCATACTGTAAATTGAGTTCTCTTTTTCCCCCCATTTCTCAATTTGGATTTCAATAGAATTTCTTTCCCTGAGGGAAAGAGGGGGAAATGTCAGAATATAAACTCTGGAGGCTTAAATCCTGCTGATAGGTGAAATATTCCATCAAGTTAAACTTGCCTAAAGGCTGGTGTATTGCCACATGTAAAACTCTTTCGGTAAATCTCTCACAATAGGGCAAATTAGGCCAAGGAAGGATTCAGGCATTAGCGCACCCAAAAACATATAGGTTGGGTCTATATTACACCAAAAAAATTGTCATGTTAGGGACACAAATCCTGTCATCAAACTAACTGTTTAACATAATGTAGACCAAATAAAATACACAATTTTGACTAAATGTTTAGTTTTTTGCTCTGTAAGCTTAATGTAAATCTGTTTGCCCCAACATCATTTTCAGGGGAGAAAAAACAGATTTTTAAAAAAGCTGTGTCTTGCAAAAAGATTATGAAATTTAAAAAGGAATTGCTGGTGATCACGTAGCATTTCAAAACTGTTACCTGACACAACCGCATATGAAAACATCCTTTTGGACAGGGTGTAAAGGAAACCCCCCAACTTGATGTCATTACACTGTTGATACAGTATGAATGCAAACCACAGTGTCACCTCAACCAGCCAAGCAGTAATCCGAACTTCCTTATTTTTCTTCCTACAAATAAAAGAAAAATGTTTTCTGTGATGATGATAGGTTTAGTTATCAACCCTCTGGTTGTTTGTAAAATGAGGATGATTGTGATAGTTTTTGCTCTAATCTGGTTTATGCTCCTCTGAATGGTGAGGATTTTTTTTGTGACATATGACAGGAAGAATTCAGAGGTTAAAATATTCTCTGAGAGGAAAAAGAGATGAGAGGCAGAGCTAGAGAGAGAAGAGACATAGAAAGAACCCTGAGAAATGCCAGACTGCCTTCAAGCAGAAGAAAATTCTCTCTGAGCCCTGTTCTCTAAGTAACGGTCAGATCTGGGTCCTGTGGCCAAATTCCATCAGCCCTCCATCTCCCTGCCTTAATCTCCTCAGAGAAAAAATAATTTCAAAGCCCCTCGGTTTATTCATTCCAGCACATAGAGGCCCGAGTTACCCAACCTCTACTCAGGATCCGTCAGAGTCAGATACAAACTGAATAGCTGGTGTTTTCACATAAAAATAAGAAGACAAGGGTCCTGAGTGATTTGCTGAGCAAATATCTATTTTCAGTTAAATAAAAATTGATAGAGCATCTGCCATGTGTGGAGAAGAATGAGAACTTGAGCCCAGGTCTTGGGACACTAAAATTCACCATTATTTCCACCATACCACACTACCTAGGCTAAACTGCCAAGGCCCTATTTCTACTCTAAAATAACACTAGGCAAAAAAAAAAAAAAAAAAAAAAAAGGACCTCCCATGTGGCTCAGCAATAACGAACTCAACTAGTATCCATGAGGATGCAGGTTCCATCCCTGGCCTCACCCAGTGGGTTAAGTGTTTGGTGTTGCCATGAGCTGTGGTGTAGGTCACAGACATGGCTTGGATCCTGCCTTGCTGTGACTGTGACATAAGCCTGCAGCTGCAGCTCAGATTCAACCCCTAGCCTGGGAACTTCTATATGCCGTAGGTGCAGCCCTAAAAAGCAGAAGAACAGAACAGAGTAGCATAGAGTAGAATAGAATAGAATAGGATAGACACAGACCTAATCAGACTTACAAGATTTTTCACAGCAAAGGAAACCATAAATCAAAAGAAAAGATAACCTATAGAATGGAAGAAAATAGTTGCAAACTACTGTGATGCAAACAACAAGATCCTAATCTCCAAAATTACAAATAACTCATATAAGTCAACAACATCAAAAAAACCAAACGACCCAGTTGAATAATGGGCAGAAGACCCAAATAGATATTTCTTCAAAGAATACATATGGATGGCCAGTGGGCACATGACATATGCCCAATATCACTAATTATTAGAGAAATGCAAATCAAAACTATAGTGAGGTACTACCTTACACCAGTTAGAGTGGACATGATCAATAAGCTGACAAATAACAAATGCTGGAGAGGATGTGGAGAAAATGGAACCCTCCAACACTGTTGGTGGAAATATAAATTGATACAACTGCTATGGAAAACAGTATGGAAGTTCCTGAGAAAACTAAAAATAGAACTACCATGTGATCTAGCAATCCCACCCCTGGATATATATCCAGACAAAACTATAACTTAAAAAAGTATACGCAGCCCTCTGTTCATAGCAGCACTATTTACAGTAGTCAAGACAGCCCAAATGTCCATCAACAAATTAATGGGTTAAGGAGATGTGGTACATATATACAATGGAATACTACTCAGCCATAAAATAACACTGGACACTTAAGAGGTTAAAACACTGAGTCTTGAGGAAAATATCATTTGAGTGTGTGTTTTTCACAGTAGGTATTCCCAATAAACTCATCCACTAATTGGGGAAAAAAAAAAACCTGTGTGGTCATAGGTGAAGTGGATCCTAACAGGTCCATCAGAACAGGTGTTTATCAGAGTACCTTCACAGTAGTACCTGCTCACAGCAGCTATAGAGCTGAAATCACCATGGTGGTCAGGAAGGAAAGAGCAAATGTAGACTTACCCCGAAAGCACCTCAGAAAAGGAAGAAACATCACAGTTTTGTTTTATATTTTTTTGTTTCTTTTATTTTAAATTATAGTTGATTTATATTGTGCCAGTTTCTGCTGTACAGAAAAGTGACCCAGCCATTCATATATATCTATATGACTGATATATAAATATAATTCTTTTTATCATATTATCTTTCATCATGTTTTATCCCAAGAGATTGGATATAGTTCCCTGTGCTATACAGTAGAATTTCATTGCTTATCCATTCTTTTTTTTTTCCTTTGTCTTTTTAGGGCTGCACCCAGGGCATATGAAGATTCCCAGGCTAGGTTCCTGCCAGTCTAAGCCACAGCCACAGCAACACACGATCTGAGATGCATCTGCAACCTACACCACAGCTCACAGCAATGCTGGATCCTTAACCTACTGAGCGAGGCCAGGGATCAAACTCACGTCCTCATGAATGCTAGTTGGGTTCATTAACCGCTGAACCACGACAGGAACTCCATTCTAAATGTAATAGTTGGCATCTACTATCACCAAACTCTCAGTCCATCCCACTCCCCACCCCTTGGCAACCATAAGTCTGTTCTTTGTGCCTGTGAATCTGTTTCTGTTTTGTAAATAGGTTCATTTGTGCCATATTTTAGATTCCACATATAAGTGATACGTTAAGGTATTTGTCTTTCTCTTTCTGAAGATTGTGAGCATACATGCAGGCTTGTGGGTAAAAAAATCTTGAGAAAAAAGAATGAAGTGGCAAAAGAAATAGAATAATTAATGGTAATAATAATAATAAATGTATATAAGAATTTCTATGTATATAAAGAACAGACTTGTGGTTGCCATAGGGGATGGGGGAGAGATGGATTAGGACTAGCAGATGCAAACTATAATATGTAGAATGGATAAATAACAAGGCCCTACTGTATAGCACAGAGAGCTATATTCAGTATCCTGTGATAAGCCATAATGGATATATTTAGTTATATATATATAATTAAATCACTTTGCTGTATAGAGGAAATTAACATTGTAAATCAATAATACTGCAATAAAAAAAATTTGAAAGTACTATGGGTAAAATATTTGTCTCAAAGCTTGACATATTTAAAACAATTTCATTCACTCCAAAATCTTTCAAGAAATTTGCGAATATTCTGACGGATAAGATACAGCTTAAACAGTGTCGAGTTATAAGACTGGGATTTGAATCTATCTAGTCAGGCTCCAGAATCCATGCTCTTAATGGCTGTGGAATATAATTCTCTCAGGAAAGTTTTTACATAGGATGAGGTGAACTAATGTAGCCTCACATTCTTAAGGAAAAAGGGCACGTCTCTCTTTCCAGAAGAAGGAAATGAGACTAGGGGAAGGGTCAAAGAAATTTAGAGTTTTAGACAGAAAATTGAGGCCATTTGCAGTGGATGGCTAGGCTGATTCCTAAGGCCCCTTATGTTCAGAAGCATGCCGTCAACACAAACAGAGGGAAATTACCTCCTTACTTACTAAAACAGGTGTCATTTTCCAATTAATCTACAAGCTACAGTTATTTAGATCAATATGTGAAAACTTGTGACTGGGGCACAGATACATTCTATATAACTCAAATACATGCTGTTCCCACCTGTTCTAATTCAGGCATACTTGTCAACAGGCATTCTTTAGAGAGACATTAATATCCTGGGTTCTACTCTGAGATTGTTCAGTTTGGCCTCTGATGTTTCCTTTGGAGCAGATCAAAGCTGTTGGAGCAATGAATTCCAAAAATTCTGAAATTATGCTCAGTGTTTTTCTTGGAGAGGTGAAAGAGCAAGGCATTGATCAGTCATGGAATGTAGCAGAATATGGTCACACCTTTGCAGCATCCAGTTTTGAGAAACTCAAACACTTTTTTTGAATTTTTTTCAATGAATTTTATTATATTTATAGTTGTACAACCATCATCACAACCTAATTTTAAAACATTCCTATCCCAAATCCCCAGCCCATCCCTCCCCCCACAACCTGTCTCCTTTGGTAACCATAAGTTTTTCAATGTCAGTAAGTCAGTTTCTGTTCTGCAAATAAGTTCCTTGTATCCTTTTTTCTTTTAGATTCCACATATAAGTGATAGCATATGACATTTGTGTCTCACTGTCTAACTTCACTTAGCATGATAATTTCTAGGTCCATCCATTTGCTGCAAATGCCATTATTTCATTCCTTTTTATGTCTGAGTAGTGTTCCATTGTGTATATGTACCACATCTTTATCCAGCCCTCTGTTGATGGACATTTAGGTTGCTTCCATGTCTTGGCTGTTGTATATAGTGCTTCAATGAACATGCCCAGGGGTGGGATTGCTGGATCAAATCAATTTTTGTTTTTATTGTCCTTCCTCTAGGAGGTGGTTCTGAGAAGATATTGCTGTGGTTTATATCAGAGTGTGTTTGGCTTATGATATCTGGTCTTATATTTAGGTCTTTAATCCATTTCGAGTTTATTTTTGTATATGGTATTAGGGAGTGTTCTAATTTCATTCTTTTACATGTAGCTGTCCCATTTTCCCAGCACCACTTATTGAAGGGATTATCTTTCTCCATTCTATATTCTTGCCTCCTTTGTCATAGATTAGTTGACCATAGGTGCATGGATTTAATTCTGGGATTTCTATCCTGTTCAATAGACTCAAACTCTTGAGAAGAACTCATTGTACAGTTTTTTCAGAAAGAATCTGGTATGCAACACTTAGTACTAAATGATGTGTTTCAAATGACAAGTGCTGGAAGAATTCATAGAAAATAGCTAAGACAGTAGTAATTCACATTTGTTGAGCTTTTTTAGGTACCAGGTACTTCACACTAAGAAGTATGCTGGTAAATTTGTGTTTTAAAAAAAGACCCAGACTTGTAGCATTTGCCAGTTTCCATGGTGTAAATACTCCTACCATGGCCAATTTCAAGCTAACAAACCACCTCACAGAATCCCTGAATATTTTTCAGTCAGCTCTAGAGGGCTGGTAGGAGCTGGCTCCAGCACACCACTGTTTTGTTATCCTATTTCATCCTCACAACAACCTGTTAATGTCTGTACCACTGTTATCTTCAGTGTACACACTAGGAAAATTTTCCAAAGAAGTTTAATAATTTTCCCAGGTGCACAGAGCTAGGATAAAACAGAGCTCAAAGGGAAGCTCAGATTGTATGACTCTCATTATATATCTAGCCATAGGTCTACTCCTTCTTTACCCTAAAAACAGCCACAGAGAATCAAGGTGGCAGAGGTTGCCAGTCATTAACTAATTTCCACCTCCAGCTCACTTCTGTTACAGATAGATTTTCTGAGGCCCCTCAGAAACTTAGTTTATATGTCCAGGTCTTTACTGTTCAGTAGAGAATCTCTGTGTAAAAGCCTATAAGTGTATATTTTACCCAGTACTTGAAAAATAGTCCAGCCTCTTGTTACACAAAGGGTGGACCAACCATCAGGCTCATCTGGGAACTTGCTAGAAATCCAGAATCTCTGGCCCCTACCCCGACTGAACTAAAGCAGAATCTGCATCTTAAGAAAATTCCCAGGTGATAGGTGTGCCTGTTAAAATTTAAGAAGCTTTAGCCTACAGTGATCATATTGGGGATCTCATATACAGAGAGTGTCTCATATTGCAGGCTGTTCTTGCAGTTGGCAGGGAGTGGCCCTGACACAACACACCCTATTGTGGCTGTTAGGGGTATAGCCTATGCTCACCAAACAGAGCAACTCTACATAGTAAGACTTTGGCCTCATTAGCAACATTTCTGAGCAAACAGCTACAGGCTTCTCTTGCATTAACCTGCTTAGTCACTTCAAATTTTATTTTTCTAACTCTATGAGAAACATTGGAGGGCCAAGTTCAACTAGATTTCTCACAAGGATTTCCTCTCAGAAAAATTATGCAGGGAGTTCCCGTCGTGGCGCAGTGATTAACGAATCCGACTAGGAACCATGAGGTTGCGGGTTCGGTCCCTGCCCTTGCTCAGTGAGTTAATGATCCGGCGTTGCCGTCAGCTGTGGTGTAGGTTGCAGACGCGGCTCGGATCCCGCGTTGCTGTGGCTCTGGCGTAGGCCGGTGGCTACAGCTCCGATTCAGCCCCTGGCCTGGGAACCTCCATATGCCGCGGGAGCGGCCCAAGAAATAGCAACAACAACAACAACAACAACAATAACAACAACAACAAAAGACAAAAAAACAAAAGAAAAATTAATGCAGAGAATAATATCTTCTAAACACCCCAGCGTCTTCCAGGTAGAGGAGAAGGGGAGGAGTGAGATTGCTGGAGCCAGACTTTTATGACGTGCCTACTAAATTCAAACCACAAGGCTCCACTTGAACTTGGCCAATAACTCATAAGTTGAAAACAGAAGGAAAGGCTGTGTCGCCAAAGTTAGAACTTTTAAAACCTCTTTTGAGATGTTCGGCAAATTCACCATCCACGATATTTAAAAGCACTGTTGTTTGGGTTTGCGCTGGATTTTATTTTCTGTATTTTCCCACATCCATTGCACTACTGAGGAAGTAGCCACCAAACAGATGCAACTGAAAGTAAATCTTCCATCTTTCCAGTTGAGATGAAAACCTAGAAATGAAATAGATGAAATTCAGAGAAAGAAAAAAATTTCAGAAGTACTAACTTGGAATTTTGAAAATAAAGACCAAAATTATTCTAATGTGTGGACACCAATGGTAATTACAATGCCTGCCGGCATTACTAACTGAAATACATCCAGCTAGGACAACAATGTAAGAAGTTCCTTTACATTTTTCATCTGGACAAGGTAGCCCAGCAAACCTGCCTCTTAGAAAGCAGAAGAGCAGCATTAGTCAACTGAGTAGAGGCATAAAAGGAAGAGCACTCTGTCTGCCTAGTCATGGGGAGGGTTGCTATATTCTTACTGAAGTTGATCATTCAGAGATATTTCCTCAGGCTTCTGGTGACCAAGAATAGCATCCAAAGACTCTGAGATATCAGGAGACTACTGAAGAAAATCCCAAATCATCCCTACACTGGAAGCTTCTCATGAATGGAGATCATATCTCTATTTTGTTCACCACCGTGTCCCCAGGACCTAGACCATTGCCTGATATCTAGTTAGTGCTTATTAAATATTTATCATGTGATTGATGAATGAGTAAAGTCTTGCTCCAAATAAAATGAGCATGCTACAAATGCCTGATAAATACTCAGTAAATTTCCATCATCATGTGCATGGAAATAAAAGCTATAGTAGCCTGGAAATTTAAAATAAAAGGAAAAACAGGGCAAAGTCAGAAATGGGTATATCTACACTAAATAGGAATGGGATTGTGCAGACTGGGAAGGGGAGGAAATGAGAAATACTCACTGTGGAGCCAGAAGCTTCCATCACCTACTTCATTCACCATTTTGCCAAAAGTTGAATTTGTCCACTTAGACAGTGAACATTTAGTGTTTAACCAATATCTGTTATGGCTACAGATTATATGCCTAGCACCGTTTTGGCACTGTGAGAGACAGAAAACCTATCTATCATTCAGCTCTTACCTTCTGAGAACCTAGAACTTGGTTGAGAATGTAAAACTAACGTGATTATATTATAAATTAAAAAACAATGCACTATATCAGTAGGAGAGATATCCATAAATAATTTATGATTAAATGCCAAATAGGATATTGAATATTGAAATGGTCAAAGAAGTCTTTTTATAAAGGAGATGCATTTTGAGCTATGATGAGTCCCTGACACAGAGTAAGTGCTAAATGTTTGTTTGGAGTTCTAAGACCAAAGCAATCTGAAAATTATCTTAAGGATGACATACACGCACGCACACACTTTATATACAGCATATTTTATGGGAAGAGAACTTCTCATACTGTTGCTTCATTAAATGAGAAGTGGGTATAGTATAAATAATAATTGGAAATCTAAAGTCACAGGCAACATCAATTTTCAACAGTGTTCTTCCAGGATTTTAGATAAGAATTTAGTCCAGGATAAAAAAGTGGAACTCAAGTATACAGACTTCTTAGAAAAAGTACAAATTAGCTTACTAACAATATCCACTGATTTTAAAGGAACAGCCTTAAAAGAGGTTTGGAGAGAGTTCTCTCATGGCTCAGCAGACAATCCCTCTGGCATTGTCTCTGCTGTGGCTCTGGTTACAGCTGTGGCGCAGGTTCAGCACCTGCCCTAGGAACTTCCACGTGCTTTCCAAAGTAGTTTAGAAAGCCCTTGATTCCAAGGAGAGCATCAAGGACTCCTTTATCATGTGGTTCAGTGTTCTTTTCCATAGTTGATAATACCTTGAGCAGCCACTGCTTCTCCATCCCCAACTTTGTTGGTTTCATAGAAGCATCTAGTCAAAGATCAGGTTGGGAAGCAGTATCAGGATGAGAAGTGGTGCAGAATAGGAAGGGATGAGGGGTGAGAGATGACGGGCTGGGAGAGGTAAGAAGAAAAACATCACCAAGAAGCAACTCTGTTTTCACAGTGACATAAGCTAAGGCAGCCTGTGGATTGATACAAAAAGAAGGAGATGCCTTGAAGGGTGGCTGATTAACTCCTGGCTCATATTACAATGATGGTAACAGTGAAGATTATGATAATGGCTCCTCTGGGCTCTTTAGTATTAAATGTTCTTCATTGTGGCCATGCTTCATCTTCTCCCCATCTACACTCTTCCAAATTGTGTCCCATCAGTCCTGCTGGAAATAAGGGATATGGCTGAGCCAGTCAGCTAAACATCCTTTCCTAAAGATCACTCAAAAGTCTATAAAATAGGAGTTCCCGTCGTGGCGCAGTGGTTAACGAATCCGACTAGGAACCATGAGGTTGCGGGTTCGGTCCCTGCCCTTGCTCAGTGGGTTAAGGATCCGGCGTTGCCATGAGCTGTGGTGTAGGTTGCAGACACGGCTCGGATCCCGCGTTGCTGTGGCTCTGGCGTAGGCCGGTGGCTACAGCTCCGATTCAATCCCTAGCCTGGGAATCTCCATATGCCGCGGGAGCGGCTCAAGAAATAGCAACAACAACAACAACAACAACAACAACAAGACAAAAGACAAAAAAAAAAGTCTATAAAATAGCACTGTGCAACAGAAGTAAATGCAGCCCACAGATGTATTAATTTTTCTAGTAAGCATATTCAAAAATAGATTAAAAAAAGAAACAGGGAAAATTAATTTTAATGATATATTCAACCTAATATGCTTAAAGTATTATCACAATATAAATTAATATAAAAATTTTAAGGGTTCGTATTATATATATTTCTTCATACTAAGGTTTCAAAATCCAGTATGTATTTTACACTGCTAGCTCTTCTCAGTTTTGACTAGCCACATTTTAAATGCTCAATAGCCACATATATTATCTGGTAGTTACATTATTGGACAGTACAGCTCTAGAAGCTTTGAAATGACCACTTAGAAGGATCCAATTAAAGTCTCAAAAAAACAGTCTTTATAAGGGCACTAATCCTATTTATGAGAGCTCCACTCTTAGGACCTATTACCTCCCAAAAGCCCCACCTCCAAATACCATAATATTAGGGACTAGATTTCAGCATATGAATTTTGGGGGAACATAAGCATTCAGTTTATAGCAAGCACCGTGGAAACAAGAAAAGAAACCTGAATTATTTAAGTCAGTATTGATTAAAATTATAATTGAAATTATACATTATTATACATATTATACATATTATAATAAATTATACATATTTTAGTTTGACTAAAAGGATATTGACTGAACTACTTTGAGAATGTAAACTGCTCATTAGCTATGAGACTTTAAGTCAATTTTAAAATAAGGTTCAAAAAAATTATATGCCAATTACCATAAAACTTAAGTTTAATCTACACTTAACATGTCATTTTGGCATTATGAAGTTGTGTCTGTTTAGTGAAGGAGGAAAAGTGATAGACTATGGAAAGTTTTGTTTTGATGAATCCAAGGACTTTGATTTTATAACCTTTTCTGTTACAGGAATTTACAGGTTTTAGAAAATTTGTGGGAGAAAACTATATTTTTCACTTAAAGTTGTAACTATATTTAAGAGGTTGATTTTTCTCATGACTCTTATGTATAATTAACCAACTAATTGATTTTGTTAGTCTACTTTTAATTAACTCAACCAGGAAAAAAGACTGTGCATATCCTCCTAAATTGGAAACAAACCTAAAGGCATTTTTCAGTAAAATAGATAAGTGATGTCAACAGAGTTCCTTTTTTTTTTTTTTTTTTGGTCTTTTTAGGCCTGTTCCTGCAGCATATGAAAGTTCTCAGGTTAGGGGTCAAATCAGAGCTGTAGCCACCAGCTTACATCATAGCCACAGCAACATGGGATCTGAGTCACGTCTGTGACCTATACCACAGTTCTCAGCAATGC
This sequence comes from Phacochoerus africanus, assembly GCF_016906955.1. Taxonomy (NCBI): domain Eukaryota; kingdom Metazoa; phylum Chordata; class Mammalia; order Artiodactyla; family Suidae; genus Phacochoerus; species Phacochoerus africanus. The sequence continues at coordinate 44,666,933 of NC_062544.1, forward strand.
TGGATCCTTTAGTCCACTGAGTTGGGTAAGGCCTCTCGGAGCCAAGACCTGGATGGTAGGAAGAAGCCTACTGTGGGAAGAATCAAGAGAAGAGAGACTTAGACCAGCCCTATACAAAGTATGGGCTGTAGCTGGTGCCAGTCCAGGAACTGCTTGTCACCAGGTAGAGATAAGATATGTACAAAAATTGAGAGCACTTCTAAATATAACCATTTAGAAATGGTTACAGCAATTATACACCACCCTACCTCCAAGCCTGTGGTAAAGACTCGTCTTAGTGAACGTGGTGTAGACCAACTTGGGTGTTGTCAATCTTGTGTGGAAACTCGTGCACAGTAGGATAGTGTTAGTATATGATATTTTAAGGTTAACTATAATCTAAAAGCATATACAAATATGAGAAAAATAAGCACTTATTTTTCTTTCTTTGGGTAAGGCCTCTCGGAGCCAAGACCTGGATGGTAAGAAGAAGCCTACTGTGGGAAGAATCAAGAGCCCTCTCCTCTGTAAACCACCTGTTTGTTCTTTGTATCCATGAGTCTGTTTCTCTTCTGTTATGTTTGTTCATTTGTTTTGTTTTTCCACATGTAAGTAAAATAATAGTGTTTGTCTTTCTCTGTCTTATTTAACTTAGCATAATACCCTTCAGGTCCACCTTAATTGTCACAAATGGCAAGAGTTCATTCTTCTTTATGGCTAACTAATATTCTGTAATTCTGTTATATATATATAACATCTTCTTTGTCTCCTCATCTATTGATGGTCACTTAGGTAGCTTCCATATCTTGGCTATTATAAATAATGCAGGAAAGAACATAGGGATGCATATAGCTTTTTGAATTAGTGGGGATTTTTTTCCTTTGGATAAATACCTGAATGGAATTGCTGGATCATATAGTAGCTCTATTTTAATTTTGGGGGGGAATCTCCATACTTTTTCCATAGTGGTTGTACCAGTTAACATTCCTACCAACAGTGCGTGAGGGTTTCCTTTGCGCCACATCCTCACCAGCACATATTATTTGCTCTCTTCTGGATAATAGCCGTTCCAACAGGTATGAGGTGATATCCCATTGTGCTTTTGATTTGCATTTCCCTGATGACTAGTTATGTTGAACATCTGTTCACATGGCTGTTGGCTATCAGTATGTCTTTTTGGGGAAAATGTCTATTCAGATCCTCTGCCATTTTTTAGTTGGGTTATTTGGTCTTTTGATGCAGATTTGAATGAGTTCTTTATATATTTTGGATTATTAACCATTTATCAGATATGTCATTTGCAAATATCTTCTCCTTTTCATTTTGTTGGTAGTTTCCTTCACTGTGCAAAGGACTTGTAATTTGATATAGTCATATTTGTTTATTTTTGCTTTGGTTTTCCTTGCTTGAGGAGCGATAGCCAAAAATATATTACTGAGACATGTCAAAGAGAGTACTGCCTATGTTTTCTCCACTTATTTTTAAAACTTACTATTTTCAATCATTTTAATTTTTAACAAATGTATTTTAACACATGTTAGAATAAAATTATTAGTTAAATTGTCGAAGTAAAATTTGTATTATTTATTCTTTCAGATTTATTGAGGTATAATTAAGTAATATTCACTTTTTTGAGGTGTTCAGTTCTCTGAATTTGACAAGTGAATACAGAGTGAATAATCATCACCATGACCAAGACAGACTTTTCTGTCACTCCAGAAGTTCACTCCAGCCTCTTTGTAGTGCTCCCCCTGGAAAACACCCTCTGTTTCTATCTCTTATTTTTTGCCAGAATGCCTTATAAATGGAATAATATGGTATGTAGTCTTTAGTGTCTGGCATCTTTCACTCAATCCAGTGAGTGCATTTAAGATCCATTCATTTGTTGCATGTATCAGTATTTCATTCCTTTTTATTGCTTAATAGTATTCTATCATACAGATGTACCACACTTTGTTCATTCATTTACCAGTTGAGGAACATTTGGGTTGTTTCCAGTTTGGGGTAATAATAAATCTGCTATAAATATTCACCTAGATGTATTGGTGAAAACAAATATTTTCATTTCTCTTAAATAAATGCCAGGAAGTTGGATTGCTGAGCCATATTTATGTTTAACTTTATAAGAACCACCCAGACAGTCTTCCAAAATGTCTGGGTCATTTTGCACTCTCATCAGCAGTATGTCAGAGTTAGCATCCTCACCAGCACACAGTGTGTTTTTAGCTTTTTAAAAGCCACTCTATTAGTGGTAGTGGTAGGCATTTCATTGTGATTTTAATTTACACATTCCTAATGCTCAATAATGCTGAGCATCTCCTCATACACTTATTTGCCATCTATATCTTTTCTTTGGTGACATGTCAGTTCAAATCTTTGCCCTTTAAAAAATTAAATTGCTTGTTTTTTTATTACTAAGTTTTAAGAATTCTTTGCATATTCTGGATACAAATCCTTTATCAGGTATGTTTTACAAATATTTTCTCCCTGTCTATGGTTTGTCTTTTTATTTTCTCACAGGCATCTCTCAAAGAACAAGAGTTTTTAATTATGAAAAAATACAATCACAGTGGCTTCTGTGACTGGGGAAATTAATTTCTGGTTTTATTTAATTTTAATTAAACTTAAATAGCCATATGTGGTTAGTGACTACCATATTGGATGGCACAGCATCTTAATGCCTAAATATGCTTTCAATGAATAATATGTACATTTAAAAAATTCTTTTACTATTCTAAGTTTGTTTAATTACATTTATTGACATATAACATTATGACTGTTGAGTCTAGTAATAAAGATAGGGGCTTACATTTTCTAAATTTTCTTTTTTCTTTTTCAATTATTAATTTTTATCATGTTTTATTAATGTCTCAGTTCCAATGATATTTTAGAAATTGAAAAGCCTGGCCCTTCACCACAGATAGAAGCACTGAACTAGATGGATGTTGTACATGAGAAAAGGCCTTGTCTCTCTGGCAGGACTATTCCTAGTTGTTAATCCAACAAGTGGCATTCTGGAGAAGGATGTGATGGATAGGGTGAAGGAATGGAAGACTATATTAGGAAATGTGATCAGAGAAATGGCTTTCAGAGTTAATGCAAAACAAAACAAAACAAAAACCCAGCACTGGGAAATTTAAGAACTGTATCTATGGAACACATTTTGGGTAATAATTTGTAAGAAGTAAGTTCTGCCTGTGTTTTAAATAAAATGAACACAGGGCATTTGAAGGAAGGACTGATGTGAGAAGCTAAGTGGGTCATAGGATTGTCCTAGGGAACTGGGCCAGACAGTGTAGTTGATGGGAAATAAATGCTGGGGCACTGAAAAAATATGAGAGGCAAGAGATAAGAAAGAAGTCTCTCTACTGAAGGACACAATCCATATCAGTCCATATCAAAACAAATGTGGCCATATATCAAGAAAAAAATGGTTTCTGATTTCATTTCTATAGTCACACACTGATTTTAAAGAAAAGTTATTACCGCTATCAACAGCATTTATGAAAGTATCTTGTTTAACTTGTCCAGAAGTCTCATTGTGTCTTGAATATAGAGCTTTGTTTTACATTTATGTCAGGTTTTAATGAAAAATATAAAATGACAGCCTTGTTGTAATAAGCCTAAAAATGCAGAGGTAGATAAAGAACAAGTTAGAAATCTCCTACTTTAATTGAAACCTCTGGGAGTTGCTTAAAATTAATAGTACCTCTCCATATTATCTTCATCTGTTCCTATAAAATATATAAACATAGTTATATATTCAGTGGGTAGCTGCTGGTTATAAAATTGTGAACAGAAAGTTCCCGTCGTGGCACAGCAGAAACGAATCCAACTAGGAACCATAAGGTTGCAGGTTCGATCCCTGGCCTTGCTCAGTGGGTTAAGGATCCGGCGTTGCCGTGAACTGTGGTGTAGGTCACAGACGAGGCTCGGATCTGGCGTTGCTGTGGCTCTGGTGTAGGCCAGCAGCTACAGCTCCAATTAGACTTCTAGCTTGGGAACCTCCATATGCCGTGGGTATGGCCCTAAAAGGACCAAAAAAAAAAAAAGTGGACAAATGAAATACATAACTTTTTTTGGTCTTTTTGTTTTTCTAGGGCCGCACCCACAATATATGGAGGTTCCCAGGCTAGAGGTCCAATGGGAGCTATAGCCGCTGGCCTACACCACAGCTATGGCAAAGCGGGATCTGAGCCGTGTCTGCAACCTACACCGCAGCTCAGGGCAGTGCCGGATCCTTAACCCACTGAGTGAGGCCAGGGATGGAACCCGCATCCTCATGAATGCTAGTCAGGTTCATTAACCACTGAGCCACAATGGGAACTCCCAAAATATATAACTTTTTAAATTTAATATAGTCATCCTACCAAATAAATTCATTTAGATTTACTTCAGATTTTTAAATCTTGAGTACAAATTTACCACCATTTATTCAGCTGCTCCTCATATGATATACATTTAGATGATTTTGAGGTTTTTGTCACCACGTATAACACTGCATTAAACACCCCTGTGACTGCACACTGTTTTAATTTCACTGTCATGGATATCTAAGCCCTAAAATACAACCTTTCAAATGCCACTTCTTTCCCCCCATCCTCCCTGTCATTTGGAGAACAGAGCTGAAGGGAGACTGAAGATGAGCCGGGAACGCTGGTAATTACTCCATATGGCACACGGCCAGCAGCCTCCTGCTACAATATTTACGTCCTGTTCCATTGAGATGGCACTCTGCTCACATGACCCAAATGCAGTTCTCACTCCACCAAGAACACAGCCGGATCCAAACTGCATTGGCAGCTTTGCACATGCTCCGTCTGGCCCTGTGAATCCTCACTCACCCATTGAGATTTCTTCTGGTTTAAAGCAACACACCAGCTGCTGAAGCTCCGTGACCTCTAGTGTTTTCCTGGCCCAGATCCAAGGCAGGTGGCCCCCCCCATGAATGGTATTTTTAAGGGTTTGAGCTTTTTTTCTGTATTTGGTGAGGATTGGAGGGTGTATAATACTTACACACGGTTATAGCTGATGAGTGAGACCATAAGAAGTAACTCTTTTTCCTGGCAGGTATTACAGGAATAACACTTACCTATTTCCATCTTTTGCCTTGACAACGACCTGCAGCTCTAATGCACATTTAATCCTCAAACAGAGGTCTTGGCAAGGGATGCTGTGTCTGACTGTTGTGTTGACTGTAATATGTGAGATGGTGTTTTTTCCTCTCTAGAGACCTAGATGCTTTTTGCCATTCTGACGCTGAATGATGAGACAGGCAACCATGGATTTCAGCACTCCATCTGTGTTTGATCAGCAAAAAGGTAAATGTGCTGCTTTAATTCGTCCTTTGGTTCTATGCATCTTTAGTCCAACAGTAGGGATTTGCAATTGTACAGGGAGAGAGAGGAGTGAGTGTGTGTGTGTGTGTGTGTGTGTGTGTGTGTGTGTGTGATGTGGAAAGAGGATTTCATATGGGAAACAAACCTGTTCTAGATGTTCACTTCTTATTTGACAGCATTTGGAAGGGAAAAATAAGCTTCTGGTCTGTTAGTCTTGTTAAAGTGCTCCTACCTGCAAATTTTAAAAATTGGATTTCAGGCATACCAGGTATTTCTGATAGTATCATCTTTATTCTCATTAGCTTTTTGTTCAAATCTTTAAACTATATATATTATAATAAGTAACATAAAAAGAAAAATAATGTGTATCTTTTCAGTATACTAACCCAATATCTTATTGCTACAGTTTCATAAATATTTTTTGATTCCCTTCAGGAATAGATGTAGCCCAAATTTATGCTGTAGTTGATATATTATCTCACCCAAGGTTGTGTAATAACTTATCACTGTTGTTATTGGCAATGAAAAGATGTGACCTTCTTACTCATAATTTCCAGAATGAAAGTAATTTTCCATATGAAAAGATTTCTGTGAAATTGACCCATCCTTATAAAAAACGTGTATTCAGACATACGGTCTAGGTGTGTACATTTTGCATATGCAGTGTGTGTGCGTGTGTGTGTGTGTGTGTGTGTGTATAACACCTTCGTATAATTATGTATCGTTTCTCTGTATGTATAGGAAATTTTCATTCTTTAAATGCTGTAAATATTTTTAGAAGATTTTAAAAATATCTGATATCTGAACCACCTTCAGTGATCCCTGAGTATTCTTCAGAATCCTAAAATCCTTTGGTTATTTACTTGTTTTGGCTACAGTGTGAAAATGGTGGTCCGTGAAAGCCTCATTAAGAAAATTCATTGCTCTTTCTTTTTCCCTTTGCCTGCTCTAGGCCATAGTGTGTTTACTATCCTTCAAGCTACATCTAGTTTCATGTATGAATTATTTTAGTTCAGTGCTTTGTCAGGTTATAGATTTACATTTTGATTTCTGAATAACTACCGTATGTATGTTTGTGTGTGTGCATCTATGGAATATGCTGGTTCACACAGCGTTTGGATATGAACACCGCAGAGAAAGTGATTGCTACAGCTGTGCCTACCACATCCTTCCCCTTTGTACAGTTTGTATCACTGATGGTAGTCAGCAAAAGTGAAAATACGCTTAGGTCTGAAGACCTCATACTGGCTAAAAATGACATTATTGAGCTATGCAGTCCAAAGAGGAACACAATGGGTTTATTTTTGAAGACTAATTTGAGGGAGCTCGAACTGACTGCAGAGAACTAGCCCTTCGTAATGAATTTATCTGTTCCAGTGTTGTGTCTCCTAATAGGATTGAGCCCGAAACATAGTTAAAATATTTATTTATAATATTTATTTTCTTGTAGCACCTTTCACATGAACAATTCATAGCTATTTCTCCACCCTAGGCCTCACTCTCCCCTCTTGTAAGTTAACCCTCTCCTTGCCACCCCATCTCTATTTCTCAATCATTTCTCTCTAGAGGTGCTGAGGTGTGGTGGAAATAGCATGGGTGACATACGTTGCAATGGCAAAGCAACTACTCTTAGCTGAGTGACCTTAGCAAGTTACCTGACCTCTCTGGGTCTTAGTTGCCTCCACAATAAAGTAGAGGAAATGACACTTACCTAACAAGGTTGTTGTGAGAATTTAAAATAATGTATGTATATGGAAGTTCCTGTTGTGGCTCATTGGTAACAAACCCGACTAGAATCCATGAGGACGCAGGTTCAATCCCTGGCCTGGCTCACCGGGTTAAAGATCCGGCGTTGCTGTGAATTGCGGTGTAAGTTGTAAATGCAGCTCGGATCCCAAGTTGCTGTGTCTGTGGTGTAGGCAGGCAGCTGTAGCTCCAATTTGACCCCTAGCTGGGAACTTTCATCAGCCATGGATGCAGCCCTAAAAATAAATAAATAAATAGTTAAATAATTAAATAAAATAATGCATGTAAAGCACCTGTCACATTGCCTGATGTGCATTAAGCACTTTCAAATTGTGGCTGCTTTTGTTATTATTGTTGCTGTTATAATTACTACCACCTTGGACTATGAGTTCCTCAAATGTGAAAGACCATTCACTTCTATCTCTAGCTTGAATTTAGCAGTCCTCAGAACAAACGAGGTTTTACTTAAGGCTGGTGACCAGAGTATGTTAATTATTTTTTTAGACCTCCAGAATACCATTAGAGCAACCCCTAGGATAATAATTAACTAAATGATACCTAAATAATTCTGTTGTCACATTAATCCTTCCACCTCCCTAAAAGCACGATAGGCCATAATAGGTTAGACCGTTACAGATTTTAAATATCATATTGTTGGGCAAAACCATGGTGAAGTAACTTTCTCTTGAAAATTTGAGTATGAGTGGATCTTTAGTAGATCGTTTTCCTTGAATTCCTAATAATCGGGGAGTCAAAATGCTAGTTGCCACTAGTTTTACATGTAGATGTTGACAAAAGACTACATCTAGAAAGATCTTAGAAGTCATGTAACGCACTGGTTCTCAAACCTGGCCGCATATATGGAGTTCCCGTTGTGGCGCAGTATAAACAATCCAACTAGTATCCATGAGGATGCGGGTTTGATCCCCAGCCTCATTCAGTGGGTTAAGGATCCGGCGTTGCCATAAGCTGTGATGTAGGTTGCAGATGCTGCTCAGATCTGGCATTGCTGTGGCTGTGGCGTAGGCCGGCAACTGCAGCTCGGATTTGAACCCTAGCCTGGGAACTTCCATATGCTGCAGGCGCAGCCCTAAAAAGCCAAAAAAAAAAAAAAAAATCAAAATCACCTGGACAGTTTTTGAAACTGCTGATTGCTAAATGTCACTGAAGGACATTCCAGTTTAATTGGTGAGGAGCATGGCCTGACAAAGCTCTCCAGAAAGTCCTAATGTACCACAAAGATGGAGAACCACTCATTCCATCCATTGCCCTTATATCACAGATGGGAAAAATGAAGTACAGAGGGGTTAAAAGGTGGATCCATTTCTGTTAATAACACACAGCTGAGTGGGACTGACCCTGGTGTTTTCTATCCAGACAGCAGAATAGGAATCTTCTTTTCAGGGGCAACCTCTGGTCTTAACAGCTATTGTGATGTGGGGGTAGGGCTCAGGCAGCTGTGGCTTATGGTTGCCCAAAGAATGGTCAGCAGTATGCACTTGAAAAATACAATGCATAATGACGTTCAGGGCTCAAACCAAAACAGGTGGATTTGGTAAGTCTTAGTCCTACCAACTGTGTTGTTCTCTATTTTTCTTTAGTAGAGGTAAGAAAACAACCCTATGCCCGGGTCTAGGGGACAGATGGTCTTTTGCTCAAGTCCTATCTCAGTCCTTGTTCCAGTTGCACAGACTTGGGCAGACTGATTGATCTTCTCATCTGTGGATAATGTTATATATTTGCAGGGTTGCTGGGAGGCCTAAAGCCTGGGTATCTGCCTGGCCAAGAGGATTGTAGGCCATGTCTCTGGCTTGGTTTGTGAAGTTGTGAGGGGGGAAGCCTGGGTCTCCAGAGCTCTCCACTCCCACTTTGTGCTTCTTGCTTTCACCATAGCAACATCTCTCTGGTCCCACGTGCTCTTCCTGGCTGTCTTCCCTCTCTAAGCCCACACGCAGGAAAGGACCTGTAGTAAAATCATTTACTAAAGAACACAAAGTTTCCTGTTGAGGGTGAGGCTCCAGTTATGTAACTGAAGATATTTGCATGCTAAACTGTGCCTTCAGAAGGAACCCAGGCCTCAGAGAGAAAATGGGAGTAAGAAGAGTGGTCCCAAGGGCCTCAGCCACTCCAGCCCTGCCCAGGTTCTGTGAGCAATGCTCGAAGAGGCTGAACAATGTGTTTGCAGGCACCTGGGGAGGCTGTGGCCCACCCTCCTGGGTTTTCTCCAGCAGAGCTGTTGAGAGAATTTGATGATGGGCTCAGCCCTCCAGCCCAGATTAATGCAGAGTATCCTTGTCCATCGTCCTTGTAACAAAGTACCACAGCCGGATGGCTTCAAACAACAGAAATGCAATCTCTCACAGCTCTGGAGGCCAGAGTATGAAAGCAAGATGTCAGTAGGTGTTTGCTCCTTCTGGAGGTTCTTGGGAAGAATCCATCCTTGCCTCCTCCAGCTTCTACCTGTTTGTGGCTTCGTCGCTCCATCTGCCTCCATCTTCACAGGACCTTCTCCTCTGTGCATGCATCTCAGAACTCCCTCTGCCTCTCTTATAATGATACACATGATTACTATCAGGGCCCACCCAGATACTCCAGGATAAACTTATACTCTCAAGATCCTTAACTCTGTTTTTGACATGTAAGGTGATATCCACTCTTTGCCATATAATGTAATATTCACAGCTCCCAGAGGCTAGGACATGGATGCACCTTCAGGGCCACCATCCAGCCTGCTGCTTGACATGAAAAGAGGTCAGATCTCAAGTCCCTTTTCAGAATTATGCAGCCTCATCGCTGGGTTTGTGGTAAAATCTATTCTCATTTCAGGTAGAAGAAAGTTTGGCATTTGGGAGATGGGGTCAAAAGGGCACCTATTTGATGCTGCCTCTGTGCAGGCGCTTTACCCAGATTACATCTTGATAAGAACAAATGTTTATTGAGCACTTAGCAGAGCCAGGCTCTGTGCCAAGGACTGTATAGCTCGTTCAATCCTCACCTCACCCCCGTTACTATTTCCCCCTCTTTTACCAAAGAGGAAATTCAAAAAGATAAGATACCCTACCATGAGATAAAATGGCAAAACTGAGATTCTGGACTAAACCTGCTTGATTTCAAAACCCATCTTCTTTCTACTGCTGTAGTCTTCCTTGATCAACCATACATTTTAATGAAGAAATAAGACATTAGCAAAAGTTCAAATTAATAAAGCCTGTATTTTTATAATCAAGTTGTTTTCCCATTGTACTGTGGCTTTTTAAAGCTCCCACATGCAGATGTGCTGGTTTTAATTTCCAACTTTTCATCCAAAGTCGAAATGCTAAACAAAAAGAATTTAGAGTGCACAGATACATAGTTTGCTGAAAAAGCAAAAATTCTAATGTGACAACCAGATGTCTCCAAAGGAAGAAAGACGAATTTTCCAAGGGGGTTGGGAAGAGACTAAAGCAAAGCAGGCAAAGGAAACAGGAAAGAAAGTCGATGATTTGGGTGGGCTTAGTTGATTTTAGGCACAGACCTTGAATGGGCATTTGGAATGAAACCCAGGAACACTGAGGATTCTGTGATTGATTTTCAGATTGATGGTCCAGATAAAGGACAATTAGCTGGCAAATGACCATTCCAGAGGTTTAGAAGCAAAATATCTGTTACCTCTGGGAAAATTCTCAGCCCTCTTCCTCTGTTGGGTAAGAAAGAGGAGCAGAGGGAATGAGAGGAGAAGAATTATTTTCCCAATCTTCTTGCCCATTCAAGACCTCCCCTAAGCAAACATGTTGGCTGGGAAGCCTGCCCCTCCCTCTTCTCTGCTGTCTTCTTTGTGCTGTCTCTTTCTGTCTTATAGAAACCTCCTATCCATAAACCAGCTCCTGGGAAAGGTGGTGACAGACCAGTCCATTCCTGGCCCTTCTTATGGACCTAGCTAGAGGAAAACTCCTGGCTGATCTTATCCACACAACTACCATTCACAGCCTTAGAGACTAGGAAGTTAGTCATTGGGTTGGGGATGAGGGGAGCAGTGTCATTGTCAGCATTCTCCATTACAGGACAGCCCTAATATCCTTGGGAGTGAGGCATCTTGCCGGGGTATGCATCCCAAGAAGGAGAATTTGGGAGTGATATGCAGAGGGAACGAGGCCCACCTGGTCAGCCACATCCCCTGAATCCACCCGGATGTTGTGTGCCACAACTTAGCTAGGTCAGCTTCGGAAGGCAAACCTTCAACCTAGCCCCTTGTTTGGAAATCAGCCAGGTCATCATACTAGGCTTTTCCTATCATCTCCATTCATTCCACATTTCCTTAGTAATTATTAAACAACTGTGTTGAATAATTGAAATCCATGGATTTTTTTGCTTAGATGCAACCATTTGGATGCAAGGATATTTTAATGGAGCCTAAAATAAAAACCACCAAAAGTGTAGCTGTTTTTATTGCCAAATAAGTAGAAAATCAAATATCTCACTCATAACTAAATACAGGACAAGGTGAGAAACTAAGAGTCTGGATGCACTCAAGTCCAAGTTTGGTATAAAAGATAGATATGGGCTTGACATTGTCTTGCAGAAAGATCACATCCAACCAAGAGTCATATGTTTAGCATACTTATAACTCTCAGGAAGACTGTCGATACAAAGTGTTTGCTGATTCTGAAAATTCTCTTATATCATAAATGATCTGCCGCTCAGATTTTCCTGTTTGTCTCTTAAAACCATGGTGGTTTTACCTCATATTAATTTTCAACTAATAAATAGGTTTGTGTTCTTAATAAGGGCCCTTCAGTTTGTTTTCTTTATGTAAAATTTCTCCAAGAGAGCCCTGACCCTTTAATCAAGGTCACAAATAAACAGCAGTTGATAAAAAGGAAGAAGAATTATTTTAACCTCAACCTCCTAAGCTTTGATCCTGGATGACCCTGAGATCCTTTCTCTATTCTCTGACTCACAACAGTAAATCAGAACACAGTTTGGTGTTTTAAAAAAATCTTAGGAGCCATGAGTGAAACACCTGATATTCATTTGACTTCAGATATTTTTATCCTTCTTACTTAGTGCTGTTCAAAACTGGTGTCCTAGGAGTTCCCATTGTGGCTCAGTGGTAATGAACCTGATTAATGTCCATGAGGATGCTGGTTCCATCCCTGGCCTCACTCAGTGTGTTAAGGATCCTGCATTGCTATGAGCTGTGGTGTAGGTCACACATGAGGCTTGGATCCTGCGTTGCTGTGGCTGCGGTGTAGGCTGGTGGCTACAGCTCTAGCCTGGGAACTTTCATATGCCCTATGCGTGGCCCTAAAAAAGAAAAAAAACAAAAGCAAAACTGGTGTCCTAGAAATTTAGCCACAAGTTGGCTGACTCAGCATGACCACTGTAGAGACAGAGATGCATAGAGATGGGTTCACTGGTATCTGATTTGAGATAGTCACCACAGAAACCAGTTTAAAGGTGGAACCTGGAAGTGTTTTGTGGCAGAATAGTAGTAACCTGCAGTATTGAAAGGAACTCAGTGAATGTATAATCTAACTCCCTCACTTTTTAATCTGTGAAAACAGTGGTACAGTGTAATGAAGTATAACAGCCACTGAAGTCAAACCAAATGATTCAAGACCCAGTGCTGCCACTCATATCACTGACCCTTTCTAGTCAGGCCCCAGCAAGGATCCTTCTGCCCAATGTCATTGGAACTGGTAGAACTAGACCGAGTTTGGTTTAGAAGTAAAGTTTTATTCTTTGATCAAAGAGTGGAGAGGAGCAAGCTCAGGCTCTAAAGGACACACAGACCTCTGTGAGCAAGTGAAACCAGACTAAGCACAAAGGAAAAGTATAAAAGGTTAGACTTCATCATTCAGATTCTCTTTTCCCACAAATTGTTAATGGACTTGGCTGGCGACACTCACTGAGTGACCCAGCTGTTTAACATCCCAATACCTCACTTTCCTACCTTGTAAGTTAAGATGACACTATTACAAAGGATTGTTCATAAAGACTGAGTTAATACATGCAAAGCACCTGCAACCATTGCTGGCCCACAGTAATCATTCAGTAAGTGCTAATGGTGGTTGTAGGGTGGCTGTAAATATGGTTATAATAATCTTCAGAGCAAATCTTACAAAGACTCCATGACATAATGCATACAAAGCACTTGGAACCATGCCTGGCTAGAGTAATCACTTAGCAAATGCTAGTGATTCTTACAAATGAATTACCTAAGGTCACATGGACAACTGGTCTTCCCAGATCAAGAGAACATCCATCCCTCAAGTTGTTGCCCCCTCTGTAATGAATTCACAGCAGAGCACTCCTTTTATAAAACTTATTTTTAAAATTTTATGCAATTTTAAAAGGTTACTTTCCATGTACAGTTATTACAAAATATTGACTGTATTCCCCATGTTATACCATGTAGCCTATTGTACACCCATTGTTTCATACCTCTTACTCCACTACCCCTGTGTTGTACTTCCCACCACCTAATAACCACTGGTTTGTTCTCTATGAGTCTGCTTCTTTTTTGTTATATTTACTAGTTTGTTGTATTTTTTTTAGATTCCACATATGAGTGATATCATACAGTATTTATCTTTCTCAGTTTGACTTATTTTACTTCACATAATGCACTCCAAGTTCATCCATGTTGCTGCAAATGGCAAAATTTCATTCTTTTATGGCTGAATAGTATTCCATTGTGCATATGTGTATATGTAGATGTATATATACTATATCTTCTTTATCCATTCATCTGTTGATGGACATTTAGGTTGCTTCCATGTCTTGGCTATTGCAAATAGTGCTCCTATGCCACATTGGGGTGCATGATCTTTTTGAGTTAGTGTTTTTGTCTTATTAAGACATACAACCAGGAGTGGAATTGCTGGGTCACATGGTACATCTATTGTTAGTTTTTTGAGAAATGCCCATACCTTTTTCCACAGTGTTTGTACCAATTTACATTCTTACCAACAGTGTGGGAGGGTACCCTTTTCTCCACATCTTCACCAACATCTGTTATTTGTGTTCTTTTTGATGATAATCATTCTGACAGATGTAAGGTGATTTCTCATTGTGGTTTTGATTTGCATTTCCCTGATGATTAGCAATGTAATCTTCTCATGTACCTGTTGGCCATCTGCATTTTCTCTTTGGAAAAATGTCTACACAGTTTTTCTGCTCATTTTTTAATCAGGTTGTTTTGTTTTTGTTTGTTTGTTTTTGATGATGAGTTGTATAAGCTGTTTATATATGTTGGATATGACTCCCTTATCGGTCATATCATTTGCAAATATTTTCTCCCATTCAGTAGGTTGTCTTCATTTTGTCAATAGTTTCCTTTGTTATGCAAAAGCTTTGAAGTTTAATTAGGTCCCATTTGTTTATTTTTGCTTTTATTTCCTTTACTTTAGGAGACAGATTCCAAAAAAATATTGCTACAATTTATGTCAAAGAGTGTTCTGCCTATGTTTTCCTCTAGGAGTTTTATAGTATCCAGTCTTACATTTATATCTTTAATCCATTTTGAGTTTATTTGTGTGTATGATGTTAGAGAATATTCTAATTTCTTTCTTTTATATGTAGCTGTCCAGTTTTCCCAGCACCACGTATTGAAGAGACTGTCTTTTTTCTCCATTGTATATTTTTTCCTCCTTTGTCATAGATTAATTGACCATTAAGTGTGCAGGTTTATTGCTCTCTATTCTGTTCCATTGATCTATATGTCTGTTTTTGATAGTACCCCTTTTTTTTATTTGGAAATGGGAAAGGGCAGAATTTGCCTGAGCAGGAAAATTATATCAGAAGGAAAATAATCCTCCAGGAAAACTCTTACAGGAGTACTTCTACTTTCCTTTTCCTCTGTTTCTGGGGTTCTGTCCTCTGAGTCTAAGACTTGCCTTCAAGATATAACTCATCCCATTTAAAAGCCACCCTATCTGTTGGCTTCTACTTTCCATGCTGGTGCCAGGCAGATTTCTAGGCTTTCTATGCTGTTCTAAGAAACAATCTGGTCTTGCGGCACAGTCTTGCTTTTTAATTTATTAGAGTTTCGTAATACTTACTATTTGATAGAGGAATACTCCCTCAATACTTTTTTTTTTTCAGTCTTTTTGTTTCCTCTTTTTGCTTGTTTTTGCTTTTGGAATGATGATACATTCACATCACTTCAAGGTATAAACAATGTACAATAAAAAAATCTTTTCCACCCTAACCCCTCCAGCCATCCAAATCCCCTCCTGGAAGCAAAACAATGTAAGCAGTTTCTTATGCATCCTTACAAAGAGATTCTATGTATAGATAAGAAGTATATTCTTTTTTTTTTCTTTAAATCATAAAGTTACCCATTTCTTTTTATAAATGAAAGCCAGTATCATTTTTCTGAGCCCCTTCCAAAAAAACATTGGATATTTTTATTGAAATGACATTAAAATTAAAAATGAATGTATGTAATAATTAAAACTTGTTATGCTATTTAGCTGTCCTATCTGAGACCACAGAAAGCATCCAACTTTTTTTTTTAGGGCCGCAGATGCAGCATCTGGAATTTCCCAGGCTAGGCATCAAATTGGAGCTGCAGCTGCATACCTACTCTACAGCCACAGCAATGCGGGACCCAAGTCGCATCTTCGAAGTGCACCCCTACACCACAGTAACCCACTGAGTGAGACCAGAGATGAAATCTGCATCCTCATGGATACTAGTTGGGTTTGTTTTTACTGAGCCATAGCAGGAACTCCAAATCCAACTCTTTTGTTCTGTAGTTTTCCTCATTTAGATGCTGAATAAGTAATACTGAGCATTTTATATTTTCACTGTAAAGAGTTATTTTAAGTGTCTGGAGGAGTTAGTCTCCTTCGTATATTATTTAATATAAAACTATCTAGCATCATATTTATTTTTATGTCTGGCTAACTTAAATCACTTTATTAATTCTAATGGTTCTGTGGTTAGTTCTATTTTGCTATCTTGGTGCATAGGATGAAACAAGATGGACTGGTTTCAAATCCTGCTCTGCCATTAAATAGCTGTACAACTTTGGGGAAACCACTAAACCTCTCTGTGCTTCAGTTCCCTCATCTATAAGTAAGGGTAAATATAATACCAATTTCCCAAAATTGTTGAAACAAATAAATAGCTTAATTCAAAGGAAATCATTAGGACAGCACATGGAACATGAGTCATTTATAAAAGTTAGCTTTTATTAAATTATGATAGTTTTGTTCTTCCTTTTTGATTATCATCTCATTTCTTTTTACTTCATATCTTACTGCATTAGATAAAGTTTGCCTTTATTTCTCAGTTGTTTCACTATTAGGTGTGAAGTTTGAAATTGATTAGAAATAAATGTGGTTAGTCAAATCGAAAATGAAATTTTTTATTCCTGGTTGTTAAGCATTTTTTAGGAACAGATATAAAATTTTATCAAATGCCTTTCTATTTTTTATTTATATAATCATGTTTTTCTCCTTTTAAATTGGTGTGATATATTTTAGTAATTGATACCAGAAAATCAAAACGTCTTTATATCTCAGAATAAATTCTATTCAGTTATGGTGTATTATTCTTTCAACATTCAATTGAATCTGGTCTGGTAGAGTTTAAATTATTTAACTTAGAATGTTATGTTCACAATTGGATCCATCTATAGGAGATGTGTGCTAACAGTTTATGCTAGCCTTAGAAAAAAATTAGAAAAATTTCACTCTTTTTCTGTGCTTCAGTTTGAGAATTATTTGTTCCTTGATCATGTGACATTTATCTTGGCATTTAAAAAGAATTTACTCAACCTCACTTTAGAATCTTTATGCTATTACCATTACCTTCAATTCTCACCTTCGTGTACAACCCGCTCTTCATAGGTTCATTTCCAATTTTCAATTAATGTGTAAATTTTATTTTTGCCACAAATAAGTATAGACTCTAGCACACTGATGTTTATCCAGCAGAATTCTGAGCCTTACAGCTTCTGGAGAGTGGGCTACAGGCTGCTGTGAGTAAGAGAGAATGGAATGTGGATTGTTGTCCAAAAAAAGGTCATAAGTTCACTGGAATATGTGAGGAATTTGCCTTCTGAGTAAATGGGCAGTGATAGCCACTAGTGCACATTGGTCAGAGGGTAGAACCTGAGGCCTGACAGCCTACTGTCTTCTCTGAGTTTTACCACTTATTCCTTGTGTAACTTTGGGTAAATCACTGTCATGCCCTGTGCCTCAGTTTCTCCATCTATAAAATGGGAATAATCCTCATAAGGTGAGACTTAAATGAGTTGATTTCTAGAAAAGGTTTAGCACAGTGCCTGGTGTATAACAAGCATGGAATAATTGTTGACCATCATTATGATTGTTATTCAGACAGTGATGGAGACCCCTGGGAACAGTGCAGTTACAATGGATGCTTTCATAGCTGCTGGAAGACAGGTGTTGTCCATAGAAGTGATTGTATCAGACTTTTTGCTAACCTCTGGATTGTTCTGAGTTTTCTGATTCCTTCAAATATGCTACCAAAAATTCTAGAACTCAAAACTGTGCAGAAAACACAAAAAGGCTAAGAACCTTGACTGTAGACAGACCACAAGGCTCTATGCAATGTGACTGAGGTGCATCTTGGCTGAATTCCCACATTCATGAATATGCCACTGCAGAGAGGGCCATTCTGGGATCCCTGCTTTCCAAGCCACGGTTCCAGTGAATGGGCTGTAGGAGGAGCCTTCTCCAAGGTGTCAGTAACGAGTTAGTTACTATATGACAAGTAATACAGTAAATTTACAAATTAGTGAGGAAAGGGAGAATTATCCAGTATTTGGGGGAAAAGGTAATTGTGGCATACAAAAATGAAGTTTAAAAGTTCTGTATTAATTATAGCTAAATGCTAACAAATAGGTATAAGATTTCACAGGTTATGACCTTTCTAATCATAAAAGCAATAAATCATAAATTCAACATCCATAGATTTTGAAAACTAGAAAAACAAACTGAGAACTTAAGTGGCAAACAGGGAAAAATAACTGCAGCATAAATGACAGATGAAGAGTTATTATCCTTCCTGTATATAGAGCTCTTTCAAAGCAATTAAATAAAGACAGATGCCTTGAAATGATAATATGTAAAGGACACCAATAATTCATGAAATGGCCATAAACATATGAAAAAAACTTCTCTCTTTGGAACAGTGAAAGAAACGACCATTGAAAATGATATACTATTTTCCTTCTTTCACATCAGCATTAATTTTTAAAAAACAATAATGCCCAAAGTTATTAAGAATGCGATGAAATGCTCTCAGGCCCCATATTAGGAGTGTGTGCTGGGTCAGCCTTTCTGAAGGGCAGTTTGACAAAGAGTCAAGCCCATTGATTCCCAAGTTTACTTCTAGAAATACATCCAAAGGAAGTAATCAAACATGCACAAAAAGAAATGTATGCAAGAATGTTATAGAACTTTTTTTGCGGAGTTCCCATCATGTCTCAGTGGTTAACAAATCCAACTAGGAACCATGAGGTTGCGGGTTCGATCCCTGACCTCGCTCAATGGGTTAAGGATCCAGCATTGCTGTGAACTGTGGTGTAGGTCACAGACGTGGCTCAGATCCCATGTTGCTGTGGCTCTGGCATAGGCCGGTGGCTACAGCTCCGATTAGACCCCTAGCCTAGGAACCTCCATATGCGGCCCTAGAAAAGATGAAAAAAAAAAAGAATTTTTTTGGAATATCCACAGAATTAATAATTCCCCTGACAAAGAGAAACAAATGTTCAATAATAAGGGCATTTTTAAATCAGTTGTGCTAAGTCCAGTCAATGGGATTTTATGCCATATTTTATAAATAATATTTTCAAATCTTACTTATGCTATGGGAAAATATGATCCAATATTAAGTATTTGAAAAAGAGCAAAAATCAAAATTATATGTACAGCATTATTTCTTTTTTGTAAAATGTAACTCCAACACTATGATCAGAACTATTAGTCCCTGGTTGTTACAACATTAAAATACCTCTGTATCCTCAGATCAAGAGGAATTGCTTCAACCATTCCCTAGGAACACATACACTACCCACAATCTGCAGCTAAAAACTTATCCTGTTTCGGCTGTTAGGCCTGCCTCCATTCTAATGAGGGACCTGACAAGCCAGTCATTAGATCCTTCTACTATTACCCTTCACGGGGTCCCTTATTGTGGAAGGGGAATTCAGGGTAGAGGAAGAGAGAGATTCACTTAATAAATGAGTCGCAAAATGTCCTTCGTGTTAGCCAAACTCACACAGGATCTCAGAATATTTCAGTCATTTCCTTCAGGTTCTATGATTATATTCTAATCCATAGAAAGATCACCATGTGGGATACTTGAGATTTGCAATGCTGCTTTAGTCAGTGAGTCCTGCCCCACCAGCAGCCACTGCCCCCAAGCTTCAGCCACAGGCACAAGTCCACTGTCTAGGGTGCTACCCACCCCAGGCTGTAACACCTTCCAAGACTTTCTCCCTCCTATTCTATGTCTCCTGGCCTCACAGATTTTTGTACCTTTTAACCCTTATGCTTGCCCCTCAGGAACTTGCCTTTTCTTTTCTATAGCCTTGGGCTTGGGTTCCCACTTATTTTCAGCCATGTCCATTTTGAGTGCAGGATGGGGAACAGAAGACAGTTTAGATTTAGAGGGGAAGGTGAAAAGGGCAGAGGCTCCCAACTACATCCTGAAGAAACCAAATCCTTTAGGTTTCCAAGGCCCTCATGCTAGCTCTTCTCCCCATTCGCATATTACATTACATGGTAAGGTAGAGGAAGGGAGGTTCCAGGATAGAAGGTGGGTGGGAAGAAAGCCCATCCTGCCATGTAAATCAAGTACACACAAAACACCAGCATCTTAATGGTGGTTATCTTTGAGTATATACTTTCTTATCTGTATTTTCTTAATTTTTGTAATCCAAAATGAAATAACATATAAAATGACTGATCAATTAAATCAAAATATCTGGGGTTAGCACTAAGGCATCATGTTTTTTTGTTTTTTGTTTTTTTTAAATCTCCCCAGGTAATTATATTATTTAGTCAGGTTTGGGACCCAGGGATGTTAGTCAACCTCATTTTATAGAGTAGAGAACTTAGCCCAGAGTAGTTCATAGTAACACATTTGGCTAATATTTCTGTTGTTCAAAAAGAGAATTCTTTATGAGATTCAAATTTAACTGAGAAGCAAAACCTCTTGACTACAGAGGAATAATTTCTGTTGTCACTTTTTTACATACTCACAGCTCTGATGATACAGTTTAAACCAGCCTTACTTAACTATATATCCATAATATATGAGAGTTGACAGAAGCTGTTCATTTACTTCAACTCTGCTTGAAATTCTGATGCTATACCTTATAAAACTGTTTGAAGAAGCAGAAGACTGCTTCTTCCATCACTTGTCCTAATTCTCTATTAGGATTAGGAAGAATGAGACTTCATTTCTACTTTGCTTCAGTTTGCCAATTGGAAAAGAATATGCTAATTAAATAAGTAAACATATTTATCAAGTATCTACAATGTATCCAACAGTATTCTAACTTATACTCTCTGATGTTCATGATTTTGTCTTCAATAAAAGCAAAGACATCCTGCCAAAATTCTAGTGTGGTCATATGAAAGCTGTCTATTCACCATGTTGGATTTTTATTCTGTGCCTTTTATAAGGCAACAACCCTAATATATTAAGAAGTGATTCCACTTCAGTTATGTTAAAGTAGTTTTAGAAGCACACAAGACAGCCATGAGGAGGGGAAAAGCAGAATCAAGACAATAAAGACACCCATGGAAGGCCAGCTGATAGAACATAACTGTAACAGGGATTCAGGAGCAATGCCAAGCTGAAAGACTACAGAGAGATAAATTTGTTCAATCTCTGACACTAGGACCACCCATCCAAATTGCATTTGTTTTCTTAAACTCTTTTCAGGAGCAGGACACTTCGGGCAATTTTACAAGTGGCCACAGTAGAGGGCCACTTGGAAGATGCCTTTTAAAGGACCCAAGGAAAGCCCACTTCTCCAAATCCCTTATAGCCCAATAGTTATTGTTCATTAACAGTAATAGATTCATTATTTGGTCCTGCACAGATGGGAGAAAGACATATAGAATATGAATCACAGATGGAACCTTAGAGGGCAAACTTCTACTTATACAGATATCTCCTCAAGAGCATCCTGAGCTATGCTTCATCAGAAACTGCTTAGTCATGGGTAGTGACGAGGCACAAAGCTCACAGGATAAAACTTTCTAGTTCTAAACAGCTCTAGCCATCAAAAATCTTAATTATTCCAAATTCTGTCTACCAGGACTAGTTCTTCCCACTGGATCTATAGTAAATAAGTCTAAACTCTCTTCCAGCTTTTCCAATAATTGAAAACAGCTGTCATGTCCAACTGAACCTGCCTAAACCTTGCTTCTTCACCTGTTTCTCACCTGCCAGAGTCCCCAGTTAAAATGGCAAATTCCTGACATGAATAACTTCCACTTCTGGAAAGCACAGTGTTATATACACATTGAGCCTAAAGAAAATAAGGAGGATCGAAGGAACAGTGGTCAAATTACATTTGACTTTTCAATGTCCAAAGGCCAGCTAGGCTAGCACAATCCTTCATAAAAGTCATTTAAGATTTGTACTTATCTACTTACCAAAGAACTTCTTGACACAATATTTTTAACATCAAGGAGAGTTCCACAAGAATCTAGTGGGTTAGAAAACCCATTGAGCATGCATACCAATCAATATATCAATCAATCCATTTATTGTACACATACTAAAAGTCCTATGCATTGAAGATTGAGATCTTTTTTAAGGATTAGTATTATTAAAATGAAAGTTAATTATATGAAAAGGCATTCTAGGGAGACATGATCACTGAAGTTCAACACAGACATGCTTCTTAGAGCAGTAAGTTCCATTTCCCAGCACCAACCCCTATCCCATGTGCAGTAGAGATACTAACTGTGGAATGGCACTCACACGTCAGAAGAATCACCCCAAGGAACACAGTCAGGCTGAGATTCAAAGAAACTCTACATGTGTTGCATCACAAGTCTGGTTATGAAGAAAGGTCTGATTGTGGCCAGATATTTACCCTTGAGATAATATTGTTGCAAGACTTCCTCCCCACAGAATGAAATCCCTTCTTTTCCACTCCCACAGCATAAAGATTGCTTTGAGTATTTGTTCTCAGCTGGTACATGCAGGAACCTTGGAGCTATTTTTCTCTTTAAAATGTTAGAAAGAAACTCTTTTTCTTCCTCCCATATGACTGGCACTTTATAAAACACTCTTAAAAAGTCTCAGCCAATACACCCTGAGGGACTAGAGGAGAAAACATGAGAAACAGCAAAATGTTTCAGCTCACAAAACCTCTACCTGCTGAGCAAGACAAAGGGTCCCATTAAGGGGAAAGAAGACAGGTTCCTCTGTCAAAGTAGTAATAGTGATAATATACCATTATTGACATGCTTTGAATGCTTTGTGCCAGGCATTGCACTTTATGTGGATGAACTCTTTTAGCTCTCAGAATAAACCTATGAGGTAAATATTCTTCTTACCCCTTTGACAAGTGAAAATGAAAATAGAGAGGCTAAGGAACTCACCAGAGATCACACAGCTAGCAGCAAAGTGGCAATGCTAGGCTTCAAACTCTGGAGGCTGGATCCTAGAGCCTTTCCTCTTACTCTTTTTCTCTATTGCCTTCATGTATGCTATGTATCTCATGATGTATAGAATGAGTCACAAGAAACTAATTTGTTTTCGATGCCAGCCAACTGTGTCAATGACCTTAAACTTGTTCCTGCATGGCCAGAGAGTTCCAGACTGCCTTTTAATTCTACCCAGCAGAACTGGCACCATCCTGGCTCAGGGCCCAAGTTAAGGCCCACAGAGACTTTTTATCACCAGTGGGTGGCAATATTGTTACATGGAGCCACTGGAGTGCAGTGAAGGCCTGGTATCCTCTTGAAAAGCAGAAAGGCCTCACCTCCTGGTGGATAGATCGTTCCAGGCAGCCCCCAATTTCTCTACTGTCCCCAAAGTTCCTAGGATAATCTTGTGAGAAAATAGAAGGATCTAGATTAGGAGAATGCCCAGAAAACTCTTCATTTAAATAATTCTTCCTCTGTCCCACCATAATATTCCTGGTGTACCTCAATCATAATTTACACATTTATTTTCCTACTAGGGCATGTCATTCTTAGGAAAAGAGACGCTACAATCTTTGTATCTGTAATTTCCCTGGCCTATGATAGATCTTAAATAAATGGGTGAATGAATAAATTTCAGTTCTTCAGATGCAGTCAATTCCACTCCAAAACAAAACAAAGTCAAGGAATATCTGCAGAATCCTATGCAGTTGCCCATAATTACAGTGAGTCCAGACTTCCCTGGTGGACTCTACACTGAGTTCAGCTACCCAAAAATCCTCAGAAAGCCTCTCAAGACCCTCTGCTCTGGACCCTTGAAGCTGCAGTACCTGATCTATCCTTACATTGACCTGGCTGTTCCACAAAATGGTCTCAGCTTAAGCAGAACAGATGCCAAGCTGAACTCCAAGTAATTTCAATGAAGAGGGCCCAGTAGCTGAGGTAGTCAAGGGCCTTCCCAAGGAACTCCATAATAACCCAAGGACAGAACCACCATGTGACGCTGTAGAAAAGGAGCTCACATCTGTATAAAATCTGGGAAAATTTGAGAAAGATGCTCTAATCCAAAACATTTCTAGCAGCCTGTCATATATCTGAAATCCTACTATGAAAGATCTAGGCCCTTGGGATTACGTAGATAACTTATGACACATCCAGAAAACTGTTTACAAGGTTTTTAACCATGAAAAATAAGGGAAGTAGATGATTTCAAAAAAAAAATCTATCCTAATGTTTAGGTAAAAACTAATAAAAATTCAAAATGTACATTTAAAAAAAAATCTACTAGGGTATTTATAAAAGTCAGAATTAGAAAAATACACATTCTTTTCCTTTTTTAGCACTTTGTCAAATATCAAGGATTTGTTTTCTGGTCATAGACATACCAGGCTCTGTCTACTCTTCTAGTAGTAACACACTGATGTAAAGCTAATAAGACATACTACTGGAGTTCCCATTGTGGCTCAGCAGTAACGATGCTGGCTAGTATCCATGAGGATGCAGGTTTGATCCCTGGCCTCACTCAGCGGGTTAGGGATCCCACTGTGAGCTGTGGTGTAGGTCGAAGACACAGCTTGGATCTGATGATGCTGTGGCTATGCTGTGGCTGTGGTGTAGGCTGCAGCTCTGATTTGACCCCTAGTATGGGAACATCCATATGATGCATGTACAGCCCTGAAAAGAAAAAAAAAAAAAGACATACTCCTCTCTGACCATTTAGGGGAAAAAAAACACTTGGTTTATTTTGATGATTATAAAATATATATAAATTCATAATAGAGAGTTTAAAAAATATAAAGTTCTGAATAATATCTAAGAAATTATTGACATCTTGATTCATGTTCTCATCTTTTACATTTTTCATATATGCATAATGTTTTTATAAAATATAATCCACATCTGTTTACATGCTTTTATCTTCCTCTTTCCTTTATTATATCTGTTTTCCATTTTCTCTACTTTCAGTCTCTGTGAATTTTAGAAATTTTCTTTATGCACCCATATATAAGTATGTTTTCCTTTTGCACAGAGAGAAAAAGCCATTCAAACCATTCTCTTCCTCTAAAGCTCAGTAGAAAGAAAAATAAGTAGATGATAAATAGATGGTAGGTGATAAATAGATTCATAGGTGATACCAGATAGATAATTAGACAAACAATTGATAGATAATAGATAGCCAGAGGGAAAAGGATAAAAGGAAGGAGAGTAGAAAGATTTTATGTATTATTTGTTTATGTAGATATTCTTCATATCTTAAATGGTTTTGTGATCTTTGATAGAAAATTTTTTTCTTGTCTTTATTTTAGATTCCATCAGGATCATCATACCTGTTATTTTTGCTTCACCCTTCCTCATTTCTATAGAAATTCGTTATACTAGCTCAAAGTTAGGCCTAATTAGTTGCATTGACTGCAATTTAAGTTGACTGTGTTTACACAGCCCCTATGGAAGCACACCTTCATTTCCTAAATCACTCTGTAGTTTTCTATGGTATCTCAGGGCTGGGAGAAACTCTTAAATATGTTCTCTTCTGCCCCACACATCTTCCTTTCTCCTTACCTTGTGCTTCACTCCATGTCTGAATCCCTTTGGCAATATACTTCCTTGATGACCATCTAGCCAAAATGGACCATCTTTTTTTTTTTTTTTTCATTTTATAATTATTTTTTAAGTTATTTCCCCAATACAATTTTTTTCTACTGTACAGCATGGTGACCCAGTTACATATACATGTACACATTCTATTTTC
The DNA here is from genome assembly GCF_016906955.1 of Phacochoerus africanus. Classification (NCBI taxonomy): domain Eukaryota; kingdom Metazoa; phylum Chordata; class Mammalia; order Artiodactyla; family Suidae; genus Phacochoerus; species Phacochoerus africanus. The sequence goes on from NC_062544.1 coordinate 44,692,378, forward strand.
GTACATTATCATGCTCCATCATAAGTGACTAGACATAGTTCCCAGTGCTACACAGCAGGATCTCATTGCTAATCCATTCCAAAGGCAACAGTTTGTATCTGTTAACCCCAAGCTCCCCAACCACCCCACTCCCTCCCCCTCCCCCTTGGTAACCACAAGTCTATTCTGCAAGTCCATGATTTTCTTTTCTGTGGATCTTTAATGACAGGAAGCTTACTACCTCTTGAGGAGACGCAGGACATTTTTACAGTGATCTAACAATTAAAATACCCTTCTACCATTCTCACCCACTGTTATTTCTTTTTTCGTCCTTTTTTTTTTTTTTTTTGTCTTTTTAGGGCCACACCTGTGGCATGTGGAAGTTCCCAGGCTAGGGGTCAAATCAGAGCTATAGCTACTGACCTATGCCACAGCCATAGCAACACCAGATCTGAGCCGCATCTGCAGTCTATACCACAGCTCACTGGGATACCAGATCCTTAACCCACTGAGTGAAGCCAGGGATTGAACCTACATCCTCATGGATGCTAGTCAGATTTGTTTCTGCTGAGCCATGACGGGAACTGAAGTTTCACTGCTATTTCTAACTGCTGGCATTTCACAGAGAAATTTAACCATAAAATTAATGAAGAAGGTGAAAGACTTATACACTGAAAACTACAAAACATTGCTGAAAGAAATTAGACACCAATAAATAGAAAGACATTTTTTGTTTTATGGATTAAAAGACAATATTAAGATATCAGTACTACCCAAAGAGATGTGCAGATTCAGTGCAATCCCTATAAAAATCCCATGGTATTTTTGCATAGGTATAAAAATCCATCCTAAATTTCATAAGGAATCTCAAGGGACTACAAATAACCAAAAAAAAAAAAAAATCTTACAAAAGAAGAGCAAAGTTGGAAGTCTCACACTTACTGATTTCAAAACATATTTTAAAACCACAGCAATCAAAACAGTGTAGTACTGGCATAAAGACAGACATATAGATCCCTGGAATAGAACTGAGAGTCCAGAAATAATCTCATACATCTGTAGTCAACTGATGAGTCAACAAAGGTGCCAGGACCATTCAGTGGGGAAAGAATTATCTTTTCAACAAGTAGTGCTGGAACAACTAGATAGCCACATGCAAAAACGACGAAGTCAGACCCTTATATTAACACCATCTATAAAAAATAACTCAAAATAGATCAAATATCTAAACATAAGACCTAAAACTATAAAACTCTTAGAAGAAAATGTAAGAGGAAAGCTTCATGACATTGACTTTGGCAATATCTTGGATGTGATGACAAGAACACAGTCAACAAAAGAAAATAGACAAATTAAGCTACATCAAATTTATTTATTTATTTATTTTTTATTTTTATTTTTTTGTCTTTTTGCTATTTCTCTGGGCCGCTCTCGCGGCATATGGAGGTTCCCAGGCTAGGGGTCTAATCAGAGCTGTAGCCGCCAGCCTTCACCAGAGCCACAGCAACTTGGGATCCGAACCACGTCTGCGAACTACACCACAGCTCATGGCAACACCGGATCCTTAACCCACTGAGCAAGGCCAGGGATCGAACCTGCAACCTCATGGTTCCTAGTTGGGTTCATTAACCACTGAGCCACGACAGGAACTCCAAATTAAGCTACATCAAATTTAAATGCTTTTGTGCATCAAGACACTATCAATAAAGTAATAAGGCAATGCACAGAATGAGAAGAAACATATGCAAATTATATATCTGATATGGAGTTAATATCCAGAATCTATTAAAATTTTCTACAACTTAAACAACCCAATTAAAAATGGTCAAAAACTTAGACATTTCTCCAGAGAAGATATACAAATAGCCAAAAAGCACATGAAAAGATGCTCAATATCACTAATCATAGAGGAATACAAGTCAAAACCCAAGATATCACTTTACACCCATTAAGCTAGCTATCATTAAAACAAACACAAGAAGCAAAAATGGGAAATAACAAGTATAGGTAAGAACATGGGGAAATTGGAATCCTTGTGCATTTTTTGGTGAGAATATAAATTGTTTCAGCCACATTGGAAAACAGTGTGATGGTTCCTTAAAAAATTAAAAATAGGGAGTTCCCATCGTGGCTAAGCAGTAACAAACCCGACTAGTATCCTAAAGGACACTGGTTTGATCCCTGGCCTCACTCAGTGGGTTAAGAATTTGACGTTGCTGTGAGCTGTGGTGTAGGTCGCAGACTTGGCTGGGATCTATCCCGCATTGCTGAGGCTGTGGCGCAGGCCAACAGCTTTAGCTCTGATTTGACCCCTAGCCTGGGAACTTCCACATGCCATGGGAGTGGCCCTAAAAAGACAAAAAAAAAAAAAAAGAAAGAAAGAAAAAAATTCTTTTAATTTTTTTAATTTTTTAATTAAAAATAGAATTATCACATGATCCCGCAATTTCACTTCTAAGTATATACCCCAAAGAAGTGAAAGGAGGGTATGAAGATGTTATTTGTATACCCATGTTTGCAGCAGCATTTTCACAATAGCCAAAAGGTAGAAACAACCCAAGTGTCCACTGATGGATGAATGAATAAGCAAAATGTGGTACACACATGCAACAGATTATTATTCAACCTTTAAAAACAAGGAAATTCTGACACATGCTACAATGTGGATGAATCTAGAAGACATTATGAAATAAGCCAGTCAGTAAAGGACAGATATTGCTGATTACACCTAAATGGGGTATCTAGAGTGGTCACATTCAGAAACAGAAAGTGGAATGGTGGTTTCCAGGAATGGATAGAAGGAGGAATGGCAAGTTTTTGTCTAATGGGTATAGAGTTTGAGCTTTGGAAGATGAAAAGAGTTCTGGAGATGGGTAGTGGTGATGGTTGCACAACAATGTGAATGTACAGCATGCCATTGAATTCTACACTTAAAAATGGTTACAATGATAAGTTTTTTGTATATTTACCATAAAATTTTTTAAAAAAAACCTTCAAATATCTGAAGGCAACCATTATGACCACACAGAGTAATCTCCAGAATAAACACATCTCTTTCTTTCCACTGTCCATCATGTGTCAAGTCATTCTCCATTCTGAATCAGCCCATAGGCTGAAAGTGAAGAGAGGTGGTCCTTAGAGAGTAATTAGGTTAAGGTCACCGCAGGGTGAGAAAATGTTGAGGAATAAAAACTATAGGTTTTGGAATTCCCATCATGGCTCAGCAGTAACGAACCCAACTACTATCCATGAGGCTGCAGATTTGATCCCTGGCCTCGTTCAGTGGGTTAAGGATCCAGCATTGCCGTAAGCCATGGTGCAGACCAGGAGATACAGCTGAGATTTGACCCCTAGCCTGGGAATTTCCATATACCGCAGGTGTGGCCCTAAAAACAAAACAAAACAAACAAAAAAAAAAACTGTACAGGTTCAACCACCCTTCAGTTCATTCAACTGGGTATTTTATGGACTAAGAGGTATTACCTTATGTTTATCCCTATTAAATACAATGTTATTAGAATCTGTCTGGCAAATTATCAGGGATTCTAATTCTATTAGGCAATGTTTCTCCTTGTTCTCTCAGTTGCATGTACTCAACAGTGTGATGAATGTGCCTGACAGATTTTATTGCACTCAGTGATTAGCAGGTTATAAATGCATTTACGTATGTTACATAGACACGTTGTATGTATATAAACAGGCTACAATACAGTGTTTCTTAGCCCAACATCAGGATCTTCCCTCTGAAGTGCCATCACCAGCATCTTTGCATGTGAACATATAGCCAGATACCAGGCCCATCTTTGTCCCTAAGTTTGGGCCCTGTTTTTGTGCCCAAAGATACTGTGAGCAATCTTAGCAAAATGTCTAGACTCCTGGGAGGGTTTCTAATAGAGAGTGACTGTTCTGTGCAATTATGGATCCTTTATCTAGCCATCATCAGAGGGATGTTTCTCTCTACATGTCCCAGATTACTGATGCTCTCTAAACATGTACACTCTCCCCCCAAAAAAGTAACAGTAGTACCAAAGTATATACAGTATTTACAACATGCCATGACCTGTTCTTTTTTTTTTTTTTTTTGTCTTTTTGCCATTTCTTGGGCCACTCCTGCGGCATATGGAGGTTCCCAGGCTAGGGGTCAAATCAGAGCTGTAGCTGCTGACCTATGCCAGAGCCATAGCAATGCGGGATCCAAGCCACATCTGTGACCTACATCACAGCTCACGGCAACGCCAGATCCTTAACCCACTGAGCAAGGCCAGAGATTGTACTCAAAACCTCATGTTTCCTAATCGGATTTGTTAACCACTGAGCCATGACAGGAACTCCACCATGACCTGTTCTAAAAACACATAGGATTAAATATTAACTCATTCCTCAAAGCAATCTTAGGAGATAGATGGTTGTCAACATCATCATCTCCATTCTTTAAAAGGAAACTAAGGCCCAGAGAGGGCAACTGGCCCAAATTTACACAACTGGTTAGTACGAACCACGAACTGAACCCCCATGGTGTGGCTCCAGAGTGCTTAGTCCTTAGAAGTGGCATTTGACTTTGCCATCCCTCTCCACTCACTTTCAGCCCTTAGGCAATTGTACAGGTGAGTTGGCTTTAAAAACAACACCTACTATGTTTTTACATAGTAAAACATGTACTAACAGTACTACTATGCTACAATGGATAAACTGGGATAAACCATGTATTATGGATAAACTAGGGAGCAACCATTTACTTTACAAAGCAGTTTATTGTCGTAAGTGAATCATTTTCAATGATGAGCTTCTCCTGAGACAGGTCAACTGGTTAAAAAGTCATTAATGACTGCCCAGAAATACGGGGACAGAGAAACCAAGCCAAAGTGTTAGGACCACTGCCAACTAAAGATTAATTATAACTGTAAAGTATATCTGGCATAATATCTATAGACAGAATTTTTAAAACTTTTCTTATATACATATATTTTCCCTGTACCACAGTCATGTGTGGGAGAAATTAAGTAGAGGGGCTCAGCGCAGCACCTCACAAGAGGTGTCCCTGCAAACAGAATTTGTCTCATAGCCCCTCCAGTGCTCCTCTGGGGTCAAGTGACCCACAGTTCTGTTGTCACTTTTGGAAATACTATTCATTGGTTCAATCACACACAAAGGTATAATACAGGTGGCTACCATGTTGAAAAGAGTTGCATACAGCTCTGTTTCTTTTAAAAACACCATGTCATGAAACCCCAAATGGTTCAAAGGAAGGGCTTTCAGGAAAGGACTATATACAGAGATGAAACTGGTTGAAAGGACAATGTTTGTTACCAAAGCGAGTCCACTAAGGGCTGGTTCTATGGAGGAGGACCCCCCCTCCCCCTGGTGTGAGAAAAGCAGCTACTGCTAGACTCTGCACTAGGGGAAGGCAGGAAGAAATGCCCCTGCTCTCTCTCTCCCCTCCTCACCACTCTCCTGCTGGTGCCTCTCAGGGATACTGAGGGGCAGAGGGTCTGGGTGATGCAGTCAGCAAGGTCAGACCTTAGGGTGCAGAGCAGGAGAAAAAGAGTAGAGAGTACATCTGAGGGACAGAGAATAGGAAGCAAATGTTTCCCTCAAATGTGGGAAAACTTAGTCATTGAAAAGGGAGGGTAGGAGTTCCCGTCATGGCTCAGTGGTTAACGAATCCGACTAGGAACCATGAGGTTGCGGGTTTGATCCCTGCCCTTGCTCAGTGGATTAAGGATCTGGTGTTGCCGTGAGGTGTGGTGTAGGTTGCAGGCGTGGCTCGGATCCCAAGTTGCTGTGGCTCTGGTGTAGGCCGGTGGCTACAGCTCAGTTTAGACCCTTAGCCTGGGAACCTCCATATGCTGTGAGAGCGGCCCAAGAAATGGCAAAAAGAAAGAAAGAAAGAAAGAAAGAAAGAAAGAAAGAAAGAAAGAAAGAAAGAAAGAAAGAAAGAAAGAAAGAAAGGGAAGGTAACATGTTCCAGATCAAAAACAAAGCTAGAACCAAGATAAGGGGTCCACTTTCCAATCTAAATCTGATCTCACTGATTTCAAGTAGTCTGGAAAGAAGCATTAAATCTCAGAGGACATTGATCCCCCAGGCTCCCTCCAATGTATGATGATGTTACAGCATGGCCCACAGTGGTCCACCTTTCCTCAGTAGTGGTGAAGGTGCATGTGCACAGGATGACTCAGCCTTCTGCCTGGATTCACCAGAGAGATTTTCATGAATCACTTGTGTGGGTGACACCTTGCGTGTTGTTATTCTTTCAGTGAATTCTCTCCACATACTAAGTTTGTCTCTGTTTGATTCATGCAGGTGATTCATCTGAAGAAGTTGACCTCACCATGGTTTATCAGGCAGCATCTAACGGAGATGTCAATGCTCTCACTGCCGTGATTCGGGAAGACCCGTCCATCCTAGAATGCTGTGACAGTGAAGGTGAGCTGTATGCATGTTGGGTCCTACAAGATGTCCTGCTCTATCCTTTGAGAGAAACCCTACAGAGATGAGGGCCAAGGAATATCCTTCCTGTAGCTGTGTACACGTTCCGGAGTATTTCATTTAATGAGACACAAATATTGAAATTCTAAACATTAAGTAAACATATAAATGAACATTAAACATATAAAATAAATATAAAAACACTCTGGAAAGTGGACAGAAAATGACAGACCAGCCAGGACCTTGGGGCCCAAGAAATGACTTAGTGGTAAGTTTTCCTGGGTTCATATTTCCCACACTTGGAGTTGAAGAGGCCAATAATGCAGAAATACCAACAGACATAGATCAAAAAAGCCCCCAGCAGAAGCCTGCTCTCTAGCCAAAGAAATAAGAAAGGAACCACAAAGAAAGACAAATTTTTTAGTCAATAATAAGCCTACGCTAACAAACACTGCCACCAAAAAAAAAAAAAAAAAAACTATGACCCCAGCCCCATGCATTCTAACCAAGACTAAGCAGGGAACCTGGACCTCCACCTCCACCTGGTAATGAGCTCCCCATATCCCTATCCCTCTACCTGCTGAGGCAGTGTCAGAAGAATCCTTTTAAGAATTAGGACTCTCACCACCACTCAGTAATGAAGTCTTCTCTCTTAGATGTCAGTAGAGGCTAAGTAGGGGACTTAGACTTCTAAACCCATCTGGCAATAAGAGGTGCCCCCCCCCCTTTCACTTTGGAGCAGTGTCAGAGAAAACCAGGTAAAATAGAGGGTTTAAGTAGCATTAGGCAGCTCATAACACAATACCCAAAATGTTCAAGTTTCAATAGAAAAATCACCTGTCATACCAAGAAACAGGAAGACCTCAAACCAAATAGAAAAGATAAATAGATACCAACACTGAGATCACACATGTTGAAATTATCTGGCAAAGATGTTCAAGTAACCATGAAAAAAATGCTTCATTGAGCTATTACAAATGTGCTTGAAGCAAACAAAAAAAAAAATAGAAAAGTTCAGCAAAGAAATAATAGATATAAACAAGAACCAAATGGAAAATTTTAAAATTGAAAAAATATAATAATTACAATTTAAATATCAATGGCTAAGCTCTGCAGCAGAATGAGGAAGCAGAGGAAACGAGAATGAACTCGAAAACAGAAAAAATAGAAATGAGATAATATGAAAAATGGAAAGAAAATAAGCTTAAGGAGTTCCTGTCATGGCTCAGTGGTTAAAGAATCCAACTAGGAACCATGAGGTTTCGGGTTCAATCCCTGGCCTTGCTCAGTGGGTTAAGGATCCGGCGTTGCCCTGAGCTGTGGTGTAGGTTGCAGACGCAGTTCGGACCCCACGTTGCTGTGGCTCTGGCGTAGGCCGGCAGCTACGGCTCCGATTTGACCCCTAGCCTGGGAACCTCCGTATACTGTGAGAGTGACCCAAGAAATGGCAAAAAGACAAAAAAAAAAAAAAAACTTAGAAAATGAAGAGGAAGAAGATGGAAGAGGTGAAGGAGGAGGAGGAAGGGAGGAAGGAAGAGGAGGAACAGAAGAGGAAGAAGTGTCAGCCTTGGGACTTATGCAACTATAACAAAGAGTCTATCACTGCTTTCTCTGTCCCAGGACTTCTAGGAAGTCATTAATGATTTTTAATCAGTTTACCTGTCCCAAGAGGAGCTTGGGATTCCCTTATCATGACAGTGAAATGTTTCGTAGGAGTTCCCTTCATGGTGCAGTGGTTAACGAATTCGACTAGGAACCGTGAGGTTGCGGGTTTGATCCTTGGCCTTTCAGTGGGTTAAGGATCTGGCGTTGCCGTGTGCTGTGGTGTAGGTCGCAGACGTGGCTTGGATCCCATGTTGCTGTGGTTCTGGCATAGGCCGACAGCTACAGCTCTAATTAGACCCCTAGCCTGGGGACCTCCATATGCTGCGGGAAGCAGCCCTAGAAAAGACAAAAAGACCAAAATAAATAAGTAAAATGTTTTGTAAAGTGAGTGGTTGTTCCCTAATTTATCCATGGTAGTTTTTTAGGTGTTTTTTGTTTTGTTTTGTTTTGTTTTTTAATTTTGCTTTTTAGGGCCACACCTGTGGCGTATGGAAGCTCCCAGGCTAGGAGTGGAATCAGAGCTACAGCTGCCGGCCTACACCACAGCCACAGCAAGGTGGGATCCGAGCCATTTCTATGACCTTCACCACAGCTCACCACAGCTCATGGCAATGCCAGATCCCCCACCCACTGAGTGAGACCAAAGATCGAACCCGCATCCTCATGACCTCATGCACACTAGTTGAATTTGTTTCCACTGTGCTACAGTAGGAACTCCTTCATTTTTTTTTTTTTTTTAAGCTGACTTACTTGTACTGACTTACTTGCCTTAGGGTGAGAAGTTGGAAATGAGGAGAATCAAAGGTTAAACACCACTTGTGTGATAAGTGCAAGACCCAGACTGATTGCATTCAATCCTGACTTGTACTGCCTGACTATGAATGGAAACAAAGATAGGGCATATTGGAATTTGTGGGACACAGCTAAAGCAATGCTAAAGGAGAAATTTATAGCACTAAAGACATTCATTAGTAGAAAAAGTATTGGTCAATAATCTAAGTGCTAACCTCAAGAATCTAGAAAAAGAAGAGTAAACTAAATCCAAAGAAAACAGAAGAAATAATATAGAGAAGAATAGAAATCAATGAAATTGAAAACAGAAAAATAAGAAATAATTCTTTGACAAGATCAGTAAAATTGACAAACCTCTAGCAATAATGACAAAGAGGAGTTCCCGTCGTGGCGCAGTGGTTAACGCATCCGACTAGGAACCATGAGGTTGTAGGTTCGATCCCTGGCCTTGCTCAGCGGGCTTAACGACCCGGAACCTCCCCATGCCATGGGAGTGGCCCTAGATAATGGCAAAAAAAAAAAAAAAAAAGATAATGACAAAGAGAAAATTAAAGAAAATACAAATTATCACCATCAGGAATGACCCTACAATCATCTAGAAGATAATAAGAGACTACAGCAAACAACTCTTACTATTTAAATGCAATGGATCAATTCCTCAAAAAAGACTACCACAGTTCATCCAATAGGAAATATTATTTGAATAATATTTGCTTGGATTGTGCATTGCTTTGGCAGTGGTATAGGCCAGCAGCTACAGCTCCATTCAACCCTTAGCCCAGGAATTTCCATGTGCCACAGGTGTGGCCCTAAAAAGGAAAAAGAAACACACACACACTATTAAGGAAATTAAATTCATAACTTCAAAATTTCCAGAAAAAGAAAAATTCCCGTCATCAGGCCTAGGTGATTTCACTGGAGACGTCTATAAACTTTTAAATGGGAGCTCCCTGGTGGCTCAGCAAGTTAAAGATCCAGTCTTTTCACTTCTATGGCTCAGGCCACTTTTGTGGCAGGGGTTTGATCCCTGGCCCAGGAATTTCCACATGCCATGAGCATGGCCAGGAGAAAAAAAAAAAAAAAAAGTTCCTATTGTGGTTCAGCAGGTTAGGGACCCAACAAGGTCTCCATGAAGATGTTTGTTCCAGCCCTGGCCTCACTCAGTGGGTTAAGGATCCAGGATTGCCACAAGTTACAGTGTAGGTCACAGATGCAGCATGGATATTGCGTTGCTATGCCAGTGATGTAGGCTGGCAGTCGCAGCTCCATTTGACCCTTAGCCCAAGAATTTCCATATGCCACAGTTGTGGCCCTAAAAAGAAAGAAGAAAACACACACACACACTCACAAGTAACAAATGTCTGTGAGGATGTGGAGAAAAGGGAAACCTAGAACACTGTTGGTGGGAATGTAAATTGCTGTAGACATTGTGGAAAATAGTAGGTTCCTCAAAAAACTAAAACTAGGAGTTCCCTAGTGGCCTAAGCAGTTTGAGGATCCAGCACTGTCACAGCTGTGGCTTGGCTCTCTGCTGTGCTGCAGATTCAGTCCCTGGCCTGGGAACTTCGCAGCCAAAGAAAAAAAACCTAAATATGGAACTACCATATGCTTCAGCAATTCTACTCAGGGGTATGTGTCTGAATAAAATGAAGAAAAAAAAACTTTTAAATAAAATTAATATCAATTCTACATAATCTCTTCCATAAGTGATAAGAGAAGGGAACTTTTCTCAGTTATGTTTATTAAGCTAGTATTATTCTAATATGAAAATGTGACAGAGATGATATAAAAAACAAACATACAGACCAGTACTCCACATTAATACAGATACAGAAATCCTTGCCAAAATATTAACAAACAGAATTCAGAAGTATGTTAAAAAGAATTGTGCGCCATGACAAAGTAGAGTTTGTCCTAGGAATGTAAGTCTGGTTCAATATTTGAAAATCAATCAATGTAATCCATCATATTAAGCAGCTACAGAAGAAAAATCACATGATGATATCAATTGATGTAGACAGGGCATTTGAACTATCATCCATAATGATGCAAGTTCAATCCCTGGCCTCACTCAGTGGGTTAAGGATCTGGCGTTGCCATGAACTGTGGTTGTAGGTTGCAGATGTGGCTCGGATCTGGTGTTGGTATGGCTATGGTGTAGGCCAGCGGCTACAGCTCTGATTGGACCCCTAGCCTGGGAACCTCCATATGCTGCCAGTGCAGCCCTAAAAAAAGACAAAAAAAAAAAGAAGAGCATTTGACAAAATTTAATACACATTAATGATAAAAAAAAAAAACTCAGAAAAATGGTGGTGGAGTGGAACTTTTTCAGTTTGATAAAGAGTTGTACAAAAAAACCCTAGAACTAACATTTTACTTACTGATGAAAGACTGAATTCTTTGCTCCTAAGACCAGGAACAAAGCAAATATGTCCACTCTCTCTCATAGTCAGCATAGTGCTGGAAATTCTAGCCAGTGCAAAAAGGCAAGAAAAGAAAAGAAAAAGCATCTATATTGAAAAGGAAAAAAGAGGGAGTTCCCATCATGGCGCAGCAGAAACGAATCCGATGAGGAACCATGAGGTTGTAGGTTCAATCCTTGGCTTTGCTCAGTGGATTAAGGATCTGGCGTTGCTGTGCACTGTGGTATAAGTCACAGACATGGCTCAGATCTGACGTTGCTGTGGCTGTGGTCTAGGCCAGCAGCTGTAGCTCTGATTGGACCCCTAGCCTTGGGAACCTCCATATGCTGAGGGGTGTGGCCCTTAAAAAAAAAAAAAGGAAGAAAGAAAAGGAAAGGAAAGGAAAAAATAAAACTTCCTTTTTTGCACAGCTTGGTTGTCTACATAGAAAATCCTAAGGAACCTATGAAAAAAATCCTTCAACTAGTGACTTGTGCAGTGTCACAGGATAGAAGATCAATACACAAAAACAAATTTATTTCTGTGTACCAGAAATGAACCTGTGGACACCAAAATTAAAACCGCAATAACAATTAAAATCATGCAATAAAAATGTTTAAGTGTGAATAAAACAAAATACATACAAGATTTGTATACCAAAAACTGTAAAATGCTGATGAAAGAAACCAAAGATCTAAACAAATGGAAAAACATACCATGTTCGTGGATTAGAAGATTCAGTGTAGTAAACTGCATGCTCTCCAAATTCATAACAGGTTCATGCCATGTCTGTCAAACTCCAGCAAGATGTTTTTGTAGATATAGACAAGATTATCTAAAATTTATATAGAAAGGCATAAAAATAGGATAATTAAAACAATTTTGAAAAAGAAAATGGGGGTAATCTGTCTACCCAGTTTCAAGACTTAGTATGTAGCTACAGAAAGCAAGACTATGTGGTATTGGCTAAAGAATAGACACACAGATCAATGGAAAGGAATAGAGAACTCAGAACTAGACTCACACAAATATGCTCAACTGATCTTTGTCAAAGGTCCAAATGCAGTTCATTGGAAGAAGTCCTCTTCAACAGGAGTCAACAAGTGGTGCTGGAGCAATTCAACATGGAAAGGAGAGGAGGGGAGGGGAGAGGAACAGGGAGGGGAAGGGAAAGGAAAAAGGGAAGGAAGGGGAAGGGGGAAAGGAAGGAAAGGGAAAGAAAGGAAAGGGAGAGGAGAGAAGGAGGGAGGAAGGAAAGAAAGAAGGAAGGAAGGAAAAGGGAGAGAGTGAAAAAGAGAAAAGAGAAGAGAGAGGGTGGAGGAGAGAGAAAGAAAGAAAATTTTGCTACTATTTAAGACATAGCACTTCATTGCTGCTTTTACCAAGTACAGATGCCTGGAAGAATATTAAAAGGGAGAGATTTGGAGAGAAACTGGGTTCCCAGCTGCAGTCTTTCAGTAAGAACAGCAGTCCTAGTATTTATCCATTTTCAGGGGTCTCTGAGGGCTTCAGGGGTCTCTGTGGTCATAGTTTGCAGTTAACCTAGAGAAGAATCGCAACCTCAACATGAATCTCCAATCAAAAAAACATCTAAGCAAGTCTCAGGTGGGCAAGGGATGTGTCTGACATTGGTTTCTTCACCTGAAGGAGTGTGAAGCACCTGGATTCTGCCTAACCAGCCTAGCTTGTTCCAACAAGCCCTGAAAAGTTAATCAGAATGTGTAACTTCGTCTGTTTTTATTCAAGAAGAAAACATGAAAAACCGAAACGTGGCCTATATTGATTCCAAAAACAGAGAAGTATTTTAATAAAGGTGGCCTTTTTTAGCAAGAATTTGTACAACCCAAGGCTAGGCTACCATCACTGCCCTATACCACTTACCACCTCCAATAAATGTGTGCAGCATCTGTCTGCCTAGCTGGAGTTGCTTTCCAAAGACACTTTCAGATTCTGCATTGTTCAAACTAAGTCAGGATAAACCTGCCTGTTATGTCCCAAATTATGCTGATTAAATTTTATCATCTTCACAAAATGTTTTAATCAATCAATTACAGCAAAATTACAAAAGATTTAATAGGGCCATAAAAATACATAGTTTATATGAACATAGCAACAATCATCATCTCTCTTCAGCTCAACAGCTGGGTCTGTCTTGAGGACAATTCATTTATCTGCAAAGAGCATAATAAATGAACAGGCAAATAAAGTCTGCCCATAAATTTCACAGGCCAAACATTTTTAAAGGCTGTTGAAATGTCTCATTCCAGGATGTACACCCTTAATGCATGCGGTTTCTGGACGTCAAGTGGACACAGTGAAGCTGCTGTTGAAGATGGGAGCCAACATTAACATGCAGGACACTTACGGCCGCACAAGTCTATGCCTGGCAACCTATCTGGTACCAAGTGCATCTGTGGAGGGCATTAAGGAGTCAGGTGGACTAAATGTGTTGTTGTGGGGCCCCACTTGCTGAAGAGTGTTCTTAGATTTATGCAGCTGGCCATTAGAACTTAAAATCATTGCTTTAATCATCTCCAACAGTTATATCACCACTTAGAGTTGATTTCATGGATTTAAGTCATTCTGTATCTTCCTAACAATCCTATAAGACAGAGGTGATACTGCCATTAGAAAATATTCTTCCATCTTAACTGCATCAGAATTTCCCTTGAGGGATTTCCGGACACACGTGGTACTCCTCCTAAGAATGCCCTCCCTTAATACCCTGAGTAGGTGGTAGCACATAAGCTGCAGTTAACCTCTCTGGGATAGGATTAGTTGAGTGGAAGCTGAAGGATGAACAAAGTAAGGAATGTTAAGACCTGGGAAGATGATGGGTAGGGAATAGGAGCAAAATACCAGGCTCTTCAGGGACAGCACCAAGCACAGGATTCAACCCACTATCAGTGCTCATCTTAAAAATTGTATAGATCCAGTCCTCAACACAACACATTTCCATCTGGCATTTCCCAGCATTAGCAAGTTTGGTAAAGCCTTACTGAAAATCTTCAAGCCTCTCTTCTCTCAAACCTCTCCTTCAGTCCTTCTGGAAGACCCCAGGGCTATCTTGAGTCCATTCAATCAAGTCCTTCTTGGTGCCACTGTTGCTACCGATGCAGCTTCTTGCATTTGCTGTTGCTGCCTGTTGACAGTTGTGGATTTGCCCATGGTGTCCTGAAGCTGCTCTAATCAAGCAGAACACTTCCCTTCCCCAAACACCACACTTTCCTGCCACAAGCTAGCATAGCTGCTAGCATTCCCCAATCCTCACAGAGCTTTTCTTAGAAACTACTCTTTTATCTCTTGTTTGCATGCCCTCTTCCCCTAGGATTCACATATGAAACTGGAAAGAATTTTTCAAAGTGTTGGGGTGCTTGTTTCAAATGTAGGTTCCTGGATTACACCCTAGACCTCCTGAGTCAGACATTCTGGGAGTAGGACAGGGGTTGTGGGTGGAGAGGGATGTGCCTGCGTGTTACACAAACCTCCTCAGCAATTTTTATGTCCATTCAAGTTTGAAAAACACCGGTCTGTGTGCAGCAAGTTAAGTCCGTTGTCTCAGATAGACCTGTGACTGCTCTGCCCAACTCCCACCCCTTCTAACACATGCCCTAATAACTACTCTTGCTATGGACTTACTTGGTGTCTGAGCTGAGGAAAAGAGAACATTTGGATCAAGGGTTGGAGGAAGGGAATAGAGATGGTTTCCAAAGTTAATAGCCACCAGCATACTGAATAGAGTGTAACCAAGCCGTACTTCTTTCAGAGTTCTAAAATTCAAAATTTCAAGTTTCTTGGGCTTGACAGCCACTTACGGGACTTGGAAGCAAGTTCTCCTTTAGATCACAGTGAACAGCAAGCCTAGCAAGGTGCCACCATTGCAGGCAGCTCTTTCTAGGAACGCATTCTAAGGAGCTGCATATGGAAGTATGCCCACATGACAGCAGGTGGCATTACCATCTTACTGTTGGCCCCACCTCTGTTTGGCAGCCCAAGGCAGGGCCCCTCTCTGGCTCTCCTGAGGCTCCCTGGGTAGAGTAGGGCTATGTGGTATAGTAGTGATTGCACTGTAAAGCCCACCACTCCTGCAGTGTTTAAATTCAAGTATTAAAGAAAAACTCAGCAAAGGGAGAACTTAGAAATTGTCTCAGTCACAACTTCAAACTCAATATACAAATAAACTTACCACAGATGTGTGACCTTAGGCAAATTTCACCTCTTTTTGCCTCTTTCACATTTGTAAAATGTAGTAAGTTCATCACAGTTGAAAGAGAATCACCCAGCACATAGTAGGTATAAAACATATTTGTTGATTCTGAATAGTGACCATGGGTTTCAGATGTATTCAATTGTTTTCTGATTTGTTTTCTGGGAAAAAAAAAGAAAGAAAGAAAAGAAAAAGAAAACCACATACACACATATTCCAGGAAATGTTGCAAAATGAAAAAAATGTTTCAAGTCCTCCCCCATCAGAAGATTTGTTTTTTAAAAACTGTAAAACTTTGGCAACTCTGAAATTTGTCCAGCATGCCTTTCTTTTGGGTTTCCTGGTCATATTTTTTTTTTTTCATTTTAATCAGAGAACTTGATGACTTGGGCATTAGCAACTAAAACCAGATTTAATACATTAGTAAACTATGACTCAAGATTGAAAGTTATTTGGTTCTACTTAAGCATTAGATATCATTGGTCAGTTCTACAAAGCCATTTTCAGTCTTAGAACCTATGAATTTTGATGTGCTTTTGTTGAAAGATTTTTTTTCCCTAGACTTTTCAGAACCGAAAGGTCTTTTTCTTATCGTTACCTTTCTTTTTCCTTCATGCATTTAGGAGCATTTTTATTTTTATAGCTTATACTATTGCAGGGGAAAATCATCAGTAATCTTTTTCTTGTTACTGGGTAATCTTGAGGCTTAGCTATACAGGAATGGAAAAAGGCTGGAAAAATAGAGAGTTATTATTATTCCTATGGTAATTTCCTTTACTTATAAGTCTACTTATAATTAAGTGAGTGACCCAAGTGATTCTGGATGAATGTAGGAGCCATTCTCCTTGGCATGTGAGCCAAACCCAGTAATTAGCAATTACTTAAAGTATTAATGAACAGAAAGGGAGGACTAAGTTGCAATTATATTTGTCCTTTGAAATAGGAGAGACAGTGGAGAAATGACCCAGCCGTAAGTGCTAACCGAGGAGGGGCACTATCAGGTCTCAATCTAGAGAACTAGTAGACAGCAAGGAGTTCACAGAGATTTTCTTGGGGAATTCACACAACACCCACAAACCCTTAGAGGGCACTAGTGATACCCCCATATCCATCCAGCAGCAGAAAGATGAGTCAACAAGGTAGCAGAGTGCCATCCTTTGGAGTAGGGCTTTGCTTAGGATTCTTGGCATCAGGAAGGGGACTAGCAAGATCTTATCTTTGTGGCTACTAGCAAGGGAACTTGGAAAAGAGGACAAAGGGCCATTTATCAGATATAGATACACTGATGCATAAGTGAGGCTGGGACTCAAGAATGACAAAGGAGCTCAGTTTTGAATTAGATCATGACATCAAGGTCAGGTCATTGATAAGCATAATTTGGAGCTAAGCCTTAGAAGCTAATTAATCACCCCCATCACATGCCACATTTGGCTCTAGAAACTGAGTATATAAAACTGAAATACCAGTGAGTGGCCCTAGAAATGGGGAGGCAGGGGCAGAATAAAGAGTCTAGGAATCAGTCTGCATTTTATAGGGTAAAGATCCTCCAAAAAACTTGGAATCCACACCTCAAGACCTTCATCCTTCTGTTGTCTAAGTTGGAGCTATGGCCCTTAACCAGCCACTTCAGGTCAAATAGAACATGTTTTTAGCCAAACTAAAGGAAAAAGGGAAAGAAAACTGAAAAAATTTTGTTGGACAATGTTATGTGAGATCATGTTATATAATGATGCTCTTGCTCTTCCAGGGTTGGCTGGAAGGCTGTGTGAGTCTACTCAGAAATGGTGCCAAGCACAATATCCCAGATAAAAATGGCCGTCTGCCCCTGCATGCTGCCACTGCTGAGCCCGATGTGAGGTAAATATCTGGGTTCACAGGACTCTCAAGTTGGGAGGCACCTGGCTTGGATTAGAAGGTCATCTAGCAAAAATACAAAAAAAAAAAAAAAGGAAGGTCATCTAATCCAACCCTCTGTGGCAAATAAAAACAAAATCCATCCTTTTTTTTTTCTTTTGTAGTTGCAGCAGACAGAACCGTAATTCAGTGAATCAAAATATCCTAGAATAATCTCAACTCTAATCTCAGTCCCCTCCTACTGATTTAAGAAGAAATGCTACTTGTCATCATCTGAATTCATGTATTCATTCATTCAGTTAATCAGTCAATTATCAATTCAGTAACTATGTATTGAGTACTTATTATGGGCCAAGCACTGTTCTAGGCCCTCACAATTCCTCAGTGAGCAAGACAGAACCTCTGACCTCACAGAGCTTACTTTCTAGTGAAGAATTAGTGACACACTAGTAAACAGGTAAATAGGATAATTGTAAATAGTGACGACTACTATGACAGAAACTAAACAGGGTAAAAGAACACTGATGGGGCAGAAACGTTATTGTCTGAACTCAGAGTCATGCCATTGTTTATGGGCTGGAAGGAAGCAGACCTAGCAAAGGAGACTGAGACAGGGGGGACCATTTGGGTTAGAAGGAAACCAGGACTGTGAGCTACTGGAGGCCACGTGAAGAAAGGTCCTCAAATAAGTTGGATGAAAGAGAAAGTCACGTTTTTGTAAGACAATTGAACAACAAAGGGAAAAGCTTTGCCCAGACCAAGTGTAGCTACCCCATTCCTCTGTATGTAAATGGCCTGGGTCTTCAACCTCTCCAAAGTCCCCCTTCTAGAAGCTTGATAACAGTGTTTCCTGAACCTCTGCTGATAGACCAGGCCTCTAACAGGAATTTCGCATTCCCCAGAGCTAGGCTGCAGGCCAGCACCATGGGGGGGCTGTTCTGCTCCCACTTCCTCCATTCCCTGCATCCAGAAGTAAACTGAAGCCATGTGGGGGCTGAGGGAGACCAGGGCCCCTTCCAGGTTAAGAGGTAACAGGGTTTCTTCATTTCAATCTGTTTTAAAGTAAAAGGACTTGGGAAATTCCAGGACTCTTCCCAACTAAGTGTTGACTCTTATTATCGTTGGATCACATCCAGGAATAATAGAAAACTAGGATTTACTCAAAGCCCAACAAAACAAGGAAGTTTAGAGAAGAAACACTAAGCCCAGAGCTAACAATCAGTAGACATCATAAAAAAGATGACTACCTTTTGATGAAAAACAAGTGACTTTTCTAGACAGCCACAAAAATATTTAGTCACAAAATCATACTGTTTTCCTAAGAGTAATCTTTAGAAAATATATTTTAAATGTACTTTTTAAGCCTGTTCTGCTTCAATTTACTCCACTTAGATGCTTTTTACCTGCCTTACTCAGAGTAGTCATTTCAAAATCTACCTGATTCTGTAAGATGAACATCTGCTCTAGTTATGGTATTAAAGCTGTTGTAGCAAATAAAGCCCAAAGCTTTATTTTGGGCTTTTTAACATAATAAAAGCCCAAACATTTTAACATAATAAAAGCTTAGTCCAAAGTAGGTTTCCTGGATGGAGAGTGGCTCCCCTCCACAAATGGTTCAGGGGCCCAAGCTTTTTCCATCTTGAGGCATCATCAAGATCACAGAATCCTCATGGTTCAGCCTTCAGATGGACTAAGAGGGGTGTAGATAAACCTCACTTCTTTCTTTAAAATCTCAGCCTGCAAATGACACAGTTCACTTTGGCACACATTCCATAAATAAAGACGAATTATTTGGCCATAAGAAGCTCTGGGGAATATAGTCACTGACCAAGAATCCATCTTCCTGCAATGACTCCAGTCCGAGAACAGGGGACATGAATTTTAGTGAAAAGCTCTCTCCGCCATTAAGCCATTGTACCTGGGGGGTGACTAAGCCTCCATAGTCAAAATCACACTCAAGATCATTTTGGTCAATACATTAGGCTCGTCATCTGAAATCACTGCAATAATAAATTAAAAACCAATTCAAGCACACTTCCTCAATTGTGGACCCATTAGTCTGTTTCTTATTATGCCAGCAGTGCCCCTAGACTCTCTAGAATCTATATTACATCACTAGAACTGAAATAACATGGAACTGTAGCTTTACCTTCTCTTGAAATTGTACCACCACCTTCCGAAGAACTGAAGCCATAAACATCTTCTGTGTGCTGATGATATAATTTTATTATCCTAAATGAACAGTTAGCTGATTCTGGAAGATAAAGTTCTGCTTTTATGTTATGGTAATGCTAGCTGCTGTTAACTAGCAAAACCTGAAGGTTAAAATTAATACTCTGGAGTTCCCATGGTAGCTCAGCAGGTTAAGAACCCGACTTAGTGTCCGTGAGGATACAAGTTCCATCCCTGGCCCCACTCAGTGAATTAAGGATCCAGCACTGCTGTGGCTGCGGTGTAGGCCAGCAGCTGCAGCTCCAATTCAACATGTAACCCAAAATTTCCATATGCTGCAAGTGCAGCCCTGAAAAAAGAAAAAAAAAAAAAAAAGAAGATGATTCAGTATTCCAAAACCAAAAGTAGCATTTCTGGAAAATATTCTCCAAAAATGAATGGAGTTAAACTTTAACAACCCATATAGCAAATTAACTAGTTTTGTTACCTAGAAAACATTTCAAAACTAGCTTGAATCAAAGGATTGCTTATGGAATTGAATTGCTTAAAATTAGGTATTTTTTCATTGTTTTATTGAGAAATGTTATGGCTGTGGCAAAGTTTGATAACATCTGCATTAAATGTTTCAAGCCGAAACTAACTGAACCAGAGAAATTGGCCTTCAGTCACCCATTCATTTGAGTGTCTGCATGGACTCAGAATCATTTTCTGAGGAAAAAAATCTTGGTCTGTCTTATGGGCAATTCCTAATCCTAAAATCATAATATAAAAGAGAATGACCTTCCATTAGGCTGTATGCAAACTTGTTTGCTTAATTTTCCTAAGCAGACACAGCTTTAGGCCAGCTTGTCTGACCATTAAAGCATATAGGTCTGCAGTTACAACAAGGATGACAAATACCACTGATTATTTACCTTGTTCTGAGCAAAGTTCTGAGTGCTTTCCACATACTATCACTTCTAATCTTGTTCACACTTTTTTTGTGGTAGATAGTGTTTCTATCCCCATTTTATAGATGTGAAAGCTCAGGCATCAAGAACATAATTAATTGCCTAACGCTTGTGTGAAGATAATTAAGCTGCCAAAGGCATCTGCTCTATTCCTGAAGCCCACTGCTGTGGGTTCTGTAGAATCTGAAGACCACTGCTGTGGATCCTGTAGTCTTATTCATTTCTGCTGAGCCACAATGGGAACTCCAAGAAAAATTTCTCCTAAAGGAGTAATTTCTGTACTTCTGATAAATTATTTTTTATTTTTATTATGTGGACCCTGAGCTTTATGATCGTATTTCTCTCTTTGTATATTTAGAAAACTCAAAGCCCAATTTGTGTCTCACCTCTGGCATACACACAGGAACATAATTATGTGTTCTTTAGCCTGCCCTTGTTTTCTCTTTGCCTGGTTTCTTTCCTTGTGATCTTGTTTTACTATATGTCTCTGAAAACCCAGCTAAAATCTTTTTTTTTTTCTTTTTGGATTGAGTTAAAGGGAGGCCAGGAGTTACAATGACTGAGGATGAGTCTGGCTCTATCTCTTACAGACTGGGTTTTGAGAAAGTCAACATGTCAAGGTTCAGTTAGCTTTCTAATCTAGAAAGTAGGAATAATATACTACTTACCCCATAAGTGAGTAGACAGAAGTAAATGAAAAAATGTGTAGAGAGCACTGAACACTGTCCATTGTCACTGTTTAGTATGTGTTAGTGATGGTGATGAGGGTGACGCTATTAATGACGATGATGATGATAGAAGACAGATAGAAATAAAGAAGCACCATAGACCAGCGCTAAAGAATGGAAGCCTACTACCGCTACCCACCAGCTCTCACCCTGGCCTTCTTCACCTTAGCCCACAAAGGTTCACAAAAAATGTATCTGCATACACAGGTGCATGCACACACAGTCCCACAGCTACTGACATGTGCACACATTTACTGCACAGGTTTTCAGGGTAAGGACAGCACTCCTATTTGTACTGACCTGGAATGTAGAGCACTATGAGATTTGAGAACTCAACAAACATCAAACTCAACCATTCAGCGCCCCCCCCCCGAAACTCCCTTTCCTACATTTGTCAGTGCACATATATCTCTATTTTTCCTCTAACATGAGCATATGGCATATGTACGAGCAACACTGTGGTCTTGTACTCAGATATTCATACTCCTTTTAAAATCCGCTAATGTTTAGATTTCCAAACAGCACACTCCTTCTACTCCATGCTCCCTGGAGGCTATTTAGAGTGAAGTCTCAAACCCAAGCTGCCTATAAACAAACCAAAGGGACACTTCAGTTAGCCTTTTGCCTCCAGAGAGATTTTGGTTCTTTGATAGAAACATCTCACTAGCAAACCAAACAGTGCCAGTACACAGCCTTAGCTAAGCTACAGCTCAGTGGGGAGTTAAGCTGCTGCAGGGATGAAGGACCTGTAATTAAGAACACAAAGGCCAGTTGGATGGACAAAAGCAAAGGAGCACAGGTTTCATCTCACGAGTTCCTTTCCTCCTTTAAACACTGCTTCTCAGCAGGTCTGAGTTTTCTCCTTTCAACTCCCCGTGGCTTTTCTTGCTTCCTTGGCTGGGACATTCAGAGGGCGCCTGTGTGAAAGAGGGGGCATGATCATTAAGACAAAGCTCCAAAGAGCACAGAGTTGTGTTTGCACAAGGCTGCACATGCTAGAATTAGAAGGCAAGCAGCAATTTCCTCTGAAAGCAGCCACAGGGCTCTCTGAAGGTCTTTTTCATGGTCTCCATGGTTACCAGAAGATTTTTTTTTTCTTTTTTTTTCCTGCCAAAGCACCAGTAGCTCTGCCTCTTTTCATTGCTCTTGACTGCAGCCAGAAGGGAGAAGAAAATCACTTCTTTGGAGTCCTTTTCTCTAGTTTCTAGGTGATACATTCTAACCTGCCATGGATATTTCACTGCAGCATACTCTCCCCTCCAGGCAGCCTCAGGGACAAGGAAGTGGATGGATGGCTTGGTACCCTTTTTCCAACCCATCTCTGGGCAGAACCAACTCCAGGGCTGTGAGCCCAAGGGGCAAGCCAGAGAACCTCAAGGAGACGGCCCTCCCCAGGAGACATGTAATTGATCTCTCTCTGGCCTACTGATCCCCTAATGGCAAGCAGGGATCCCAAAATATAAAGGGTAGGAGCTTTTTAAAAAATTAATCATTATACAGAACTGATTATAGTACCCAAGTCCATTCTAAGTGCTTTTATGCATTGACTCATTTAAAGTTACAACGAATCTTTAAGAAGTAGATGTTGTTATTATCTTTATTTTACAGATGAGAAAATATAGGCACCAAGAGTCTCATAACCTGCCCAAGGTCACTGGCAAATTGGTGAGGAAGCAGGGGCTCTAATGGAGGCAGCCTGGCCCTAGCCTCTGTGTTTGCTTACTCACCACACTGCCTGTCTGGGAAATCTCCTGCTGGGGGCCTGTGCCTGCTGCCCTGGCAGCTGGGATGAGGGGACCTTATCCCACTGCCTGGAGATCTGAGAGGAGGAGGGTTTGAGCTGGTGTTAATAGGAGATTGGGCTGGGAAGTATGGGAGAAGTACAGCTAGGCCGCCTTAGCACAAAACAGAAGCTCCGAGAAAACAAAACTAAGAGGTCTGCACATCTACTGGTGATTAAGACAGATGTGGGACAAGTATCTTGCAGATCACCTCTGAACCACAGAACAGTATAGAAGCACCAGGTTGGAAACCAAACACCTGGTTTCTAGTCCAAGCTGGACCACCAAGGCAATGTGTGATGGCCTTAGCAGGCAATGGAGTGTATCAGGTCACTTGCTCTCATGAGCAAGAGAGCAAGAGAGAGAATACTAAGCTGTGATTTTTTTTTTTTCCCCCCACTTAGGGCCATACCAATATGGAAGTTCCCAGGCTAGGGGTCAAATTGGAGCTACAGCTGCTGGCCACAGCCACAGCCACAGCAGCATAGGATCTGAGGGACGTCTGCAACCTACACCACAGCTCACAGCAACACCAGATCCTTACCCCACTGAGCGAGGCCAGGGATCAAACCTGCAACCTCATGGTTCCTAGTCGGATTCTTTTCCACTGCACCACAACTCCTATCTGCGAATTTTTAACCAGCTTTGAAGATCAATAAGTCTTAGAGACTTAGGAATCAAATGGAGGCAAGCAGTATAGATTGGTACATATCACTCAAGGTGGGACAGAAAAGACATGAAATAGCAAAAGAGGTTACTAAGAAAATTTAAAGGAAGACTATTTAAAATTAACCAACAAGAGATGGTGACAATCCCCCCCACCCCCCAGCAAAATCAGGAAAATGGTCCACCCCTAGACCACAAGGCAAAAGGAAGGAAGCTGGTAATGGAACCTGCCAAAAGGTGGGCAATAGGTAGTCGTGGCTGTAGCGGTAGGAGGGGGGGCTACCTGGCAGGAGCCAAGGCCTTTAGTAGAGGAAAAAAGTCATTGTGAGAAAAGGAAGTGGCTTATCCCTCCTGTGGGTTCTCCCACTGGCCAAACTCAATGGAATGTCAGAGGGCAGGGAAGCTGGATGATGAAGTTGCTGGAGGTCAGCCTTCAGAGCAAGATATTGCAGGGCAGAGAATGGACTTGAGAGGCAAATAGAGAAACATCTAGCACAGGGCTCACCCTGTGACCTGGGGAGGCTGATCCCAGTTCTCGTCTGGTTACAGCTAACTCCCCCCCCCCCCGCCACTCCCCCTCCCCGCCACCCCCGTGTGATCATGCTGCTGTGGAGCAGTTGCAGAAGATCCTAACTGGGTACAGATGACCTCAGTGTGCTCAGGGTTAGCTGAGGATAACCAGATTGGACCACAACTGACCTCTCACTCCCTCCCACTCTCCCTCCCACAGTACTTCAGACCAAATGTTCCTTGGACATTAGACAATGGCCATTAATAGGTGGGGGAGGGGATGTCAGGAGAAGATAAGAGCAGAGAGGAGAAAAAGAGAAGGAAAGAGAGAAAGAAGATAGCTACCAGTTACTCTTTCCACATAAAGCAGCTATAAGGGAAAAAAAAGTGTTAACAAAAATGCAATTATTTGTAGCATCTTCCTACCTAATAGAGGAATTCTAGAATTCAGGATAAAAGAGGTGTTCTGTTTGCAGTCATAGCTGCTGTGCTTTTAAAATCTGTGTACTAGGAGCTTTACACTTGTTATGTTGTTTAACCCTCACCACCACCACTGGTGTCATCCTTGTTACTGGAGTGAAGATACAGAAGCTCAGAGAAGTCATTCAGTTGTGAGGCCAGAATTAAATCACAGCATTATCCTGGCTCCCCAAATGACAGTGGCAAGACCAGATTTAAATCTTAGGCTTGGGAGTTCGTGGCTCAGCAGAAATGAATCTGACTTCTAACCATGAGGACGCAGGTTCAATCCCTGGCCCCGCTTAGCGGGTTAAGAATCTCGCATTGCCATGAGCTGTGGTGTAGATCACAGATGTGGCTCAGATCTGGTGTTGCTGTGGCCATGGTGTAGGCTGGCAGCTACAGCTCCAATTGGACCCCTAGCCTGGGAACCTCTATATGCCTCTGGTGCAGCCCTAAAAAGACAAAAAAAAAAAAAAATCTTAGGCTGGTTAGATCACCTCCACTGAAGTAGTCCATCCTCCAAGTTCTCCTTGTAACACAGTATGATCAGCCCCTCTCTCTTTTCTTCCATTATGGGTAGCAATTTAATATTTAGGACCTTAGATATCATCTAAGCTGAGAGACAATGGAAATAGGATTTGGGAGGAGGCTAAACAATTTCATTTTTCAAATAATTCTTTCACAATAATTTCTGAATTCCCTTCATTGTCCCTGTAAATAATCTTTTTTCATCTTGGTAAGTATAATTAGTTTTCTGGGGCAACCATAACAAAATATCACAGGCTGAGTGGCTTAAACAAACAATTTATTTTTTCTTGGTTCTGAAGGCTGGAAGTCCAACATCAAGGTGCCAGTAGGGTTGGTTTCTTCTGAGGCGCTCTCCTTGGCTTACAGATGGCCATCCTCTTGCTGCCTCTTCACATGCTGTTCACCGCAAGAGCATGTCTCTGATGTTGCTGCTCTGTGTCCTCTCTCTCACTCTTTCTCTTTTTTGACTGCACCCACAGCATGCAGAAGTCTCAGGCCAGGGATTAAACCCATGCCACAGCAGCCACCCGAGCCACAGATGCTTAACCTGCTGTGCCACAAGGGAACTCCCTGTAATCTCCTCTTTTTTTTTTTTCTTTTTGTCTTTTTAGGGCTGCACCCACAGCATAGGGAGGTTCTCAGGCTAGGGGTCGAATCTACAGAGCTACAGGTGCCAGCCTACACCATAGCCACAGCAACTCGGGATGCAAGCCTTGACTGCTACATACACAAACGCCAGATCCTTAACCCACTGAGCAAGGCCAGGGATCGAACCTGAGTCCTCGTGGATGCTAGTCAGATTCATTTCCGATGAACCACAACAGGAACTCTTATAATCTCCTCTTCTTAGGAGAACACCAGTCAAACTGAATTAGAGCCTACCCTAATCCTTCATTTTAACTTAATTTCCTTTTTAAAGGTTCTGTCTACAAATGTAATCACATTCTGAGGCACACAGGGGCTAGAACTTCAACATACAAATTTGAGGGGATACATCTGCCTATAACAATGTGTTTCCATTGATTAATTCATTTAGCGCTTTTCTTGGTGGTTCCTAAATCTGACTGTTTACCAGAATTTCCTGAACAGCTTATTTAAACTGTAGAAATTGGACTTCTCTCCAGACCTCTTGAGTCAGAAACCCTGAATATAGAGCCCAGGTATTTGTGGTTTTTAAAAAAAAAATCTCCCCGGCGTATACTGAGGTGGAGCCAGGGTTAAAACTTCTGGGTTAAGTATTCTAGAAGTAACACTTACTGTGTTCCAGACATGCTTTAAATGCCGCATGCATATTAACTCCTTTAATCTTCACACTGAGCTATAAGGTAGGAACTTTGTATTATTCCTCTTTTACAAATGAGGACACATAGGCACAGAAGTTAAGTTCCTTGCCTGCAGTCACAGAGTTGGTCAGCGATAGGGATGGGATGTGAACCCAGGCAGTCCAGCTCCCGTGTTCTGGGCTCCTGACCACTACACTCAACTGCTTCTCTCTCACAGATGGTGTGTTGACCTCAGTCAACCAACTATGCGACCCAAGTGGAATAAGAACTGGAAGCTGAGAATCACTGACAACTGTTTCACACTGATTCCTGTCATTGCATGCTTAGATATTTGTATGTTTTCGAAAGAATCAGCAACGTTGTAAAGGCTGACTGCATCCTGGTATAACTTAACACATTTAGAAATCATGACACACATACCTAGTGGTAAAGCAATATGAAAGCACTCTGTAAGTTTATATAAAATGAATAAAGAGTAAGCCCTGGAGGACCTTGCTTCTTAGAGTGAACACAAAGAGATTCAGGTCTGGTGAACAAGATAAGCCTGAGGATTCACTCTCTCCGTTCCCTTTGGCCCCTCCAGGAGCACTAAGTGGGAAAAGAGATAGAAGCCTTCCTCCCACATGCCGCCTTGTGTCTTTTTACCTTTCATGCTGGCTTCTATTCCATGGTTTTTCCCTTAGTAAATGCAAAGGGCTGTGTTCATTCAGAGGCTTTCAACAGACTGTATTTCTAGTTGTATTCTCATACAGATTCTGTTCTTTTGAGCTACTTCTCCTGTTTTTCTTTACAGGCTCCTAACAGTCTTGGTACAACAGTCAAATCTCAGTGAGATTAATCACCAGGACAATGAGGTAAGCCTGCCCTCTCAAGGAACAGTTGGCCATTGTGCGTGTTAGGATGGGAAGAAGGGCTTTTCTGAACTATGAAGCTTCCTCTCACAAGATGGAATGGAGCAGTTTTGTGTTCCTACCCTGAGAGGGAAGCCTGTGTCTCCACAATTATTCCTCAGGCAGAAATTTATCCCACTGTGGGTGTGGGGAGCTTTTAATAGAGAAGGATTTATTGCATTAAGTACTTAAGCATTTATCATACCACTGAAATTTTGTAATTTCCCTTTGGACATTGAGAAATAGATATTGCTCTTTCCTGTCTTCTCGAGAACTAGAAACTTCATTGGCTGCCGATGCGCTCTCTCTGAGTGAAAGATGGCAGATAGATAATAATTCCAGGCTCCCTAATCCAGAAACCGCATTATTAATGCCAGTGGTCACAACTGATGTTTCCCTTATGTTGCAAGGCAATCCTGCACAAGGCTTCCAAGAAGGCAGCGGAGTACTCTCAACAAAGTTCCTGAAGGAGGGTGGATCAGATCAGGCAGGACTGCCCAGAGTAGCTCAGGATCTTGTATCTACTTAACTCTTTAAAAACCAGGTCTGGGAGTTCCCATTATGGCTCAGTGGTTAACGAATCCGACTAAGAACCATGAGGTTGCGGGTTCAATCCCTGGCCTTGCTCAGTGGGTTGGGGATCTGGCATTTCCATGAGCTGTGGTGTAGGTTGCAGACGTGGCTGGAATCCCATGTTGCTGTGGCTCTGGCGTAGGCCAGTGGCTACAGCTCTGATTCGACCCCTAGCCTGGGAACATCCATATGCTGTGGGTGTGGCCCTAAAAAGCAAAAAGACAAAAAAAAAAAAAAGCAGGTCTGATTTTCATTAGCCAGCCTGATTTCTTTAATAAGCTTTTTAAAAACTGATATAAATACCTGGTTTATAATGGAATTTTTTATAAATGTAAGCTTGGTTTGGCTGCACTTCACAAAGAATGTCTGGTTACGTTAAGAAAGTCTGATAGCACTGAAAACGCATATGCCCCAAGATAACACTGCTTTCAAGGAGGCCAGCTGGCCACAGACAAGACCGGAGGAGACCCCCGAACTGGGGCTGGGCCTCCCACTCCAACTTTGTCCTGTCCCTCTTCTTTCTTCTTCTTTTTTAGTCTTTTTAGGGCCTCACCCTCGGCATGTAGGCATATGGAGGTTCCCGGGCTAGGAGTCGAATCAGAGCTGCAGCTTCTGGCCTACACCACAGCAACGCAGGATCCAAGCCATGTCTGCAACCAACACCGACGGGAACTCCCTCCCTCTTCTTTCTTGAGTCTCCTGATCAAAGGCTTCTTTCCCACTAACTTGACACTAATGACCACGCCAAAAAGACCCTACTTCACAACCTAGACCTGATATTGGACTTCTTCCACTCCCATGTCTTCAGTGGTTTAAAGCAGAACCCCAGATGAGAGAGTATCGCAGTTTTAAACTTATGCTTTAAAAATGAGAACCAGGGAGTTCCCGTCGTGGCGCAGTGGTTAACGAATCCAACTAGGAACCATGAGGTTGCGGGTTCGGTCCCTGCCCTTGCTCAGTGGGTTAACGATCCAGCGTTGCCGTGAGCTGTGGTGTAGGTTGCAGACTCGGCTCGGATCCCGAGTTGCTGTGGCTCTGGCGAAGGCCGGCGGCTACAGCTCCGATTGGACCCCTAGCCTGGGAACCTCCATATGCTGTGGGATCGGCCCAAGAAATAGCAACAACAACGACAACAACAACAACAAAAAAAGACAAAAAGACAAAAAAAAATGAGAACCAGAGATGAGAAGGCACACTCCAATCACTCAATGGTGTGAAAGCAGGGAGCTTGAGGGCTCACAGTTTATGTCAATTAATCATGAACTTCTAGACTTTGGGCAACTTGCCAACCACTTCTTCCATTCCCAACTCCTACTCTCATCACCCACAGTGAGACTAATTAGAAAGGGAGCAAATTCAGTTATTCACACCCTAAATTCCTCTTATAGACATCCAACTTTGTCCACCCCTCAGTGGAGCTGAACAGCCCCTATCAAAATGACAGTTCTCTATTTTTCCCTGCCCTGGGAGGCCCCTGGCTGGTGGAGACAAGGAAAGTAGACAAAGATCTTTCTAATAGTGGTTATTGTAACACTTTTCAGATAAAATATGGTAAATATTGAAAAAGTCAGAGTTTCCATCACGGCTCAGTGGTTAAGGAACCCAACTAGTATCCATGAGGATGCAGATTAGATCCCTGGCCTTGTTCAGTGGGTTAAGGATGGGGCATTGCTGTGAGCTGTGGTGTAGGTCACAGCCATGGCTCAGATATGGCATTGCTGTGGCTGTGATGTAGGCTGACAGCCATAGCTCCAATTCGACCCCTAGCCTGGGAACTTCCATATGCTGCCCTAAAAAAACAAAAAGATCAAAAAAAAAAAGAAAGAAAGAAAGAAAAAGTCTCTAGTTATTCTCATGCAAAGCAAACTCCCAGAGAAGATGCCTCCTGCTCTTAACCAGCCTTCTGACCTGTTGGCTTTTTTTGAGCAGGAACCTCACAAAGAACACATCCCCCCCAGTGTTGAAGCTTCCTCTTTGCACTGTGTCACAGAATGTCTGAAATCCATTTGAAGCCAACTACTGAGGCTTGCCTGTGTTTTTCATTTATATATATATATATTTTTTTTTTTTTTTTGCTAGTGTGAGCCACTCCATATTGTATTTGCAAGGGCCAGTTTGCTCTTTGCCATTGGGAAATAAGGACAGTTCTGAAATGGAAAGAACACAGCCCAGGCTTTCTTTTTCACTTTTTACCTTGGTGGAGTTCCTGCCTTTGGATTTCTCAATTTCCTGAATAAGCAATTGCCTGCTGTCCACCTCCCTCAATCATTTTTCTAGTGAGTTCCAAACAGAATGTTATATATGAGGGGGTAACATAAAGCACACAAATCCCCTACATCATCAGCTAAATAACAGGAAGCAGAAAATAGCAAAGGCAAAAGAAATGAGAGAAAAGGTAAGCTAGTGCTTACAAAGCATTATGGTTTCCTAATGACAAGAAGAAAATACAAGATAGGGGAATTCCATCATGGCTCAGCAGAAATGAATTCCTTGGTATCCATGAGGACACAAGTTCGATCCCTGGCCTCACTCAGGGGGTTAAGGATCTGGCATTGCCGTGAGGCTGGCAGCTACATTTCCAATTAGACCCCTAGCCTGGGAACTTCTGTATGCCATGGGTATGGCACTTAAAAAAAAAAGAGAGAGAGAGCAGGATATAAGCCCTATGTTGCTTGAATAAAATTATTTTCAATTTTATTCAATAACTGTAGGACTCCCAAGCCTATCATGATAATGCTTGAAGATTATATTAAACTTAAAAGATTAAACTGAAACTAAAGAATGAAGAGAGGGAAAGAGGAAGAAAAAAATCTATTTCTGAAGCCACTCTATAATTACTCACATAAAACAAAGCATGGTATGTATCACTTTATATCAGGGAAATGAATATCACCTTAGAGGCTGTCCTGATCTGAGGTTGGTCACTTAAAATAATACTTTACATTATTAGTTTTTATTTGTATTGAGCAAGGCCAGGGTAGTTCTATTTTTAGGTTTTGTTCATTTGTTTGTTTGTTTGTCTGTTTTTGCTTTTTAGGACCGTACCTGCAGCATTTGGAAGTTCCCAGGCTAAGGGCTGAATCAGAGCTGCAGTTGCTGGCGTATGCCACAGCCACAGCAATGTGGAATCCGAGCCACATCTGTGACCTACACCACAGCTCACGGCAATGCCATATCCTTAACCCACTGAACAAGGCCAGGGATTGAACCCACCTCCTCAGGGATACTAGTTGTGTTCATAACCTGTGGAGCCACAACAGGAACTCCTACTTTTAGTTTGTTAAGGTACCAACATACTGTTCTCTACAGTGGCTGCACCATTTACATTCCCACCAACAGTGTACAAGGACTTCGTATTTTTATTTTTGATATGTATTTCTGGTTGTCCTTCAAAGTGATTGTATCAATTTATTGCTCCACCCACAGTGTAAAAGGGTGCTTATCACTGTTTTCCTATTACTATATTTTCTTTTTATTATTTTAATTTGCATTTCCCCAATAGCCAATGAGATCCAGCATAATTTCATAGTTACAACGGTCATTTTAGATCTTCTGTGACTTGCTTATCCAGATCCTTTGTCCATACATCTATTGGGTTACTTGTAATTTTCTTATAGATCCATAGAAGTTTGTTTTATATTCTTAACATCTTAACATTAATCCTTTGTCTGCTGTTGGATTGCAAATATTTTTTCACAGTTTGAATTTGTTCTTTTTTTTCTTTTGGCCACAACCACAGCATGTGGAAGTTCCCAGGCTAGGGATTGAACCCATGCCAAGCAGAAACCCAGGCTGCTGCAGCAACAACTCCAGATCCTTAATCCACTGTGCCACAAGGAAACTCCTCGTTCCTTAGTTAGAACTGTTTGTGGTTTCTTTTCCTGCACAGGAAGTTTCAAATAAGATATAATAAAAATGATCACTCACATCCATTGCAACTTTTGCTTTTGGTATCTTTTTAAAGAAGTCTTTCCCTAACCCAGGGACATAATTACATTATGCTAAAATTTCTTTTAGTTTGTTAAAAGATTTTTTTTTTAATGTGTAGTTCCTTTTCTGAACTCTTTGTTCTCATTCCAATGATCTGTTTGTTTTAACTGTTTCATTAACCATGCTCCTTAGTTATAAAGTGACTTGTTTAGAAACTATCCACACTGCAGAGTTTAACACAGTGGGAAAGGCCGGATGGATCTAATTGTCCTTTGAGCTTTTGTTCTTCTGGACCTGGGGGGAATCACTGACAAAGAGAGAGCCTTGTCTGTTACAGCTACAGAGAGTTAAGTTGCTAAACTCCTGGAATCTAACCTCTCCTGCTCTCATTTTCACTTTAACAGGAAGAGCGCCCCATCAAGAGGGGCTATGAACTGTTGGCATCTGGGTTAGGACTTTAAATTCATTTACTCAGAAAAGCATTCTTATGTGCCATATTTAGGATGGATTGTTGATCCTATATTAAATGTACATTTGGATATAAGTAGACTTTTGTGAGTGATCTGACAATCCAAACTTCATCACAACAGCACTCTCAGGAAATAAATCCAGGTTGTGAAAACAGATGTGAGCCTTTGGGTATAATTCTTAGTCCTGAAATCCTCTTACAACATTCCTAAGATATAAGCACAGGCAGAGGTTGTGCCTTATAAAGGCAAAATCAATAGAAAATGGTCCCTGACTCTAGAAATCCTTTTACTTCAGAGTTGGAAAATGGTAAAATAATAAACTTTTTAAAATGTTAATGTACCAGAATTTTTATCCAAGAAGGAACACCTTAGCAAATGGAGTAGAGTCACTACTGCTTAGGATCTCTCACTTCCCTCTCTCCCCTCAACCTCTTCTCCTCGTAAGATTCTAGAGGCAGACCATGTATTTTTTACTTCTGTGTCCCTAGAATCTAGTTCAGTAACTTGCACATAGTAGAGTCCTCCAAAAAATATATATTTGGATAAATAGATAATTAAATTACTAAACTGAAGGAAAAAAATCATGATTTGATTGTATTGGCCCTTTCTCTCTTTCTCTGTTTTGTTAGTCCAACTCGATACCCATTTTATTTACCAGACTTAATTCCAAGTGACTTTTGATTATTTCCAAAATCTGCTCTCGAAAAAATAAAATTTTGTATCATTTGAGATCTTCAAAAATGTACCGTAGACGCTAGGGTAGGTGTCCTTGCCAATTTTCCTGACCTGGACACATCTGGTGTGGTGGGGAAGCCAATGGATCCCTTCTCAGAAAAATATTTGAGATTACATAAAACAAAATACATAGGATTACAAAAAACTAATTATATTGAAGAACAGATATTAAAATATGTTAAAAATAAATTTGCAATAGTACTATCCAAGATTTTTTTATTAATGTGCCACAAATCTATATGATGTATAATTGTAAGGATTTTTTTCCAAATAAATTGAAGAAAACGGCTCTCATTACTGCACTTCTAACCATCTAGGTTTTTTAGAATCTTTTAAAGTATATCATTTATTCCAGTTCTTTTGTTCACCAAAGACCCTCTATAACTTTGGTGAGGGGGAGTCACAAAAGTAATAATATGTGAATGTTAAAATGTCAATCAGAGCAAACTGACTTCTATGAAATTCTAGATCCTTCAGATGATCTAAAATTGTTTTGCTGATCTCTTAGCCACCATGCTAAAATTCTGTCCCCCAGTGCACCAAGATGAGGGACGAACCAGGCACCCACCCATATCACACACTTCTCTCCCTGTGCCTTTCAGTGTCTGCAAGAGCTGATCTAAAAGTGCAGCTCTGAAGCATGAGAACTGCTAAGCACTGAATCAAATTTCTGATTCATAAAACATGAAAGTTACTGTGGTTTGGGAACAACAGAAAAAGTTCTGAGAAGCTGATAGGACTTGAAAGCCTTTAACTAAAATGTCGGTGGCCCAGGTTCAAGGCATATTACTCATCTGTACAAGTAAGCACTGTTCCAAAGCAACCCAACAGTTATCACACACAGTAAGTCCTGTCCTATCAGCAATTTTGAAATGGATCCTAAATCAACCAAAACTTAACATTTCCCTTCAAAACATTCTAGAGAGCTGTGCTCTTAAATGAAAGTTACTCTTCACTCGTTGAGCCAGTACTCTTGGTTTTTCAAAAAAGTGGAATTCTGCTGTCACTAGGGCCATCCAGGCGTTTGTTGGCACCGTGTCTTCAGGTGACTCCTAGATTTTCAGCCCTAAGATTTTTTGAAGGCCCAGTTGAATCTTTAATGACTCATTGAGGAGTGTCACAGTTTGGATGCAAGTGGCTGGCTCTGGTATTTTATACTCCCCTTGGATCCAAGGGAGCTTAGATAACCTGCAAGTCATTAATTATTTCTTCCTATGACAATTTATTGAACACCTACTCTGTGCTTGGGTATACCACAGTGAATAGGTCACAGCCTCTGCCTTTAAGTGCATCGCAGCTTAATCTTAATCCCTGTCACGGTTTAGTGTGATGCCAATTGTCAAACCTGAAGTCTGCCCCTTAAACAGCCACCAGAGTCTTAACGTAACACAACTCCCATGTGTTAGCTGTGTTAACAGAAGCTGAAGGAAGGAGGAGGCAGTTGTAGAAAAAAGTTCCTAAACAAGTTATGTTGTGCAATATAAAGAGTTGTACTTGAGCTGATTTTGAAAGTTTTGGTTTTCATATTACTAACGCTAAGAGGATGTATTTTTATTTCTCATTAGCCCAGTTGAAAAAAAAAATAGCAACAGGAAATTTCTCTTCACTTGAATGAATGTTTGCAACCTGTTTATATTATAATATAAATATACAATGTATTTATGTTATCTATTATTATTTAGAGAAGTAATAGAGCAATTCAAGTCTTGATTTGGGGCCACTCAGAGGTTCAATAGTTATTCATAACACTGACCCCAAATTTCAGGGTAGGAGAGGAGGGGGATGAAATACTTACAAAAATAAGTATTTGCCAGCTGTGCTTTTAGAAGCAGCCTAGAGGTGATGCCAAATGAAACAAATAATAATATAGACTGGCAACCATTATGCTCCTGAGAACCACCATTCTAAAAAGTGAGAAGACCCTGAACCCAGCTAAAATCACAAAGAAAAAATTTTCCAGTATCTGAGCTCATTTCTGAAAAGAAAGTCTGCTTGTATGATGTGTGGAAAGAGCATTTTCCTCCAGAGTTGCAGAAACCTGGATTCAAATCCCAACTTTGCCATGTATCTAGCCAGTGGCCTTAGGGGAATTATTTAACCTGTGTTTCAGTTTCCTCACCTGTAATATGGGCCTAGAAATGTTTATCCCTTAGGATTCTTTTGAAGATTCAATGAAATAACATATATAAAGCTCTTCACACCAAGTATGTCTACAAAAAACCGTAACCTTACTTACCTCCCTTTACTAAATTATGCAGGAGCTGGTTTTTTGGTTTTCTTTTTGTTTTTCATTTGTTTGTTTGTTTGTTTTTGGCAGGGTATTAGGGAGGGGTGGTTGTTGTTTTAAGGGACTAACTCTTCAGAAACCTAGAAACTGTGTTTAGGAGGCAAGAATTTACAGTGCATAATCACAGTTTAACTCACAACCGCATTTTCACACTGCATTCTCACATCACTAAATCACTATGTCTGCGTGCAGTGATTGTCATCTACCTCATTAGGAGTACTCACCATGAATTCTAACAAGTTTCAATTGAAGAGTTGGTAACAATGACCATTTTAGACAAGTTCATTTTCTGTAAAGAAGTCACGTTCTGTCTTTCTTGTGTATATGATTTTAAAAAGCAAAGCTGAATTTTACCAAAGGAAAAAAATTCAATCAAGAACAGTAAGAATAAAAATAAAACTTTTATTTATTTATTTATTTATTTATTTATTTATTTTTGGTTTTTTCAGGCCATACCTGCAGCATATGGAGGTTCCCAGGCTAGGGGTCCAATCGGAGCTACAGCTGCTGGCCTACCCCACAGACACAGCAACCCGGGATCCAAGCCACATCTGCGACCTACACCACAGCTCACGGCAATGCCAGATCCTTAACCCACTGAGCAAGGCCGGGGATCAGACCCACATTCTCATGGACCCTAGTCAGGTTCGTTAACCACTGAGCCATGAAGGGAACTCCTATTTATTTATTTATTTGTTTGTTTAAAATTTTTTTAAAAAGGAGTTCCCATTGTGGCTCAGCAAAAGCGAACCCAACTAAGATCCATGAGGATGCAGATTAAATCCCTGGCCCCACTCAGTGGGTTAAGAATTTGGCTTTGCCTAGAGTTGCTGCAGTGAAGGTCAAAGGCTCAGCCCAGATCTGACTTTGCTATGGCCATGGTCCAGGCTGGCAGCTGCAGCTTCAATTCAGCCCCTAGCCTGGGAACTTCCATATGCTGTACCTGTGGCCCTAAAAAAAAAAAAAAGAAAGAAAGAAAGAAAGAAATAGTAAGAAAAGAAGTCATTCATTCATTGAATAAGCATTTACTATTTACTTAGCATCTACATTGTGCCTGGCACTGTTCCAGGCTCCAGGGATTTGGACAGGGAGACAAGGGCCCTGCCTTCATAAAGTTTATACTCCAGTGACTTCAAAATAGTTTCTAATTTAATTATGGACATTGGTGGCACCTCATGATGAAGCCAATGATTCTGAAACAGATAGGACTCAGCATTGGGAAAGAGATAACCCATGCACAATAAAATGAATCTGGTTAGCTGGAATCCAGATTTCTAATTCCAATGGGCCAAATTAAAAATGAAGAGGGCCCATCAAAATGCAATGAGCTAACATGAATCCCAAATAAATAGTCAGCTGTTGGAATAAGAAGAAGTTCCACTACTTTTAGATCAACACTCTTTTTCCATATGCAACCAATTTCTTAAAACATCTTTAAGAGTATCTAGAGGCTCAGTGTTATATGGCACTTGAAACTTGAAACTTGAAAGTAATGTAATGATTTGGGATATGGAACTGGTCAAGGGGATTTAACATTCTAATGTCACTGCCCCACAAACCTGAAACCCTAGATTCAGTTTTGTGCTCACTCACAGACTTGTGAACTTCCTTAGAGTTCAACTTCCTCTTCCATAAAGTGGGAAGGGCAATGACACCTGTCAGAGTTGACTAACTACTATACCAAACAAGTCAAAATCTCAGTAGCCTGCCACAAGAAAAGATTTTTCTGGCTTGTTTCACGGTCCAGTGCTGGTTGATAAGGTCACCCTGTTCTACCTCATCCATCAGAGTCCTGGGCTTTTTAACCACTTGATTCTAGCACCTTCCTGAGCCTTGTCTTCAACATTCAGCTGTCAGGTGAAGAAAGAGAAAATGTATGGATGACTACAGAGGTTCTGTTTTCTAGGCAGGCCTTGGAGGGGTGGCAGCTTCCATCCTTCTCTCACTTCCATTCACACTGAAATAGTCAGGACTCAGTCTCATGGCCACACTGATCTGCTGAGAGGCTGGGAAATGTAGACTGACTATGTAGAGCAAAGAGTTTGCAGAGCACTTAGCAGACTTCACCACAATACTTAATCCAGGCTGTTTGGAGGATTGAGATAATATACATAAGATCTCATAAAGCTCTCTGGATCAATACATAGTAACTCTGGAATAATTTTTTCTTTCCTTTTTTTTTTTTTTTTTTTTTGCTTTTTAGTGCCACACCCCTGGCATATGGAGGTTCTCAGGCTAGGGGTCCAATCGGAGCTACAGCTGCCAACCTACAGCACAGCCACAGTAACACGGGATCCGAGCTGTGTCTGTGACCTACACCACAGCTCACGGCAACGCCAGACCCTTAACCCACTGAGTGAGGCCAGGTTTCGAAGCCGAAACCTCATGGTTCCTAGTCGGATTCATTTCCTCTGCGCCACAGTGGGAACTCCGTGAATAATTTTAGCTCTGAACTCCTAGCTAGGCTGAGGCCCATCTCACCACTTAGCTCATCTTGGATGATCGCAAAAGGCCAAGGTAATGATCCTCTATCTTTGTGTTACCTGCAGAGATGGCTTCAGAAAAAGAAAGTGCTCCATGTCCTTTACTCCCTTTACCAGGCATCTTAATCTAGAGTCATTTTAAATATATTTCATGTAACTGAGAGTTATAGGCAAGAGGCTATCTTTTCATATCTTCCCAAATAATACTGTTTCTCTTTGGCAAATGTTTCCTGGCAAAAGCCTGCTTTATTATTAAATCAGGGCTAAAGAGTATGACCCTAAGCTCTAAAAGAATGTGGGATTCACCAGGTGGACTCATCCAGATCTGTTCTCCAAGCTGCCACAGAGTGATTTCTAAACAGTGTAAATCAGATCATGTCAACATCTGCTTAAAATCCCTCACTGTCTTTCTATTGACTCTAAAATACAATCCAAATGCCTTATACAGGATATCCCCAGCCCACACTCCCAGAATCGCACTGCTGTCCTCTCCAACTGCATTTCACGTGGCTCTCCTCCTCTGCCTATTCATTCATTCTTTCTTTTTTCTTTCTTCCTTTCTTTCTTTCAATAGCTATTTATCTAGTCTCAGTTCTAGTCACTGGGGATACTGCAGTAAAACAGATAGTGCCCCTGCCTTGGTGGTGGGAGATGGCAACCTAGCATGATCATCACAAAGCAGAAGCTCAATAAATATCTGTTGAATGAATGGCTTGAGGGGTAAATGAACTGACAGATGGCAACCAACGTTTCTGGTGACAACAGCAGGCCTGAGGAGAAAGTATGTACTCTATTTTTCTTCCTGATAGCCTATTCTCATCCCTGCCCCTCTGATTGTGGTTTTGTAGGGAATGACACCACTCCACTGGGCAGCTTTCCACAACCGGCCTCAACATACCCAAATGCTGCTGAAGAAGGGGGCAGACCCCACCCTTGTGGATAAAGACTTTAAGACGGCTCTGCACTGGGCAGTCCAGGTGAGACGTCAGCCAATGCACTTGTCTCAGGTATAAATAGTATAAAGCAATGTTAACAATTCTGAGGGTGTCAGACCTGAAAGATGGAATGATCAAAGGTGCAGTCCCAGCATTGATATGGACTTTATATACATGACAGAGCACTGCCCTCCTCCCTCCATTCATGTCCAGAGGGGCAACAGCAAACCTGTCACTTGGAAGGATGAGGTTACATCAGTTGCTGAGGAGAAATCCTTCCAAGGTAAAGAGGGGGAGGAGTTATAGAATAACAGGCAGAGCCCCCCTTGGCTGTTACACACTTACACACACACATACACACACCCCTCTCTCACTCCTTCTCCATCTCAGTGCTTGCTACTGGTTCACAGTGTAACAGGATAAACCTTCAAAGAATTACTAGGAAAATCCCTTCAAAGTCTTTGGACTATGACTCTCTTCTTCCTTCCAAATCTTCCAAAGCAGAGTAATTCCAGGTGACCTTGACATTGTTCAACTCTGAACAATGAAAATCGTGGCTCATGACCCTACCTCACTATCCCAAAAGGAGATCTGTATCAGTACACTTGACCAGAGAAATCAGAACTCTACTATCCATGAGAGAATGGCCAGAGCTAACATTCATTGAAGTGTTTTCTAGGGAAATCACTCAAAAGGAATGATTAAGAGTTATCTCTTCTGTCCTTCAGAGGCAAGTGATACCACGCATCCCTTCAGCAAACTCGCCAGCCCATTCTATCTTTTGGTGCCTACATACACATCCCTTCTGGCTATCCCCATCAGCCCAGTAAGGGCACCATTGCTGAACTGCTGCGCACATCCCTGTGATTCTGCACGCCCTAACAGTGGTTTCACTCAGGTGTCTTTATGTGCCACACGTGACAGAGAAGGGCACCTGGCACTTTCAGGGTTGACATGTGTGCCCAGGGTAAGGGGAGAACAGAGTGATTTGGAAACTACTCTGTTTTTGTTCCTCCAAACTTGGCTACAGTTACTCTGGCAAAACTGTGAAGTGAACAAAGCTTGTTTTGTCATCCCCACCTGCCCTCAGCACTCTCCTACATACTTTCAGTATCTAATCACTTGCTCTGCCTCCTCGTGCCAGTCCCTCCCCAGAGCCAAGTCCTCTGGCTGGCCAGGGATCACCATTGTAGCCGTGGCCCAGTGCAACCTAGCTAGGCAACCAAGAGGTATCCTGCATGTGTTTGTTCTCTGGCCAGGGATCACCATTGTAGCCGTGGCCCAGTGCAACCTAGCTAGGCAACCAAGAGGTATCCTGCATGTGTTTGTTCTCAACTGAGGTGAGAGTGGTATCAGACTCAAGCATTTTCTGTATACTCACTCTCATCACCCCTGTTTTCTGATTCCGTAGATCTGGGATGAGGCTCATGAATGTACATTTTGAAAAGTCTCCCCAGCTCATTCTGACCGACATGCCTTCTCTGGTTCCCCTTCCTCCATCGCATCCCCAGTTTAGAGCTGCTGCTCAGGATGTGACCTTTGCAGTGCTTATAAAACAGTAGATTCCCAGATGCCGCTCCAGACCTTCTGAGTTGGGCTTTACGTGGATGGGAATCCCTGTTTTTGTCCTCTACGAGGCAATTTGGAGAAAATCAAAAGAAAAATGTGCTCAACTCAGAAGATCTGAGTTTGCATTAACAGATCTGGATTTGTTCTGGGAAAAGTCACCTACACCTGCTTGGCTTCATTACCAGTGGTTTTTTTTTGTTTTGTTTTGGCTTTTTGTCCTTTTTAGGGCTGCACCCATGGCATATGGAGGTTCACA
This sequence comes from Phacochoerus africanus, assembly GCF_016906955.1. Classification (NCBI taxonomy): domain Eukaryota; kingdom Metazoa; phylum Chordata; class Mammalia; order Artiodactyla; family Suidae; genus Phacochoerus; species Phacochoerus africanus. The sequence continues at coordinate 44,732,854 of NC_062544.1, forward strand.
GGCTAGGGATTTAATCGGAGCTACAGCTGCCAGCCACAGCCACAGCCACAGCGACGCCAGATTTGAGCCATGTCTGCAACCTACACCACAACTCAACGCCGGATCCTTAACCCACTGAGTGAAGCCAGGAATCAAACCCGCAACCTCATGGTTCCTAGTCAGATTTGTTTCTGCTGTGCCACAACGGGAACTCTTTTTTTGTTGTTACTTCCAGTGTATCTTTGGAGCATGAGTGAAACCACGCACATGGCAGTTCTATGTAATATTCTCTGTGATTTAAGAGATTATTGTTTTTATTAAGGTTCCTAGTCTCCTCCATGAAAGCTTAGCTGTCATACCCATATCTTTATATTCTTTTTCTCTAATAAATTAGCAGCTTTCAACCTGCTACATTGGTTTCAGTCCTGTCTGTACATTAGAATCATCTGAAGAGCTTGTAAACAATATAGATACGCAGGCCCCACACCCTTAGATTTTTCAGTAATTTATTCTGGGTTGGAGCCCAGGTGTCAGTATTTAAATTTTAAAGTTTCCCCTTTCTCCAGTAGACTGTAATGTCCAGCTGGGGTTGAAAACCACTGCGATAAATGAATTCCTATTAATGCGTGCTAAAATCTTAGCATCTCCTGCCTAAGATATTTGCATTTTGACCATGATTTTGTATAATTCCCATAATGCCTTACATTTATATACTCAATAGCTTAATAAATCTTTCGTGAGCATTTGTATCTGTATCTGGCATTTAGAGTAAAAAGATTAACAAGACAGGTCCCTTCTAGGACTCTTAGAATTGTAAGAAACATTGCATGTGTGTGTATGTGAGAGTATGTTAGCATACATTTTTCTGAGGTTCCTTCAGCTCTTTAATGAGGATCTGTAACTACCCTCCAAAGGTTAAGAATTACACCCTGGAGGAAGTCTCCCTGTGGTTAAGCCGTCAAATTCAGAAGTGGTGTGTTCTGCTCTCTACTCTGCAGGGAAGACTGAGGGTAATTCCAAATGTCAGGTAAAGCAAGATTCCGCTTGCCTCCTTAGCCTTCGTAATTTACAGCATAGGGCCAGCATTGTGCTCCTTTCAAAGTTTTCCCCACATTAATGAGTCTATTTCCCGTTGTCATCTATTCCTTTCACTGAACTTCCTGCTTTTCTCTTGGACTGTGTGAGACCACATTTAAAGCTATAGCACTTTGAACTAATAGTCTCTGTATTACACCCAGTTACCCAAAGCAATAAAGATTTGAAACATTGGGTGCACAACGTTAACCAAGTTTGGCTTCTGCCCCCATTTCTCAGGTTCCCTGGTGGCTGGTGGTGCCCTCCTGCGGGTCTCTTGCCCTCAGTCCCCTCCCCCATCTGCCCGGGAGACCCCACTGCTTGGCTCTCCATGTGCTAACACTGAGCACAGCCCTGTCCCTGCCCATATCCAGTCTCCTTTGATGGACTCTCTGTCCCTTCGGGGAATGTTCTTCCCTGTCTGTGATGACACTAGCTTGTCAGAAGTCTACACAGGTATCACTCAGCCTCATCTCCATCCCATGCCTCAACCCTGTGGAAGTGTAGTCACTAATCTTTTTCTCAGTCACTTTTCCCCAAAAAGCCCTTTGGTTCCTATGGCTCCAACTCTCGTTCTACTCAGCATGTTCTCAGATCAATAAAGGCAGCTCTGACCTCTCTCTTGAACTGTAGACTCACATTTCTAGCCCCACCAGCACCTTCCCAAAGTTTCCCACAGACACGTCAAACTCAACATGTCCAAACTGAATCCATTACATTCCCAGCCTCCCAGTAGCCCAAGCCGAAGGCCTCTAGGTGGTCCACAGACACCCCTTCCTTACTCATCCTTCATGTCCAGTTGCTTAACAAGGTCACTCAGTTCTACCTCCTCAAGTCTCACCTTTCTGTCACCTCCTTTCTATCCCCACTCTATAAGGTCAGGGTCCCAGCAGGAGGCAGCCCACCCGATGGGATTAATTGAGCAGAGATTCCCAAAGAGGCTATTTACACACAACATCAGTTTACCATTCGGGCATCTGGGCCTAAAAGGGTCATGGGAGGGAGAGGCTGTTAACACAAAGCAAAAGCTGCAACTGTAGGTGAGGGCCCAGGACAGAGAGCATAGCCCTTGATGGGATAACCAAACTGTGACCTAGCAGGGAGAGAACTGAAGGATAAATGCCCCAGTCACTCTTTCCTCCTACATCCATCTCCTGTTAGTGCCACTCACTGGTCTAACCCAAAGAGAAGTCAAAGGGCAAGGGAACCGGTTTGGTGCAATTCCTATATGCTAAAGGGTAGAGAACAGGATGAAAAAAAAGATGGAGAGTAAACCTGGAAGAACAAATAGAGACAATTTAGCACACTTGCCATCTCTTCCCTAGATCAAGCCTCCCCCACCTCTCTTAACCTGAACAGTTTCAGCATCTGTATTCCTAATTTCTGCCCTTTCCTTCTCCAATCTATTCTCGCATTGCCACCACAGGTTCTTTCTACAAATCACAAAGGATTGTACTAACATAGCTGTTACTACACCAAAACAATTATGGTCACTGTTGGTTATGGCTCAAAAATTTTTCTTCAACGCGTTTTGCGGCAAAGAACAAACTCCCTGATTTGCATTTACTGCTGTGAGCAGCCAGTCCCCACCCCACCCCACTCCCTGCTCTTTTCTATTGACTTTGCTCTAATCATACTTGAATATTAATAATCCTTCCAATACATCATAGAGGTTCATTCCTCCCTCCTCTTAGTCATGCTCTTCCCTTTGGGTGAAATACTCCTTTCTTATATTTCCCTGCATCATCCCTTCTAACTGCAGAATTTATACTTTTTCTTACTTATTTCTCAGGTCCCAACTAAGTTCATCCTCTTGATTGAGCTCCCTTTCAGAATCTTTACCTCCGTGTTGGCCGTCTGGCACTTTGTTACTTTTGTTACTGGGGTTGCGATCAGTGGGATACCTGTGGCTCCTCTGCTGAACTGCATGCTTAAGGGCCACGTGCCTTATTCATCCAGATGGCTCTCACAATGCAGAATGGATCTTTGCAAATCTTAGGTTCCCAAATGAGTGTTCACTGAATTCAGTTCAGTAAACGTATCCATTGCAAGCCAATGGGAATAGTGGTTTATTGGGATCTTTCTGTGAAATATCATCTTCAGCTTAACTGAGACTTCCAGGAATGCAATGCCTTAATAACAGGGTTTTTTGGGTTTGTTTTGTTTTGTTTTGTTTTCCCTAATGATAGGAATTCTAGGATAGACATGATGTAGGTCAGTGAGAGGGGCAGGTATATACTGCCCCTCAAATCTCACCACTAGCTCCTTCCTCCTAATCCTAGAAGGATTTGGAATCTTCCTCATCAATATTCTTCTTTCAGTACATTTTTCAAGGGAGGGTCGGAGGAGAAGAACTGCACTAATATAATACAATTTCATGTTTGTTCATTCAGAATGTGGTTATGTGGTTAAGGAAATTATACAAACACACATGCACACACCCTTGGAGCTCTTGACTATAACCACCAAGCCTCCAGTGCCTGAGACCGATTTGGTCCAGCATGGAATCCTCCTTCCTGTGGCGCCAAGAACTGTTTGAACTGTGTCAAAATCCTATAAATATGCTTTAACCCTAAACACACAGAGAATGCCAGAGGATAATTATAAATGTCATCTACCAGTGGATCCGGTTCATAAGATGAAAGAGCCTTAGAGCTGGAAAGGACCACACAAGTCATTTTAGTCCAACCCCTCAGTTCACAGGTGGCGAAACTAGTGCACAGGGAAATTGTCATTGCCTGAGCACACCCCACGCCCACAGGTACCCAGCCCATATGCCTCCCAGTGCTTGCTAAGAGAAAGACTACAAAGCCACATAAGCCCAGAGTAAATAAAGAGAAAGTCAAGTTTGCAAAATCAACCCCTATTGCCCGGGGAGCAAAGACTGAGCTGTCTGGAAGGGTAGCCTGAGTTAAAGTAGCCTCCATGTGTCCGTTCCCCAGCGCTCAGTTATAGAGCAAAAGGGGAGGAGGTGGAAGGATTAAACACGGGGACTTGCCTAGGAGTACATACAAGTAAAGAAAGAAGTGAAAAGAGGAGTTCCCTTGTGGTGCAGAGGGTTAAGGATCTGATGTTGTCACTGCAGCAGCTTGGGTCAGGAACTTCAACAATGGCCAAAAGAAAGAAGTGAAAAGATGGTGAAAGGAGGGAGATAATGAGAAAAAAAGAAAGAGAAGCTAAGAAAGGGATGGATAAAATTCAATTTTGTTTGGCTTTAATCCACAGTTTGTAAGGCTTGCTTCACTCATTTATTTATGTATGCATTGTTCAGCAAATATTTATTATGAGTTATTCTTTGTTAGGAGCCATTTTAGCGAAAAGATTCCCAGTCATAGGTGTGGTGAGGACAATGCTGAAATATCCTGGGGACTGTTATCTTGCCTCCTAGAAGCAGAAGCTAGAGACTTTCTCCACACTAACACAGCATGAAAGGAGGTTTTCTGAGGTGTTTTTACATTAATCATCAGAAGCCCTAGGAAATGAAGTAGTTGAGCAGCTGAGAGTCACCATGCCTCACTGCCCCTGCTTTATAGGGCCATGCCTGCAGCATATGGAGGCTAGGGGTCCAATCAGAGCTATAGCTGCTGGCCTACACCACAGCCACAGCAACGCAGGATCCGAGTCATGTCTGCAACCTATACCACAGCTCACGGCAACACTAGATCCTTAACCTACCGAGCAAGGCCAGGGATCAAACCTGCAACCTCATGGTTCCTAGTCAGATTTGCTTCTGCTGTGCCACGATGAGAACTGCCTCCCCCATCATTTCTATCTTTCACTTGCTTTCAGGGTAGTCAGCCCCAGGCTTTGGGACACAGCAGCCTCTGGAGTCAGGTCAAGCAGAAAGCCTGGGTCCAAAGGGGCTAACCATGAAGATAGCCCTGACTCTAAGCTAGGATACTGGGCACCTTTCTCCTCTCATTAGCTCCAAACCCTCAACTCTCAAGTGTCCGTGCTGCATAAACCAGTACATCTTCCCCTCCAGCTCCATTCTAGTCTAACACATCTGGCTCCTGTGGAACTTACAAGCCAGTGCTCTTCTCACAGCACACAATCTCCCAGGCCTTTCGAAGGGGCATGTGACCTAAAACCCTGGACTCTGCTTTGTATAGTCACTATCATGGGACAGGTGATGCAGACAGACCCCTACTTCCAAGAGAAGGGAGGAGATTGGAGTTCCCTCCCTGGAGAACCCACCATAGAACTAATTCCTCCATCATGTCAACAGATAAACAACTAGTCCTAAATCTCACACTAAGACTTCTTGTAAGGTCACCTAGAATAAATAAGATCTAGCTCTAGTAAGGATATTGGAATCTTGTTTTTCATCAGTCTCCTATATCAAAATGACTGTACATCGATTCAACTTTCTTCTTGGCAAGGCGTCTTATGAACTCCCCCCCCCCCATGAGGTGTAAAGAGAAAATGACTGGGACTCGGTAGTTCCCAGTAGTTTTCAGACAGGAAGACGACTTTATGTTTTACTCATGGGCAAAAAACAACTCAAATACAATGAAAATAAATAAATCCACAATCTCACCTGGCCACCCAATGCCGAATTCTAGAGCACCATAAAAATAGGATCTGGCAATATTCTTCCCCTGTTGAATGATATTCCCACCAAATGGAAACCCACTCTCCATCCTTCCTAAGGGCCCTTCTAGGCAACATCCCATTTCTTCTCTCCTGGTGCTGCCTGGTCTCTGCAATCAACAGTTTTCAGGCCAGGAACCTCCCTTTGACTGACCCTCAGCCCAGCTTGCCAAGAAGAAGGGAATGCTGTTACCAAGAGACCACTGCGCCTGGGCCTCAGTTCACAACCTAGTGCTCTCATGGGCTTTCTCGAATTCCTGCGAGGGTGCACCATGGCAACCTTCCTAGGAGAGGCTTTTAAAGCACCTAATGTTGGAAGAAAAATCTCAGTTGGCATGGTGCTCTTCATTGCTACTGATGTTGCTGAGCCAAACATCAGTTTTTGTTTTAATTCTCCCAGTATGAGCATGCAGGATCAAATAAATAGACCACTCTTTTAATAGGAGACAGAATGGCATAGTGCAAGCTCTCTGCAGACAGTTCTGGCTTTGCCACCTCTTGGCTGTGACTTTGGGCAACTTAGTCTGTACCTCCAATTTCTCCCCTACAGCATGGAGATGATAAGAGTACCTACCTTGTGGGGTTACTCTCAGGACCAAATGAGTTAGTATGTGGAAATACTTAGAGTGGTACACGGGTCACAGAACGGTCACTCCACAAACATCGCTGTCACCATTATTCCTGGGAAGATGTTCTTATAAAGAAAAAGAAAATACAGTGATAATGTTGTAAGTGAGGGCCAGATTTAGAAACAAAGGAATTGTCCAGAAGATTCAGGACAAGAGGAATCTGGGGGAAAAGTATAAGGGGGTAGACATTCTCTTATCCAGAGAAGCTGTTTAGGACCAGTTTCCAAAGGAACCGCTGACTGGAACTGTCTGGTCAGGAACTGAGAAGAGGGCAACTCAGAAATGCTGGGCAGCAGCCCCCACCTCAGCTGACTGTTTGCAAAATGTCTGCTCTGTGGGTCTGACGAGGAGGGAGGAAGAGAGAGTGTGAGACATGGGCTTTGTTTTTTCCATCTGTGTTGAGGCGCCGTCTCACACGGAGAGAGAACCAACCGTGACAGGGTGTTTTGCTGTTTGAACCACTCTGGCAACCTGAATCCCTTTGCTCTTCCAGGAAAGTGTAAACAAAATAAGTTCGTTGAGTTGACACTCTTTTTGGTCTCTGTTTCTCTTCTCCATAGACCAGTGCTTCTTAAAAGGGGAGAGGTGTCTCTTGATTGCTTTAAATAAACATATTTCAGACCCCTTCAAAATATATAAGTAACATCAGGTGAAAGAATCTTAGAAAAATTGATAAAGCAGGCATGAAACCTTGGATGTATTCTTTGTAGCCACCTTCTGATGACAGGCATGCCGTAGAGTTTAACTCTTTTTTTTTTTTTTTCTTTTAAGGGCTGCATCTGGGGCATATGGAGGTTCCCAGGCTAGAGGTTGAATAGGAGCTACAGCTACCAGCCTACACCACACCCACAGCAATGCGGGATCCGAGCCACATCTGCGACCTACACCACAGCTCATGGCAACGCCGGATCCTTAACCCAGTGAGCGAGGCCAGGGATCGAACCCGAAATTTCATGGTTCCTAGTTGGATTCATTTCTGCTGCGCCACAACGGGAACTCCAAGTTTAACTCATTGATCCAAATTATGTACAAGTCATTTGGAGACAAAGGAAGAATGAAGGGAGAAGAAGGATGTAAGAGGGAAGGTGAGAAGGAGAGAAGGAAAAAAGTTACAGGCAGGAGCCACTTTATGGGCAGGTAGCCAGTACAGCCACAGAGGGCCCCACGCTCAGAAAGGAGGTCTGTGCTCAGGGTATAATGCTCTGTGGCCATCTGAAAATTCTCAATAATTCTATCTTTGATTTTGTATCTTGTCTGTTAAGTCTGATAGGACAGTGGATCCTTGGCTCACACAGCCCCATCTCCCTGCTGCCCTCAGGCAGATGCTCAGGCCCCAGCTCTTGAGTTCCCTGGCAGGGGTCTAGGTACAGACTCAGGGAGGGTTGGAGTCAAGCATGTGCCAGGTTGCAAGACAGGGCTCATGCATCTGTCAGGATTTGCACCCACTCTGAGAATGCCCAGCCCAAGGGGAGCCTGACACTTAGTAGCAAATAAAAATCGCCATGACAGATCAAGACACACACCACAGAAGAAAGGAATACATTATTTGCCTACCAAGTGAGCAGGGGGCTCCTCCACATTTTTCTTTTTTTAATACATAATTTTTTTTTATTTTGTATTGTGTTAGCAAATATTTAACACTTTTTTTTTCTCTTTTTTGGCTGCCCTACAGCATGTGGAATTCCCAGGCCAGGAATCAGATCCAAGCCACAGTTATGACCTACACTGCAGCTGACATAAGGTCAGATCCTTAACCCACTGTGCCAGGCCAGGGATCGAACCTACTGTCCCAGTGCTCCCAAGACACTGCTGATCCCATTATGCCACAGCAGAACTCCCATAGTTTCATTTTTCCATGGGCCCCACAAATTATGTAGCCTGCCCTGGTTGTAGCATTTAAAACCCACTCAGCGCTCTTCCTGGGGCTCAAAGCGGAGAACTTTGAGGGTCCTGGGACTTTGGTCCTGCAAGAGGTTTCAGAGCTGGAATCAGCTCCCATAGGACGGAAGCACACTCACGGGTTCACTCTGTAGTGTTCTCTGTGAAGCCATGCTGAGTAATGGGATATCCAGAGAGTCCTAAATGCAGACAGAGAGGGGAGGGAAAGGAAGAGGAAAAGCAAAAACGAACGGGTGCTGTTCCACAGAATTGGGCAATCTGACTCAGAGATTCTAAAACACAACCCTGGGGTCAAATAAAGCGGGAAGAATGCCGAAAGAAATGTTATGTGGGAAAATTTATTATAAGGTGGCTGTTGGACAGCATGTGGAATGTGTTAGAACTGCAGCTTTTAAAAATATTCAACTCTCCCTTTTTTTGCTTAGGGACCCTGAAGCTGGCACATGGCCTGGTTCCTGGTTCCCAGAATTATAGTGTGTCTCTCCCGTTTCCTAACGTGCCCCTCATGCCCCCTAGAGACCTCCTTTCTACCCGTTAGACCTGCTGTGTGGAATTAACAGAGTCTCTACGGATTCACTGAGAAAATTAAAATGCTGGGGAGTTCCCTTCACGGCTCAGCGGTTAGCGAACCCGACTAGTATCCATGAGGACACGGGTTTGATCCATGGCCTCACTTGTTAAGGGATCCAGAATTGCTGTGAGCTGTGGTCTAGGTTGCAGAGGTGGTTCATATCCAGCATTGCTGTGGCTGTGGTGTAAGCCAACAGCTACAGCTCTGATTTGACCCCTAGCCTGGGAATTTCCATATGCTGCAGGTGTGGCCCTAAAAAGAAAAAAAAGAGAGAGAGAGAGAGAAAAGGAAAAAAAAAAAAGAAAGAAAGAAAGGGGAAGAAAGAGAGGAAGGAAGAAAGAAAGAGGAAATTAAAATGCTGATGAATTTTTTGGACTGTTTGATAATCTTTACACATATATTAGGAGAAATCTGAAAGATAAGACTTTCCATTGTGTGAGAAAACTAGAATGTATTTATTGGCCATTGAGGATTTATTGTCACCTTAAATTGCAAATGCTTATGCTGTATTTTATATATTTTTCAGTCCAACGAAAGATCATATGCCCAGTATTTACTTACTCATTTGTTCAAGTCGAAGTGTGGGCTCAAGTAATAGCTGGTGGCTTTTAAGGTGGGGACAGGTTACTGAAAAGACTGTAGATAGCCTTCCTTCAAAGTAAGGTAAAAAGCTGATTATAGACCTACACAGAAAGAGGGACCCAGTTTAGATGGTTTCCTGAAGTTTTCTTTCTCATACTTGTTTTCTTTCTTTATCCATTAGCTACTAAATTATGACCCACTGCCTTTCACAAAGGATTTTTTGACAATTAAATTACATGCAATTTATAGCAATTTGGCAATTACCAGATCATTTTGGTCATCATTGTGCCACCAGTCAACACTCATCATAGTCATTTTGGTAGCGTTAAAATTAACTCTGCCAGCTTCTCCGGTGTCAACCTCAACAGCAAGTGAGGAAACAAAATGAATATATTTAATGAGAAAGTTATCTAGGTGGCCTACCCATCATGCTAGCTCTGTTATCAGTCAATTATACCTGTATTTACCTCCTCCTTAGTTCACTATTTATAGAAAACAAGTTAGCTCTTACAGGAGATGAAAATCCCTACACTGACTTGAAACAAGTGGAAATTTGTTGCTAGTTTTGATAAAATGTATTTTCATTTTTTGTTGTAAATTTTTATCTTAACTTACATAGACAGGGGAGAGCACTGGATTGTATATGGTGAGCTTTCTTTGACTTTTTTTCCAGAGTGGAAATAGAATTCTGTGTTCCATCATTCTGGGCCATCACCAGGGTCCATCCATCATCAACTATGACGATGAGAGTGGGAAGACATGCGTGCACATTGCCGCAGCAGCAGGTTTCAGCGACATTATCAACGATCTGGCAAGAGTCCCTGAATGCAACCTGCAGGCTCTGGATGTGGACGACAGGTATCCATGGCAACACAGAAATGTTGAGAACCACTAGTCATCTTCCAAATTTTAATCTCAAAATGAAGAAGATGTTTAAAAAGTTATTCTGGGAGTTCCCATCATGGCTCAGTGGTTAACATACCCAACTAGTACCCATGAGGATGTGGGTTCAATCCCTGGCCTCACTCACTGGGTTAAGGATCTGGCATTGCCATGATCTGTGGTGTAAGTTGCAGACACTCACTGGGTCAGATCTGCCATTGCTGTGGCTGTGGTGTAGGTCGGCATCTGTAGCTCTGATTCAGCTTCTAGCCTGGAAACTTCCATATGCTATAGGTGCAGCCCCAAAAAGACAAAAAAAAAAAAAAAAAAAAAACAAAGAAGTCATCCTATATGACCATATCCTACTGCCAGTAATATTTTATACTGCGCTTGTGACAATAAAAACCCTCCCTATTTTAGCAGGGTAGGAAAATCATTGTTATGAAGAGAAATACAGTATTGTCAGACTTTCCACTTTTTGCTAAACGTTCTCAGTGTTCTCAGAAGACTTTCTGTATATCAGCTTCCTGCTATATGTGCTTTTTGTTCTTAACAGTAAGTCTTATTTTTTTCTTCATTCCTGGATTATGTCATAAAGTCAACAATTCTTGTTATCCAGAGAAGAGCACAATAGAGGCTTTGTATTCAGAACTAGATGTGACCTTACCAGAGTTCTATTTTGGTTTTCTTCAATCATTAGAGATGTATTGGCATACGTCTCTAAGAACAGGAAGCTGAACCCGGAAAGATGAAGACTTGCCGCAGAGGTAATTAGCAACTAAATGAAAACTTGTACCCTTGTTTTCTCAACATAGAGCTTTTTACCTACAATGCCCTTTATCTATAATCAACTATTATTAGAGCTGTTCAATTACAGTGTTTATCTAATCTTTGTTTCAGTTAGGCATAGATTCAGTGGAAATATAAGAATAGTAACAAAAAAAATTATTGAAAATAAGTATGTCTTATACACTATGTATGGGGTTTTTTTTTAACCTTTTTCTATTGTGGTGCAAATTTAGCCACCAACTTATTATGATACCCTAAGAAGCACCTTCTACTTCCTGATTCCTGAAGTTCTTATAACACAGGGGAAAAAAATCCTTGGGTTCCATGTAAGTTTCAGAAGTCGGCGATAGTTAGCATGATGGCTTTACTTAAATTTAATATATAAATCATTGAATGTAGACCTTTTTCTAAGAGCAGATGTTGAGCCTGAGCAGGTAAGGAAACAGGACTTCAGTTACATGAAGAAAAAAAGGTGAATGATCTAAAAAGAGAAGGCAAGAACACATTTAGGAAAAGAGGGTTAGGGAGCAGTTTGCCTACCTCCATATACATCTAGAACCAGCTCTGAATACAGTATTGCACACTTTGCATTATCACATGCTTAGCAAGAGAAAATATAGCTCCCCCAGCCTCAGGGAAGAAAGTAAAACCAAGCAGGGGGAAACAAAGTGCAAAAGATTGGGTCCTATGTGGGTTCAAAATGAAGTAAAATCTCAAGGAAGATCTAGTTCATGCCCCAAAGCTCAGCTCACCTCTTACATGCACTGATCAAACCCTACTCTCCATTTTGTTTCAGTTTCTGCATCCTGCAGCTATGCCTTCATATTGAAACTGTAAGCTTGTGTTAGTGTAAAATTTTTCAAAACCTCCATAGGTATGAGTACTTAAGCATTTGCAGCAATTGTGACTTCCCTTTCCTTCTTGTCTTTTCTAGTGGAGAGAAGGATTTTGAGAAAAGGGAAGAAAAATAAGGCAATAATATAAGAAGGAAGGATGAGGGAAAATATAGGAGAACAGTCCTCCTGATATTAAAACACATCATAAATCTATGACATTTAAACATGGCAGTACCAGCCTAAGATTGATGGCACAGAACACATAACTCAGAAATAGTTTCCGCAGCTTAAATGTCCCAAATTTCATCAGCCTGTGAGGTCATGCTTTCCTTAAATACACAACTCATTTATCTTCAGAAAGGGGAGTCTTTTATCAAATTCTCCTCCCTACATATTTCTGGGAATTATCTAGAGAATGTTTATATGTTCCATAAATCATTCCTTGGCTGCTGACATTTTAACCAATGCTGCATTTATTTGTTTATTTATTTTTGGCTATGGCATGTGGAAGTTCCCAGGCCACGGATCAAACCCATGCCACAGAGCAGGCCAAGCCACTACAGTGACAATGCTGGCCCTTTAACTTGCTGCACCACAAGCTCCAATGCTACATTATTATTATTATTTTTTTTTTTGGTCTTTTTGTCTTTTTAGGGCTTATGGAGTTTCCCAGGCTAGGGGTCCAATTGGAACTGTAGCCGCTGGCCTACGCCAGAGCCACAGCAACGCAGGATCTGAGCCATGTCTGCAATCTACACCACAGCTCATGGCAATGCCGGATCCTTAACCCACTGAGCGAGGCCAGGGATCAAACCCTCATCCTCATGGATACTAGTCAGGTTCGCTAATTGCTGAGCCACGACGGGAACTCCCAACACTACTTTCTTATACCCATCTCCTGTCATTCAGAGACCACCTCATCATTAGGGCCACACCCTCGGCATATGGAAGTTCCCAGGCTAGGGGTAGAATCCACAGCTACCGGCCTATGCCGCAGCCACAGCAACACGGGATCTGAGCCACATCTGTGACCCATACCTACACCACAGCTCATGGCAATGCCGGATCCCTTACCCACTGAGTGAGGCCAGGGATAGAACCTACATCCTCATGGATACTAGTTGGATTCATTTCCACTGCGCCACAATGAGAGCTCCCCCCCAGTGCTTGTCTCTCATGAATTTATTCTGAATCATGAGCCCTGACCTTCTAGCTCCTCACTGTGATAGCTGAGTCCAGTCTGCTGGGTTTGCAGGACTATCCTGATGCTTAGAGATAAGAAAGGAACTACAGCTTAGATAACTTGAAATTAGGGAAGCAATCCCGTTTACCATTGCATCCAAAAGAATAAAATACCTGGGAATAAACCTACCTAAAGAGACAAAAGACCTGTACTCTATAGATAACTTGAAACTGGATACTATATATTGCCCACAGAGCTCTATGTGTATTAGTTAGAAGTTATCTATGCTTCCCTTGTTTCTCTGCAAAATCATTTTTTCCCTGTGTTCTTCTGGACCTCCACTTTCATGTTGATGGTCAGAAGAACTAAAAATAGTCAGCCTTAGCAATTGTTGTAAAGGAGAATTTCACAGTGCTCCAAAGAGAATTGTTACATATGAGTTAACCCTACCACTGTGATATCCAGGCCTCCATCTTTCTCTAAATAGAAGGGCATAATATAGCTGTGCCTTATCTTTTTTCATAATAAACATTGTCTGGAGACCTCTCTCCCATAGAATGGAAAGAATCATACCTGCTACATATTCCAATGGGCAGTATAACAGATTACTATATTGAAAAATCATATGGTCCTATTAAGTGTTCTCACATTGCTGCCCATATCATAACATGAGGAGAAGTATGCTTTATTGACAGAGGACACAGTTTACCCATGGGGACTCTGGTCATATTGTGGATGTGGCTCTTCTCCAAATACTGAGTCATAGGCCCTTTTGCAAATAGCCCCAAGTAACCCTCTCTCTATCCAGCCCCTGGGCTGCCTCTGTTTCTGAGAGACCTCTTGGCTCTCCCAGGGGTGGCCTTCTCCCAGGGGTCAAGCCCCAGAATGAAGCCAAGGAGAGGTCATCCCTGCCCTGCTTTCCTGCCCTAGGAATGATCCTCTCCCAGAGTGACAGGAAGAATAGTCATTCTCTTCATAGGAAACCCCATTCTCAGGAATGTCATCTTTCCCTGTGCCCTTCTTAACCTCCCATGGTCCCATTGCCCAGACACACCATGCAGACACTTCCCACCACCTACTTCCCAGCATCTCTACCAAGGAAGCAAGGTTCTGGTACTCTTTGCTCTTGGGTCCAGGGTTCCTTAATGCTTTTATCACCCTCTTGTCGCATCTGCCTTGACAGCAGAGGGGGGACTCTTTCTACAGTTGGGGAGCTGTTTTGCTCTAAATCTGCTCTCAGTTCTGGGCTTGGCTTTTGGAAACAGAAAGACACTATTTCTCTTATCAACCCTGGTATTTCCCTCCCCTGAGTTTGAGCACAAAGTCAAACAGCTCCTTAAATGGAGTACAGAGGAAGGGGAGAAATGTACATATGTAGGTCAGGACCTCAAAATATGATCCCAATGTATTAATAAATTGTGTTAAGAAAAGTTGGCTATGCAACTGGAGACATGGTCAGATTGACTCAACACCTCACTACACATTTGAAAATACACATACAGGGTTTTTTTTTAAAACCCAGGTAAATTAAGAAGAAAATATTTGTTTGCCTTTTACGACATTCAGTAAAATTTACTTTTTTGATGTATACTTCTATGAATTTTAACACATGCATAGATTCATGTAACCACCACAAGCAAGATTCAAGACAGTTCTGTCAACTCCAACATCAACTCAGGTTGTCCTTTTGTGGTCCAGGTCTCTCCCATCTCTAAGATTTGGCAACCACTGATGAATTCTGTCCTTTGGGTTTTGCCTCTTCCAGAATGTCATGTAAATTGAAATGTATGGTATCTAATCTTTTGAGATTTACTTCTTTCATTTAGTAGAATACACTTGCGATGCATCTGTGTTCCATGTGCCAGTAGGCTATTCTTTTTATTGCTGAGTAGTATTCTGTTGTGTGGATGAACTATAGTTTGTTTATCCATTCACACGTTGAAGGACATTAGGTTATACAGATTTTGGCAATTATGAATCATACTGCTATAAACATTTGTGTATAAGAGTTTGTGTGAACATAATCCTTCATTTCTCTAGCTGTATATCCAGAAGTGAGATTACTTGATCATATGGTAAGTATATTTAACTTTTTTTTTTCCTTTATTTTTTAAGGCCGCAACTTTGGCATATGGAAGTTCCCTCCCTGGTTAGGTCTCTCTGTGTAGGCCACCAGCCCACACCACAGCTCATGGCAACCCCAGATCCTTAACGTACTGATCGAGGCCAGGGATTGAACACAGGTCCTCATGGATACTAGTTAGGTTCGTTACCACTGTGCCGTGACGGGAACTCCTATGTAACTTTAGAATGAACTAATAAACTATTTTCTGGCATGGTCATTTCCACTTTTCATTCTCACTAACAATGTACAAAAGTTCTACTTGCCCTGATTTCTCTAATGACAAATGTTATTGAGCACCTTTTCATGTGATTATTTACCATTTATGCATCTTTTGTAAAGTGTTCTGATCTTTAGCTATTTTTTTAAATTGGCTTGTGTATTTTTTATTGTTCAGTTTTGAGAGATTTTATTTATTCCAAATATAAACTCTTTGTTGGATATGTGATTTGCAAATATTTTCTCCCAATCCCTGACTTTTCTTTTTTTTTTTTTTCATTTTCTTAAAAAAAATACTGGTTTTACCATTTAACAAAGGCTTAAATACTGATTAATTTAAACCTTTAAACCTTTTAAACTGGCCAATGAAGGATTTTCTAAAACAGAAAATCACGAAACAAACCAAAAATGAAGAGGTAATTAAATGGGATTTTAAAAAAGTATTTTATAGAAAAAATCACTAGAAAATAAAAGCTATAAATTAGAGAAAATGTTTTTGGTTTTTTTGTTTGTTTGTTTGTTTTGGGGTTTTTTTGTCTTTTTGCCATTTCTTGGGCCGCTCCTGTGGCATATGGAGTTTCCCAGGCTAGGGGTCAAATCAGAGCTGTAACCACCGGCCTATGCCAGAGCCACAGCAATGCAGGATCCAAGCTGCATCTGCAACCTACACCACAGCTCACGGCAACGTGATCCTTAACCCACTGAGCAAGGCCAGGGATTGAACCGGCAACTTCATGGTTCCTAGTCGGATTCGTTAACCACAGAGCCATGACGGGAACTCCTTCAAATTTCTTTTTCTTTTTTTTTCTTTTTTTTTTTTCTTTTTGCCATTTCTTGGGCCGCTCCTGTGGCATATGGAGGTTCCCAGGCTAGAGGTCTAATCCCAGCTGTTGCTGCCGGCCTACGCCAGAGCCACAGCAACGCAGGATCCGAGCCGTGTCTGCAACCTACACCACAGCTCACAGCAACGCCGGATCCTCAACCCACTGAGCGAGGCCAGGGATTGAACTCGCAACCTCATGGTTTCTAGTTGGATTCGTTAACCACTGCGCCATGGCGGGAACTGAGAAAATGTTTTTATAAACATAACGTAGAAAAAAAATTGATACCTTAAATATTTTAAAAGTTCATGTAAATTAGTAAGACAAACTAGTAATCTAATAGAAAATATGAGCACAGGACATTTTAAGAGTCATTTCAATAAACTCAAATGGCAAATAAACATATTGCAAAATTTCATCCTCATTGTTAAAGAAAGCAGAGGAAAACAATGCTGAAGTACCATTTTGCCTACCAAGCTAGGAAGAATCTTTTTTTTTTTTAGGGCCACATATGGAGGTTCCCAGGCTAGTGGTGGAATCAGAGCTGCAGCCGCCAGCCTATAACAGAGCCACAGCAACAAGTCGCTCTGCAGCCTACACCACAGCTCACGGCAATGCCATTTTTTTTTTTTTTTTTTGGCAAGAATCTTTAAAGACGGTGATAACACTCAATATTAAGCAGGAGAAGGGACACAGCTGGTAGGAGAAATTGAGTCAGTCTTCTTTGAAGGTAGTTTGGCACTATGTATAAAGAGCCTTCAAATTGTTCAAGTCCTTAGACCCACTGCTACCCCTTCTGAGAAATTCTCAGAAAAGCCAAAGAAGGTGCAAGGCCAGGGAATATCAGAATTAGAGGAGAGTCCTCTACACATATACACCTTCATCCCAAAGCCCCATAAAATACATACCATGTCCACCCTGTAAAAAGCAACAAGTCTTTCCTGCCAGGACCCAACTTCAAGCAGGAGCCAGGGCAGCTAAGTAACCTCTACCATTCTTGTGCTCAGACATTTGTGTTATTCCCCTGTGGTCCCCCAGGACACCTCTGCACTGGGCTGCAGCTGCAGGGAAGGCAGACTGTGTGCAGTCGCTGCTGGAGCTGGGCATGGACAGCAACCTGCGAGACATCAATGAGAGCACGCCCCTGGCCTACGCCCTGTACTGCGGCCACACAGCCTGTGTCAAGCTCCTCTCCCAAGAGAGCAGGTGAGCACTCATTTTTTCTTCCTCTCAAAAATTTATAAAATTGGATGGCATTTTTTAAACTTCCAGTGCACAAAACCAGCAGTAAGGAGGTCCCCTTGTGACCCAGCAGTAATGAACCTGACTAGTATCCATGAGGACACTTGTTTGATCTCTGGCCCCACTCAGTGGGTTAAGGATCCAATTCATCTCCTAGCCTGGGAACCTCCACATGCTGCAAGTTCGACCCTAAGGGGAAAAAAAAGCAATAACTTAATTGTGTTCACCATTATCTAACATGTAATATGACATGTTTTTGACTCTGTGCAGCAAAATGATAGTGGTAAGCCTGAATCTATCAGCGTAATATTCACTGAACTTTATAATCTCTTTGCTTTTTCTTTTCTTCTTCCCTTTATTCCATGTTCTCTTAATTGTTCTTTTGCCTAAATCAGCATTTCTCCAACTTTTTGTTCTCAGGACCCTTTTACACTCTCAAAAATTATGGACGACCCTAAAGAGGTTTTGTTTATGTGAGTTCCATCTATCAATATTTATGGCATTAGAAATTAAAACCGAGAGGGAGTTCCCCGTCGTGGCACAGTGCAAACGAATCCAACTAGGGACCATGAGGTTGTGTGTTCGATCCCTAGCCTCGCTCGGTGGTTGGGGATCTGGCGTTGCCATGAGCTGTGGTGTATGTCTCAAATGCAGCTCAGATGGGGCGTTGCTGAGGCTCTGGGGTAGGCTGGCAGCAACAGCTCAGATTAGACCCCTCGCCTGGGAACCTCCATATGCCGTGGGCATGGCCCTAAAAAGACAAAAGACATTAAAACAGAGAGACTTCTTATAAAATATTTAGTTATTCATTTAAAGTAATAATAACCCATTACACTTACAAGTTAATGTTAATACCATACTTTTAGCTGAAAAAAACCCATCCTTCAAAATAACCCCCCCCAAAATGAAAAGAGCAGCTTTGTTCTATTTGCTCTTCAAATCTCTTTAATAGCTTAATAGGAGTTTAATACAATACAGCTGGATTCCCACGTCTGCCTCCACATTCAATCAATTGCAACATGGTTGTTTTGAAAGAAGGTATGAAAACAATCTGGCCTCACACAGATATATAGATGGAAAAGGAGGAGTGTTTCAATAGCCTTTTCAGATAACTGTGGATACTTTTCCTTTGATACTAAGCTAAAACTTGACAAGTAGTATTTTCTTAAAGATTAGTTGCAACGTGGATTCTGTTACCATATCAGTGAACTTTTTAAATTCTGTTACGTTAAAATCTATTCATCTAACACTTTAAATGGGTCTTATACCTATGCATGATTTTATAATATCTTGCATTGGTCATTTGGAAAATATTGGTTTACTTTGTTATGAAGATCTTTCAAATAATACCTTTCGTTACACAGTATCAAAAAATCAATTTTATATTACAACTGATCTCATCAGAAAAATCTTTATGGATCCGGAAGCTGTCAGTCAATCCCACAGTGTGCATACAAGTTTTTCAAAATTCTAATTTTTGCTTGAAAGCTAGATTTTTGTCACTGGCAACAATTACTGTCAACTGTTTAACTTGACTTGTTTTTCTTTTTTGTTTCGTTTTGTTTTTTTAGGGCCACACCCGCAGCATATGGAGGTTCCCAGGCTAGGGGTCGAATCAGAGCTCTTGCTGCCAACCTACGCCACAGCGCAGCAATGAAGGATCAGAGCCGCGTCTGCAACCTACACTACAGCTCACGGCAATGCTGGATCCTTAACCCACTGAGCGACGCCAGGGATGGAACACTCAATCTCATGATTCCTAGTCGGATTCATTTCCACTGCGCCATGACAGGAACTCCTCAACTGTTTACCTTGAAATGACTGGCTTGCTTTGTTGGTTTTTGAAAAATAAAATGTCCAACTCTGAATAACCATAGTTGTCTATAAGCCATAAAAATAATGTTTGATTTAAAAAAAAAGGGGGAGTTCCCGTCATGGCGCAGTGGTTAATGAATCCAACTAGGAACCATGAGGTTGCAGGTTCGGTCCCTGCCCTTGCTCAGTGGGTTAACGATCCGGCGTTGCCGTGAGCTGTGGTGTAGGTTGCAGATGCGGCTCGGATCCTGTGTTCCTGTGTTGCTGTGGCTCTGGCGTAGGCCAGTGGCTATAGCTCTGATTCGACCCCTAGCCTGGAAACCTCCATATGCCGCAGTAGCGGCCCAAAGAAATGGCAAAAAGACAAAAAAAAAAAAAAAGAAAGGTTCATCTGGCAACTCAAACAATTACACAAATGCTCTACCTCAAAACAACCATCATACTTCAGTAAATAGAATTGCTTATGAATACTACCATTTTGTCAAAAAATATATCTCAAGGATCAATATTTAATAAAAATTAATCTTTTACTAAACATTATTAAGTTAATGGCAGTTTTTAAAATGAAAGTCCATTGATGCCACTACCTTGATTTGTGCCAAGGATCCCACAGTTTTACCCACTTGCTCTCTTGCTTCCTTGGTATAAAAAGCAGCCCAGTGGGAGTTCCCATCGTGGCGCAGTGGTTAACGAATCTGACTAGGAACTATGAGGTTGCGGGTTCGATCCCTGCCCTTGCTCAGTGGGTTAACGATCTGGCGTTGCCATGAGCTGTGGTGTATGTTGCAGATGCGGCTCGGATCCCGAGTTGCTGTGGCTGTGGCGTAGGCCGGTGGTTACAGCTCTGATTCTACCCCTAGCCTGGGAACCTCCATATGCCGCGAGAGCGGCCCAAGAACATGGTGAAAAGACAAAAACAAACAAACAAAAAAGGCAGCCCAGTGAAAAAAACATGTTGATATTATTATGAATATAGTTTTAACCTCATGAAGTTCCTAAAAATTGTCAGGGACCTCACTTCCAGGGTTTGAGACAACACTGGCCAAAATCACAACCTTTAATATTTTAATAGGAGGAGGAATTTGATTATAAAAGATGCTGAAGTAGCATTAGTTAGCACAGGGGTATACTCTGTGTGGAGAAACTTGCAAGAATGTTAGATCTCCTGAGCTTCTCTCAGAAGTATCAGGAGTCCAGAAGGGCTCTGTTAATATTTCCGAAGGCCTCTTGGAAGGTGAAAGGAGAAAGATAAAAATATATTTTGGGAATAAAGATTCAATTATAACACTCTGTGACCTGCAGAAAAAAAATTCTATGCAGCCAAAATAAGTGGTGATGTTTTTCAAATTACAGATTACAAGATCTCACTCCAAAGAGTAATGTTGCAATCTGGCTTTTAGGGCAAGCACACAGGTCAGTTTTCATCATTAACTCACACCACAGAAAGCATTAAATCAATTGTGGCCTCAAAAGAGAATAACACAGTATTTTCCAAGGAAGAAAAACAGAATAGTGCCTCAGGGAAGATCCTCTACACAAAGAAGAGCCAGCCAGCCAGCCAGACAACTGCTGACCTTCTTTTTCTTTAGAATTCGCCTGCCCCTGCAGCATTGCTCCCTTTTCTTCTGCTGCCACACCCAACCTCTGGCACACACACTTCCTCTTCTGAAGCTGAAGCCCAGACAAAAGCTTCTCTCCTTGGCGTCCTTTGGTATACTTTTTCAATAGGAAATTTAGTAAAAACCTAACAGGAAACAAATAACACACAAACAGTGTAAAACGGGCAGGCTTCCTGAGGTGGATAAGGTCAGAGTTCTGCCCGACCCCCTGGGATTCTTTTCAGAGAAAGTGGAAAACCACACACACACACACACACACACACACACACACACACACACACACATGCTGCTCCTGGCAGCCTGAACTCAATCTTTGCCTGTCATCTCTTTGACTTAAAGCTTGAATTCCTACTGACCGTCCTTAAGTGAGAATGGTGATGCTTTAAGCTATTTGCAGGTTAGTTTATCTCTGGGTGAAAACAAATTTTGAAAGGATAACTCCTGAGGAAACAAAAGGACTCTAAGAAATGCTGTCATTGGGCAGAGAACTGACAGTGGCAAGGAAGAGGATGGAGAGGGTGTTGTGAGTCGCTCTTACACACCACCTTTGACATGAGAGGATGCCGGGTATCTGAATGATTTCAAACAACCTGCTTAAGCAGATGGAATAGTGGAAGGTATTTTGTGTGGTTAGTGGTGTTGTCTCTACTTCCTATCCTCACATAGCATCCTTGTTATTTTATATTCTCACAGAGCAGAGCCGACTCAACCCCTTCCTTCCAAGGACAGTAGACCCCAGAAGAAGGAGGGACGATTCAGCATGCTCAATCAAATCTTTGGCAAGAACAAAAAAGAAGAGCAGAGGGCCTATCAAAAGGATCACAGCGGGGACTGGCACAGGGGGGAGCATGCCTCGGAAGTCGATGACATCATCACCACCTTTGACAGCAACGTGGATACCAACTGCCAGGAACAGCCTGGTGATCAGGTGGCTATGGTTGACTTCAAGAAGAGGACCTCAGAAAATTCACAATATCACTTGCCCGAAAAAAAGCCTCTGGCCCGTAAAGGGCTTCCACCAATCAGAACACAGAGTCTCCCACCCATCACCCTGGGCCATAACTTCCTGACAGCCTCCCAGGGGGCCACTTCCCATGCTGGCCTGAGCCCTGGTATTCATAACACAGCCCAGCGATCTCAGAAAAGCCGAAGTGAGCAGGATTTATTGAATAACAGAACTGGCTGCCAGGTATTGCTAGATAACCCTTGGAAAGGTGACTCTAACCCAGTGTTCTGTAAAGCTTGGACTGTGTCTTCTTCTGATATGCTGTTAGACAGGTTACTCACCAGCAGATCCGGTCACCAGGAGGTGTCAGGGCCACCACATCTTCCTCATCTACATAATCCATCATCAGGTAAACTCCTTGCTTCTCTCTTCCTCATTCCTGGCAGGCTTTATAAAAGAAATGTGTCATGCCGTTCTGGGTTAGGAACTGGAGTGACAGTAGGTAGCCTAGAGGGCAGGGCCAG
This sequence comes from Phacochoerus africanus, assembly GCF_016906955.1. NCBI lineage: Eukaryota > Metazoa > Chordata > Mammalia > Artiodactyla > Suidae > Phacochoerus > Phacochoerus africanus. The sequence continues at coordinate 44,755,179 of NC_062544.1, forward strand.
AAGGAAACCAGCAATTAGGTCACCTTTTCTCTTGCGTACACTGGATTCAGGATTTCCAGGCTATGGAAACATTCTGTTTTTCCACCCTGTCGACAATCATCAAGTAAAAGTATGTGCCTTCTTGAAGTTCCTGTTGTGGCTGAGTGGTAACAAATTCAACTAGCATCCACGAGGATACAGGTTCAATCCCTGGCCTCACTCAGTGGGTTAAGGATCTGGCATTGCCATGAGCTGTGGTATAGGTCGAAGATGCAGCACAGATCCCACATTGCTGTGGCTGTGGTGTAGGCAAGCAGCTGTAGTTCCAATTCAACCCCTAGCCTGGAAATTTCCATATTCCACAGGTGTAGCCCTAAAACCAAACAAACAAAAAAAGTATGTGTCTTCTCATCACAGCAAATGTGTGCTAACTGGCAGATTAGAGCAGGAAAATTACTGTTTCTACTAGCAAGGATTCTTAAGCAGCAGTGTATATGGTAATATCACCTATGAGGAGTTGATTGATTTGTGTGATTGTTTTCAAATCAGTGTTCAGTCCCCATGACAGACCTACTGAAACAAAATCTTGGTGAGGGAAAAGGGAAAGTGGCAATGCCTTCTGTGTGTATGTGCAGAAAGAGAACATTCACACGTGTAGTTCAAGCCTCTACACACATCAAATGGTTACCTGGCAATTCTCCGTCTTGCCTCTTCCCCCATCTTCCCTGTGGCCCTCATCCAGAACTAACAATGGTCTTGATATTTTGTTTATCCTTCAATAGGTATGTTATACATGTTCATATACATACAAAAATATACATTTTAAGTAAATATGTTATTCTAAGGAATCTATATTTTGTACACATACAAACAATTGTATATGTATCTATTTTTCTCCCATTTCTAAACAAATATATCACTCTAAAATTTCTATTTTTTTTTAAATGGCCCACAGATTATTCTGATGCACAATAGAGACTAAAAACTATTGTTCTAATGCAGAGACTACAGAACAACTTCCAATATCAGTTCTTTGTTTTCAAGTGAATTAATTACTAATATTTAAAAATCATGAAGTTCTGCATAACATTTTAAAAGTCTAGTTTCTCTTGAGAAATTGAAAAGTCTTGTAACACTGAACCCAAATTGTACTTGGCAATAATTGGCTGCATCTGAGTAACCACTGTCCCCATGGACACCAATTGGACATCACTGTCCCCAGTTTAACCCGCTCCACACTACTCTCTAGTATCTCTTCATGGAGTATGAGTTGTTCTCTCTTTTTTTTTTTTTTTTTTTTTTAAGGGCTGCACCTGATGCATATGGAGGTTAGGGGTTATATTGGAGCTGCAGCTGCCAGCCAACACCACAGCCACAGTCACAGTCACGATAGATCTGAGCCACATCTGCGACCTACGCCATAGCTTTAGGCAACGCCAGATCCTTAACCACTAACTCCAGTTGTCCTCTTTTTTTTTTTTTTTTTTTTTTTTTTGCTTTTTAGGGCCACACTTGTAGCATATGGAAGTTCCTAGGCTATGGATCAAATTGGAGCTGCAGCTGCCAGCCTACATCACAGACACAGCAATGTAGGATCTGAGCCTTGTCTGCAACCTACACCACAGCTCGGGGCAATACAGGATGCTTAACCCACTGAGCAAGGCCAGGGATCAAACTCACATCCTCATGGGTACTAGTTGGATTCTTTACCTCTGAGCCACCAACAGGAACTTCTCCAGTTGTTCTTTATCAACATGTTTCTGTTGTTGTTTTTCTTTTTCTTTTTTCTTTTTTTCTCTTTTGGCCACGCTGTAGCATATGGAGCTCCTGGGCCAGGAATCAGATCCCAGCCACAGCTGTGACTTAAGCCACAGCTGCAGCGATGGCTGGATCCTTAACCCACTGTGCCAGGCTGGGATTACACTTGCGTCCTAGCGCTCCCACGACACCATTGATCCTGTTGCACCATAGTGGGAACTCCTATCATTGCTTTTCTTATAGTAAGGTTAAGAGGAAAAATGATATAGTTCTCAAACCTGTATTTCTCTCAAAAGTGGAAAAGTGAGAGACCAAAAGGGATTTTTGTACTTCTAGAAGTGGAGGAGGACCATATATATTTGGAAATGAGAAATATTTCTTCCCATTTAATATGCAGCATGAGTCTGGCTCTCCTCACTCATTGACATGTGCCTGATGTCTGAAACCTTTGAGGTAGAGTCTGTCTTCACTCATGCATATTTATATGTAATTATGCACAGAATAAATATGAATAAGCACACTAAAGCTATTTCCTGGTGTCTAAGAAAAACTCCACTCAAGATTTTATTTCCTCCACTAAGCACTGGAGCATAGGTTATGTTTTTCCTTTTGTTGAGAAGAAGGGTCGGAAAGATATTGGTCTTTTGACACTTCGGTGACCTCCAGGGCCTCAACTCAGCCTGCTTTCTGGAGGTAGTCCTGTCCTGGCTAATACCTTCTCTTGTGAAAATCTTTTGAAATGTTTGAAAGTCTTGTTCTTTCCCAGGACAGCCTTGAGCTGTCTTTTCTATATCAGTTAGGATTGGCTTCATTGGCCTGTAACAGAAACCCAAAGTAATAGTGCCTTAAACAACAAAGAAATGCACTGTTCTCATGTGAAAGAAGTCGAACGTGTTGGTTCCCAGGTGCTCGATGGATCCATGATCACCAGGGACCCAAGCTCCTTCCATCTGTATGTTCCACAGCTTAACAAATGGCTTCTACCCTTCAGGTCATTTTACATTTCATAATGTCTGACAGAACAGGAAGAAGGAAGGAGAGAGAGGGCTGAAAAAAAATGGATGTCCCCCAGCTGCATTAGCTCCCATTAGTGAGTTATCTTTATTTATCTTTAATATTTATGGCATTTGAAATTAAAACTAAGAGGGAGTTACCCTCATGGCTCAATGGAAACGAATCCGACTAGGAACCATGAGGTTGCCAGTTCGATCCCTGGCCTCTCTCAGTGGGTTAAGAATCCAGCATTGCTGTGAGCTGTGGTGTAGGTCGAAGATACAGCTTGGATCCTGAGTTGCTGTGGCTGTGGCGTAGGCCGGCAGCAACAGCTTCAATTAGACCCCTACCCTGGGAACCTCCATATGCCGTGGGTGCAGCCCTAAAAAGCAAAAAAAAAAAAAAAGTTATCTCATAAATCTCATAGTCAGCTTACGTCTCACTGGCCAGCTCTTTTTTTTTTTTTGGTCTTTTTGCCTTTTCTAGGGCCACTCCCTCGGGCATATGGAGGTTACCAGGGTAGAGGTCTAATCGGAGCTGTAGCCACCAGTCTACACCAGAGCCACAGCAGCTCGGGATCTGAGCCATGTCTGTAAACCTACACCACAACTCACAGCAACCCTGGATCCTTAGCCCACTGAAGCAAGGCCAGGGATCGAACCTGCAACCTCATGGTTCCTAGTCAGATTTGTTAACCACTGAGCCACAATGGGAACTCCGCCCAGCTCTTTAGTCTCATGATCATGACTATCCACAAAGGAAACTGGGAACTATAGTCTTTTAACTGGGCACATGGCTGTCCCTCTAAAATTGTATTTTTGTTTCTAAGAGAAAAAGAGAGAGTAGATATTGGATAGAGAACTAGTAGATTCTGTCACATGTGCCATCTAAAATTTCTATATGTTTAAAATAAAAGGAAATTCAATAAATGTGGTTTGAGGATTTGTTTCACTTTTCCAGTGAAATAACTTGAAAAGTCCTATAGTGGTAGAAAAACAGAAAGGGAGAAGCAAAATTCTCCAAAGGAATGTTAAATAATTAGCAGTACCTGTATCAAAGCATTTTTTTTTCCACCAATATTTTTGAGTGCTGATAATAATAGGAACCGTTCTAGGTAACTGAGTCTCCCAAGAATCTTCAGCCTATAAATGAACATTAAGGAACATGGATTTGCTAAAAGGAGTATACAACTCACCTTACACTGATTTTCTCCTTATGTTTTTGTTTCTTTGACCATACCGATGGCATTTGGGAGTTCCCAGGTCAGGGATCATGGAACCTATGCCACAGCAGGGACCTGAGATGCTGCAGTGATAGTGCCAGATCCTTAAACAGGAGAAGGGAACTCCTCATATTTAGATACAAAGCCATAAGGGTTTTAAATGGAAAGAACTTTAGTCATTCACTCATTCTTTAAATTATTATTGTGTGTCTATCATCTTAATTTATCAAGAGGCAGCATATCCAATGGTTAGGAGAGGAATTCTAAAGGCACACTCCATGGGTTCAAATTCTGGCTCTCTCGTTTACATGCTGTTACTGATTCTCTCTGAGCCTTTGATTCCTCATTTCAAAAAGAGTAGGGTAGGAAATACCTCGCTTTTAGGGTTGTGGGTTGCTGTTAAGAGTAAACAAGTTGGAGTTCCCGTGGTGGCGCAGTGGTTAACGAATCTGACTAGGAACCATGAGGTTGCGGGTTCGGTCCCTGCCCTTGCTCAGTGGGTTAATGATCTGGCGTTGCCATGAGCTGTGATGTAGGCTGCAGACGCAGCTCGGATCCCGCATTGCTGTGGCTCTGGCTCCGATTAGACTCCTAGTCTGGGAACCTCCATATGCCGCAGGAGCGGCCCAAGAAATAGCAACAAGACAAAAAAAAAAGGGTAAACAAGTTGAGGAGGTGCCATTGTGGCTCAGTGGTAGGAAACCCAACTAGAATCCATGAGGTTGCAGGTTCAATCGCTGGCCTCACTCACTGGGCTAAGGATCTGTGAGTTGTGGTGTGGGTTGCAGACCTGGCTCAAATCCGGCATTGTTGTGGCTGTGGTGTAGGCCAGAGGCTCCAGCTCCAATTCCACCCCTAGCCTGGGAACTTTCATATACTGCAGGTGCAGCCCTAAAAAAGAAAAAAGAAAAAAAGATTAAACAAGTTGGTACATGTAAAATACTTGTGACAGTGATTTGAACATAGTACCAGACAAACGCATTTATGGGTATGTTCAGTTTTGGTTTGGGTTTTTTTAACTAGGCACCAAGCTCTGTGCTAAGCACTATGCCTTAGATGACCTTTGTTTAAAAGACACTGAAATTTAACTTAGTGTGCTAGTCAACTGCCTTTTTGCTCTCAGATCTAGTCTCTTCCCTTCAGCTCCCAGGCTCCCTTGCCATGCTTCCAGGTACTTTTGGCCAAATACCAGGAGGCACTGGCCGAAGAGTAAGAGCAAGAGAAAGAGAACAAGCAGTGTGGTTCCACACAGCACAGTGTCCCTCTGCTTCCTATGGAGTCTCTAGTAGGGGTTCCCTCCTCCTACTTCCTCCACCCAGCCCTTCATGCCATGGTTCTCACTAGCTTCTGGGCTGTGGTAACACCCACTCTTCCCCATCCCTCCAGCCTAAAAGTGGTTGCATCTTCCTGCTGTGGCAAATCTCCTGATTGTCCTTCTGCTGTGACCTTTGGCTTCTTAGCTCTACTATCACCAATATAACCAACTTCCTCTGTGAAATTCCCTTTGTTTCAAAGCTCTAGAGAGGTAGATCTCTCCTTTCCTGAATGAGCCCTGATTGCTAAGGCGAGACATGTCATCTCTCTTTGCCAGTTTTCTCACCCCCTGAGAAAAGATCTGAGACCATTTTGTTTCATAAGGCCTTTTCCAGTTATAATTTATTACCTGCTTAGCCTTACGACTAATTAATAACATATTCAGAACTTGAACCCAGACTTCCTAAATTGGAAGGTACCACCATGGCAATGTATACATTTCTCTCTTTACATCTCAAAGTCCAGTTTGTTAATATGCTTACCAAATTATCTACAGCATGATTTTCTTAGAAATTACACTGTTCTCCCCAAAATAAAAAGATATCTCTGCCTTATGGATTTGATTTTATTTTTGTGGCTGTTTTTAGCCCAATCTGAGATGTTGTTTTTAGAACTGCAGAGGCTTCCAGACTACAGTTGGGAGGGTAGACTTAAGTGGTTAGAGTTGTTAGTCTAGGGCGATTGGAACTCAGCAGATTTCTGCCTTGAGCTCTCACACTTGATGCGAAAACCTAATGTGGTAAAGCAGTTGGACCCCGTAAGTCATGCCACTGCACCACCGGCTTGAACTTGGATCGTCCCTTTACTTTGGAATTTCTCTTTTCCTGACCTGGATTTAGTAGAAATAATATGGGCTAGCCGTGATTGCTACCATTTGAATTCCTGGCAGCTGATATCCTGTGCTTACATCAGCATCCCTGGACATTTAGCTGTAATGATTATTACTTAACATTTATTGAGACCTGTCAGTGGGCTAGATGGAGAGAGATGGGGAATGAGGCACTTACCCTAATGAGGGAATTTGGAGCACATCAGCTTAATTCACTGCGAGGAGCTTTCAGAGAAAATGGAACAGAAAGCTCTGTGGTGTTTGCTCCCAGCCTGGTTATTTACAAGTCGTCACGAGGAACCTAAGAAAGTGCATGCTTCCTTCCTCCCTCAAGAGAGAACTTTCTTCTTCAGAATTTTCTAGACAGTCCTGCAACGATGCCCTCTCCTCCCCATGTAGGTCTGATGCTATGACCACCTCAGTTTAAACCCCTCAGAAGCTTTGCATCTTTCCAGGACAATGGCCAGATTCTTTCTAGCAAACAAAGTCCTCTCATCATGGCCTGGCCTCACTTCCCATTCTTACTTTCTCCACGTCTCATCTCAAATCCTCCCCACCCCTTCCCATCCCCTTGAACAGTTCCTTGAATATCTCTCAGTTCCTTGAAAACCCCATACCTTTTCACTCGATGATGTCTTTGCTCTGGTTATTTTTGCCTTTCATCTGCTGTGTGCTTGGCAGATTCCTACAATCTTTTAAGAACCAGCCCAGGAGTTCCTGCCATGGCTCAGTAGTTAACGAATCCGATAGGAACCATGAGGTTTCGGGTTCAATCCCTGGCCTCGCTCAGCGGGTTAAGGATCTGGCATCGCCGTGAGCTGTGGTCTAGGCCAGCAGCTACAGCTCTGATTAGACCCCTATCCTGGGAACCTCCATATGCCGTGGGTGCAGCCCTGGAAAAAGACAAAAAAAAAAAAAAAAAAGAACCAGCCCAAAACTTGCCTCCAGTGTGGAAGTTACCCTGACTGTTGTGGGAGGTGTGTTTCATTTTTACTACCCATCATGAAAGGATAGCTCCACCTTGCTAAGCCTCCTCTGGGGCAAATAGTGAACCACATACTTTCCCTTCACCACCACTGCAGGAGAGTATTTATCCCCATTTTTTTTTTTTAAGGCTGCACCCTCAATGTATGGAGGTTCCCAGGCTAGGGGTCAAATCAGAGCTGTAGCTGCCAGCCTATGCCACAGCACAGCAACGAGGGATCTGAGCCGCATTTGCAACCTACACCACAACTCATGGAAACACTAGATCCTTAACCCACTGAGCAGGGCCAGGGATTGAACCCTGTGTCCTCATGGATACTAGTCGAGTTGGTTACTGCAGAGCTACAGGGGAACTCTTATCCCCATTTTAGAGATGGAGAAATTAAGGAGTAGAGTGGTTAGCCCACCTGCCTAAGGTCACAGAGCTAGCCAGGGAGTTGTAGAGCAGATATACAAGCAAGGACTATGGGATTCAAGACCCTCAGACCTTTCTGGACCCTTCTTTCTTCTGTGGTGCTTTCACAGTATGCAGCCTCCCTCATGGCCTTCAAAAGTACAGATTTACCTGTCTCTTTTCTCGTCAGCCCTCCTGAACACCTCGCCATCTCCTCTTCATATTTTAGGCTGTGGAATACAATTAGTTTGCTGTAGATGAGTGCTGAATGTATTTTTTATTATTACTCATTTTCATTCACTTCTATTTCCTCATTTAACTACAAAAATCTTTCCACAGCGACCCTCGACCCTGTCCCCACAGGCTAGACCCTCCCCGAAGGTGCCTGTAGCACAGATAAGAGAACTCTGGACTGTGTACATTCTTCTGTGTTCTTCAAAACTGAGCAAAATGCCAATGTGGAATAAAGTTTGTCTCCTCCCAATTTCTCTCCCAAATCCTGCTGAAGTCCTCTCTGCATTCTCTCCTCCTATCCATATTGCTTTGGCCTCTAAAGTGGGAGGATCCTGTGGATTTTAGGGCCAGACAGACCTGGGTTGGAGCCCAGGCTCTGTCACTTCCCATCATGTGACCTTGAACACTATTTAGAACTCCTCCAAGCCACAGTGTCCTCCTTTGTAAAGTGGAGATGATAATAGTATCTATCTCACAAGGGAAAGTGGTTGTTAGGATTAAATGAGATTATGTATTTAGTCCAGTCCTTTTCAGTAGTAAGTGCTCAGTATGCATTATCCATAATTATCTTTATCGGTTATGCAAATTTCTGCTCCAGTGTTCATGGATAAATAAGGTATGAGCTGATACAGGTTGTACTGTAATTCTACTCAGGACCATTTTTCTTTTTAAATAATGGCTTCTGACATTATTTGACCAGAGTTCAAAGGAATAAGAATATAAGGGCAAAATGTGCACCAAAAAAACTGGAAATTTTGCTTAATCATCAAATGACACTGCTCATATGACTCATGCAAATCTACCATTGGATTCACCAAAGCTGATGGAAAATAGATCTTGGCTAATGCTTTTTTCCCCCTATTTTAAGGACTACTTTACCCAAACAGAAAACTGAAGCCCCATGAGTGTTGCTGTAATGATTCTGGTTCTTACCAAACTACTAGGCAAAAGATCAAATGAATACATGGCCCGCTGACCAGGAGATCATGTTGAACACTCCACTGTAATAATTGCTGATCTTTACTGAATGTTTACTCTTTAAGCTAAATGCTTTACAGTTGTTTTATTTAATCTTTATGTCAACCAGAAAAGACAGATGCAATTATTTTCACCATTTTACATACAAACAAATTGAGATTTAGAGAAAGAATTCAAATGCCTAAATTGGAAATTAACCCTAATCCTGTCTGACCCTAGAGCCCAAGTTCCCACTCATTCCACCATTCAGTCAACTTGTTTTTTTGTTTGTTTGTTTTTTCTAGGGCCCCACCCTCGGCATATGGAGGTTCCCAGGTTAGAGGTCTAATTGGAGCTGTTGCCACCGGCCTACGCCACAGCCACAGCAACGCCAGATCTGAGCCGTGTCTGTGACCTACACCACAGCTCATGGCAAGGCCGGATCCTTAACCCACTGAGCGAGGCCAGGGATCGAACCCAAAATCTCATGGTTCCTAGTCGGACTCGTTTCCGCTGCACCATGACGGGAACTCCAGTCAGCTTGTTAAGTGGACTTAAGTTTTGTGTAGTCACTCCTATCTTCAGATATTTGGAACATCCATCTCTTATAATCAGTTGTGTGCTAATCAATGCCTAAGAGTTGGCTCTTCAGAGAAAAATCAATCTTGCTGATTTCCCTGCTGTAAGTACTCCCACCATGTCTGATGTCAAGCCCCCAAGTATGCTGTCAACCAGCTCACAAAATTCCTGAAAACTGAAGAACTGGTACACAGGCTCCAGCTAATCATGCTCGCCGTCTAAATTAGACCAGCCAGATCTCCCCGGTGCTCTCACCCAGCTCCCATTTCTAGGTCAGGGATTCTCAATCCTGGCTGCACATTAGAATCAACTAGGAGCTGACAAAAATCTGGCATCCTATCCCAGCCCCAGAGATTCTCATTTAATGGGTGTGGTATTCAGCCAGAGTAGCACTTAAAAAAAAAAAAAAAACTCCTCAAATAATTTCTCTGGGCAGCCAGGATGGAGAAACACTGCTCTAGGAGAATATATCCTACTCATCACCCACTCATTCAACACAGATTGACAGATATGCAATACACTAATGCCCTATTTTGTTTTTTCAGGTTTTCAAGTTTTGTAGCATGTGTGGCCAATTGTGTTTGTTTATAAAATTTTAGTTAAATGAGTTTACTCAAGAAATGATTTCTGAGAGTTCCCTTCGTGGCTTAGTCATTAACGAACCTGTCTAGGATCCATGAGGATGCAGGTTTGATCCCTGGCCTCGCTCAGTGGGTTAAGGATCCAGCGTTGCGGTGAGCTGTGGTGTAGGTCACAGACGTGGCTCAGATCCCAAGTTGCTGTGGCTGTGGTATAGGCCAGTGACTTACAGCTCCGATTGGATCCCTAGTCTGGGAACTTCCATATGCCAAGGGTGCAGCCCTAGGGGAAAAAAAAAAAAAGAAATGATTTCTGATACCTTTTCTTTCACTCAACTGGTGTCTGGCATGTGAGAGAAACTCAGTATGGTGTAGCTATAATTATTTTTGTTGTTGTTAGCATAATAAATTTCATGATCTCTAACAACTTTTATGATTCTCTTATCCATTGAATTTTATAATTTACACTTGGTTGAGTCTCAAACGATTGATGCACATGTGTTTGTCCCCAGGACAAAATTTTCAGCATCTCTCTCCAAAGAGACCCAAAATCAGGGATCTTCCTTTTACCCGGAACAACTTAGCTCCCCTACCAGACCAAAAATGTAAGTATTTTGAATCTTCCTCAGCTTCCTTTGCAAATGTTAACACTGTTAACACATCTGGACAGGACTAAATGTTATTTCAGTTTACTTTCATTTTTCAAGAAAACATCAGGCGCCAAAACATGTAAATTACAGGAAAATAGAATAGAGACAGTCTTTAAAGCTTCATCCAACTTGGTAATGCTTGTTTAAAAGAAATACTCCCTCCCTTGAGGAATTTTTGTGTTTGGATTATAAAAACAATAATAGAAGTTTATTTTGCTATGTACTATTTAATGCCTTTTAAAAGATACTTTACGAATTCTTCTCTGAAGACTGGCTTCCTGACATTGGCTTTTTACTTTATTGGACAGATAGAAATGTGTTACCTCTGTATTCACAGCCTATGCAAATTTTAGGAATTTGGAGCAGAAAGGAGTAATCAAGTAGATGCTGTTTATTAGTTTTACTTTGGGCATTATTTTATAGTATATTATTCAAAACTCCTCACAATACAACCTATTAATATATTCTGTTCACCAGATAATCAAGTTTGTCCTCAGTATATATCTGGGGAGCTTGTTATAAAGTGGATTCCTGGCCCCCACACCCGGAAATTCTGAGTTTGGTTATCCTACTCTCTGTACTCTGAGGCAGTATAGATGAGAAAACTGAGTTCAGAAGGGTTATATGACTGGTCCATTATTACTGAGGTCGTAAGTAGCAGAGCCAGAAACAAAACTACAGGTTACTGAGTCAGCTGCTTCATGAAACAAGTAATACTCCCTGAATTCTAATTTTCTCCCTTCCTTTTCTTCCTATCCCAACCCACTTATTTATAACATGTATGCAGGCGTGTACACACACACACACACACACACACACACACACACACTCACTCCACATCCTCTTATTACAGACGTTAGATGATTTAGAAGCTGCCCTAAGACAAGTTCCTTAACCTTTCTGTATTTCAGTTTCTTCACTTAACCTGTAAGAGTAGTGAACCTGATAAGATTTTGGGGAAGATTAAATGAGATACATATGTATGTATATAAAACACTGGGCAATTATTTGCACAGAGTAAATATCCAATATATCTTTTCTGCCCCAAGCTATAGTTCAGAGGAGACAAATCAAGAGTTGGAGAGCCTTTAGGTAAAGACAGTGAAACCCGGGGCCTTAGTACAACTCTGTCTTTTTGCAGATAAGGAAAGGCAGACATAGAGATCTGTCCAGTCACCCACACAGTAACAGAAACCAAGACCTCTTCCCTGACAGCTTAGTTCCTTTGCCCTTACTGATTTGTCTAAAGTGAGAGTTTTGGATGGTGTGAATTCAGTCACTGAATGAAACTCAAGTCTGACCTTGTCTTTAAGCAGAAACCTAATCACAAAGACCATCTAGTTAAGGAAAGAGTCACGCAGCCTTGAATCCTAGTCTGGCTTAGAGAAGCCAAAGAAAAAGGATTTAGTTTGGCAGAGCCTAGGGGCTTTCCTTTTCACATTGAAATTTAAGGAGACAAGAGAAGGTAAAGATCTTTGATCGACTGTAGCTTAACGAAAAAGAAATGGAAAGATGAAGTGCTTTTCCTAAAATAAACCTGAGAACCTTTTGAGGTTTGCATAAAGGCACAGTACAAACATCTTGGGGCTTATTTAGAGCCTTGTGCTGACTTGGCCATCAAGGGCTACTCCACCCAAGGAAAAGAGGCTCTGCCAGGCACGCACAGCCCGATCCTGTTTTGATCGAACTTGGTCCCGCCTTGTATTTGTGCATATTTGACACCTCTGACTACATGTGAAGCCCAAGCAGATAGATATACACAGCTTTTTCCAGCAGTCTAGCTGTCCCCAAGACAAGCTTCTTAAGAAGGACCTCCGTTCCTTCAGAAAAATCACAATTCTCCCACCACTATTCCCTGTGAGACTGAGAGAAGCAAGCCTTGAAGGTCGTTCTATTCTTTCTTCCCAGTTCTATCTGGAGAACCTCTTCGGACAAACCGAGTCCTTCCTGCTATTCCAAGTCAGCGAGGACACAGCCCACCAACTGAAGAGAGCGAAAACTCCGCCAATCCCACCAATGATAAAAATTAACTGTGGGTCACTGACTGTAAAAAATATAGATTATATATATTTTCAATTGTCAAAGAATAAGATTACTTTAGTTGGTAAAACAAAGACTAATTTAGTAAATTGCATTCTATAAGCCATTCATGGTTTTATAACTCAAAATTCTTTATTCCAAATAAGCACTTAGAATCTTTGACTGTGTGTATATTATAAGTCTGTGAGTTTCTGTGACCTCTACATGCCAAAATAAAAATTCACAATATGTTATCAGCAGGGAACCTTAGCTATGTTTGGTTTGCTGTGTGGCATGTTTTGACTTTATTTAATGATTTTGTAGGGTTGGTTTTTTTTTTTAATGTATGCTTTGCTGAGTAATAAACAAAGAAAGCACATTGCAGGTGTGTTCTTTACATTTATTGCAATTCTACTTTAGACTAAAAAACAATTAAAATTAAAGAAGTAAATTCCTTTAATCAGTTCGTGTTTATGGCTTTTCAATGTACAGTCTTCTGCAAAATATTTTCTAACATTGTCAGCTTCTGGCTAAAGCCCAAATCACTTAACAGTGTTTATGTATCTTCTTTGTTTTTTTATTATTTCCACCTATTGTCATTTTCAGATATGATTGATTGTTCCAAGACTGAGAAGATCATGTGAGTTGGAAAGGTCTACATTCTGGCCTACCAGAATGAAATAGACATTTCTCATACATTCCTCAAATACTTTACATATTTAATCATTCTTTTTTTCTGTTTCAAAATAATGGTCTCTGTCTACTCAAGACATTTTCATACTTATGGCTTAGCAGAGTTTGAAAGACTACTACTAACTGCAGATCTCCTTATTAAGATATTTGTGTATCGTTTGGATTGATTTAAACAAGGCTTAGCCATATAAGTCACTCCATGCTATTTCCAAGTCTGCATGTTATTCTGGAAATATCTCAAGTATAACATTTACCATTTTATGTTAGTATTATTTATTGAATGAGATAATAAAAACCATGTGCCATTAACTAAATAGAAGCTCCTCTGAGGCCAAATCACATTCTACTTTGCACTTCTAGAAATGTGTACAGTACCTGGAACATACTTGGCATTCAATCACCTAACTTTTTTATTTTTTTTTTTTTTAGGAGAAAAGGAAGGAAATACAGAGATACAAAGGGAGTTGCCAAAGTACAGAGATGTAAGAAGTGATAATGGAAGAATTTATTATTCCACAGTCTCATTTTGATAGTGATAGTCATCTGAATCAGAGATTGTAATAGAGAAGGCCTCTGGGAGTTTTCTTGTGGCACAGTGGGTTAAGGATCCAGTGTGGTCACTGCAGCAGCTCAGGTCACTGCTGTGATGCAGATTCAGTCCATGGCAGGGGAACTTCCACATGCCATGGGTATGGCAAAATAAAGAAAGAGAGACAGACAGACAGACAGAAGGAAAGCAAGCAAGCAAGAAAGCAAGCAAGCAAGCCTATGCACCAGCCTCCCAAGGTAGACAGTAGCTAGAGGGAAAGCAAATCCTGGTGCAAATGGAAGTGCTCTCAGGACATAGATTCTGAAGGGTTTTCTTTCCTTTTTGTGTGTGTGGGGGGGGGGTCTATTTTTGTCTTTGAAGAATCATGCTTTGTAAGTATCAGGTAGGCTGTTCATTTCTGTCACTTAGCTACTTCTGAATCCATGTCCATCCACGAGTAGGTACCTGGCCCTACCCTGCCTCAGCTAGCTGGGATAGCCCAGCCTCTGCTTCAGTAAAGAACAACACCCATATCTCATTGGCTAACACAATTTTTTTTCTCATTCACAATATATGCCTCACTTCCAACTGGCAGAGTCGGCTGCTGTAGATTCCATTTCAACATATACTTCCTTGGCTACCAAAATAGAGAAAATCAGAGGTGAGTCTCATCACTTGCTCTCACATCTTATTTGCCAGATTAAGCCATATGGACATGCCTAACGTCAAAGGGGATAGAGAAATGCAATCCTTCCATTTGTGTCAGAATATTTGTAAATATTCGGAATATTTACAAATTATCCAAAAGATTACCACACTAACTAAAGCTCACGCCCCAAGAGATCACCAAGTGATGCTAAGAAATCAAAGCAATAAAACAACACAAAACACCCCTGCATAAAACCCCCCATCCCCCAACACCTACATTTATATATACACACATAGACTCTTCTAGAATTGGGCCTTTCCATCCATGTTGTTTTAAGAATCTTTTCTGTTTTGTTTTGTTTTGTTGTCTTTTAGGGCTGCACCTGTGGCATATGGAAGTTCCCAGGCTAGGGGTTGAATCAGACCTGCAGCCTCCAGCCTATGCCACAGCCACAGCAATGAGGGATCCGAGCTGCATCTGCAACCTACACCACGGCTCACAGCAACACCAGAACCTTAACCCACTGAGCAAGGCCAGGAATGCAACCCTCATCCTCATGGATACTAGTTGTATTGGTGCTGAGCCACAATGGGAACTCCAAGAATCTTCTCTTAGCTACGAAGAAGTAATGTGCTGCCCACTACCACCTCTTTAAATAGAGCAGCTCTTCTTTTGCCTGTAAGTAAAGTTGCCTGTTTGGGGGTAGAGTCTTCCTTAGTATTTTACTGACCAAATCAGATAGAAGTGTTCACCAATTTGTGCCCAACTTTAAAAAATTTTCAAGCCACTTTTTCATCTAAGTTTTTTTGTTTTGTTTTGTTTTTTTGTTTGTTTTTTTTTTTTTTTTCAGGGCTACACCTGCAACTATGGAAGTTCCCAGGCTAGGTGTTGAATTAGAGCTGTAGCTGCCAGCTACAGCCATAACCATGCCAGATCCTAACTGAATCTGTGACCCATGCCGCAGCTCATGGCAACACCAGATTCTTAACCCACTGAGTGGGACCAAGGATTGAACCCATGTCCTCATGGGTACTAGTCACATTCATTACCTCTGAGCCACAGTAGGAACTCCCTGAAATGATTTTTTTGTTGTTCTTTTACAGCTTATATTTCCCTTCATTGCTAAGGACATAAAAATCATAACTTGGCACACATTATTTCATTTGGATCATTACATCAACCTATATCCCCTGAGAACAGAAAAGGGATCACTGCAGAGAGAGAACTAAGTAATTTGCCCAAAGTCACACAGCTAATTTCGGAATACCTTGGCAATATTGCAGGTTCAGCTCCAGACCACCACAAAAAAAGTGAACATTACTCTCAGTTTTCCTAATGTGTGGACCACTAGCAAGTTGTAAGGTGATTTACCATTCACCAGTAATAAACTTTTTACTAGGAATTTAATAATTAGCAAGATATTTCCTGTTTTTCACATATTAATGTGATAACTACCGTTGTCCTTTTGGTGACAACTGTGCTAGTATAACATGCTAATTAGAAACTTCTCAGCTTTTTGGAGTTCCCATCGTGGCTCAGTGGTTAACGAATCTGACTAGGAACCATGAGGTTGCGGGTTTGATCCCTGGCCTTGCTCAGTGGGTTAAGGATCTGGCATTGCCATGAGCTGTGGTGTAGGTCGCAGACACAGCTCGGATCTGGCGTTGCTGTGGCTGTGGTGTAGGCCAGCAGCTACAGCTCCAATTAGACCCCTAGCCTGGGAACCTCCATATGCGTGGGAGCGGCCCAAGAAAAGGCAAAAAGACCAAAAAAAAAGAAAGAAAGAAAGAAACTTCTCAGCTTTTGATACAATTTATTCATTGCCTTTCCAGATTCGGCCTCTGGAGATGTCCTCAAAGTCATTCAGCTGCTTGAAAGACAAAGGCTGGACTAAAATGGAAATCAGAATGGCAAGGTATTTGCTTTGAAGAACAATAGTTTTGATTGAAACCTATAGTTTGTTGACAGACTTCTTCTACCAGTATTAATATTTCTATGTCAATGTCTAGGAAATATGTGGTTCTGATAGAATTCCCTGATTTTAAGATATCATTTTACCCTGAAGGGAATAAGAGAGTCAAGCCACTACATATGGAAACGCTATTGTGTTCCCTTAATTTAGGTTTCGGCTTGAGTGTTACAGCTCACCCTAAGGTCAAATATGTTCCTTCTTAATTACCCTATTTAAGCTTATGGTGAATTTGAAAATACTGTTTTCAAAAGACCATCTTTAAAATGCCAGGATACACTTGCTTAGAGACATGCATTGGTACATTTCAAAAAATAGAAGCAAACCGCAGAATCAGTGGTTATTTTTGTCTTTCTGGGAGGCACTATATTTCTAATCAGTCACTTGGTGGGGTTTTCTAAAATCACATTGTGGATCAAACCGTGACCTAAAAGAGTTGGAAGGGATAATAAGATGGAGTCATGGGAGTGTCGCGAGACATGTTTCTACAATCTTTTCTTGGCCTCTTTGCTGAAAACTCCACCTTGCCCTGCTTTACTTTATCCCATCTTCCTGCTGGAAAAACAGTCGCAGTGCTGGTAAATGATTTAAGAACAAAGACCTAAAGGCATAAGTTATTCATAGGGTCAGCTGAATGAGGACATAATGCATTGGTCTAGGCACACTGGACCTGTGCAGATTGGCACGCCATTTGCACAAGCATGACATGTCCTCTAAGGAATAAGAGAAAGAGGAACCTGGTGGCCAAGTGGTTTAAGAGCGGTCATTAACAGAATATGCATTAGCAAAGAAAACCAAAGTGCAAACCTAGGCACGCCATAGGCATGCCGTTTGCGGAAGCACAGTGAGGATTCTCTGGAATGCTATGCATAGATAACTAACTCAAATGCTAATGATTGTCATGTGCCTAAAGGTCAGAGTAAAAGCTTAATCTTCTACCAGCTAAGTGACTTTTAAAATAATAAAAGAACTTCTAAAATAATAAACAAACCCTATATCCTCCACCCAGAGCCCCCTCCTCACTTGAGGTATTCCTAAAGAGCACCATAAAAGCAGTGTGGTTTCTTGAGGCGGTGCTCTTGGTCCCTGAGACCTTGAGTCCCCTGGTTCCCACCTTTACTTAAGATAAATATCTCTGTGTCTTGTTTTATGTTAACTTTTTTCCTTAAGTTTCACAGCACCTGTTCTTCAGCCCCATCCTGCTGAGCTGGTCTCGGCATGGGAGTCTGTTTATATTGGCTTAATTCTAGAAGATGAGAGCATTGGAGTTAAGTGTTTTCTGGAAGAAATTAACCTGTGTTAAACCAGATGATTACTCAAGAGTTCCCGTCGTGGCTCAGTGGTTAACGAATTCTACTAGGAACCATGAGGTTTCAGGTTCGATTCCTGACCATTACTCAATGGTTAAGGATCCTGTGTTGCCGTGAGCTGCGGTGTAAGTCGCAGACGCAGCTTGGATTCCACGTTGCTGTAGCTCTGGCATAGGCTGGCAGCTACAGATCCACTTTGACCCCTAGCCTGGGAACTCCATATGCCTCGGGTGTGACCCTAGAAAAGACAAAAATGGGTGATTACTCAAGGGAACTAAAAGGGGAGAAAAAAACCTAACTTCCAAGAACTCTACCTGGTTTAGCACAAGTGACTGGGTTGGTGGGCTCTTTCTACAAATATTAACAGTTGCTCAAATTTGCCTATATAGAATATAGGCTGAATAAATAATTCAGAAAGGAGGCTGTGTCAAAGGTATACCACACCTATGAAATTTTGGAACAGGAATACAATTACTGGATAATTAATGTATATAGACTATGGGACTAGAGAGACTTTATTGCTAAGCCCTGTTCTATCATTTGTATTGTATTGAGTTAAACACTAACTATATTTTAAAGTATAACTTAGTCAGGCTGCTAAGTTAGATGACAAGAGCAGAGTTTCTGAAAGCATGTAGGAGAACAACAACAAATAGAAAGTGAAGCCAGTCAGCATTATAGTTTATAGCTAGAAGGAGGCTACTAGAGGAGTTTCTAGGATTTATATGGCAAAGCCAAGCAAGACTGAATTCAAGAAAAGCTAAAAACCAAGACAGTGTTCTTATGTGACTAAGTAGTTCACTCTAAGATATCTATCCCAGTGTTCTCTGCACATGTCACTCAGGGAAGGGGTGGGGGATAGTGGGGTGCAGGGGGGATATAATACAAAGAAAAAAATTGTAAAGATTTAAGTCATCTGCTCTCCCTTGAATCTCTAGTCCCTGAGAGCTAGCCCATTAAATCTCTGTAGTAGGGAGTTTAGCAAGCACCACCTTACCTTTGCCACATCTTATCTTCATCTATAGATGGAGATGCAAACTTCCGTAAGGCCCTTTGTATGACTTATAAAGTAAATAAGATTTTGCTTCCATGGATGTGCTGGCACCAGTTCTCAACAGCTTGCAAGACTTGATTGTTAAATCTAGTATTTGGGAATTTTGTGAACTGTTGTTCAACCATTGGTGGCTTGAAAATGGCCGTGGTGGGAACATTTACACTATGGAAATTGGCAAACATTACAAATCAGGGCTTTATTTTATTTGAAATCTGGTTTATCAGTACAATATTGGGTATAACAATTTGGGGGAACATCTTTCAGAATTAAGAGCACTTAAATTTTTTTTTTTTTCCTGCAAAATGCGTTATTGGTTGCATTTGGACCATGGCTTGGGAGAAACCTCCAGGGTGGTTTAAAAGATGCCTACTGGCTACAGGGAGAGGCTCAGGCAGAAGCCCTGATACCAGAGGGGTGAGAGAGGGTCCCCTCCAGAGAAAGGCCACTGGGCTCCAGAGATTCCTAGTTGTGTTTGAGGATGAGCCTTTCCAAAATACACCCACCCAGGCCAGCCTGGGGGCCTGCCAGCCTGCAAGGTTAGTCAGGTGGTCACCCACCTTCTTGACAATTTCTCTTCCTCATCTAGAAAGTGGCTCTCCAGAAAGTCAGAGAGATGAGGGCAGACTAGGCATCCAGATCCAAAAGGGCCTGGTTCAGATTCTTTTCCAAGGCCATGGCTGCTTCCATGGTATCCAGAGTTTTACCTCACTCATCCTGGGCATCTTCTGCACATCCTGCACAACATGAGGGCTCAGCCTCCATGTTGGTTTTGCATCTTCAAGAGATTCTTGGTGGCCTCACGCTTCTCCTCAGCCAACTCAGAAAAGAAGTTGCCCATGCCCGCCAGAGCCACATCATCACAGTCAAAATAGATGCCCAGAGAGAGATCAGAGTGGGAGACCCACAGGTGCAGGTTGACCAGGCAGTTGGCAGTTGATGGTGGCCTCCACCTGGGTGGAATAATTCTGACAACTTTGGGAGCTCATGACTGATCCACAATAAAGAGGTAAACTCAAAAAAAAAAAAAAAATGGTGTTGGTTGCTCTTGGAGGCAGAGGATGGTTGAGAAGATGGTTGTGAAGGTTGTGACTGGAAAAGAGCTGGAAGGTGGTTGGAGGCTGAAAGGAGGCACATCTCTGGATCTGTTCCATTCAAACACTTCTGAAGCAAAAGACAGACCACGGGACCATGGAGTGCACTGCAATAATATTTTTAAAATGTATTCCTTTGCTAACACTAATGCTGGAGAACAGGACTCATGCCTGTCTCAAGAGGAATTGCCACATGTCTAGGTTTTGCTGTATTAAATTATAACATCTCATGGGATAGAATTCAGTCCAAGGGTTTAATGAGACCCATCTCATGAGTCAGCACTACAACCAGAATGGGATTCCCCTCAGAGCTCATCTTGAGCCAGATCACACCTGAATGAGTATCCGTGGATGAACACTATTTTTTCTGTTAGGTTGTGAGCCTATTAACAGCTCACAGCTCAATGTAGTCAGTTTTTTTTTCTGATCAGGTAGCCTGGCCTTAATGTAGGCAGAGCTCTCTCTGACTGCATATCTGATCTTGTTACCCCCGCCCCCAACATTCAGGAAACACATGTGATCCCCCTTTGCTGCCCTCCTAGCTAAGAAATAAACATCACCTCATGGTAAGGGATGAAAGTCAGGCAGGAAATATCTTTCCTTAGGCCAGCTCTCCCAGAATCAAGAGGAGAAACAAGTTTTATTTGTTTGTTTTTGTTTTTTATGAGCCAGGCAAACTATATATCTTTTGTGCAGGAATGAATATATATGGGTTTGAATTCCTCAGCTAGTTGGCATAACCAATTACTATTGGTTGGTAAGGAGAAAGGTTGCTTTAAACTACATGGCCCAAGACCTCAGGCATCATTCAGATAGGCAGGAAGGCCTCTTTGATATCCAGTTCTAATGTCAAGATCTAGAAGTTATCTCCTTTTCTGTTCCATATTCTCTGTCCTTGCCTTAGCCTATTGTGGGTCAGCAGCAAGTAAGGTAAAAAATTCACACAGTCATTCACTCTTTCAACAAACATTCGCTGACTGCTTGAACTGGGGTAGGTGCTGCAGGAAAAAGAACATATAGAGTACAAAGGATATAAAAAAAAGTTTATATGAGGTTAAGTGATAAGGATGAGGTTAAATGATAAGGATTTGAAGCCAGAAAACTATCTTTTAATAAAGCAAAATATTGTTTCAAAAGTATTTCTCTACTTTTATTTCTCCACTCTAAGTTACAGTCCCAGAGTCACAGTCTCAGAGCCTGAAAATAAAGAAGACTAGACATGAACAAATTTGAATAAAAACTGAAATGATAATCCAGAGTATCAACACTGTTATCTCTTCAAGATCCTGACACTCAAAACCAAAGTCTTTTTTTGTAGGTGGTACAGGTCAGAGTATGAGGAAATCTGGACTGGTTCTTATAAAGTGGTAATCTTACTGGTTAGGCAAAAAAAAAAAAATTTTTTTTTGACAAAGCTGCTTCAGTATCAAAAGGCATTGCATACATTTTCTTTCTCAGAATGATACTTCATGTTCATTTGACCTCATTTTTTCATCAGCAGACCTATTCAGGAAAGGAAAGCCAACTTCTGAGACTCTGTAGGAAGTGGAGAAGAGAAATGAGGGGTGGGCGGTGGAGATGAAGCTGATCCTCTCACCAGCCAGTCCCACTCCCAGTCAGGGCCCTTCTCAGCCCAAGCCAGAAGTGAGGTTTCTCAGGGTGGAGGGGCAGGAGGAACACGACCGAGCAATTTTCCTTCACGGAAATTACACTAGCAGAAAGTAGGGAGGCATTGATGGTACTCCTGAGGCACAGCGTTTTAATGGATTATCCATTACTTTCTCTCTTCATGCAAACCTTTTAACACAACTGCTCTCAAGAAGCAAAACAAACTGATTAGGGTGTTCCCATTTCTCTTAGCCATTTACCCGCCCTGTGGGTGTGCTCATGAACCCTGGAAGGGGAGAAGGAAGAAGCCTGGACTCCTCGACTTTCAAAGCAGTCTCCTGATGACAGAGAATTGGCTGATGTAGCACAGACCCAAATATGTGCACACATAGACATTGAGCCTCAGTTAAAAATAACCTCTCTTACTGGGTTTTCAGTGAAATGCTGGTTCTTATGAGAAAAGAAGTTTAGAACAAAGTATAAAGAAGGTCCTCAAGTGTGTTTTATCGTCAACATTTGAAAGTTAACTTTATAAATCCTAGTAATTTAATAAATACAATACTTGGCTCCAATAATTTAATAAATATAATACTTGGCTCTGTTTTTTTTTTTTCTTGCTTTGCTTTTTAGGGCCACATCCAAAGCATATAGAAGTTCCGAGGCTAGGGACTGAATCAGAGCTACAACTGCCAGCCTACACTTGAGCCACAGCAACTTGGGATCCCGGACCAACTGAGCAAGGGCAGGGATCAAACCCATGTCCTCATGGACCCTAGTTGGATTCATTTCCACTCTGTCACAATGGGAACTTGACTCTAATTTTTTTTGTTACTTTAAAATTGCACCAACATCAACATACGAGTAATTGCCTTTTTTCAATTAAACTGAATCTGAAGAATATATCTTCTTGATAATTTTTTTTTTTTTTGGTCTTTTTGCCATTTCTTGGGCCGCTCCTGAGGCACATGGAGATTCCCAGGCTAGGGGTCGAACCGGAGCCATAGCCACCAACCTACGCCAGAGCCACAGCAACGCGGGATCTGAGCCACATCTGCAACCTACACCGCAGCTCACGACAAGGCCAAATCCTTAACTCACTGAGCAAAGCCAGGGATCAAACCTGCAACCTCATGATTCCTAGTCAGATTCGTTAACCACTGAGCCACAACGGGAACTCCTTGACAATTTTTAAGAGAAAATGAATAATCTGATGAAGAAGAACGGCTATTTAGATCCCAAATATATGCTTTTATAGAATATGCTAGTCCTTCCAACTTTGCTAGTGTCCTTTTTGATGCAAAGAAAAATACTTGTCAATATTGACTTTAATCTTTTCGTTAAAAATTCCATAAAAAGTAATGGTAGAGAATAGTCTTTAATAAGTGTTACCTTGTTCTCATTTACCATGTCCCAATTCTCTTCTGCTGCTAACTTGGTTAATCGAGACAGTTGTGAACACCTGTTACGTGCTCTGTTCCAGGTGAGGGAGCTACAGCCATGAATAAAACAAAATGCCTACTCTCATAAACCTCGCTGTCTGTGAGGATGCCAGCCAAAATTCTCCAGGCTCCTTTTATACAGGTAAAGCAATTACAAAAAATGTTCATTATCTCAGGTTCTATTTTCTGACGTTGCCCCACCAATATCCCAGAAACTGCATAAAATCTGATTCCCAGTTACCGGCATTGCTGCTGATAATAGCCCATATTCTGCTGGGTTTTATTTCCTTTGAGAATTGATAAAATAAAAGGAGGGGAAAATAGAAAACCAGAAGGGACCATTCCACTTAATTTAGAGCGATTCTTTAAATGGGCAATAAAGACAAGGTTTCATTAGGAGGAAGTTTTCAGGAGGTATTTGATAATGAATAGCGAACAGGAGGCCAGAGTAGGGCATAAATAAAGGAGACTTTTACAGCTGGAAGGTAAGTGATGGAAGAGAAAGGAATAAAAATCAGTAATAGAAAGAGCCATCCAGACTTGCAGCAGAGAGAGCAAGAAAGAAAAGGAGAAAGAGAAAGGGGTTTATAGAGCACCCTGAACCTCAGAAAATCACACTTGTAGTTGAAGTCACAGTAGGAAAAAGGAAAAATGATGCAGCTAATGTCCTCTTGCTTCCTCTTACCAGGCCTGGTCTAAGTACCTCCCATTCATGATAAATGGTGAATCTTCCTCAGGCATTTCCCATGTGCAGCCACTGTTCTAAGTTCAGTACTTATGGGAGTCATCTTGTTTAAGCCTCACAACAACCCCAAAAGGTGAGTACCATTGTTATGCCCGTTTGCAAAGAAATTCACACAGCTGTAGGGATTCCAGTCCTGACCATCTGGCTTTAGAACCTGCCCTCTTTGTCCCCACACACTTTTATCTGCAGAGGGATCAGTGGCCTGCCGCTGAGATGGCCCCCACTCAGCAGGACCAGTCTCCTCTTCCTGGGCACATGGCGAAAGGACATTCCTAGCCCCTTGCAGTGGGGCGAGGCAGGGGCTGATTCTGCTGGCGAGTGGCTGTGATATGCCCACCTTCCCTAAAACCTTTCGTGGGGCTGGTGTTTGCACGCAGGCCATTCCCTCTCCAGGAGTGAGATGCAGAGGACCAGTGGAGAATTCTGAGGCCCCAAAAATGGTGGAGCCACTAGCTGGAAGTGGTACGGGTCCAGTTGCCAAAGACCCAGCTGGACCTTAATGTTTTCAAGAAATAGCCTTTCTAGTCTCAAATCACTGAGATTTAGGAATTGTTTTTACAGTAATTATTACTTACCCTGATTAATGGCTGAAGTCAACAGTGATTCTATTAAAAAGCAATTCTATCCGTTTCCTTTAAAACAGATAGTAATGAGACTAAAAATGGGAGATAATTAGATACTAATGAGATCGAACCGATGGGGAGTCATTTAATTGATTCAGTCGTTTTATTGTATCATGTGCTAAAGGCAGGAAGCTTTTTGGTGTTAAGAGCTCATCTTTTTTTTGAGAAAAGCTCCTCATCATCTATAACTATTAAAAAAAAAAGTCAGCAAAACAACAGAGTCGTTATTGGCTTTGCTTGTAGAGCTAACTCTTTAGAAATCTTGCTGACCAGCAACCTAGGTAATGGGAACCTGTGTGCTCTTGTGGGCCAGGGGGGGTTATTAACACAGAGCTGGTACAAGTTGAGTCTCTTAGTAGAGTCAACCTGAAACTGCGCTGGGGGAATCCCCAAGGCTGAACAGAGATATTTGTATTCAAGCCTCCTCAAGGAGGCTTCAATCTCCAGGCCATTGAGAGGCTGGACTCCTGGGTTCTATCAATGCATATTGCCCAAGAGATTTCTCCAGGAAAATTCCCACACACTCATCACAGCTCTCAGGGTTTGAAGATGTAAGGCTTTACACATGCACAGCTCCAGACAATGGCCTCTCTGCTCTGAGATTTTAACCATTCAGTCACTGCTGCTGCTTCTAGACCACTGGGGGCCTGAGAAGAGAACAGGAGGGGCATTGGCATCCTTAGGGCTCTGTCAATCATGGAATGCTCATCAAGAGATGCCCCCTCTTCCCACGTCCTGCTGATTACATACTACACATGATAACTTGTTCATGAGTGTTAAGGGAGAAGTATTTAATGTTTCTTCTTTCTCCATTTAGCATCACTAAATGTTAAATGGAGAACTCAGAAGGAAATGGGATTAATGGAGTGTCTGCTCTGCTGTTTTCCTGTCTATAGGTCCTTGAAATATGCCTCTGGATTTGCCTCTTCCATTGGGGTGGGGAGAAAAACCCAAGGATGCAGAGTCAAGGCCTTCTGGAAAGACAGACAACTTGGAAATCTATAAGCCTGAATCCCCAGACTGAGCATTCTCTGAAGGTGAATATAAATGGTCTTGTCTAAATCAAGGGCAATCTTTGGACCCTCTGTTTTTGGCCTCCCAGGCCTGGCTCTTGGTCAAGTACTGCAGTTATTAAGCTGGCAGATCCCCAGCCTAATTTAAAAAAAAAAAAAAGCAGTCAGCTTTATGTTCTTTGCAGAAGCAATGAGCCAACTGGTATTCTGAGTGCTTCCACAACACCAGAGGTTACTTCATTCTGCTTTGCAATAGTCTAATGCATATTCCTAAGAGAAGAGTGTTACTTATTTTGGTATCTTCTGTGAGTAGCTTTCAATACCCTAAAATCATAGAGAACGTTGGAACTGAAAGAGATCCTAATGAAACTTAATTGTCCTCCTTTTTGCGAACTGAATGTCTTAGCCTAGAGTCTCTAAACATCCTTCCAGCTGTAAAAGTCCATGATTCTGTGTATATGATATATGTGTATGGATAGAGACACATACATATGAAAAGAGGCCATAAAGTATCAAACTGAGTTTTTTTTAGCAAACATTCCAAAATGTATATATGACCCATTTTTTGAAGAAGTTAGTCTCAGCAGAGTATGAACATTAATGCCATTTTCATCTTGCTCACCATTCCATAGTAAACATGGACCATCTTTTCAGGTCCCAGATAAAATCTCAAGCAGGACTAATAGCTGTCCCAGGTCCAAGAACATTCTGTCATTTTACAACTTCAGAGCAGTTTAATATCCAAACTCCAGGAGTTCCCGTCGTGGCACAGTGGTTAACGAATCCAACTAGGAACCATGAGGTTGCGGGTTCGGCCCCTGCCCTTGCTCAGTGGGTTAAGGATCCGGCGTTGCCGTGAGCTGTGGTGTAGGTTGCAGACGCGGCTCGGATCCCACGTTGCTGTGGCTCTGGCGTAGGCGTGGCTACAGCTCCGATTAGACCCCTAGCCTGGGAACCTCCATATGCCGCGGGAGTGGCCCAAGAAATAGCAAAAAAGACAAAAAAAAACAAAAAACTCCAACCTAATTCTTTTTTTTTTTTTTTTTGGTCTTTCTGTTCTTCGAGGGCTGCACCCATGGCATATGGAAGTTCCCAGGCTAGGGATCTAAATGGAGCTGTTACCACTGGCCTACGCCACAGCCACAGCAACACCAGATCCAAGCCGAGTCTGTGACTTACACCATAGCTCACGGCAACGCTGGATCCTTAACCCACTGAGTGAGGCCAGGGATAGAACCTGCAACCTCATGGTTCCTAGTTAGATTCATTTCCACTGCACCACGACGGGAACTCCCCAACCTAATTCTTATCTAAACTTCTAGATCAAGTCGTCTTCAGACTTGAAAGCCTGCAGCAGAGAACTGGGTATCATTGGTTTCTTTTCTCCTCCCTTATCCACCTCTTCTCCAACTCCCTAGCAAATGCTCTAGACTGCTCATAGTCAGACCCAGGAGAGAGAGTGGATGAGGAACAAAGATGCAGTCCTAGAAGGCTGATAGAGTTGCACTCTGGCTTCTGCCCTCCACATGCTAGCTGTGGCATAGCTGCCTCTTTCCCCAGGGGGACTTCTTAAAAGTTTATCCCATCAGTCCGTCAGTCTCCCTTGCTTATGTCTCCCCACCTGCCCCAAGATTCTGACCGTCTGCCTTTTTTTTTTCTCCGCTTTTTAGGGCCTCACCTGAAGCATATAGATGTTCCTAGGCAAGGGGTCAAATCAGAGCTACAGCTGCTGGCTTACGCCACAGCCACAGCAATGCAGGATCCAAGCCACATCTGCGACCTACACCACAGCTCATGGCCATGATCCTTAACCCACTGATCGAGGCCAGGGATTAAACCCTCAACCTCATGGTTCCTAGTTGGATTCGTTTCCACTGCGCCACGAGGGGAACTCCCTGCCTCCCCTTCTGTTGGGATCCCTTCTCTAAGAAGTTCTCTTAAGCAAGATCCCTTGGTCTTAGTCCACTCAGGCTGCTATAGCAAAATACCACGGACTAGGTGGCTTATAAAAAACAAAATTTCAATCTCTCAGGTCCGGAAGCTGGAAAGCTGAGATCAGGGTACCAGCATAGTTGTGTGAGGGCCCTCTTCTGGGTTGCAGACTACTGACCTCTCTGGAGTCCTTACATGGTAAAAGGGGCTAGGAAGCTCTGTGGGATTTCTTTTACAAGAACACGAATCCTTTTTATGAGGGCTTGACTCTCCTGATCTAATCACTAATCACCTCCAAAAGCCTCACTTACCAATACCACCCCCTTTGACTAGGTCATAGGAGTGGAGCCCTCACCTGTGGGATCAGTGCCCTTTTAAAAGAGACTCCAGAGAGCTCCCTTGCTGCCTTCACCATGTGAGAACAGAGGGAGAAGATAGCCATCAGTGATCTAGGAAGCAGGCCCCTGCCAGACATCGAAACTGTGGGCACCTGGATCTTGAACTTCCCAGCCTCAGAAATGTGAGAAATAAGTATCTGTTATAAGCCACCTAGTCGATGGTACTTTTTATAGCAGCTCAAATGAAGACAACGTCTGTTCTCCCCAGTCTCAATGGTGGTTTAAGGAAGCATTAAACAGTGTAATTTCTTCTCTATGAAGATAAAAAAGAAAACTTAATCCAGGAATGCCTGGCTATTCCTATTGGGTCTGTGCTATTCTATGACAGATGTGAGTAAAGACTCCTAAGATGGCAACTGTAAGTTCAGATATATAAGATACATTTTTTTTCAGCCCCGACAGATAGGCTCAAAATCTCAGGCATGTAAACATCTGTTTGCTCCATAAAAAATTCCACTAACTCATAAATAATGACTCCATTGTGCCCCACAGTGACCTCCTTTTTCCCGGTACGTATTAGCAATTGCATTCCTATAAGCAAACCAAAAGATGGCTTATTAGTTTTCTATTCACTTAATTGTTAGAGATGGGAAACATGTGGCCCAGTTCAACAAGTTTAAAAACAATCTCTAAACAAGCACATTTTTCAGCAGTGATGATTTGGCATTAACAGTCCCAGGCATCTAATGAAAGGCTGTATGCATACTACTAAAACGTATCATGGATAGTCTATCACCCTGAGGTCGACATTGCTTAAAGTCAGTGAATAGTCCTTGGGGGCTTTTACACACCAATCCCTACAAAAATGATCTCAGTTTTAATCACCACTGGAATGAAAGAAGAAAAAATGAAAGTGAATTTACTTAAATGTCATTTCAGTGGGAGAATAAGGAAGTGGTTTGGCTTTGTTCCCTACCACTGGAAAATTGCATGACACACAGTAAGTGCTCGATGAATATTATTCTTGATGATGAAAGAAATGTGAGGACAATCATCTTAATGTTCTCAGGACAGACCATGTCATTAAATCACTCTTGCCCACAAGCATGGGTTGGAATCACCCATGTATTCAGCAGCTATTGGTGCCAGCATTGTGTAAGATGTTGGAAACGTTACAACCAGACTTGGTGCTGCCCTCAAGGTGCTTGTAGCAATTAGGAAAACAAGCAAGGAGACAGGCACTGTCTCTTTATATCTCTAACCTGGGATCTAAGAAATGAGCTTGAGCTATCCAGGAAGAGAAGGACGGGGAGTTCCAGGAAATGCATACCAAGGCCTAGAGTTGAGAAACGGCATCCAGGAGAGTGCAAACGGTTCTGAATAACGGGGTGGTGGTTAGGGGCGATGAGACAAGAGACCAGAGAGACACTCAAAGAACACACAATGAAGGTCCTTGGAGGTCACTGGAGAAATTTGGACTTTGTCCGAAGGATAATGAATGAGGCACTATCACAGCAGTATGAAGTGGGGGAAGGGGGTTGCATGCTCTGATGTGAATGCGTAGAAAGAGCTCTGGCTGCTATCTGAAGAACAGAAGGAAGAGGGAAAAATGGAGTCAGGGAGACTAGTTAGGAGGCTGCCTCATTAGCCAGATGAAAGATACAGTAACTCAAAATTAACCTAGAGGTACTGGGGGTAGAGGGAAATAAATGACTTTGAAATATTCAAGATGTAAAATCTATGGGTCATGGTGATTGATTAGGCATGAGGGATGTGGCAGAAGGAGGAGCCAAGGATGACATCAGGATTCTGCCTAGGACAACTCGAGGGGTAATGGTGCCAGTGCCTGAGAAAGAGCACAGTTGGGGAATGGGCTCTGGGTGGAGATGATGAGTTCAGTTTAGGAAATTCCCATTTTAAAATGCTGGTGGGATATCCATGTGCACATGGCAGTATGCTGTTGAATTTCCTATGGATTCTATGATGTACAGATAAACAGAAATAGAACCCACAGAGGATTCTAAGAAGCTGTAGTAGAAAAGATGAATATCACTACAGCCATGGGGAGACACTTTCAAGAAGGTAGTGGTCACTAGGATCAGATGCTACTTAAAGCTCAAATCAGATAATGCTGGGGAGGCAGCCTTAAATTTTAGCAACAAGGTTATTAGTGATCTTGGCAGGAGCAGTGGCAGAGCAATGTTGGCACAGAGGCCAGATTTGAAGGAGAATTTCTGAGTGGAGGGTAAAGAAGTGGTGATGTGAAAACAGACACCTGTTTGGTACCCTTGACTGAAGCCAAAAGGAACCAGATAAGGAAGTACATGGATTTTTAAAAATGTAAGTTTTATCATTATCCCAGTAATATGAGGCCAACAGATCAAGAGATGACTACCATTGAAAAGTTAGTTGGTTGCCATTTTCCAGAGGGGTTACACCAGGCCAGGCAGGGTCATACAGGGAAGCACCAGGAGGAAGAAAGAGAGAAGACAACATGGGCAGGGGGTTCAACTGTGGTTTTCACAAGAACGCAAGGCAAGGCAGTGTCTGTCAGTAGGTTGAGGATAGGCTAGTTGGAATAATGTCAGCTGACTCTGTCACATAGGGGCTGTCTCTAGTCCTCTGGTACCCGGCCTTGGGCTGAGTAGGACAGGAGGTTAGTGGGCAAAGCCTAAGAACCTGGTGAGAGGCCATAAAGGAGGTGGCTGGAGTGTGGGCTCCAGAACTGGCTAGTTTGCATAGGAAAAGTACATGCTCAGCTGAGGTGTGTTCTACCTCTAGGAACTGGCTAAGCCTGGGTGGAGGGGAGGGGCGAGCCCTTCTTGGTTAGCAAGGCTTCCAATGCCAGAGCATCAAGAATACAGAAGTATGAAAATAAAGTTAATACATTGGAAAGGAATGTAGACGAAGCAAGGGAAAGTATTTTTAGGGTGAGAGAAACAGGCTTGTTTAAATGCTGGTGAAAGGAAGCAGTAGCACGTGAGACAGCAGGAGCAAGAAGGGTCCTGCAATGGAGCAAAGTCTGTCAGACTGCAGGAGATAAATAGAGCCTTAGAACTGACCCTGGCAGTAAGCAATTGCTCCAACTACGATGGAATGGGAGGAGGAAGAGATGGGCATCCCTACAGGTCAAGGTGTGACAAGAATTTGAGTTTCTCTCTGGTACCTTTTATTTTCTCTTGTAAAGTGGAAGAAAGATTCCCCAACAAAAGACTAATCAGATATATATATATATGTATATATATATATAGAGAGAGAGAGAGAGAGAGAGAGACAGAAGCAGAGAGAGGGAGGGAGAGGGAGAGAGTCAGGGTAACTTTATGGTCAAAAATTTTTTGATGGTGGTTTCACTTATAAGTAAAAAAAAAAACAAGACAAAACAAACTTGTCATTAAATTGTTCTCTTCCCTTTTAGTCTAAACTCCCAGCCACCAACTCTAGACCCAGGAGATGGCTTAGCCAAGCACCAGTGAGCAACGTGGGGGCCAGCACAGCCACTGACAGCTCCTGGGCATCCTCTCAGATCATAGGTGTAATTGCTGTGTGCCCAGTGAGGCTTCTCTCACTGGAAGGGTGGGAAAGGACCTAGAAGGGAGGGTCTTCTGAAGCCCAGGAGGATCTGATGGCCCTGGGAGAGGATTATTGAAGAAGTGAGGGCTCACCTCAGAGAATCAGAGGTTAAAGGGAAGGAACGAAAGAACCTAAAGATAAAAGTCTAAAGTCCAGAAAGGGCGGGTGCAGTTCACTTGACAAGCAAATCAGCTTCCTGAAGCTCACACTGCAGGTTATCCAGAAATTGAAGAAGCTAACTCCTATCCCCCTCCTCCCCTCTCCCGACTGCCCCCTGTTTGTTGTACAATTTTTTAGACCATTTTATGTATTCATTGGCTTCTTATAAAGCACAAATCTCCTTTAAAGCCCAAGCGATGACTTCCTGTTACTTAGTTGGCTTCATAATATACTCCCAGAAAGCTGAAGCTGTTCCAGACACCCAGGCCCCACTTCCACTGTGGCCTCATACAAGAAGGGGAATTTCCACCCACACAGCTGACACCAGAGGCTGTAGGGCCCTCTGCACATGCAGGTGATCCAGATCCATCCCTGATTGTGCCTGAGAAGGATGCTCATGGACAAGCAGTTTTTCAGGTTCTGGCTTTCCTTGTTCTTAGCAGTCGGCTTTCCAAATCAACCGCACAGTGAAGCAGAGGCCAAGTTATTTGTCAAAATAGCAAGGCTTCCTACTGGATCTTGAGGAGGAAACAGAAGTTTCTACCACTCCTGCCCTCTGCCCCCATTCTGGGGATCAAGTTTCTGTGAACCATAAAGAGGAGAGTCCTTGGGAGGCCACTTGATCTCTCACAGGCCCCCTCCCCCACCCCCACTCTTCCTAAGCTGCCGCAAAAAAGAGAGGCTCAGACCTGCTTTAGTAAAACCTCTAGAGATAAAGATTTCACAAACTTCCGTAGTGACTCTTTCAAAACCAAGTAACGTTCTGATTTTGGAGCCACTGAAATGAAAGTAGAGGAAGAGAGTGGAGGGGTGTGTGTGTGTGTGTGTGTGTGTGTGTGTGTGTGTGTGTGTGTGTGTCTGCGCGCGGGAGCTTGGGGGTGGTAGGGAACGAGTTTCATAGTAAAAAAAAAAAGAAAGAAAAGGAAAACAGGAAATGGAAGAGCCAGAAAATGAAAAGTTTTATCCTCCAAGTTGAGAATTTTGTGTACAAGTATAATGTCTCTTTTCTCCCCTTTGTTACCTATGAAGTATTTTACCACATTCAGGAAGAAAGACTAAAATGGGACCTACTCCCTCACTAGAAATGTAGTTGTTGGAGGGTTTTTTTTCCTTGCTAAAAAAGAAAATAAACACAACCAGAAACCGCATGAGCCAAAGAAAACAGCTGGATGTTCATTCGTATCAGCCTGGCAGGCACTGTCCTTTGGGATTTCCAGCCCCCTGCTGCCCTGATTCCCTTCCTCCACTTCTCTCTTTGCGGAGAGAGGGATCACTGCTTTCAGGAATGCTCTTTGTGTTGGAATTTTCAGCTCTGACTCCCCAGGCCTAGGGCCGTCAGTCTAAACACACAGCTGTTCCCAACCTCCCACCTCCCCATTCTCTCCCTGCCCCAGCCACAGACCACCTCGCCTGCCTCTGAAATGGCAAGCAGATCTGCTCTTTCTGGATGATTTCCCAGAGCTTCTCAGCCAAAACAACTGATGGCAGAGACTAAATCCCTCACATTTCTCCATCAAATCAATGGCAATGGTTCCCTTTTTTGCCAGCAGGAGCAGCCAGAGTGATTTTCTGCCTAGAGACAGACCATCTGTCTGGGGCAAGAGGGTGGGTGTGGCACTGCTGGACTTGAATCACTTAGAAAACAAGCAGTTTTTCTGGGACGAATTTAGGAGGTTTATTGACTTCATGGAAGTTGGAGGAGAGAGTTGAGCTGCATTTAAAAATGGTGGCCGCTGGTTGCTCCTACTGATAATGAAGACTCAGAGTCCTGAGTTCAAAGACTGTCTCCCCAGTATGTTTTATGGGCTCCAGAGGTGCACGTGGTTGTTGCTGGTGGCTGCAAGGAGAGCTGTGCAGGTCCCTGCTTTACTGGAAGGCTCACACCAGCTGATGGCAAGACCAGGAAAGGGACATCCAAGCAGGAGATGCCAGAACACGGGGTGCGTCTTGAGTCTTCTGCCGAGGCTGTGTGCTTAGATGATGAGAACAGAGAAGTGGAAGGTCCCTGATGTGGACAAGACTCCTCAGGGCTGGCTGTGTTTGTTCCTTAGGGCAGCTCACCTCAAAGGTCTGGCAAAGTTAAACAGTACCATGAAAGCGGGACTTCCAAAGGAATGTGCTGGATTTCAATGAGCCAATAACATGGGAAAGAGGGGAAGGGACTTGTAAGTTAAAAGAAATTTAGGGACATTACAACTGAATATCTCCAGTTGGTTGGTCAGGGACCTATCAGTTTATAGTCCCTGAGTGGGTTCTAGTTTGAATAAACCATTTGTTAAAAAACTTCTGGGGGAGGAGTTCCCATCGTGGCGCAGTGGTTAACGAATCCGACTAGGAACCATGAGGTTGCGGGTTCGGTCCCTGCCCTTGCTCAGTGGGTTAAGAATCCGGCGTTGCCGTGAGCTGGGTGTAGGTTGCAGACGCGGCTTGGATCCTGCGTTGCTGTGGCTCTGGCGTAGGCTGGTGGCTGCAGCTCCGATTCAACCCCTAGCCTAGGAACCTCCATATGCCGCGGGAGCGGCCCAAGAAATGGCAAAAGACAAAAAAAAAAAAAAAAAAAAAACTTCTGGGGGAGTTCCCGTCGTGGCGCAATGGTTAACGAATCCAACTAGGAACCATGAGGTTGCGGGTTCGGTCCCTGCCCTTGCTCAGTGGGTTAACGATCCGGCGTTGCCGTGAGCTGTGGTGTAGGTTGCAGACGCGGCTCGGATCCAGCGTTGCTGTGGCTCTGGCGTAGGCTGGTGGCTGCAGCTCCGATTCAACCACTAGCCTGGGAACCTCCATGTGCCGTGGGAGCGGCCCAAGAAATAGCAAAAAAAAGACTTCTGGGGACAATGGTGCCATCTGGGAACTATTGTTTACTGTATTTGATGTGATAATATGCATAAGTGTGATAATGGTATCAATGGCATCATGGGGCTGTCAGAAAATGTCTGTTTTTAGTTATGTATACATGAGTATTTAGGGTTAAAATGTCATTCAATCTGAAATTTACTTTGAAGCAGCTGAATAAAATAGAACAGGTGAAGTCAGTATGGCAAGGCGTAAGCAACTAGTAAGTCTAGGTCAATCTGAATAAATGAGTATTCACAATGTATTCCATTTTTTCTATTCGTAGGAAAGATTATGATTTTAAAAGTGTGAAAGCATAAAGAGGTTTAGGAAGGTAAGAAGGGAAAAGCTCCCCATGCGGGTCAATGATTCCACAGAACACTGTCCGCAGGGACTACGGGTAAGGATGGATAAAACCCAGTTGTTGAGGTAACTGCTCAGGGTAAGAGGCAGACAGACCATGTCTCAGGCAAGCACTGTACCAGATGCCGTGGGAACAAGGGAGGAATGTGGTCTCGGCTGGGGTGGAAATCGAGACCTGGTATTTAAGGAAGCAGCAACCTCCTGAAGGAAATGACACTTGGGCTGAGGCCTGATAAATGAGAAGTTCTGAGCTGAGAGAAGTTGCAGGACTGGGCTTCCTCCTCTAGCAAGAAAGCACTTTCAGATTTAGGGGGCAGGGGCTAAGAGACTGGGTAGAAGAGGAGGGATGTGGGCAAGAGGATTGTCGGAGGACATGGCTTTTTAAGCCTATTCGTGGCACTATGGGCTTGAGAAGGGGAAAGAAAGTTTAACTGTGGATCTCTGAGTAGGGGATCATGAAAGCCATTTCTCAGAAGCGTCAAGATGGGTCACAACAAGGCAAGACAGCTTTAAGGAGACCAGAAACCATCCGGCAGCCCCACAGTTTGAGGCAAGGGCTGTCAGCCTTCCTAAGCAAATTTTCATCACCGATCCTGTGTCCTGCTTCCTAACCGAGAGGCCCTGTGCTCAATCTCCAGAAGTCTGTTCGACTTTCAGAGAAGGGCTCCAAAGTAAGCCGCTCCCCCTGCCTGGGGTTCCAGGGTGCAAATGTTCTCAGATAACACGTGGTCCTCCTTAAATGTAACCAATCCACTCATGGTGGTACACTGACCCAACAAGAGGCAGACAAGAGCAGAAGTAAATGGGGCCCCTCCAAAATCAGGTTAAGTGTGTTCCTGGGGTCTGAGCAGTGGTCCCCAGAGCTGAGCAAAGTGGCCCAAAGTACAGCTGATGATCCAGCATCCTGTTAGAAGAGTCAACCATCTGGGGAGTTCCCGTCGTGGCGCAGTGGTTAACGAATCCGACTAGGAACCATGATGTTGCGGGTTCGGTCCCTGCCCTTGCTCAGTGGGTTAAGGATCCGGCGTTGCCGTGAGCTGTGGTGTAGGTTGCAGATGCGGCTCGGATCCCGCGTTGCTGTGGCTCTGGCGTAGGCCAGTTGGTACAGCTCCGATTCAACCCCTAGCCTGGGAACCTCCATATGCCGCGGGAGCGGCCCAAGAAATAGCAACAACAATAACAACAACAAAAAAGACAAAAAAAAAAAAAAAAGACGAGTCAACCATCTGGAGAACAGCTAATGTGCTTGGTTAAAGGAAAGAGGTCATAAATTATTCAGAAGACGTTTTTATAATAGACCTAGGGCTGCTGGAATAGTATTACAGAGAGATTTTGGAGGAAACTTGGAGAACCTCTAACCCTGTCTTCGACCCAGCAGGGGACCTTTTTACTTTGATCGTTATGCCCCACCCACCCATCAGGGTGTATGTTGCTGTTAGTTTCTTAAGCAAGGGCCTCATCTGTGATCAGGGTTAATTTGCAAGTTGAGACAATGTCAGGGGAAGAGAAAAAGCAAACCACTTCAAAACAAAAGCAACCTCATTTCACACACAAATATTTTTTCACTGTAGAAAATAGTTTTCAAATTTTATTTGCCCAATATTAGCAAGTAAACTAATGGGATCTGAAGTTTTCCTAACTAGAACCACCTTTATCCTTGTTCACACAGAATGATGTAGTAGCATCTTAAACCACAGTTAGGTTCCAAAGTAGAAACAGTGTATGCTCAAATAAAAATCTCTTTAATTTCCCTAAAAGTAAAAAATATAGTTGTATTATCTTATAGCATTTGAACCCAGTTCAGTGTCCTCAGTTGAACATCAGATGAAATACTTGACTTGTATTTAGAGGCGATGTTGAATTTAAAAACAAAAAGCCATTAGAGCCCAGCACAATAGAAGCAGTAGAAGAAACTTCTCAGGGAGAGAAGTTTCTTCTCAGAAGACACTCTGAGAAGCCCTTGGGCGGACACCCCTCCAGGCAAGGCAGACCTCAGCCTGCTGGTGCACACGCACAGACTCACTACGCTCTCTAAACTGACTTGTCTCCTCTCACTTCTTCTAGTGCACACTTAATTGATTTTTCAAAAGTTAAATATGCTGATGAGGTAATTACAGTTTAAAGAATCTGATTTTCATTCCTCCATTTTCTCATTCTATTTTGTAAGGTATCATTAGGATTTCTACAACTCACATAGAGCTATTTTTTTTTTTTTCAATTGCAGTATAGTTGATTTACAGTGTTGTGTTTCAGGTGTACGGCAAAGTGATTCAGTTATGCATGTACTCACATCCATTCTCTTTCAGGTTCTTTTCCCTTATAGGTTATTACAAAATACTGAATATAGTTCCCTGTGCTCTACAGTAGGCCCTTGTTGGTTATCTACTTTATGGTGATATATATATATTATTCCCAAAGTCCTAATTTATCTCTCTCCCCTCTTTCCCCTTTGCTAACTATAAGTTTGTTTTCTATGTCTGTGGATCTATTTCTTCTTTGTATATAAGTTCATTTGTATCATTTTTTTAGCTTCTACATATAGACGATATTATAAGATATTGGTCCTTGTCTGGTTTACTTCACTTAGTATGATAATCTCTAGATCCATCCATGTTGCTGCAAATGGGATAATTTCTTTTTATGTCTAATATTCCATTATATATATATATATATATGGAGATATATATCGATATATATATCTCGATATATATATATATATATATATGTCTTCATTATCTATTCCTCTGTCAGTGGACATTTAGGTTGCTTCCATGTCTTGGCTATTGTAATTAACGCTGCAATGAACATTGGGGTGCGTGTACCTTTTGGAATTATTTGTTTTTTCTAGATATATGCCCACAAGTGGAATTGCAGGATCATACAGTAGTTCTATATTTAGTTTTTTAGGGAACCTCTACTGTTCTCCATAGAGGCTGTACCAATTTACATTCTCACCAACAGTGTAGGACAGTTCCCTTTTCTCCACACCCTCTTCAGCGTTTATTGTTTGTAGACTTTTTGATGATGGCCATTCTGACCAGTGTGAGGTGATACCTCATTGTAGTTTTGCTTTGCGTTTCTCTAATAATTAGCAATGTTGAGCATCTTTTCACGTGCCTTTTGGCCATCTGTACATCTTCTTTGGAGAAATGTCTGTTTACATCTTCTGCCATTTTTTGATTGGGTTTTTTTTTTAATTTATTTTTTATTTTTTTATTTTTTTATTTTTTGTCTTTTTGCCATTTCTCCCTCAGTATATGGAGGTTCCCAGGCTAGGGGTCGAATCGGAGCTGTAGCCTCTGGCCTACACCGGAGCCACAGCAATGCGGGATCCGAGCTGCATCTGCAACCTACACCACAGCTCATGGCAATGCCGGATGCTTAACCCACTGAGCAAGGCCAGGGATTGAACCCGCAACCTCATGGTTCCTAGTCGGATTCGTTAACCACTGCGCCACGATGGGAACTCCTGGGTTGTTTTTCTTAATATTGAGCTGTATGAGCTCTTTGTATATTTTGGAGATTAATCCCTTGTTGGTCACCTCACTTACAAATTATTTTCTCCCATTCTGTAATGTACCTTTTCCTTTTGTTTGTACTTTCCTTTGCTAGGCAAAAGCTTTTAAGTTTACTTTTGGTGTTTGTTTTGTTTGCTTTTTAGGGCCGCACCTGCAGCATATGGAGGTCCCCAAACTAGGGGTTGCTATGGAGTAGCAGCTGCTGGCCTTCGCAACAGCCACAGCAATGCCAGATCTGAGCTGCATCTGTGACCTACACCACAGCTCACAGCAATGCCAGATCCTTAACCCACTGAGCAAGGCCAGGTATCAAACCTGCATCCTCATGGATACTAGTGAGGTTCTTAACCCACTGAGCCACAATGGGAACTCCTAAAAAGCTTTTAAGTTTAATTAGGTCCCTTTTGTTTATTTTTCTTTTTCTTTCTTTTTTTTTGTAAACTACTTTTATTTTTTATTTGTTTATTTATTTTTGTATTTTTAGGGCTGCACCCATGGCATATGGAGGTTCCCAGGCAAGAGGTCTAATTGGAGCTGTAGCTGCCGTCCTACACCACAGCCACAGCAACACCAGATCCAAGTCGCATCTTCGACCTACACCACAGCTCTCGGCAACACCAGATCCTTAACCCACTGAGCAAGGCCAGGGATCGAACCTGCAATGTCATGGTTCCTAGTCAGATTCATTTCCACTGCGCCACTACGGGAACTCCTTTCTTTTTATTTCTATTACTCTAGGAGATGGACCCAAAAAGATATTGCTGCCATATATGTCAAAGAATGTTCTGCCTATGTTTTCCTCTAGGAGTTTTATCATATAACTCACTTTAGGTCTTTAATCTATTTTGAGTTTATTTTTGTGTATTATAAAAATATTTTTTAATAAGTATACTAATTATGTATTACACACTTACCAGTCACCAGGCATTTGCTAAGCATTATGACCAAGCATTAAAAATAGTGTCTTTGTGGAATTCCCTGGTGGCTCAGCAAGTTAAGGATCCAGTGTTGTCACTGCTGTGGTATGGGTTTCATCCCCGGCCTGGAAACTTTTGTGTGCCACAGGTGCAACAACAACAACAAAAAATCATGGAGTTCCCATTGTGTCTCATCAATAATGAACCCAACTAGTATCCATGAGGACATGAGGATTCGGTTTTAATCCCTGGCCTTCCTCAGTGGGCTAAGGATCCAGCATTGCCATGAGCTGTGGTATAGGTCATAGACTCGGCTTGGATCTATGGCTGTGGCGTAGGCAGGTACAGCTCTGATTCGACCCTTAGCCTGGGAACTTCCATGTGCCATGGGTACAGCCCTAAAAGAAAAAGAAAAAGAAAAAAAAAATCAGAGTCTGCTCTCCAGTTGAGGACAGCAAAGTTGAAAGAGAAGGATCCAGTCTGAATTGCCAGAGA
Organism: Phacochoerus africanus; assembly: GCF_016906955.1. Classification (NCBI taxonomy): domain Eukaryota; kingdom Metazoa; phylum Chordata; class Mammalia; order Artiodactyla; family Suidae; genus Phacochoerus; species Phacochoerus africanus. The sequence goes on from NC_062544.1 coordinate 44,794,516, forward strand.
ATAACAGAGGATGATTTGTTAGCTGATACTATCTTGATTTGTGACATGGTAAGGCTGTCCTGTATGAAGTGAAACACTGCTAGGCAGGAGAGTCAGGGGGGGCTTTGTAGGGGTGAGTGGCTCTGAGCCAGGAGAACAGGGCCTCAATCAGAACATCATGGCCAAGTCTGGCCTCTGCCACTGACTAGCTGTGTGACTTTCTAAGTCTCAGTTTCACTTCTGTTAAATGAGGGTAATAATAGCACATGCCTCAGAGGGCTCTGTGAGGATTAAATAAGATTGTATATGTAAATGCCTGGCATTCTGAAAGCATTCAATAAATGCTATTATTAGTATTATTATTCCGAGCAGAGCCCTGAAGGATGGAGGGGATTTAGACAATTAGGGGAGGAAAGAGAGTAGTGTCTAGGCTTTGAGGAATGAAGATAATGGGAAGGAAACACAACAGTGATGAAACTCATGTGAGTTCTGATCCCGGTTCTCCTATTTTCTTATGATTTAGGGCAAGGACGCTCTGTGCTTCAGTTTCCTCGTCTTTTAATAAAGTTGATAATAGTAGTTACCACATGCGGTTGTAGCGAGGATTAAAGGAACAATATGCTTTAAACGCTCAGCACAGTATCTTGGAAGGCAAACAAGAGCCTGGTGAGCTTGGTGGACTCTGGAGGTGTCTCACTCTGTGCTCTTCAGTTTCTTTTAAATTTTTTAGTGGGTGGAGATTACCAATTTTTAAAAAATGTAACCTCAGAAAGCATATGCAAAAAGAGATCCGTACAGAGCCTGGTACCTAGTAAATACCAAAAAATGAGGACCGTCGTTATTGCTAAAGTAATTGTTATTATTGCTACATGTATTCCACATGGAATAAGACGATATTCTTTCTCACTGTGCTAAAAAGAGTACAGAATAATTTCAAGATATGGTCAAAATCCACACTATTTTGAAAAAGAAGATTTTCAGAACAAATGCCAAAATCTTATTTAGCCTTCCAATGGAAACAAACTGTTTTCAAGCACTTAAAGTAATTTTGGCAGCATATATTTAGATAAGAACAGTTAATTGACCTCATCACATTTTTTTTCCTTTAGGCATTTATTCAATCCCAGGAGGATTTCTGCCTCTTTCCTCAGCTATTTAACTGTTAAAGAATAGGCCTTAAAGTAGTAAATTTGTGTTTATGTTAAAAACAAATGTATTGTTTAAGTTTTTATCCAGATCAGACCTCTTTGACACAATTCTGAGCTACTGAGAGCTTGTTGTAGTTGTATGCTTCAAAACAGTCTGTCCGTGTCTCAGCTCCATACTTTGAGTTTGAATTTATCTCTGCTTTCTTTTTCTTCTTTATTTTCCTTCTTGTACATTGTTTCCCACTCTGTTCCTTCTCAGTCTCCTATAAAACATTGGTGGATCAGCTTGATATGGTCTCATTGGTAGCTCTATGGCCTCCTGAACAAAGATGTTCATTCTGAAAGGCTTCCCCAGTTTCTGCAGAAACACATAGGCCAGAAGGTTAAATATCAGCCCTGAGACCCCAGGCTTGGCTTTGCAGCCTTGACCCAGAGCCAGGCCTCCCCTGGGCACTCACACCCACCTACTTTTCCATCCCGGGCCACCTTCCAGGGACCTGGAGGGAATCACTGCCATGAAGCAGCTGCCAGGAGCTTAGTTACTGCAAGGAGCCATAGCCATGGTCAGGGAATCTTCCTGTGTTAAACTTAGTGCTGACATTTTAAAAAATCTGACCAGTTTATATTTTGTATTACTCATCAGAGGGCCTTGCCTTCCTTCAGATAGACTCAGCCTATGACTCTTTCCTCTTACTACAGGAAATCTATTGTGTGGCAAATATGCTAACACTGCTTAAATCCGAGAGCAAAGTTACAAGAAGCAAGAGGAAATACTCTCAGCCAAACCTCCCTCATTTTTAAATAATTCTAAATTTTCTCCAAGTCCTAGGCAATATTTTCCTAGAAATAAATTTCATTTTTTACTTTTCAGATTGGAGATTGTTTCCCATCTGCCTTTTCCACTTTCAAATTCATTTGTTACAAAGCTGAAGTCAAAATTCTCACAGCTTGACAGTGGCAACTTGATTATAGCTCTTCATCCAAGAAATAAAAGTACAGTTGATTTCAAGAGAGTTGAAGATGTACACAAAATACATTCAGAGATATGAGACTTTCCCAGATTTCTGCTATTTGCCTCACAGAACAGAGCAGATCTCACATTCCTCCCTTTTGGCCCCAAAACACTTCTCTGGAAATTCTCTTGCATGACAGCCAAAGATAGCCATATCTAGAGCCTGACCTGTTTGTGAGGGCAAGGGATCGCTTTTCAAAGAGCAAGTCCGGGAGCTATTACTTCTTTGAGATGGATATGGAGTCATTTTCAAAGAGACAGTCCAAAGCACTGATTTCTTTGGGGCCTTGTCAATAACAGTTCAAAGTTTGCATTATCAGAGGGAGGGAGAAGCTTAGTCTTCTAGGAAAAAGATGATGGACTTAGTGATGGGAACCGAGGACAAGATTTTCGACAAAGCTGTGAGTTAATGCAGTTTAAGCAGCTGGGCCCCTTGCTTGCGGAGGCCTCTGTGAATCCCGGGGGTTAGTATCTGGTGGGAAAGGGGAGGCAGGTCATAATCAGGAAGCATTTCTCTGTAAGCATTTCTGGTAAATTGCCTAATCTCAGAAGGAAAGAACTTGAATCTCCACAGCTCCAGTAATTTGTTGTGATTTATTTTCTCTTTCTGTATATTTATTTTCGTACCCATTTTAAAATTCCTAATTTCCTATTCATTTCCTTAAGGAGAGTACCCAAATTTGCATAAGCTTCAGGACACACAAAATCTGGCTTCACTATTGTATAAGAATGCCTGATGTTGAATTATAGTTTATTGCCTTGCATCAGTTCCTGGTAATTGGTGGCTCCTTTTAAATTTTAAAAACAGTTGTAGTATAACCTTTCCCTCATTCAGCCAAGACATGAAATAAGAATTTAGAGACGTGTGTGTGTATGTGTGTGTCTCCCAGGTGTGGCCATGTGTGCGTGTGCATGCCTTAGGTTAGAGAAGCAAACAGTGATATTAGGGCTCTGAAGCCACAACTTTCTTTTTTCTTCTTGAATCTGGGCTGTTAACAGCTTTTTCCCACTGAGATGTTGAAATGTTCTCAACTGGCAATGTGTTTGTGACTCTTCACAGTTTGGAACACATATTTCAAAGAACTCACACCACCACCCACCAGCCGCCCCAGTAGAATTTGCTGAACTGAAAGAGCTTATCATTGGATCTCCTATAAGGATATGGTTGAGCACATGGTTCAAGGTTGTACACTGTCCTGCGCGAGGAGACTCTCTGGAGAACTTGTCTGGTCTAAGTGCCAAGAGTAATCTACTTCTTTTCGGCCACTGGCCTTTGTTATCTTATCAGTTATGTGAACTGCAGAACCAGCAGCACTTCCCACTTTGAGTTGGTTGCCGGTAAGCCTGAAGTTACATTTGAAGTGACATGAAGTCATGATTAATAATTATGATGTGCTTTTGTAGTCGCATTCCTGGGTCCATTTTATATTGTCTTTCTTCTTTTATTTCTAATTATTATTCATGCTATACTGTTCATCTTATATATCCTTTCTCAAGAGAGTAGGGATATAAATGAATAATTCTTGTACCTTAATAATTCCTATATCTTCAGGATATTAATCACTTATCAGATGTATAATTTGCAAATGTTTTCACCAGTTCTGTGGGTTTCCTTTTGACTGATACCCAGAGTTTTTCATTTTGATGAATCCAGTTCACCTAATTATTTTCCATATAGTAATGCATGTATGTATTATGACTGCATGTGAATCTACAATTATCTCAAATTCAAAAGGTCAATCAACCAGACAAAATGTAAAAACCATTCTTAGCTTTGTGGGTCATTGAAAAACAAGTAGCATTTGGGCCAAAACCTGCCACCCCCTGCTACATATAGAAAATGGAGTTGCAACTCTTTTCTTTGTATTCAAAAACTCTTGCCAGTCCCTCAGCTTGCTCCTAACCCACTACTTCTGGGGCTCAAGACATAAAATACTGTAGCCACATATATTTCTGTATATAGGAATATGTGTATAAACATGGTTAGATCTCATGTATTCCCCAAATCAAAGGACTTCTCCAAAAAAGTAGCTACAATACCACATCCAGCTTTAAGACACCAGCATGCCAGGATTTTAAATGCCCCGTGAAAGCTTTGCTTTTACCATATATTTATTCTCTGTGTTGCAATGTCTCAGGGGATGTTAGGGCCAGCACATTTGCAGGTCCTAACCTTCCTCCCCTCCTGGGAATCCTTCTGCATTTACACAGACTGCAGCTTGGCCTCCTGAGGCAGCTGCTTCTATTGCCTAAAAGCTCTAAGTGTTAGAAAGTCCTGATATCACTGCATTCCAAGGAGAGTTTTCAACCCCTTTTTAAAATTAAGCACTGGAGTTCCCATCGTGGCACAGTGGAAAAGAATCTGACTAGGAACCATGAGGTTGTGGGTTCGATCCCTGGCCTTGCTTAGTGGGTTAAGGATCCGGCGTTGCTGAGAGCTGTGGTGTAGGTCATAGATGCGACTCAGATCCTGCGTTGCTGTGGTTGTGGCATAGGCCTGCGGCTACAGCTCTTATTCCACCCATAGCCTGGGAAACTCCATATGCCGTGGTGAGGCCCTGAAAAAGACAAAAGACAAACAAAAATAAAAATAAAATTAAGCACAGACTCTCATTTAAAGAAGGTTTTCACAATGATAATATTCTAGTTCTGAAATAGGAAGATGGATTTGCATAGCTTTTTTATGTTCATAATATCCTTAATATTACATGTTATATATATATTACTTTAAATAATATATGTAATATTTAAAAATAAGCAATTTATCATTCTTGTTTCTGTTAGAAATATTATTATGTAAAGGCATCAGTGCAAACCATCTCAGGGGTTTGGGGGGTGAAAGAGAACATTCCCCATGGCCACAGCCCCAACCCAAGCCCCTCTGTGAATTATCCCAGACAATTCAACAGCCTCCCCACAGTTATCCTTGCCTCCCTCCAGTCTGTTCTCCACACTGCAGCCAGAGTGATCTTTTAAAAAGGCATAGCTGATGATGTCAGCTTCTTGCATTATACATTTTAATAGTCTCTCATCAATCTCAGGATAAAGACCAAAGTCTACCCCGGCCAACCAAGCCCGGCACTGGCTGCCTCCAGCCTCGTCTTGTTGCTTCTCTCAACCCTCCAATGCTCTACATCCTTAGTTCCTCTGTCTAGTCACACTCTTGGAGATGCTGTTTCCTGAATGCTCTGTTCCACCGCACACACCACTTCCTGCCAGGGGTATATGTTTTCGTTTCTCTTGGATAAATACCTAGGAGTTTGAGATTGTTACATGTGCTAAGTGTATGGTTCACTTTATGAGAAACTGACAAATTGTTTTCCGAAATGGTGTACGATTTTGCATTTCCATCAGCAGTGTGTGAAAGTTCCAGTTGCTTTCATCCTTGCTAGCATTTCTAGCTTTCATCCTTGGCTTTGGTACTCTTTGTTACATGTTTTTTGTTTTTTTTTTTAACAAAGCCTAGAATAATATCTGATTATGAGGTTCCTCCAAAATGCATAAAAGGTGAGTAACTCCTTTGAACTCATTTCAGTGACAGCACTTTGGTCGAAGTTATCTCCCACTCACCCTCCAGTGTTCACAGTAATAACCTTTAGCCACACTGCTATGAAAGCACAGGGGGATTTAACATACTTAACCACAGAGATTGTTTTTCAGGCTGAATTGATAACAGCTTTGCAGCTTCAAAGTCCTACCTTAACATCTCTATAAAATTCAGAGTTACCCCAACTACGACTTCTCTGTGGGAATCAGTGATGGGTGTGAAGATCACGTGTGTGGAAATGTCACAAAGGGCATAGTCAGAGAGGATGCAAAGACTTCCGGGAACGGAAATACTTTTGAAGGTTGGTTATATTTTCCAGATTAGCTGCTAGTTAAACTCTTTAGAAAACTACCAGTTATTCTTTTTTTCCTTAACACCAATTCCACATGTAAGCACTAGGAATTACCAGTACCTTTGACAATTGTAGTTTGCAGTACCAAAACTAAGTGTGGCTGACATTACACCAATTAGAAGGCTGATGTGCAAATTGCTGGGAGTGCTTACCAGACAATTTGCTTTTTATTTCATCAGAATACTCCAGTGAGAATGTTTTTGACAAAAAGTAATAGAAGGCTAGCTCTGGAGCTAGCCTCTGCTAAGGTAACATATTAATGAGTCATCAGAAGTTATAAATAGAACTCAGCATGCACTTCTGTCCACAATTACACCACTATTCCCACAAAGAGAGCTGCTGCTAATGACAGAACATGGCCTTTTAGCCACTATTATAACCAAGGGGGTGGGGGTGGGGGTTGCAGACCTGGGGAACCACAGCCCTGTGGGAAATGTGCCTTGAGGTACAATTTGCCAAGATGTCATTATGTGCTTTCTCCGTCTCCCCTACAGCCTGTGAAGCCATTATATTGTTTCCTTAGGGATCCTCATTGTTGTGTGCCAGCCAAGATTTTCAAATTCTCTCTCAGATGATAAATCCCTGACAGTAGCTGTCTTAAGGCAATTATTTGTCTTATCATGCTCTCTTCTCTCTTTCCTTGCATATGCTACGTTTGCCAAGTATATACAGTGCTATAGTATATACAGCACAGTAGCATGTACTTAGGAGGGATCCATAATTATTTATTGGATGGATGAATAGATAGACAAATGGATCAATGAATGGGTAGATGGATGAGCATGTTAACTCTAAGCTTCCATATAAAAAATTCTCTGGATTTTTGACCTTTCCTATAAATAAGTCAATATATTCAAGTGAATTTTCTATGTAATACGCATCTAAATGTTCCCCTGACAAAATGCTATCTTCACCAACAACCCTACCCTGTGTCCTCACACTCCTGCCCTGCTCATTTCTTCAGGTGGCAGTGAGGAGAGAATAAAATGTCACCTATAAGCGGAGAGAGGGCAAATCCCTTGAGACCCTGCCTCTCACCACACCTTAAGTCCAGTTTCGTACTAGCCCAAAGGGAGGATGGGATATAGGAAAAGAAAGGTTGAGAAAAGAGAAGTGGTCAGAAATGATCTATTACATAAAGTTTTGCTTCCACAGAGCTCTCCACCCTGGAATCTGTCTGTAAAGGCACATAGTTCTGGGGGAAGAAATCTAGAAAGGGAGATAAAGAGCAGCCAGGAGTTCCTGTCGTGGTGTAGTGGTTAATGAATCCGACTAGGAACCATGAGGTTGCGGGTTCGATCCCTGGCCTTGCTCAGTGGGTTAAGGATCCGGCATTGCCATGAGCTGTGGTGTAGGTCGCAGACACGGCTCAGCTCGGCTCGGCTCGGCGTTGCTGTGGCTGTGGTGTAGGCCAGCAGCTACAGCTCCAATTAGACCCCTAGCCTGGGAACCTCCATATGCTGTGGGTTCGGCCCTAGAAAAGACAAAAAGACAAAAAAAAAAAAAAGAAGTAGCCAATCCAAACAAGTTATCTTCCCTACACATTTGCTTGGGTGTCCCTCATCCCCGAGACCAAGTCTGTAGGAAAGTCGCCCAAGCCTGACTCAGCCTGAGGAAGCAGGGGAAGGTGGGAGACACAAAGTGTATGTGGTGGGGCTGTAACTTCCTCTTTTTGTTCGTGGTCGGATATAAGCTACACAGATGATAGAAAGTTCAATCACTGAATTGTCTTCTCTGGTTCAGGTCTAAATGCTAATCCCCACTGTGATCTCACCCTGGGTTCCCTAACCTCACCTCTCCTTGCACCCACATCATACACAAGCCCCTCCTCGGGCTATCCCTCCGTCTCTGCTTTAAGTGCAATCCTGCTTGCCTTTCTGCCCTTTCACATTCAACTCGTGAAACCTAATGGGGAAAAAGGCAAAGATGGAGGAGACAAATGTCAAAAATTACACAAGACTGAGATTAATCTACCTGAGGAGGCTTCCACTCCAGGGAACAAGGAAAGGGGAAAGAAAAGGCTCCCCTGGGACACTTGGGGTGGGTTCTCTGGAAATAGTCATAAGAACTCCAAAGTGTGTTGTTTTGGGAGTCTAATACTCATCCCTCCCTGAGAAGCACAGAGCTTTGGGATGATGCTTTCAGAAGGACACCCCAACAACCTACTGTGGTGGTGGCTGAGGAAAACCCAGAGGGACAAATCTCAACTCTGAGCTCCAACTCCCAACCATCTTCTTCCTTTGGCTTGGAACACACAAATCCCACGTGAAGAAGGCCTTCATGTGGGAGGATCTTCTGGTTGAAAAGGTGGCTAGAAGTGCAAGTGATATAGAAAAGACAAAAACATGGTAACCACTACATGGTAACAGTTTGGGATTAGCAGATGCAAAATATTACATTTAGAATGGATAAGCAATGAAATCCTACTGTATAGCACAGGGAACTATATCCAATCTCTTGGGATAGAACACGATGGAAGGTAATATAAGAAAGGGAATGTATACATATGTATGACTGGGTCACTTTGCTGTATAGCAGAAATTGGCACAACACTGTAAATCAACTGTAATTTTTAAAAAAACTAAAAAGACAAAAACAGAAAGTATAAGGATACAGGGTATCTAGGGCAGCAGAGACTAAAAGATTTGAAAGGGAAATGGATGACTGTAAAGACCCAGGGAGTACGCTCTGTATCTCTCATCTCTTTTCAGTCTGGGCCTCCGCTTCAATCTTTAATGATAAAGGTTTCTCTAAGATTTCTCATGTCATTGCCTTGTGTTCATTCACCTCCCAACTCTATCTCATATGAATGTCTGACTACTTTATCTCATATCTACAGGCTTAGTCATAACTCTGTCACAGTCAGGTTTGTGAACTTAAGGTCTTTTATGGAGATTCTTGAGTCAAGTGATGAAATTTGATCTATTCAAATGTTGCAATAAGTAGTTGTATCTCTACTGGTGACAATTCCATCCAAGAGGGATGGAAATTGATAGCCACCCAATCCCAAGCATCCAAAATGATTCTGCAGACAGTTTCAACAGACATTAGGGCTAGAATTTCTTTGGTAACTTTCTGATGAAAAAGATCTCAGCTATACTGCTCCATTCCAAGGCAAGCTGAACCCAGGATCCATGTTAAGTCCTTGGAGCTCTGGTTAGAGCAGAGCAGAATTCTGACAACCTCAGAATTCTGGGTCCATCCAAACCAGGACCAACCGATATATAGGCCTACTTTCTAGCCACCAAATGTTGTTAAGACTCCCAGAACTTTCTAAAGGAAATTCAGTTTGTTACAGAGTCACAAGTTGAAAATTGTACCCAAGACCCTGTTCATTCTCCTGAGATAAGCCTCTAACAAGTACAGTCACCTGAAACATGAAACCCCTCCATATACAGCATCCCAAGATCAGAGCTTCCAAAAGTCAGAATCACCTAGGGGGCATTGTTTTAGTTCCTATTTAATTGAGGTAAAACCCAAATAACATAAATTAACCATTAACCATTTTTAAGTATACAATTCAGTGGCATTTAGTACACTCACAGATTGTGCAATCGTCACCTGTATCTATTTATAAGACATTTCATCACCCCTAGAGGACACCCTGTACCCATTTCAAAGTCACACCTGAGGAGCATTTTAAAAGCACATATCCCCTGCTGTGTAGCACTGGGAACTTTATCTAGTCACTTATGATGGAGCATGATAATGTGAGGAATATGTATGTGTGACTGGGTCACCTTGCTGTACAGTAGAAAATCAACAGAACACTGTAAACCAGCTATGATGGAAAAAAATAAAAATCATTAAAATAAAAAAATTTTTAAAAGTACATATCCCAAGGCTTCATCCCCAAGGGATTGATATTCAATGGATGTAGAAATATTTTTCAAAACTTTCCAGGTTATCCCACTTCTAGTTATTTATCCAAGAGAAATGAAAATGTATATCCACACAAAGATTATATGTGAATGGTTACAGTAGCGTTATTCACAATCACCTAAACGAAAATTCTCAAAGTTGGGGATATATAAACAAGCTGTAATACATCTGTATAATAGAATAGTACTCAGCAATGAAGAGGAACAAAATTTGGATACAAGCAGATCTCCACTGCATTATACAAAGTGAAGGAATCCACCTTCCATACTGCATTCCATTTATATGATATTCTGGAAAATGTAAAACTACAGTGACAGAGAGCAGATTAGTGGCTTCTGGAATTTAAGGGTGAAGGTAGGTTTTGAGTAGAAAGAGATAGCACTAGGGAATTCTTGAAGGGGAGATAAAATGATTCTGCTGCCTTTTTTTTTTTTTTCTTGTTAGGGCCACATCAATGGCACATGGAAGTTCCCAGGCTAGGGGTCGAATCAGAGCTCCAGCTGCCAGCCTATACCACAGCTCAGGGCAACACCAGATCCTTAATCCACTGAGTGAGGCCAAGGAATTGAACTCACATCCTCATGGATCCTAGTCAGGTTTGTTAACTGCTGAGCCATGAAGGGAATTCCTGATTCTGCTTCTTGACCATTGTGGTATTCACAAGCATTTGTCAAAACTCAGAGAATTTAGCTCCAAAAAGTAGATTTTACTATTGTTAAATTTTAAAATAGGAGTTCCCGTCATGGCTCAGTGGTTAATAAATCCTACTAGGAACTATGAGGTAGTAGGTTCGATCCCTGGCCTCACTCAGTGGGTTAAGGATCCGGAGTTGCCATGAGCTGTGGGGTAGGTCACAGATGTGGCTCAGTTCCAGCGTTGCTGTGGCTGTGGCATGGGCTGGCAGCTGTAGCTCCTACTGGACCCCTAACCTGGGAACCTCTATGTGCTGTGGGTGTGGCCCTAGAAAAGACAAAGACACACACACACACACACACACACACACAAAATTAAATAAATTTGAAAACATTTAAAACTTTCTGGATGTTTATGATGTGCAGCCTGTTTGGGGATCAAGTGCCTAGATAATGCTGGACAACCTGGTTATTCTATAACCCAGTCAAGTTACACTTTGGACACCCGGGACCTGCCAACTTACCTTCCCTCCCTCTCTGTTGATCATCATGGAATTTGAACATTTCCACAGATGAGAAGTATAAAAGTAAGCTGTCAAGAGTAGCAGATCACAGACATGGGCTGTGCAGGGGTTTTGTCAAACTGAAATCACCGCACCGAGTGTGGTGACTTTAGAACTTTTTTTAAAAACATGAGTTATGCCTAACCTCTTAATCAGGTTAATCTTAACAAATTCTTAGAGAAATCATTTCCACTGATGGAGATCAGAAGGCAACCTATGAACTTACCAAAACATATATTTAGCATAATATTTAACAAAACATCATTTTTAACAATTTACTTTTAAGATCCACCTCAAATCAAAACCAAAACCTAGAAGTTTTCATGTGATACTTTCAATGATCCTAATCAATTTCAGTGTAGGTCATTTTGATTATTTTTATAAAATTCAACAACCTATTTTACATAAAGGAAAACAAGAGGTTAATTGGCGAAGATGAAAAGTAAGTCAATGGCTTGACAATAGGCTCTTCATAGATCCCTTTATTTGTGAAAATTTGCAACTATGGAAAACAAATGAAAATTGTAGACAGATGAATATGTGGAGTCATCGATCTCATTAATTGTGGGTCCAACTTTGTGCCCAATCAAAAAAAAATCCATATCCTGCTACGGGTTGACCATCTTCTCAAATAAGGTAGCTAAAATTCAAATATAAACTTTAAGGTATAAGGAAAAAAAAAGAAATAGATTGGAAAATAATGCTCGCTTTAACTGCAGGACAAAGGAAAAAACAAAACTTTTTCCTGTGTAGTGAGGTAGATTTATCTGACGTTTCTGTCCCATTAGAGTATATTTTCTAATTTGCAAGTCTTTTTGCTTCCCCTGGCCTCCAACTATTTCTGTCAACACTATTGCTTTGCTTCCTCATCACTTTGCAAACTATGCATTCTGTTCACATTGCTTCTTTTTTTAGAGCTGCTTGTGCCCAAGAGGAAATGGAGCTACAAGTGTTTCCTTTCCATTCAAAACTGGCACTTTTTTGTAGTGGGGGAGGAAGCTGAGGACTTACAGCTTACTCCCAGCAGTTTGAAATAGCACTGAGTTTTCCTATAAGCCTCTCTAGAAATCCTTGTGTTATAAATTATTTATAAATTTTATCACACCTCCAGGAAGCAAGCTGGGCAAATTCTCCTGAAGCCAGATGGCTCAGCAGACTTTTCTGATGTTGCTACTCTATTGCACATCCCTGCTTCTATTGACCCACACCCAAAAGCACATCCAATGAGAAAGTGCACACAAAACTCGTTATTTCACAGGTCCCCAACCAAAATTCCTTTGCGCATCCTGGAGGTGTAATATGATCCCACCGCAAACTGAGAACAGTCAATCTTCCTCCACATCTCCAACCTCTTAGGTGGAGAGGAGTGTATATGGTCCTGGGAACCTAGAGTATAGACAGGCTATATATACTCTATACAATAATATATGTATTGTTGAAAATAAAAATAGGAGTTCCTGTTGTGGCTCAGCATGTTAAGGACCCACCTTTATCTCTGTAAGGATGTGGGTTCAATCCCTGGCCTCACTCAGTGAGTTAAGGATCTGGCATTGCTGCTACAATCCTGCTCAGATCCTGAGTTGCTGCAGCTGTGGCGTAGGACAGCAGCTGCAGCTCTTATTTGACCCCTGGCCTGGGAACTTCCATAGGCCACAGGCATAAGAAGAAAAATAAAATAACAATAATGTTTGGGGGTTACACACTTTGATGGTAAAAGATGACTTTTCAGGAAAATTGTCATGTTTATTATAAAATCAGAATTCTTCTGGTTGTGATAGACCATATCCGAACTAGCCTAGAGAGAGCAGGGCATCTATTAGCTCCTATAACTGGAGGAGATAAGGGAAAGAGGCTTGGGACCACCAATGCATTTTTCTTCTCTGCCTCTTTCTTCTGCTTTTCTCTTCAAGTAGAGGATACAGCAGGATTTGAGGGGGCATGTTTCAGTTTTACCATAAAAGAGAAGAGAAAGAATGCACCATGCATGCGTGTATACACACACACACACGCCAGTCATATATAGAAGATTCAGACTGTATATTAGAACAAAGGTGCAAAGGAACAATTGTCCAAAAGGAGGGGGAGAGCACAGACATGGCCCCTGGGGGAATTGTTCTGAGCCAGGAACAGATTATTTTTATCTTGAGGCTTCATATATTTCCAGGCATAAAGCCTCATATTCCCAAAAATATGTATACGTCAGTTTGAGAAGCAGACACACATCATACGGTATTTTAGAGGGTCTCAAAGTCATGTCCTGTGAAGAACTGTCTGTTCTCTAATAAGACATTTAGATGGACACTGAGAGCCTCGGGAACCTGTGGAAGACAAGACAATGAGAGAGAGTTAAAAATCCTTTTCAGAAAAAAAATTCACAGGAGAGTTGGGGCATGGAAAGGGAGAAAAGGATAGAAGGAAAAAAGTGACAAGAACACGTCGGTCTGAGCCTGAGCATTGCATTAAAAATCCCTAGTAGTGAGAAGGCCAAGGAATTTTTTAAAATTAGGAGATGTAACATGAAATTTGATGTTGTTTGTGTTGCTGCAGTATACGTCTTCTGACCATGACAGATTTGGTGTTCTACAAATCTATGTTCATTTTCTTCCTTGGTTCCAAACGAGGCTGCATTCCCCAGCCACCCAGGCAGTTAGGTACAGCCAAAGCACTAGTTTTAGTCAGTGGAATGTGGGTGGGAGAGATGTTTGCCAGCTCCAGGTCTGGCTAATATAAACCCCCTTATCATCCACACCTTGCCCTCTCCTGCAGGGTGGCTACAGAGGATCATATGGAGTACCCCATGACCCCAGGAGATGCTGAAGCCACCAGGTGAAAAGAGCCTGAGTCTATGAAGGACTGGATGGATCAGGCCCCTTCCAACCTCCACCGGACTGTGACCTAAGTAAGAAATCATCCTTCTGCTCTTTTGCTTTTGTTGTTAAGTTTATTGCAATTGGGGTTTGTGTGTTACAGTGGTTGACTTATCCTGACTAATACAAACTTCTTCACCCCCCCTCCTGAATCTTTAAAAAAAAAAAAAAAAGTCTACTACGTATACAAATGTCCTTCGAGAGTGGGAGTTTTGTGGCAATCATAAAGGAAGCTGAGTTTCACATCTGGGTTCACATGGCATGGCCCAGAAACCACATTTACAGAAAAGTAGTATGTTCCATAATCTAAACCCATTTGCAAAAGCATTCAAGGTCAACCATGACTGTGAGATCATAAACTCTTAAGGAATTTACAGAAGTATTGAAATGGGCTTTGACTTCTACAGAGTGTGGAGTGAGGGAGTTTTATGAAACTTTAGATATGAAGAGAATGATGTGGATTGCTATTTTATGTGGGTTGAGATGCTGGGTAAAAACAGTTTTGGACTAACATGTCAAAGATAGAGATTTTAAAACTTATGACCATAAAATTCTGAATTCATACTGAAATCACTTGAATGCTTATAGAATTATTTTACTCTGAGAAATCCTTGATAGACAGCTGAATGGCATCTGTTTAATGGCAATGAAAAGAGCAGCCAGGATCTATTTGCCTGGCTCACCAACCTAAATGACCTTCCTCCCCATTTTCATTTCTCATAGCATGCTGTTGTTTTCCTTTAAGGCATTAATGAGATATTTGTATTGCATTTATGTTTAGATGTGTTTTCCCCACTAGACTCTAAGCTCTATGAGGACTAGGTCTGCGTCTGTTTCATCCCCCATTGTGTGCCAGGCACAAGCACAGTGTCTGCCACAAGTTTCATGAATGTTTGTTGGAATGAAATGAAATCTGCAGGTGTGGGAGCCTCCGATAGTCACCTGTTGGCCTTAGAGTATTCACCTCCTCATTTAGTTTGACAAATCAATTTTTTTTAAGTATCTGATAATTTGAGAATGCATGACTACCTTTATGTAAAGAACAAATGGTATTTATCATACATGAATATGATATGAGTTCTCATACACACATTATACAATAGCAACAGCCATGTAGAGTTGTTATTATTAACATTCACTTCTTCCTAGCAAACACATGAGTCCTTTTTCCATGTGTTATAGCCTAGGCTGAGTTTGAAGCTAAGAGTGTCTCTTTCCCTTCAATCCAGGCAGCCACAATATTAAGTAAATAGCCTTCCTGGCTGAACCTCAGCTGACCTGCCTACTGGAACCTTTCTTATCAGAGTTCCAGGAATAATCACTTTTGTTTTTTAAGAACAAGATATTGATAGAGCATAGCAGTATCCTTTTTTTTTTTTTTCTGATTGCTTTGCACATGTCTGGCACTTTTTCCTCAAACAGTACAGCCTAGACTCATAATTATGCTTTTCCTCACCATGACCTTCCCTCCCCCACCCATTGGAATCCAGGAGTCCATACTTGCACCTTAATGACAACTTAGCACATTTTAGTCTTTTGATGCAAATTTATGTTGCATATACGCTTACCTCTTTTCTTTATATGTAAGTTTATGGGGGCAAATTCCATAAATACCTATCAATTTTCTTTTTTCCTTCATTCTAAAAATGAGTCCTTAGGATACTCATGGTCTCTTAATCAAGTAGAAAAAATGAAGACTAAATTCTACATCAACCTCTCCATGTTATAGCTGAAGCCACTAAAACCTAAAGTAACCAAGTTTACTTGCCTGACGTCAGGTAGCTAGTTAGCAGCAGGTCATTTTCCCTCAGATTTTACTTCGATATTGTAATATGTTGATGTTTCACATGACAACATCTTCACGAGCACAACAACCTCATTTACATACCAAGTGATAACTTTGAGTGCATCGTGAAATTCAACATAATTTACAACGTACCATTATAAGCAGCTACACATCATTCCCAGAGTAGAGCTTTTAGTAATAGTAAACTCTTGCAATATCTCAAATATGCAACATGATTTGGTTAAACCTCCATGCAATTTTACACAATTTTACCTCAGCCTGGACTCTCCGGCCTAACGAACCCTTTTCATTCATCAGCACCTGATTCAAAGGCCACCTTCTCTTTGCAGGCTTTCTTGTCTCCTCAAACATTCTCTGCTCTGATTGCCACAGCTCTTTATTCCATAAAGCTGACTGTATTGAGGCCAGGACTTTGTTTATATGCCTCTCCCAGCACCCGACTGGTTTTTACACTTAACAGATACTTAATTGATATCACTGAAGGAATTGGTGAATGAATTAATTAGTAAATTGAATTAAATATCATTTGCCAAAAATTATTCACTTCTTGGGAGGTAGAACAGAGAAGGAAAATTAAAGATGCTTTTTATATCCTCCCAGTGTGGTTCTTTTAGCTGCTAAATGACATAAAATATCTATAGCATCCTGCACAGTGCTGACACAGACACTTAGTAAATGTTCTTTTGCCTTTCTTCCCCATGTCCAACCTCCATTATGTACACGCAATTATTGCAGTGGAATGAAAATCGAAGATCAATATTTGAAGTCTTGTCAAATATTGTGAGGAGGGAAATGAGCTCCTTTGTCCTTTGAGTGATTGACTAGACTACCCCATGGAGGTGCCAGAGTAGGTTCATGTCCAGTCACATTTGGAAGATATCTTGGTTCCTCAAGCAAAAAAAAAAAAAAAAAAAGTGCAGATCTGTGTGGCTGGAATGACTAGGACTTAATTCTAAGGTGACAGTTTATAAAATGTTCATCGCATGGTTTGCCCTTAATAAATATCAGCTTGTTAATGCCTCTCAATGGGTAGTGGCTTTCCAGAGCCTAACTGTGGAGAAGATTACAAAGCTTCTAAACTCAGAAGGAAAAAAGTACCATGATCCACTAGCCCTGTCACCTAGGGTACCAGATAGGGAAATGGAGGAGTACTTGTTATGGCTCAGCAGGTTAAGAACCTGACCTTGTCTCTGTGAGGATGTGGGTTCAATCCCTGGACTCACTCAGTGGGTTAAGGATTCTGGATGGCTATGGCTGTAGCATGGGCTACAGCTGCAGCTCCAATTTGACCCCTGGCCCAGGAACTTCCGTATGCCACAGGTGCAGCCATGAAAAGAAAATAAATAAATAAATAAAATAGGGAAATGGAACTTCTTGTCCTGGATCTGAAATATATTGCCAGAGTTCCCGTGGTGGCGCAGTGGTTAACAAATCCAACTAGGAACCATGAGGTTGCAGGTTCGATCCCTGGCCTTGCTCAGTGGGTTAAGGATCTGGCATTGCCGTGAGCTGTGGTGTAGGTCGCAGACGCGGCTCGGATCCTGCGCTGCTGTGGTTCTGACTTAGGCTGGCGGCTACAGTTCTGATTGGACCCCTGGCCTGAGAACCTCCATATGCTGCAGGAGCAGCCCAAGAAATGGCAAAAAGACCAAATAATAATAATAATAATAAAATAAAATATATTGCCTTAAACTTAAGCAAGCTTAGACTAGTTCTCTGAGTTAGTGAAGCCCACAGAGAGACTGAACAGAAGTGAACTTTTGATGAATCTGAACATTGGTAGGGTGACCAAATGTCATTTACTGTCCATAGCAATAGCTGCAATCCAGGAGCCACTAGCCACATATGGCAATTTCAATGTCAATGTAAGTTAATTAAAATTAAATGAAATGGGAGTTCTCTTGTGGCACAGAGGATTAAGGATCTGGTATTGTCACTGTAGCAGCTTGCATTGCTGCTGGGGTGTGGGTTCAATCCCTGGCCTGGCACGCTTCCACATGCCTTGGGTGTGGCAAAAAAAAAAAAAATTAAACTAACTGTAAAATACAGTTCCTCACATTTCAAGTGCTCAATAGCCACACGTGCTGATTGCCTACCATACCAGACAGCACAGTCTTGGAACATTCGAATCCCCTCAGCAAGTTCTGTTGGACAGACTCTCTTTGGGAAGCCTCAGAAAACTGTGCTAATGCTTAAAGCACATAAACTCAAACATAGCTCACTTGTAATATTCTGTATTACAAATTTGTTTGGTTAGTATTTCACACTTTTTTTTCAGTCCTTGAGAAATAATGTGGTGAATTGTGCAGGCCTGTTGATATTCAAAGCAGGCTCAGTGATTGATACCATGATATTTGGTTTCACTTTCTAGGGGATATAGCACAGAAGGATAAAAATCAAAAGAGGAAATCTTTTGTCTTCTTGCAAGTGAGAAAAAGAAATAGTCATGTTAGGTAGGGTTTTTGAGGTGTTTGGGGTTTGAGGGCTAGTCACCGGCACATGAGCAACGTAACTGTTGAATAATGACACCACTTTAAGCAAATCACCCAAAACATCTCACAATCATATAACCATACTTAAGAGAAGTTTTTCTAGAGATGGGTAGTCTCTCCTTCCCTCAAAGGGAAGTAGCTGGAACCATTAATTAACCTCTCTTTTTTCTATAATGTGTGTATAAATGAGAGGCTGATAAGCAAATATTTGTTGAGCTCTTTCTTTGGGCCCAGCTATATGAAAATACCAAGAAATTTTTTTTTTTAAATTGTAAGTGTTATATCTTGCAGGAGTAGACTTTCATCCAAATAGCAATAATTAAAGAGGGAGTTCCCGAGTTGACTCAGTGGAAACAAATCTGACTAGTATCCATGAAGACATAGGTTCCATCCCTGGCCTTGCTCGGTGGGCTAAGGATCTGGCATTACCATGAGCTGCCATGTAGGTCGCAGGACTGGCTTGGATCTGGTGTTTCTGTGGCTGTGGTGTAAGCAGGCAGTTACAGCTCTGATTTGACCCCTAGCCTGGGAACCTCCATTATGCTGCAGGTGCTGCTCTAAAAAGACAAAAGAAAGAAAGAAAAGAAAGAATAATTAAAGAAATAATTATGTTCAGCCTATTCTGCTTATTAAGATTTAAAATAATAATAGTAACAATTTGTTGAGCACTCATTATGTGCACCATATGAGAGACTTTACAGGCACCCATTTAACTCTTATGACAACCTGTAAGCTGCTATCATCCTTGTTTTATAAATAAAGCAACAGCATTTAGGAGCATCAGCTTTCTTCCCAAAATCACTGCTAGTCAGGGGAGAGCTGGCTCTTGAGTCCAGAAGTGTTTAACTCCAGAGCCTGGACCTTTAACTACTGCTACATTTTGTCTTTCCTACACATTTGACAATTTGCCAAGACTAGATCTAAGAACAGAAAGGCTTCTAGCTAATTCTTGGTTGTTAAGAAAAGTAAACCAGCCCTTCCTCTCATGTAGTTTGCTCTTTGGAATGGATTGCTTTCTGTTACAGACCTACTCTCACTTTGATCCTCAGCTCATCTTCCTGGGCTATTCTGAAGACAGTGGCAAATGTACTGCATACTTTAGTACATCTGAAATATACCTAGGAGTAATGAAGGTAGCCTTGCCAGATTTAGGAGAAAACAAAGATGCCTAGAGAAACAACAAATAGATTTTAGGATAAATATGTCTTATGCAGTTTTTGTGTTTTATCTGGCAAGCCTAATTGAAAATACTACTGGTTCCATACCAACAGGATCAGTTGTCCTACCATAGGGTTTATAAGAAACTTTAACAGGAGTGTGGTAAACTACAGATGGCCACAGAGTCTTCGCCACTCCTCCAACTGAGAAGATCAGCTTATTCCCCTCTCTTTTAATCCTGTCTGGTCTGAGGGACCTACCTGAAAAACAGAATGTGGCAAAAGTGACGCTGTGATTTCTGAGGCTAGAACAGTAGATGCCTTGCAGCTTCTGCCTAGGTCCCTTGGAACCCTCTAGAAATCCTGAGAAAGGCCATAAGAAATGTGACTGCCCTGAGACCCCCCCATGCTAGGGAGGGCACAGGTAGGTGACGTGGTCCCTGCTGAGGGGAGACTTCTAGCCAACCCCACTAAGATACAGACATGTAAGCAAAGCCGTCCTGGGCCCTCAGACCAGCCTACCCCACAGTTGGATAGTGAGCGGCTCGGTTGACACTACATGGAGGAGAAGTAGCACCTAGCCCTGCCCAAATTCCTGACCCACACCATCCTGAACTATAAAAAAAGGTAGTTGTTTTCAGCCACTAAATGTTGGGGTCCTTTATGACACAGCAGTCCATAACCAGAACAGAAGAAAACAAAATTAATTTATTATTTAACATTTTAATAATTAATTGTAAAGAATACCAGGAATGGGGTGTTTTCCTCACATAATCATATAATCCCATTTAAATCAATACCAAGATCATACTTAATGGTGAAGCGAAAGAGATGTATCTGTTAACATAAAAAATACAAGAATGATTATTCTCAAAATTATCAGCTAGGTTTTCTGGAATCTGAGGTATATTTCAATGAGCAGAAAACTCATTTATTCTTTTGGGTATCTGTTACCTCTAGTGGCCCAGCCCGACATCCTCTCAGCCCATTCTTTCCTCCAGGCACTGCTAGGAAACCTGCTTCTTACAGGGGTAACCTGCCAGCACTTTGCTCCAGCTGTCCCCCCATCCCTCTTACTCCTCTGCCCTGGAGCTTCTCTGATACTCTGACATCCAGAAGGATGCCTGCAGGAACCTGCTTAGCACCTAGGTAGACACCTAGGGCATGAGGGCTTGGCCAGGAGACTTGTGCACAATCACATGAGACTTGTGCTCAGAAGGCCTCCAGACCTGGCTTAAGGCTCTGCTATTCACTGTCTGAATTTCTTACCATTTTTGAGCAAGGATCTATCAATTCATTTTACACTAGGCCTCACAAATTATAAAGCTGGTCCTGAACGCACCCATGGAAATGAGAGCCCCTTGACTAGATGCGATAATCTAATGGGTGGATACCTCCATCCCTTGAAGAGACAGTTCTGAGACATTCTACATGGCTGCACAGACGATGCTCATCCCACAATCCTCCCACTTGAGAACAAACATTTGTACTGGCTCTCCTCTTTCCCTCGTTTTCTCCTCCAACCCCCAGTCTTACATGAGCTCACTTCCTCAAACCCATGCAAACCCTTGTAGCAAACATCACTTTCTAGGAATAACTCAGGCTAAAGCAATGTTTTTCAAGTGCCTTCTATGCCACGGTTCTGGATTCCAGGGAATCAGACGTAATCAGGACAAAATTTCCTGCCATATAGAGCTTACAATCCAGGTGGCAAACACATGATAAATTAGTGAACAAATAAACAAGATCATTACAGATCGTGATGCCTTGAAGTTCCTTGAAGAACACGAACAAAGTGCTCTGAGAGCTGGAAGGGTGGGGATATGGGTATTGGATACGTGGCCTGAATCATAAGAAGGCCAACACACGCCAAGGGCTGGAGGAAAAAAAAAATGTTCTAGGCAGAAGGAGTAGCAAGACCAAAGGACCAACCAAGGTGAAAATGCCCTTGACTGTGTTCTAGGGACAGGAAGAAAGAAGAGTGGGAGGAGTCCAGACAACATGGAAAAGAGAGGTGGTCTCAACGCTGTTGCAGATAGAAAGGGAACAGTCACAGGGACAATGTTAAGGAGTTTGTGTTTCACTCTGAATCCCTTGAGGAGCCACTGAAAAGTTTTTAACAAGGGAGTGCATTCTGATTTTGTTTTTTGAAATATGATCCTGAGAGGAGAATGGATTGGAAGAGAGCCCTTAGGAAACTACTGCAGGAGAGTTGTTGGTGGCTTAGAGGAAGGTGAGAACAGGGAAGATGGAGAGAAGGGAAGAATTGCATCAGGGCAAGTACACTAAGGGCTCTTATAGCTGATCCAAGGTCCCATATCTGGCCAAAGATGTCTAAGTTCCTAGTAGAACCAGAAGCACATTAGCAACTTCTCTTCTGGGTGCAGAGGCTGTGGCCACTGCCGTACCCTCACCGTGGAGGGAGGAGGGAGGGCTCAGGCAGAGAAAGGGAAACAAAGAAGCTAGCTGACAAGAGCAGATCAGGCTCCAGCCCTCAGGGCTACAGAAATTGTGCTACCTGGAGCCCCACCTATTCTCAGATAAGCAGATGAACACATCTGCTCCACCCCCCACCCCTCCATCCGCAGCTCCTTTGCTATAGGAGTGGAGAGAACAGGGAGAGAGCTTGCTCTAGATGTTGCATTTTCCACACATTTTCAGCAATTGACATTATCTATGAAACAGAAAAAGAGACATAACTCTTTGAAAAATGCTAATTTTGTTTCCAGATGATACGATTTACGTTCTAAGAAAAGCCAACTGACTCAACCATAAATCTTTGGAATCCCTAAGAAAGTTCCTCAGAACGGTCAACTACAGAATATCCAGAAATCAGTAAATGTCTTTGATAAGTTAAGTAATACGGTGGGAGGAACAAGCCTACTTATAATACAAACATATTTTTAAAACTGTAGAAATAATCCTAGTAAGCAATGTATTGGCCTATATGAAAATAACCACAAAAACAAAAACAGCAAACCTGAAAAAAATTTTAAATACAATTATAATAAATTAATTATAATAAATGAATAAACATTCCATGTTCCTAAAACAGAATTAATTTATAAGTGTAATCTGAATTTAATTAAAAGTATTTTTTTGTATGTGCGAACTTTACAACATGATATTAAAATAAACATAGAAGTTCCCGCTATGGTGCAGTGGGTTAGGGATCTGGTGTTGTCTCTAGGATCGCTCGGGTTCAATCCCCAGCCTGGGCACAGTAGGTTAAGGATCTGGCATAGCCACAACTGTGGCATAGGTTGCAGCTGTGGTCAGGTTCATTCCCTGGCCTGGGAATTTCCATACGCTATGGGTGCAGCCATTAACAAAATAAATTAAATTAAATAAACAGGAGTTCCCATCGTGGCTCAGTGGTAACAAACCCAGCTAGTAACCATGAGGACGCTGCTTCGATCGCTGGCCTTGCTCAGTAGGTTAAGGATCCAGCGTTGCTGTGGCTGTGGTGTAGGCTGGCAGCTGCAGCTCCAGTTCCACCCCTTGTTCCATTTCCTAGCCTGGGAACTTCCACATGCCACAGGTGTGGCCCTAAAAAGACAAAAAAATGACAAAATAAAATGAACTGAAAGAATAAGCACTCGAGAATTTCTAAGAAATTTTCGAAAGAGAAAAGCTATCAGGTATTCAAACATAAAGCTGGAATAATTTAACACTGTTATATTAATTCCAAGATGGAATCTTTTAGTGAATCTCAAAACAGACCTTAGAATATTAAAAAAAATTTCAATTTATTAATGATACATTATGTACTACAAACTAATGTGGGTGAAGGGTAGATTTCTGAGCATAAAAGCAATAGAAAAAAATGTCAAAGACAACATCATATGTGACCCCATAGAAATTTAAGCATTTATATAACAGAAAAAGTCATAAACAAAGATTAAAAGCAAATTACAGGGAGTTCTCTGATGGCCTAGCGGGTTGAGGCTCCTGCATTCTCACCGCTGTGGCTCTGGTTGCTGCTGTGCGGCATAGGTTCAATCCCTGGCCCAGGAATTCCCACATACTGCCTGTGTGGCAAAAAAGAAAAAAAAAATACAAAAAAAAAAAACAAGAGAGAACCTGAAATAAACGTTGCAACTCTCATAAAAAAAAAAAAAAGCAAATTACAAACTGTGAAAAATATTTGCAGTAACAGTGACATGCACAAGGTAAATACCCTTACTGTGTAAATGTTTCCAACAAATCCGTAACAAGAAAACATCAGTCCCAGTTGAGACTAGTCAATGGGCCTGAGTAGATAATTCACAAATCCACATACATTGGTCAATGAGCATAAAAAAATGTTTATCATTGCTAGTAATCAAAGATTACAATTTAGGAGTTCCTGACATGGCACAGTGGAAACAAATATGACTGGGAACCATGAGGTTGCGGGTTCGATCCCTGGCCTCACTCAGTGGATTAAGGATCCTGCCTTGCTGTGGCTGTGGAGTAAGCCGACAGCTATAGCTGCGATTTGACCCTAGTCTGGGAACCCCCATATGCCACGGGTTTGGCCCAAAAAAGCAAAAAAAAAAAAAAAAGATTGCAATTTAATGCAACAATGAAGTAGTTTTTTAAATATCAAATTGAAAAAGGAATTTTATTAATGAAAACAGATCTCCATTTAGTATTTACCGTGGGCTAGTTATTCTTCTGAGTATTTACTTGTAATATATCATTTAAATGTCATAACTCTACAAAGAAGACCATATTGCTATACCCACTTAATAGAAAAACCAAGACACAGAGCAGCTAACTCTTCCCAGTCCACACAGCTAGGATGTGGTTGATTGGGATTCAATTTTAGACAGTTTGATTCAGGAGTCTGATCCCAGTGCTAAGTTATTAGGCAAGAGTCAGTGTGGGAAGGAAGTCATGCAACACTCTTCTGTGCTGCTGGTGGTGGAATAAATTGGTAATGCCTCTTTGAAAAGTAATTTGACTCTAAATATCAAGGATTTTAAAAGGATTTGTGGTACTTGACCTGATAACTTCCCATCCAGGATTCAATTCTAAGGCTATTAAAGATAGACATAGAGAACCTATGAAGAATTATTTCTAAAACTGAAAAATGTAAGGAGTTCCCTTGTGGTCTAGTGGTTAGGATTCAGTGCTTTCACTACTGCAGCCTGAGGTCAGTCCCTGGTCTGGGAACTTGAGATCCCACATCAAGCCACTGCCCATCCGAACCAGAAAACAAAACGAACAAACAAAAAACTAAAAAAAATAGGTACAAGCCCAAGTGTTCAACAACAGGAAAGCATTTATTAAAACAAATATACATTAAAAAATATATTTAATGACATGGGAAAATCCAATAACATATAATACTAAATGAAAAAACAAAATATAAAATACTATGTGTATAGTATGTCTGTTTTAATACAGAACAGAAAGACTTGAACAAACACATCAAGGTGTTCACAGTGATTATCTCAGAAGGGTAGAATTACAGGTGTACTTTCCTCATTATATTTTTCTGCACCTTCTAAATTTTCTGCGAAGTCTATACCTTTTTTTAATATAATCAGAAAAAAGCCAATAAACATTAGATTATGTTTTAACAGAATTATTTGGACCATTATGAATAACTTTTACTCCTTTCAGGAGATAAACTGCATACTGGTTAGATTTCCCCCAGTCTTATGCACTCAGTCCTAAGAAGAGCAGGAAGAGGCTGTGGATCATTTCCGTCAAAGCCAGAGCCACAAAGAGACAGGAACCACAACTCTGTCCTCCTGAAAAACAGGAGAGGCCTTGAACCACCTGGACTCCCCAAGCTGTGAGCAAAGGACATTCTCAAACTTACAGCATTATTGGGAGGAAACAAAATACATCTTAGAAGAATTTCATTTGATAAGCACAGCCAAGATCTGGATAACAAATGTCCATACTGCCTGGCTCTTTTATTTTTACCGCACCCTGCATAGGACTTGATGCCAGAAGACAGGAATGCAACTCTAAATCTCTTAGCTGCATGACTATGGGCCAATCATTTTATTAGTCTCTGAATCTTAATACTGTCATTTTCCAAATATGAATAATAAAAGTGCAGTGCCAGTAGCTCAAATGCCTTCAAATATGTAGGAGTCATTTGGAAATGAAAATACCCTAGGTAAATGAAAATCATTATTATAATTAGACCATTCTTCTCACCCAGAGGGCTGTCATTGTCATTGGTAGAACAGGTTACCTGTCATCAAAGAGAGGACAGAAGCTGCATAGAACTCCAGGTGTACTAGATGCTGACCCTATTTCTTTAGAGCACGATCTTCTGAGGTCCCAGCTGCCCCCCAACTCAATCCCCCAGGCCCTCAGGAATGTGAGAAAATCTGAGCTTCATTACTGAGCTGGAGCTTGGCCACCTCTGTCCAGTTTCAAAAGTGCTTCCTTCATGTGACCTCAATAGACTTTTAGTGTAAACAAACATTTCCTTTGAACCTCATAGGGCCATATTTGCAGTTAGTCATATGTTTGTCTTAATGGGGTGAATAACAGTCTGTAAATATCTGAAGTCTTACCCTAAAAAAGTTATAAAGCACTTTTTCTTAATAAGTATAAAGAAAAACGCAAATAATTACATAGCAGCTATGTATGTTTTTTAACCAAGTGCTTTTGTCTCATCAACACTGGGTCAAGCAGATATGAGTAGCTCTGGTACACAGGGAGGCAGGAGTTCTTAAAGCATTCTCCAAAGCTCTTCTGGCAAATCCAGTAGACCTCTGAAAGTTAATCTAAAATTTGGGAAACTTGGAGTTCCTGCTGTGGCGCAGCGGAAACAAATCCGACTGGGATCTATGAGGTTATGGGTTCGATCCCTGGCCTCACTCAGTGGATTAAGAATCCTGTGCTGCCGTGAGATGTGGTGTAGGCCAACAGCTGTAGCTCTGATTCAGCCCCCAGCCTGGGAACCTCCATATGCCATGGGTGCAGCCCTAAATAAAAGCAGGAAAAAAAAGAAAGAAAAAAAGACCTAAAATTTGGGAAACTTAACCTAATAGTTAAAAGAATATATGTCTAAGATTTTAGAGAGCCAAGGTCTCAGCAAGGTTCCTTGCAAACTATGGAAACTCTGTAGACTTCAGTTTCTTCAAACTGTGAATCGAAGGCCAAGGGACCCGTAAGGTAATTTCTGGCTGAAGAGTCCATGACCATAACTGTCAAGGTCCATTTAGTTACTGCCTTAAATCCCCATACTGAGCTTTCTCCCTAGAGCAAATACCAATCATATTAATGGTTTCTCCACTTCTCCATGAGTACCTTTGGGGAAAAGGATCATCCTCAGGGCTCAAGGGGGTGCCTGCCCTGAGCTCCATTCCGTAGAGGGCTCTTCTCTGGTTGCCTTTCCTCCACACAGATCAAAGACTCTGCAGAGCCAAGGAGTGTGCCCAACAGGAGCCTGCCCCACACTCCCTGTATTCATCAGCTCCAGCTGTCATAATAAAATACCATACACTGGGGGGCTTAAACAATAGAAGTTTATTTCTCATAGTCTGGGGGCTAGAAGTCCGAGGTCAAATTGCCAGCATGGATGGGTTCTGGTGAGAACTGTCTTTCTGGCTTGCATGGCTGCCTTCTCCACATGGCACTTCCCTGGTGCATGCACACAAAGGGGGGGGGGGGGGGCGGGGGCAGGGGAGAAAGCTTGCTGGTGTGTCTTCCCGTAAGAACACTAATTCTCTTGGATCAGGTCCCCACCCTTATGACCACATGTAACTCTGATCACATCCTTAAGAGACTCTGTTTCCAAGTACAGTCATATTGGGAGTTAGGAATTCAATATATGAATGGGGGAGGGACCACAAACATTTAGGGTATAACATTCTCCTCAAGAATGAGTTCCTAGTACCCACGACTCTGGAGTTTGCTGCCCAAAGAGCCCAGGCCAACTTGCATAACATCACCTAGGACATCCCTGGAGATTGCCAGATAGCATACTTCCACCACTAGGTTGTAAATGGGGTGGGGATCAAGGGAGGACACCTTGAACTTTAAGGCTAGGTGCAAGAAGGAGCTGGATGATGGAAGAGGCTGAGGGCCGGAGGCTGAACCCTGGCTTGATCTGTACCTCCAAATTCTGGCGTGGAACTCGGAGAAGACTATGTTCCAACCTGAACTTCCAGGCTGTTACGAATAAATATTTGCTGGGATAGGAGGATTTTTAAAATGTTTTATTAACAGCTTTTTTAGCTTGTTCTATAAACATTTTTCCATTTTTACTGAGATATAATTGACACATAACATTGTATAAGTTTAAGGTGTACAATATAATGATTTAATTTATGCATATACTGTGAAGCGATTAACACAATAAGTTTGGGTACCATTTGTCACCTTGCATAGGTACAAATGTTTTTTCTTGTGATAAGAACTTTAAGATCAACTCTCTTGGCAACTTTCAAATACGTAATACAGTATGGTTAACTATAATTGTTCTGCTATACATTACATCTCCAGAACTAACTTATTTATTTATTTATTATTGGGATATAGTTGATTTGATCTATAACTTTTAAGCATTTAAAATATGGTAGATCAGGAGTTCCCATCGTGGCGCAGTGGTTAACGAATCTGACTAGGACCCACTAGGTTGCGGGTTCGGTCCCTGCCCTTGCTCAGTGGGTTAAGGGTCCGGCGTTGCCGTGAGCTGTAGTGTAGGTCGCAGACGCGGCTCGGATCCCGCGTTGCTGTGGCTCTGGTGTAGGCTGGCAGCTACAGCTCCGATTCGACCCCTAGCCTGGAAACCTCCATATGCCATGGAAGCGGCCCAAGAAATAGCAAAAAACAAACAAAAAAACAAAAAACAAACAAACAAAAACTTTAAAAAAAAACAAATAAATAAAAAATAAAATATGGTAGATCAGAGTTCCTGCCGTGGCGCAGCAGAAACAAATCCGACTAGGAACCATGAGATGGCGGGTTCGATCCCTGGCTTTGCTCCGTGGGTTAAGGATCTGGCATTGCTGTGAGCTGTGGTTTAAGTCACAGACGCGGCTCAGTTCTGGCATTGCTGTGGCTCTGGCGTAGGCTGGTGGCAACGGCTCCGATTAGACCCCTAGCCTGGGAACCTCCATATGCCTCGGATGCGGCCCTAAAAAGGACAAAAGATAAATAAATAAGTAAATAAATAAATTAAAAAAATTTCATCTGAGACTCCTTAAAAAAAAAAAATATGGTAGATGGTCTTCACTGATACTCTGGTGCCCTACAAATGTGAGATACAAACCCAGTGGCAGGCTGTCTCAGTTCCCTCTAGACACCCTTTTCAGCTCTATCTCTGATGAATTAATCAGGTGATGAAGTTAAAGAGAGAAATATTAGTCTGATTCTATCTGAGATCAGGTTCTTGACCCATCCCCACTATATCCTGAGAAGAATCCTGTGTCATGTTTCCTGTATTGTAGAACTAATATTTAATCCAAGCTTGCTATATGCCAATTATTGCTATAAGCCCTCTACATGTATTAATTCATTTGATCCATCCAGCAACTTGTGAAATGACATCATTACTATCCTTTTTTTGTTTTTGTTTTTTGTGGGCTTTTTTTTTTTGTCTTTTTGCCTTTTCTAGGGCCGCTCCCGCGACATATGGAGATTCCCAGGCTAGGGGTCTAATCAGAGCTGTAGCCACCGGCCTACGCCAGAGCCACAGCAACTCGGGATCTGAGCCGCATCTACAACCTTCACCACAGCTCACAGCTACACCGGGTCTTCAACCCACTGAGCAAGGCCAGGGATCGAACCCGCAACCTCATGGTTCCTAGTCGGATTCGTTAACCACTGCGCCACAACTGGAACTCCTATCCTTATTTTACAGACAAAGAAATATAAACACAGAGAGATTAGGAAACATATTCAAAGTTATCCAGCTAATAAGTAGCAGAGTTAGGATCTGAACCAAACCATGTGGCCTTCAAGTCTTACTCTTGGCCGTGATGTTGTTAGCCACCCAAATAAGAGGTAGTATTTATAGAGTACTCCCTGTATACCAGGCCCTGTGCTATTGCTAATACTATGAGGTTGGTACTGTTATTTCCCCATCTTACAGGTGAGGAAACTACTTTAGGAAGAATAAGAAGCCACCCAATGGTACACCCCTAACAAGCCACATTGGTAGATTTGATGGGTAATCTGATTCCAGGCACATGCTATTAACTAAACCAGTTCTTCTTGCTCCATGTCCTTCCTTGAAGTATCACACACAGGTGGCCAGGGATGGCCTGGCTATATCACTGGGTCAGATTGTGACAGCTACCACAGAGGAAATTCATCTATGCTCAATGAAGAAATTGGCTGTTTTGAGTAATACAGCAATTTGAGGAAGTTAAATGGATTAAGATTACAGGTCATGTTTCGCATTGGGAAATATGCTTGCCTTTTAAGTTTCTGTGGCTCGATATGAAATCTCAGAGTGAATCATTACATTCAGACCTTAAGAGAGTCTTCAGTCCCAGTTAAGAGTGATTTATTCCTCAGGAATTTATGAGCTATTTGAAGCAGGTGAGCTCTAAAGCAGCCTAACCCTTGGACCTGTTTCTCTCGCATCCAGCATGACCTGAAGTCTCCAATCATGTAACAGATTCATCCATAAGAAAGAAATCTGACTCTGCATAAACGTTAGTCAAGTAGGAGGCTTTTCCAGGGATGGCACAGTTTTCCTGCTTTAGGGCATTGCTCAAATCTTCACTGATATGATCAAAGCTGGAAACAAGATAATATGAAGCATATCTGAAAACACAATCTCCCCACCTCCAGAGATTCATATCTAAACGTTCTCTCAGAGTCAGTGAGGTCACTGAGGGACACAGAATGGATCAGAAAATGTCATTCTTCAGCCCCAACTCTGATGACCACAGCCCTCTGGCATGACCGCATCCGTGTTGTTTCTACAGTCAAGGACCAAAGGGATTCCCATGGTCACCTCTTGGCTCAGGGTGGCTTTGACTGTTTTCAGTCCTTTTGTCTAGTGCGGGGCTTTGTTTGCTGATCGTCATTGTCTTTGAAAATATTGTTTGGCTATAGGGAAGGGCCTACCTCCAGTAGGTTAAAATATAAACTCATAGTGCAAAAGAGCTCAAGGGGAGACGATGTTTGCCTACATGGTGTGATTTCTCAGGAATCACACCATGTAGCTCAAAACACACACACACACACACACACACACACACACACTGCTCTGACCCTGAGTCCTCCCCAGTTAGTGCCTGAGATTTCTCTAGCCACACTTTGCTTCCTTTAGCCAAATAAAGCCCTATCTATATTCACATTTGTAACTAGACTGTTTTCTCTATCAGAAAACACAGGTATCTAACTCAATTATATTCAAATTACGAGATACTCTAGGTTAGGTTGGGACAGTAGATCTCAAATTTTACTAGGCATCAGAATCATCTGGAGGTTTTCTTTTTTTTAACATAGATTTCTGGACCTCACCCTGAGAGCTTCTAAGGTAGTAGGTCTGGAGTTAGCCCGAGAACATGCATTTCTAATAAGTTGCACGTGATCCTGTTGCTGCTGGTGTGACCCATATTTTAAAAATCACTGGATTTGCTCGCAAGCTTTTTTCTTCATGCTCACACACCTGGGGATAGGACATTGAGGACAGGGTACTTTGCCTGTTGGCCCTAGGGGGTCACCAGGACAGTGGTCCTGGCTGCACATTAAAAGCTTATTGGAGCCTTAAAAAAATAGCAGTTCGGATTGCACCTCAGACCAAAGAACTCAGAGCACCTGGAGCGGGGGCCCAGGCCCCAGGGAATTCCCCAGCTCATCTTGATGTGTAGCCAGGGTAGAGAACCTTTGCTCATGTGAGATCCTCTTGGGAGGGCATGAGGCAGGAATGTGTATTTTAACACCCTTCCCCCCAGGAATTTTTAATACATCTCCATGGGGGTAATATGCCTTCCGAGCATTTTGTAACCAGGTTGAAGATCACCAGATAATAGTGTCCAAAAGTTGAGGTGTGAACATGTGTATGGTCACAGTTGTCTTCTCAGAAGTTCTCTTGCTCTCTGTACATCCCCTGCTCTGCTCGACCAGTCCCTGCTTTCCCTACGCCCTCCTCACACATGCCTGCCCCTGGCCTCCACCAGCGATTGTTCTCAGCCTTAGGCCGGACCAGGTCCACCTGCTAGTTCATTAAAGGGACACATCTGCTCTTGTGATGGTTGTTAACCTGAGGGGCTGTGAGGGACATGCCAGCTGTTCGGTTCCCTGGATACTGATGAACCAACCTGAGGTCTGCGTCCCCTGTAACTGGCAGCCTCCTTTGCCCCAGAGTAGGTACGTTGTTGCCATGTCCGGCTTGCCATACATAGGACCTTTTGTTGCAGACCTGTAAGATCCCCTGTTCACTAAATCATAAATGTCTTTGCTGCTTTATCCAGGCTCTTTCTTTAGTCTCAAGGCTGAGCAACTACAAGGCTTTCAGGCCTGCAGGGTACAGCCCAACAACATGACTTTCTCAAAAGCTAAAAAATCAGGGTCACATACTAGATTCTTTGATGATTGTCATTTTCTCTTTTTCCCTATAATTAATTAGAAGGATTAGTAGCTAGTTGGGAGGGACAGTAAGATAAAGGAGCTCAAAAAACCATGGTTGTTTCCTTCTTTTAACAACGTTTTCTCCTGCTCCCACCATCATTCCTACCCTGTCCTTTTGTACTTGCTGGTACCTGAGCAGAGGGAGGGCTGAACCCCATTGGCTGAGACAGACACCTGGAGCACCCTGAGAACTTCTGAAACCTGAGGCCTTTTGACACCAAGGATGTGGAAGGTCTCAGTGGGTATTACAGTGAAGGTCCCCTGGCTCCCAGAGACACTTGGAGCCAAAGTTGTGTGACCTCTTTTTTTTTTTTTTTTTTTTGTCTTTGGGCCGCTCCCGCGGCATATGGAGGTTCCCAGGCTAGGGGTTGAATCGGAGCTGTAGCCACTGGCCTACGCCAGAGCCACAGCAACGAGGGATCCGAGCCGCATCTGCAACCTACACCACAGCTCACAGCAACGCCGGATCGTTAACCCACTGAGCAAGGGCAGGGACCGAACCCGCAACCTCATGGTTCCTAGTCGGATTCGTTAACCACTGCGCCACCACAGGAACTCCTGACCTCTTATACTAATTGGCTCAAGATCAGATATTGCTAGACAATGACCCTGCAACCTATGGTTTCCATTGCAATATTTTTTTTTTGTCTTTTTGCCATTTCTTGGGCCGCTCCCTCGGCATATGGAAGTTCCCAGGCTAGGGGTCGATTCGGAGCTGTAGCTGCCAGCCTACGCCAGGGCCACAGCAACGCGGAATCCGAGCCGCGTCTGCAACCTACACCACAGCTCATGGCAACACCGGATCGTTAACCCACTGAGCAAGGGCAGGGATCGAACCCTCAACCTCATGGTTCCTAGTCAGATTCGTTAACCACTGCGCCACGACGGGAACTCCATTTTTTTTTTTTTTTCCCCATTGCAATATTAATGCTCCCTGAGGGACTAAGAGTGAGACATCTGTCTTCCTGGAATCACAAGCTTCCCCACATATACAGTGAGGAAAACATGCTAATCTATCTACCAGAGAGGTATTATGAGACCAATTAACATGTTCTTACATAATGGTAAAAGCAAAAAAGGAAAAATGCTCAAATAGCTGTATTTGGATTAGAATATATTGCCATTTGTAACTTCATAGTATTTCTAGACACCCAATTCCACCTTTATAAACACCCAGGAATGCTAGAGTTTGTAATTCTGTAACTATAATTTTAATACATATACATATATTATGCAGCCTTCTGCATACAAGCAGTCCATAAATATTTGTGGACTAAGTGATGGATGATTAATCAATTAACTAAATGAAGGCATTTTCAAAAGTAGATATACCACTAATAAAATCACGAGCTATTATTCTAAGTGAATAACTCAGTGTGTACTTCCTAAGCTAAATTAATTACCATGGTCTATGACAACCTTGCATTAGAGATATTAAGTATGTGAAATACATAATAAATTTCTAAATTGATCAATTTACTCATGGCTGCTTCGAGGCAACAGAAACAGAAAAGGTGACAATCATGTTAATGAGATCTGCTGCTTCTTGCTCTGCTGTGACCAGAAGAATGTAGTCCCAACTGCCCCTACTCTGCCTTACATTTTCTTGTTTTCCATAGCATTTAGCTCCATAATAGATAACTGACAAAACCAACTGTCTCTTCATGTTCATAGCTATATGGTGAAATACACTTGACCCTTAAAAAATGAGGGGGTTAGGGATGCCCACCTACCATGCAGTCAAAAATCTGAGTATAACTTTATAGTAAGCCTTCTATAACAAAGGTTCCAAATCTGTGGATTCAGCCAACTGCAGATCAGTAGTGCTATATTTATTGGGGGAAAAAAGTGTATAAATTCAAACCTGTGTTGTTGAAGGGTAAACTGTATCAGTTTTCTTTAAACATCTGCATTTTTTTTCATATGGTCTCCTACTTGGTAATCCAAGAGCCTACTGGATTACAGGGCCCAGAAAGAAGCTCATCTTAAAAAGTAAGCAGATTTTAGGAGTTCCTGTTGTGGAGCAGCAGAAACGAATCCAATTAGGAGCCACGAGGTTGCGGGTTCAATCCCTGGCCTCGCTCAGTGGGTTAAGGATCCGGGGTTGCCATGAGCTGTGATGTAGGTTTGGATCCTGAGTTGCTGTGGCTGTGGCATAGGCTGGCAGCTCTAGCTCTGACTAGACCCCTAAAAAAAAACAGTAAGCAGATTTTAGGTGACTACGAATTCAACCTGTAATAATATGTTCCTGAAAAACCAACATTATATTATGTATGGTTCTCAAGAATACATAGAATACTTTGTAGAAAATAGTGTATTTAATGTATTCTGCATTGGTCAGAATGAATTTAGAATATTCTATGTTCAGTTCTAGACAACATCCTTTTAATGAGATAGACCCAAGCTGGAGTGATCTTAAAATGGGCAGTCTATACAGCAATCTGGAAACTAAGTCAGATAAAGAAAAAAGGAATTCACTGTGAATTTTCATTTTAAAGACTATGTTAGGGTGAGCATGAGAGCTGAGACCACTGGTATTGAAAAGGCACTCCATATAGTCTGTCTGTCAGCTCAGGTTGCTACAACAAAATACTGTAGACAGAGTGGCTTAAATGCAGAAATGCGTTTCTCACAGTTCTGCAGGCTAGAAGTTCAAGATCAAGGTGTGAGTATATTCAGTTTCGGTGAGAGCTCTCTTCCTGGCTTGCAGATGGCTGTCTTCTCACTGTGTCTCCACATGGCCTTTCCTTCATGCATACAGTGGAGAGAAAGAAAGAGCTCTCCCTCCTTCTCTTAGAAGGCCACCAATCGCATCAGATTAGGATGCCACCCTTATCACCTCATTTAATCTTAATTACCTTCTAAAACTTCTCTCTCCACATACCATCGCATTGGGGGTTAGGGCTCAAACATATAAATTTGAAGAGGATATAGTTTAGTCCCCAGCATAGTCTGTAGTCCTCTAACATAAACATTTGGGGAGACACGTTGTAACTCACTGTAAGAAAACATTCTAGCAAAAGCTGTTCAATAATGAAACCAGTTGCCCACATTTGAGACTGTGGCCTTCCCATCCCTGGGAGCAGTAACTCAGTTTAAAGAACCATTCTCTCAGTAGTGATGGAGAGGAGATTGCTGCAGTGAATGGCAGTTCAAAGCAGAAGACTGCTAGGCTCTCTCCAACTCAAAACTTCCACCATATTTAAACTTTTAAAAAGTTGCTATTCTACTAGGTTCACCCCAAATTGTCCTCTCAAAGGATTGAAACCATATGTGGTTATTTTGGCATAAGAAGAAAAGTCTACTAACAAGCTTAAAACAACAAAACTCAAACAATTTTGGATTAAGTAAAACTTGAACCAAGTCTTGGTTTTGCAAAGAGCAGTGAGATGTCTATGATTCTCATCTGGATTTTGCTGGGGTTCATGATTTTGTGTGGGGTTGGGAGGAAGTGGTTAAGTAAACTCTTAAACTGTACCCCAAACATTGCATGTTATTAGTTTCCTAAGAAACTCAGGAGGTAAAATCTGACTTCATGAAGAAGATTAGAGATATCTAAGATGTTGGATCATTTCAAAACTTGTCTTTGAAAAACTTTAAATAGAAAAAGCTAAGAAAAAGATACTAGATTAAAAAAGAAAAACAGGAATATTCTTTCATTGCTTTTCTTCCAGAAATTACATGGCCTCTATTATGACTGCCAGATGTAGCACATTTTCAATAAAAACTTTTAGTTCTCCATGAAGCAGAAATACTTGGCAATGAACACTATTTATTAATTCTGAACTCTGTTTTACTGTGAGCTGCTTTATGGTCAAAGTTTTTAAAATGTGATATTTTAGCTTAATATAAAATGTTTCATATTTTCATAAAAATTGTAAGTCAGTGAACATAAGATATAAAATGAGGTGTTTGCAATTGATGCCTTAAATAAATTATACTGTTAAGGACATTAAGTAAAATAGACATCGACAGCTATGTATGTAGAATTCCCATCATGGCTCAGTGGAAACAAATCTGACTGGCATTCATGAGGACGCAGGTTTGATCCCTGGCCTCGCTCAGTGGTTTAAGGATCCGGCATTGCCATGAGCTCTGGTGTAGGTCGAAGATGCGGCTTGGGTCTGGTGTTGCTGTGGCTGTGGTGTAGGCCAGCAGCTGTAGCTCCAATTCGACCCCTAGCCTGGGAACCTCCATATACCGCAGATGTGGTCCTAAAAAGCAAAAACAAAAAGCAAAAAACAAAAACAAAAACAAAAAACAGCAACAACTATATTTATGATGAGCAGAGAATAGTTTCCACATAAATTAAGAGCAATACTCCTAACACACATCAGTCAGGATCCAATCATGTAAAATATAGTTGATACTGATGGCATTTTTTTTTCTTTCTCTTCTCTCTTTTAGATCCTTGCACATGGGACAAAGAAGAGCTCTCCGAACTGAAACACATATTTTATTGATGAATCCTAGTTCACCAGCCTGTGCTCACTTTTAGAGAAGGGTCTCTGACTTGAACCAAAGCAACCTACCATCAGGTAATCATGTAATTTATATATATAAAAGTGACCAGGACACTTTTGAGGATAAAGGGGGACATAATTACACTGGCTTTATAGGCATAAACAGGAACTGTGCCAGACAAACCAGGACGTTTGGTGGCCATACCCATAGAAGACCTTGTGATTGGTGCCCCAACTTCTACTCCAGCCCAAATGATTCTTCTAAGATAGTGGTCCTCAAAGTGTGGTCCCAGATCAGCAGTACTGGGATCACAAGGTAATGCATTAGAAATGCAAATGCCAACCCGAGACCTACTGAGGCAGCAAAAGACAGCAACGTATGCTTGCACAAGCCCTCCAGGTGATTCCAA
Source organism: Phacochoerus africanus (assembly GCF_016906955.1). Taxonomy (NCBI): domain Eukaryota; kingdom Metazoa; phylum Chordata; class Mammalia; order Artiodactyla; family Suidae; genus Phacochoerus; species Phacochoerus africanus. The sequence continues at coordinate 44,831,376 of NC_062544.1, forward strand.
TGCAGGCTGAAGTTTGCAATCCACTGGTGTAAGCCAATCATGCTATTCCATTTCCTTCATCAGTGATGGGTTTAGGAATAGGCAGGCCTAAAGCCAGTTTGAGCCAATGAAATATAAAGAAAGTTTAAGATTTCTGGGAAAGATAACTCAATCCCTCTTTTGTTGAATGTGAACAGGGAAATATAATATCTGGTTATTGAAGGTGACTCTGTAGAGACATGAAAAGAACCCCACCCTGTTTGACTGCTGGATCAAGCCACCCAGAAGCCCATCCAACCTCTGAACAATGTGAAAGAATTAATTTGCAGACATCATTTCAGTTTCAACTAGCTGAAGGCATCCTTGCACACTAGTGTTCATTCCCACTTTTCTTGACACTGTACCTTCTCCCACAATGCCATCCTCGCTCACATTTCTGCCTTCAGTCCTCACCCCCTTCCCCTCCTTCCAAGTCCAAGTCACTCCCTCCTTCTTAAAAGTCATCCTGATGGCTCCACCCCACATCCTCCTCTTCAGGATTCACTTAACTTTCTGAGCCACTGATCTGTTTTCATCGTATACTAACTTCTACTGCTTTCTCTTAAGTCTAAGTGCCTTATCATGTGTAAGTGCTTGGCACTGGCTTTGCGTGTGCCACTCCAGGGAAGCTCAGGAGACATTTCCTATAGCTGGTGATTCCATTGGTCCATGGAGATAGGGGTTGTTGTGCTGCCAGCTGCCACTGTTAGCAACTCTCCCCAGGTCACAGAGTTCCTTGTCTGTGACTGCCTCACCAAACCCTGACTTAACTACAGCTCTAATCCCACTGCAGCCTAAAATTAGAGTAAGATAACTTTATGACATCTATTAGCTGGAATCTCCATGAACAAAAAGACATAGGCCACCCAGGTAAATGCTTGGTTACCCTCACAGGATGGGACATTACTGCACTGAGGCAGGTCTGTGTGGTAAGTAGGAAATGGAGTTTCCAGATCATCATTAGCACCCAACCCCTTTTTCTGTATTTCCTTTCTGCAGAAACTGGATCCCACCAGTGGGGTTATATCTTGTGGCAGGAAGCTAAGGGTGTGAGAAGATACGTGAGACAGAGATTACTCTGGCTTCTAAGAAGACAGTGTAGCTTAATGTTTGAGGATGTGGGTTTTAGAACCAGACTACTTGGATCTGATGCTTGGTGGGGAGACTGCTGTCTCTTTCTAATCTTAGGCAAGTTATTTGACTTCTCTGACTGAGTTTCCTAATCTGTGAAGTGGGGATAAAAATCACACCTATCTCATTTTCTGGCCTGAGAAATAAATAAGATCATGTATGTAAAATACCTGGCATCATGCCTGACACGTGGCAAGCCCTTGATAGATTGTTAGGACCTCTCTGTCCCTCAGTGCTGGCTTCCCCCCTCCCTGTGATGGCAGGAGGTGAAGGGCCTTATACTTCTCTGTTCACAGGCAGGGCAGTGAAGAGAGGAAACTGGAGTCTCCAGAGCAGCTCTAGAGAGTGCAGGCTTTGCCCAGGCTTTCAGCCTGCCCTGCAGCTGTGGTTTAGCATCTCAATGTAAAAATTACCAATATCCTCCTCGGCACTACACGTCTCCCCTCCCCCACCTCCCCACCCACCACCCGGTCACAAATAGTCTCCTACAAAGCAAGGAAGCTCTGTGGTTGCTATTAGCTTGCTACAGCTCCCTCGTGCTTAATGGTTTAGAAAGCCCTTTCCCATCTGTTCGCTCACTTGGCCCACATACCAGCCCCATGCAGAACCCAGGGGGCAGCTTTTGTTGGTCCCAAGTTACCCTTTAGAAAAGTGAAATTCAGAGTGATTATGGGACTTGCCAAAGGCTGCAGTCAGGAAGTTACAGAGCCAGGACTCAGAGATGTTCTGACTCCGACTTAGTCATCTGCCCACCCCCTGCACAGCCCATATGTCCTGCACATGGAATGACGTTTTCCAAAGAAAAGCACAATGTGTTTGTTGTACATGTAAGATTATTTTAGCCAAATTGTAGAATAGTTTTAAAAAAAGAATGGTAAGTAGTATTACACTTCTCTCCACCCCCACCTCCCTCTCCAGGATCGTTTGCTTAAAGGATCAAGTATCAAGTATGCATATGGCTGCCAAGAAAAAGAGGGAATAGGTCTGCCTTTCAGTTCATTATCTAAAAAGTACTTTTTGGAGGTCTAATGTGGCTCAGTGGGTCAAGGATCTGGCATTGTCATTGCTGTGTCTTGGGTTTCCACTGTGGCCGGGGTTCAATCCTTGGCCCAGGAACTTCTGCATACCATGGATGTGGCCAAGAAAAAAAAAAAAAAAAGAATTTACTGTCATGCCTTAACCTTAAGCAGTAACCAAATGCTAGTTAACTTTAGTGTTTGCACAAATCGCTACTTCTTATGTTTATTCAAACCAAAAGTTCTATACTTGACTATATATGGTGATTCTTTTCCTCCATTCACATTCAAGGAAGGAACCTGAAGTGTTTGGAAAGATTTGGAGAGCTGGGATCACAGAACGGTGAATTCACTGTAAAAAGGAAGATTCCAAGCACTTGTTTGAAGTAGATGATCTTAGTGTAAATTGTGTTAAGCAAGCAACTCTGGTTTAGGGCAGCTAATTCTTGTGCAGAAGTTTTGTTTTCAAACTGCTAGGAACTACAGATGTGGCCATCAGTGAGATGATCAGTCTTTAAGTCATCCATACTTACCAACTGGTGGAAAGAGCCTAGGCTCCTTTGACTACAGACCTGGCTTAGAATCCAGGCTCTGGCATTTTCCAGACCTGTGACCTTGAGCAAGTTCCCTGGCCTCTCTGAGTTTTGATTTTACCTGTAAAATGGGAGACTAGTACTAACTTTCCAGATTAGTAGAAAGACTAAATTATCTTAAGTAGAATACCCTAGCACATAATGCATGACTAATAAATGATGGGTATAATTTCTTATCCTAAGCAATTAATGAGAAATATAACATGGTAATGTTTTCTAAACAATATCCTTACAGATAATACAATTTAACAATATCAGAAAAATGAAAAAAATCCACAGGAAATTCTCAACCTGTATAATCCCACTTTGGCTTCTATCAGGCTCAGCCTGTTACTCAAAAACCTTAATTATTTGCAGACAAAAGATTCTGTGTGTCCATGTAATGGCTCACTGGAGGGTTTAACATCAAAACCAGGCTGCTCAAGTCACTCAGTCTTGCATCACACTTGGGACAGTGGAACAGGCCTAGAACTATGGGTTGTCATTCCAATTCTTCCAGTTTTCTCACCTGTAAATAAGAAGCTTGATGTACAGTCAAATTTTGGGGGGGAGTCTCAGGAGTTCCTATTTTGGCTCAGCAGAAATGAATCTGACTAGCATCCATGAAGATGTGGGTTCGATCCCTGGCCTTGCTCAGTGGGTCGGGGATCCTGCATTGCCGTGAACTGTGGTGTAGGTCACAGACGCAGCTCAGATCTGGCATTGCTGTGGCTGTGGCCAGGTGCTGCAGCTCTGATTGGACCCCTAGCCTGGGAACTTTCATGTGTTTCAGGCAGCCCTAAAAAACAAACAAATAAATAAATAAATTGGGGGGTCTCTACCAATTCTCAAAAGCTATGATTCTGGAATCTGGAAAGAATCCTACGTTGACTACTTGGTGAATGGGTAGCAAGAATTTGAAAGGTGGGAAAAAAATTATCCCATCATTATCAAGGATACCAACTGAACAAACAGCAGTGTATGTGTGTCTGTGTGTAAAATTGGGGTCTGACATGTGTGTTTTGGTTGTTATTTTGAGACCCTAAGCCACAGATCTCTGCTAAGCTACCACAGTTTACTAGTTAGTCTTTTCATGATTAAACTTAACAGTAATAATAATCATAATGATAAAAATAAAATATCTTAACATTTATAAAGTATTTTTCAAAATTCCCATTGTGGCTCAGTGGGTTAAGAACCTGACTAGTATCCATGAGGATGTGGATTCAATCCCTGGCCCCACTTAGTGGATTAAAGGATTTGGCATTGCCACAGTGTAGGTCGCAGACATGGCTCAGATCTGGCATTGCTGTGGCTGTGGCCTAGGCTGGCAGCTACAGCTCTGACTTGACCCCTAGCCTGGGAACTTCCATATGCTACAGCAGAGGCTCTAAAAAGGAAAACAAAAAATTTAATTTAAAAATATTTTTCCACATAAATCAACTTTTCATATACTATTTTATATAGATTTCATAATATCTCATTGAGATTATGTTCCCATTTTACATATGGGGAAATTGAGGTTCAGATGAGACAAGTAACTTGCCTAGAGTTACTAGAGCTGAGATGTGGTAGAGGTATCTGGTCTTCTGTCTCTTCATGCCATGATTCCTCTCAGATCCATAGTCGTAAACACCAATTCTTTACCAATTGCCTATCATGTAAAAGGTGTTTGCCTGCTTCTATTTGTCTAACTGGTTGCTTCCGCCAAGGCCAGCAGAACAGAAATCAGAGCCAACAGCTGCCCACCCCTTGGTTAGTATTTTGCAACCTCACACATAATGGGATCACTGTGAAGTTCACTTAGAGACTAACAGACAAAATGTCAAGTCATCTGAGGGCACAAGATAGCAATTGATAATTCTCTGTATTTGTACGACTCCCTCTCTTCTAGTGTTAGCTTTACAAATGCTGTTATATAATTTCCCCCAAGGCAGTTTTAATGATGTGACCTGTTTCTTTATGTGTGAAAGGCTCAAGAATAATATTGGAACTCATTACTTGACTCAAAGAAGAAAATATTTTGTTTGGCACAATGTTAACTCTTAATCCACAAGTTCAACCTGACTTTTCTACTTAGAATAAGCCCAAATGAGTTTGGACCCACAACTTCAGAAATTGGCCCTCTTACAAGTGAAAATTCCAACCAAAATGAAAAACACCTTGCACAGAGGCAATACTATATGTCTTCAGAGGCTGATGCCAGGGCCATGCTGAGGGTTTTGAGAGTCCCACAATGGCAGCACCTTCCATCCCTGATCTGCCATAATTCTAATTAATTTCTTCCCACTGTTTGGTCTTTTTACCCAAGCAAGAAAATTTCACAGGTAATGAAGGAGTAGGTGTTGGTGCCTACAGTTTTCTACTGAGGGCAGATGGTAAAAGGGAACCAGGCCAAATGCTGCCAGGAAGTTTGAGCCTATCTGCCCCTCATTCTTTCCCCTCACAAACCAAAGCCCAGAAGCCCTTCAGAGAGGGGCTTGAGGCTTGGCCGTAGGAGAGGTGAGAGTAAGTAGGGAGAATTCAAGCAGCTGCCCCTTTCCAAGGCCAGACCAGGTTAATTTGAAGTTACCATACCCTCTAGCCTGTCTACAGTCAATATCTATAGTTGTGGAATCCCTTGGAAGATATCACTGAGCTATTAAAATCATTATGAGTGTAGCCAGTAAAATAAGCTTTTAACAACATGGGAAATTGTTTCCACCAGAATAGTAGATGAAGAAACAAAACAAAAAGTATATGCAAGTAAAAATATTCTTAGAAAATAAGACTTGAAGGAACCACACAAAAATATGAATACTTCTTGGCCATAAGTTGGTGCCATGGACAACTGTCATTTCCCACCCAGTTTACACTCTCCCTCCAGGAAATAACCCTCTGTATTTGCTTTGGGGAACCACTTTCTAAGTCTCAGACATGTGTCTACTATAAACTATAGAGGCAGAACCCAATAAACTGAAGCTAATCATCTTAGCTCATTCTCTCCGCTGTGGTTTATACATGGACATGTGACCTAATTAAGGCCAATAAGACATGAGGAGATGTTTGCTAGAGCTTTGGGGAATGGCAAGCTTTCACTCTTCTCCTATTAAAATGGTTGTGCTGGAGTTCCCGTCGTGGCGCAGTGGTTAACGAATCCGACTAGGAACCATGAGGTTGCGGGTTCGGTCCCTGCCCTTGCTCAGTGGGTTAAGGATCCGGCGTTGCCGTGAGCTGTGGTGTAGGTTGCAGATGCAGCTCGGATCCCGCGTTGCTGTGGCTCTGGCGTAGGTTGGTGGCTATGGCTCCAGTTCGACCCCTAGCCTGGGAACCTCCATATGCCGTGGGAGCGGCCCAAGAAATAGCAACAACAACAACAACAAAAAAGACAAAAAGACAAAAAAAAATGGTTGTGCTAATGTTAAGTTTCAAACTTCTGCAGGTATTTTGTCACCAAAAAATGAAAGCATAGTAATGATTCAGGTGACCACTGAGTAGAGCCCAAGTCTCCAGCCATATGTGGAAGCAGAGTAGAGAAACAGAGAGAAAACAGATCCTCAGTGGCATCATTCGAGCCATTGGATCAAAATATTCCTGGAGCCTCTGGACTTCTCAGAAGTAGTATTGGGTTGTTTTGTCACTTATAGCATAAGGAGCCCTAGGTGATACAGAAATTGATACTGACTATACATATTTTAAATTTTAAAAACAAATTTATACACTATAATTTATAAGTAGTTGTTTCCATAGTGTTTAAGTGCACAGTTTCAGATTCAAATCCCAGATTCTCCATTTAGTAGAGGTGAGACCTTGGGAAAATTGCTTCACCACCATGAGATTCAGTTTTCCGATCTCTAAAAAAGGGATCATAATGATACCTATTTCATGGAATTATCATGGGAATTAAGATATTATCATGGGAATTAAGCACTTAGGAAAATGCCTGACACATAGTATTCACTAAGTGTTTGCTTGTTTTTATCACTCTTACTTCACACATACTAATCCATACTCATAGAGTTTACTGCCATGACATCCCTGATTTAGAGGGAGCAACATGACAAAGCTCTGTGGGTAGAAAAGATTTTTCTCCAAAGCTCTCTCATTACATTTTTGACAAGCTCAAAATAATGAAAGTCATTAGAAGGTGTTTGTGAGACATATGGTGAGGTGACAATGTGGCATCATAAAAGAAGGTGATTTTGAGAGCACTGAAGACTTACATTGCTATCCCTGTGAACAAATTTCTGGCTGTATGGCCTTGGCCAGTTGTTTAAATCCTCAGAGCATTTGCTTCCCCATATATAAAATGGGAATGACAACTCTTCCACATTGATTTATTGCCAAGGTTAATTGGGATATAAAATATCTAGCATAGTGAGTTCCTATCACACAGCTGCACTCAAGAAAAGGGTAGCTGTTGTGACTGACTATCCTTGTTATTCAGCCATGGAAAATTTGTCTCTGAGCAGTTAGAGAAAGCAGCATAACGTATTCCTACTTAGAAAAGAAAAAAAAAATTTTTTAATCTTTTTTTCAAGTCAAAATCACAGTCTCTGAGAATAGTTTTCTGCATTTGAGGTTGGGTCATTTAGCCCATCTGTAGCTAGACGCCAGAGAGATTTAAAGACATACTTGGTTTCCTTCCCACCTCCTACTATTACAGGTAAACATATGAGAGCTGTTACTTATTCTTTCATTTCTTGTTCTTCTCTCATGCTTGCAGAAAAAGGCAGTGTACAGAAAAACATTCATGATAATGATGTTAATAGGTAAGAGAGTGAAGGAGAAAGGAAGGCATGAAGAAAGAACCAAAGGGGGAGAGATGCATAGAGGTGACCTTCTCTCCCATGGCGTCACAAGGCAGAACTGAGCTGGCCACCAAAAGAAGTTCAGGGCCAGCCAGGTTTTTTTTTTTTAGTTTTCCCTTTTATTTACCCCACAAAAGAAGAGCGGGTGGGCTACCTTGAATGTCACTGAGAAATTTTCTATGTGACCACTGAGGCTCCATTCCCAAGTTAGTCAACCCCTGGGAAAGTCTCCAGTTCTAAGCTCTAACCCAGGTACTTGAAAGCAAGTTTTCATCTAGTGTATCTCTCCCCTCTTCTCATTACCTACACAGATTAAAGAAGCAGCTGCTGTTCATTCCAATTTGGGATTGCTGACCTATGACTGTCTTGGCACATGTGAGAAGAGGGAGTATAGATTTGGAAAAGCTAAAAACTTTATTCTGGTGTATCAAGATATTTTAGTGAAGTATTCATTCCAAAGTATACCTTCCCTCTCTGCCCTCTGTTTGCTAACTTTCTCCCATTGCTTTAGAAAAATCGGTACATCATTAGCAGAGCATAAAGGTATCAAACTCTTAACTTTCAAGTTTAGAAGTTTTGATCCAGGTATAAGACAGATGTGGGAAGAGTATTTGCTGACTAGTTCTAACTGCCTCTTCAACTAATATTGACCTCCTACCCAACCCCACTTTTATCTAAACACTTTCCAAGTTGAGGAGCACAGAATAGGAATGACTATAAGCAAGACAACTAGAGATACTGAAGATGAAAGAAAGTGTCCTCCACCATGCACTTACTTGAGCTTAGCTCTAAGATAGGCAAAGATGATGAAGGCTCATGATGATATTGGGGATCTGTTACCATGTGAAATTCTGGGAGGCGGCAGCCTAGCAGAGGTTTCTTAGGCCACAATAGTGTGATAGTAATAAGTTAAAGATGGCCACATAGAGTGCTATAGGTAAGGAAAGCCTGAGGCAGCCCTTCTGAATCTCTAGCAGCCCCAGAAAGGCATAGGCAAAGAGCTAAATCACCCCTCTATCCCCAAGAAGGGCACAAATTTAGCTGACAAAAGGCCCAGGAGGTTATATAGTCATTACAGTGAGTCATGGAAGTGGAAAGTGGCATGCAGTGTATATCCAGAGTCCAGGTGGGCCAAAGACATCCCTAAGGGTGCCTAGTGTGGGTGCGGGCAATGAGACACAAGAACCACATGTTGTTCTTCTCAACAGATGCCAGGGCACGTCAAGATTGAGGACAGAAGCCCTTTCCTATTGACCCAGAAGTTAGCTCACTCTGGAAAAAAGGAGGTAGAGGAGATCTTTTGGAATCATTTGCATTCTTATGTTGTGAGTTTCTCAGGGCCTAGAGCAGGGAGAAGTCTGGGAGGACATAACTTCTAAGATATTGAAGGAAAGTGAGCAAGTTGGATGAAGAAAATGAAGAGGGCCATGGTAGGCCAAAGGAATAGCGTAAGCTATCTTTGCTTGGCATAGAAGCATGAAATAGTATATTGGAGGCTGGCCCAGGAACCATTAGCAAATTGGTAATGTTACAGCTAGGAGTTAGAGGTTATATTAGAGATAAGGCTGGAGAAGTGAGTAGAGGTCATGTGGAGGACTTCAGTGACATACAAAAGAGACTGAGGTGATGGAAAAGCATTGACAGACCTTCAGGGAGTAAGATGGTCAGATTTTCAGTATTGTGTATGATGGATTTGAGGGTTTTGTTCTGGTTATGTACTGCTCCCTAACAAAACTTAATGACTTAAGACAACAAATATTTTATTATATCTCACAATTTTGTGGATCAGAAATTTGAGTAGGGTTCAGCTCTGTGTGGCCCTGATTGGCATCACAGTAGTACCTCTGGTCTAGAGATTCTAAGATAGCTTTATTCATGTGACTGGTGCCTGGACAGCTGGGCCATTGTCCCTCTCCACATTGTCTCAGCCTTCTCCATGTGGTCTAACAAGGTAGTTGTACTTCTTACATGATGGCTCAGAACTTCTAGAGACCAAGATGAAATCTCCCTTTAAAGGCTGGCCCCTCAACTGGCATTTTTTCCTGCACTCTATAGCACAATCAGTGCAGGACTCAAGCCTACCCAAATTAAAAGGGAGGGGAAATTGACCTCATCTCCCACAAAGGAGTGTTAAAGAATTTGTGGCCATCTTGAATCCACAAGATGTGAGGATGTGAGGTTGGAGGGAGAAAGAAACACAGTTCTTACAATCTCCAGTTTCTGAAGTACTTGTATAGTGGTACTCCCAGAATGCTCTTACAAAGAATGCTGTATGATATTACTATAATTGATGGTTTATTTATGTCTCTAGTTCTCTCATTAGACTTTGAGGATCAAGATCAACCTGTGAGTCTTGCTTAGATCCTTATATCACTGTCTGGCACATAATTGATAATCAATAAATGTTTATGGAATAAAGAAATTGAATAAATTGGAATAAGTGAGATCCCTTAATTCCTGGGTCTTCTGGACCACCAGAGCAGCCTCCTGTTTGATATAACTTCCTTCTCCAGATATAAATCTTATTGACTTAAGAAATGCTTGATTTGAATGTGTAAAAATATTCATTATGAACATTTATGTAAATCACTTTCAACTTTTGTGTCTTTTACTGGTTTTGTATGCCGCATTATGAACAGCATCTTAAAACAACACACATTTATCTCACAGTTTCTGTGGGTCAGGATTCTGGGCACAGCTTAACTGGATTCTCTGCTTTGAGACTCACAGGCTGCAATCAAGTTGTTGGCTGGGGATGCTGTCTCATTTGAGGTCTGACTGGGGCAGGATCTGCTCTTGTTGGCAGAATTCAGTTCCTGGAGGTTCTAAGACTGAAGGCTTCAGTTTTGTACAAGCTGGAGGCCAGAGGCCACCCTCTCTTCCTTGACACATAGATTTCTCCATATGGTAGCTTGTGTTATCAAAGACAGCAAGGGAGAGAAAACGAGTCTTCTTACAAGATGAGCATGACATGCAAGGGAGAGAAAACGAGTCTTCTTACAAGATGAGCATGAAAATGTCATTAACATAGAGGCCACCCATGGCAATTTGATTTTTCAAAGCCATGATGAAGAGAGTAAAATGGCACTAAAATCTATGTGACATAGTCACACATATCACTTCACAGTCATGCAGAAGAAATCACACCAAGAACACCAGGAAGGAAGAGGTCAGAGAGTTCACCCTAAGTCTGTCTTCCACGCCTCCTTACAATAACATAATGATCCTCATAAACTGAAACATGAGCTAGATTAGCTTTCTCTGCAGTTTCATTTGACTCTGACACTAAATTCCACTTATTATTTATCAACCCTGGAAAATGATTAACCCTTAAAATTCTAAAGAAAAACCAGAAAGGACAATTTTCAGAAAATTCCAGCTATCTCAAAGAGTATAGTCATTTAATTTTGCCTTTTCAGATGGCACTGCTATCTTCCCTTGAGGAGACAGGCATGTACTTGCTTAAGCCATCATTTAATACAATTAGTATTGTATCTTTTTCCAAATCCTAGGCAAGGGGCTGAGAATTCTTGGCTGTACAAGCCCACAAAACAAATATTTTTAAAACTTCATGTTGGTACTTTCTCACCTATCTGGTTTTAGTGTAAGTATCAGACTTGGAGTCAAGGAGTGTATTTTGTAACTGAGGAGGATTCTTTCAAACAAGGATTAATGAAGAAAAGCCCTTGCTTCTGCAAGAGTTGTGTCAGAGTAAACAAAAGCAAAGTATGCTCAAATTTCTCAGGTTGGCTTTCCGAAGCTAGTCTGGGCCATTCCAAAGCTGCAGTCGCAATACCTGACTTCCTTATCCTACAGAAGTGCCCCTGAGAAAGACACACCTAACTGTTGCTCACTTCTGCACTGCCTTTCCTTCTCTGAAGCCAAGCTTCCTGTGAAAGAAGTAATGTGAGATCACCGACCAGCTCAGGGCCATTTGACAGGGTTTCTCGGAGGTCTGAAATAAGAAGATAGACTCCCTCCGCTGCAAATTGCATTGTTTAATCTTTAAATAGAATAGTACTTATTTTATTTCAAATTATCTTGCTCTACTGTAGTTATTCATTAAATGAAATAAAATAAGCAATAACATTAAAACATTTCTGCTAACTTCTTAATTTTAAAATGATGGTCAGAAGAGTTCCTTTTCCCCTTGCTGTACAGTGGGAAAATAAAAAAAAAAAAAAAAAAAGAAGAGTTCCTTTGTGGCTCAGAGGGTTAAGTATCCGGCCTTGTCACTGCAGTGGCTCAGGTAGCTGTTCTGGCATGGGTTTGATCCCTGGCCCAGGAACTTCTACATGCCATGGGCACAGCCAAATAAATAAATACATACATAAAATAAAATGACAGTCATAAAACTACAGTATTACAAGTCTGAATAGTGGTCACCAATAACTATAGTGGCATTCCAATAACTAGAAAGGAGGAGGAGGGGGCTTTGAGATGCTGGTCACATTCTGGTTCTTGATCTAGATGCAAGTTACATGTCCATGTTCAGTTTGTGAAAACTTTGTACTTTTATAGTATGCTCATTTTTCTGAATATACATATTCGTCAGAAATATTGTTGAAATAGAGTCATAATGTTGTGAAGTTTTCTTGCTATAAAATCAATTTTTCCAGTTTTCTAGCTTGGAAATTTAGTTACAACTTGATCTTGCTCCTATTTACCCCAAATTCATTCTATTAAGTGGATTACAATATGGCTTAAACTGCTTATTTTGAAACATGTTGAATTACTTTTAATTCTGTTTGGTGAATTAGATGCTATTAAGTCACAAAGATTTTAACACATACAGAAAAGCGATCCCTAGCTCTTTGAGTTAACATTTATGTATTTTTTTAAATTTTCTAAGATATTTTATGTTAATAATGAGAAATATAAAACTAGGGGACTGCTAAAAGCAGGACCAGGAACTTAGGAGGAAACCTTTTATTTTATTTTATTTAAGGGTTTTTTATTTGTCTTTTTGCCTTTTCTAGGTCTGCTTCCAGGGGCACATGGAGGTTCCCAGGCTAGGGGTCTAATCGGAGCTGTAGACATCGGCCTACACCAGAGCCATAGCAATGTGGGATCCAAGTCACATCTGTGACCTACACCACAGCTCATGGCAACGCTGGCAACTCCTTAACCCACCGAGCAAGGCCAGAGATCAAACCTGCAACCTCATGGTTCCTAGTCAGATTCGTTAACCACTGTGCCACAACGGGAACTCCTATTTAAGGGAGTTTTTTGGTTATGCCTGTGGCATGTGGAAGTTCCCAGGCCTGGGATACAACCTGCACCACAGCAGCAACTTGAGCCACTGCAATGAAAATGCCGGATCCTTACTTGCTTGTGTCACAGAGAACTCCAAGAGAAAACCTTTTTATTTTAATTAAATTATAGTTGATTTACAATGTTGTGCCAATTTCTGCTGTATAACAAAGTGACCCAGTCAGTCACTTTAGATATATTTCCCTGTAGTAATCAGTAGGACCTCATTGCTTATCCATTCTAAATATAATAGTTTGCATCTACCAACCCCAAACTTCCAGTCCATCTCACTCTCTCCTCCCTTTCACTTGGCAACCACAAGACTGTTCTCTATGTCTATGAGTCTGTTTATATTTTGTAGATAGGCTCACTTGTGTCATATTTTAGATTCCACAAATACCAAGTGATATCATATGGTTATTTGTCTTTCTCTTTATGACTTACTTCACTTAGTGTGAGAATCTCTAGTTGTATCTACGTTGCTGCAAATGGCATTATTTTATTCTTTTTTATGGCTGAGTGATATTCCATTGTAGGTACATACCACATCATCTTAATCCATTCATCTATCAATGGACATTTAAGTTGTTTCCATGTCTTGGCTATTGTGAATAGTACTGCAATGAACATAGGGGTGAATGTATCTTTTTTAAATGAAAGTTTTGTCTGGATATATGTCCAGCAGTGGGACTGCTGGATTCTATGGTAGTTATACATTTACTCTTCTGAGGAAGCTCCACACTATTCTCCATAGTGGTTATACCAATAAACATTCTCAACAACAGTACAGGAGGGTCCCCTTCTCTCTCTCTCTCTCTTTTTTTTTTCTTTTTAGGGCCACATCTGCAGCATATGGAAGTTCCCAGGCTAGGGGTCAAATCAGAGCTGCAGCTGCTGGCCTACACCACAGCCACAGCAATGCTAGATCCAAGCCGCATGTGCGACTTACACCACAGTTCACAGCAACACCAGATCCTTAACCCACTAAGCAAGGCCAGGTATTGAACTTGCATCCTTATAGATACTAGTCAGCTTCATTTCTGACAAGCCACAATGGGAACTCTCCCCTTTTCTACTTTTAAGAGAATAAGGCTCAGGAGGTTAAGGACACAGTATAGTCTTTGTGAGGATGTGGATTCGATCCCCCGTCTCACTCAGTGGGTTAAAGATCTCAAATTGCAGCAAGCTGAGGCATAGGTTGCAGATGTGGCTTGGCTCCACTGTTGCTCTGGATGTGGCACAGGCCTCAGCTGCATCTCCAATTCAACCCCTAGCCTGGGAAGTTCCATATACTGCAGGTGGGCCATAAAAAAGAAAGAAAGAGAGAAAGAGAGAGAGAGAAAGAAAGAGAAAAAAAAGAAAGAGAAAGAAAGGAAGGAGAGAGAGAGGGAGGGAGGGAGGGGGAGAGAGAAAGGCAGGCAGGCAGGCAGGAGGGAGGGAAGAAGAGAGGAAAATACAAGGAAAAAAAAGAAAAGAAATGAATTAAAAAAAAAAGATGGTTCTTCTTCTCAGGCGAAATGGATACTCACAAATTGTTTTTCCAGGGAATAATAAAACAAGGTTCTACACTACGAGTAAATGGTCAGGACAGGGCTGCTAGTTCAAAGAAAAGGGAAATGGGAAATAGTACTGACAAGGTAAATATGGCTGAAGGTCAAGGGAATTGAAGACAGGAGTGAGAGTACAGCTAAAATGGTTGATAAAAGGGTTCTCAGAGTTTAGGAAGATAAGAGAAGGTGGGAAATAATGGATAAACTATGAGAACAAAGACTGGAGGACACACTGAGGACAAACTACAGACTCAGTAGGAGTGAGTGAGAGAGGTAGAAGGGTAGGAGGCTGTGGGTAGAGAGAGAAACTCACAATCCAAAATTTTGCAGGTGGAGTAATTTCATCTGATGACTGGCTTCAAGGTGTGGCTCCATCTATGGGTTCCTGATACAGAGTAAAGTTGAAGATGACTGAAAAAGAGAAGGATGAGAAATTGTGAGGTCAGGGTGCTAACTGAGTCATTATCATGGCTGCTGATATCATTAGGTTGATGCAGGCCATGGCTGACAGAGTTCCAGAAACACAACTGGGCACAGGCAAGGAAGTAAATGGCTATCTGGGAGTTCCCGTCCTGGCTCAGTGGTTAACGAATCCGACTAGGAACCACGAGGTTGTGGGTTTGATCCCTGGCCTTGCTCAGTGGGTTAAGGATCCGGTGTTGCTGTGAGCTGTGGTGTGGGTCTCAGACAGCTCAGATCTGGCGTTGCTATGGCTCTGGTGTAGGCCGGCAGCTACAGCTCCAATTAGACCCCTAGCCTGGGAATCTCCACATGCCCACATGCCATGGGAGTGGCCCTAGAAAAGGCAAAAAGACCAAAAAAAAAGTAAATGGCCATCCTGGTCAGGGCCAGATTTATATAAATAGCAAGGCAGGCAAAGTTTGTCTTCAACCTTTATAACCTTTGCTCTGTAGCATTTTCTCCTAGTTTTGTTCATGTACTCTCAAGTAATCTGTATCCTCATGTAGGTCTCTCACTGTACAGGTTCCCTACTCTCTGCTTCTGACATATCTAAAATCCCAAATAAGTATCAAAACACAAACGGAAATTTCCCAATTGATAGTCACTTTTCTTTCTTATCCTTGCATTTTGACAGGGCATTCTAATGATAAATCCTTATCCTGAAAGTGATTGTTTCATGGATCAGTAGTATCTGCAAAGTAAAGTAATTCCAGCCAAAGGGAGACACGCTCTTGCTGTCCTGAAAAAAATCTTTCTCCAACATCGATTCATTCTTTTAGCCTAAGACTCTAACCATCCCCACAAAATGAGAGTTTCTTATGGGTTAGTGTTAGCAAACACAAAGATATTCACAAAAGAACTAACTCAGTCCTTTGCATCCCTCACCAGTGTACAAGGCAGGCTAGTGTGCTGTGAGATATGATCCCCTGTAGCTACTCCCTATGCCAGAGAAGTGCCATCATTTTCAATATATACTGCGATAAAAGAGATTGGGAAAGCATTGACATAGTAGATATTCAATAATGATAACAGCTGTCATTTATTGAGTACCTACTGCTATATGCCAAGCACTTCATGTATTTTAGCTCATTTAATATTTGCAGTAGTCCTGTTAGGTTGGTACCATTATTCTCATTTGATTGATGAAGAATCTTGAGAAGACCTGCCCAAGGTCACAGACATGGGAAGTACCAGTACCAGGATTCAAATCAGGCAGCTTGAAACCAGAAGCTACACTTAACCACATGGCCCCTACATAAATGTCTGCTAGATCTAAATAAAAATTTAATGTATCAACATTTTATAAGAGTTTGTTTTAAAATAAACACCCCCATCAACAGCAGAACTAGAATACAATCCAGTCAGTTCCTGCAGGTTAGGTATAGGATGATAGGGAGCTAAACCAGCTGAACACAATGGAGTGTTCTCTCTCCTGGACTGCCATCCCCAAGCCTGCCTGGGACTCCCTTAGCCCTAGACACATAGCAGGCCCACTTTCCTGTCTTATAAAATTATCTGATCAACTAAGAAATCATAATTCCGTCTATGTTTTACCCTATCTGAATTGTCAGTATAATGAAGAACCTTATAATTGTCTGTTAATTTATGGGTATAATTTGTTCAAGTCCATTAAAACATTATTGTCCTCGTATAGCCTGCCATTCTTCCACAAAAGGCCCTGGCCTTGGGTGTGTTTCTACACACACACACACACACACACACACACACACACACCCGCTTATCTTTGAGGCTTCTCATCTAGTTCTCGAAAAAAAAAATATCAAAGTGAGCCTGAAGGTCCCTTTTCCAGACCGGAGGAGGGGAAGAGGGGGATTGTTAATGGAACTGATTTTTACTCTGTAGTTCTGTAAGAGATTGGGAGGTACAAACCGCAAGAAAAACTAGTTTCTTGGCGTGTCACCAAACCTGGGGTTCACCGATCAATCACATCCAAACTCATTTACTGACTTAGAAATATACATCGTGGAAAGGTTGGTTTACGTAAGGACTTGTACCGAAGCCGCCGCTACTATCTGCGGTAATCTCCTGTGGAGTCATGGCCACCTTCCCTGAGGAGCTCCCACGCCTCCCCGATCCCCAAAGACACCCGGCGGTCCCTCCCGGCTCTGAGTCCCTTGGGGAAGGCCTCGAAGGGAGTCCGAAGGGAAGCCGCGAGAAGGGAGGGCGGCAGGGGCGGGCAGCACCCGGGCTTCAGTTCACGACCCCGTTATTCCACGGAAAAATGGAACATTCCGCTCCTTCCGCCTGCAGAGGGGAGGTGGGGGGAACCCTTCGATCTCGCCTGGGAGAGGCGACGCGGGCGCAGTCACCGGAATCCGGGACGCCGGGAACCGCGTTACGGGAATTGCAGCCTCTCGGAGTGCCGCCCCATCGTCTTCGGGCGGCCGCTGAGCCAATGCCGCGGCGCGCCGGGTCTCGCGGGGGCCAATCAACGTACAGATCCCAAATCCGGGGGCGGGGCGTGACAGAGCGCCGCGGGGCGGGGTCAGGGGGCGCTTAGCCCCGCCACGGGAGGAGGGCCGCGTGCCGCGTCTGCGGGAAGGAGCGGAGATCTAGCAGGCGTCCGGGCAGAGCGCCGACAGGCCCGCGGAGCCGCGCGGGGAACGCCCGGTCGCAGCTGAGCTGGGCCGCGGCTGCTGGCCAAAGGGCCCGGCCGGGCCTGGGGCGGAGGGAACCTACGCTACCGGGGACCTGGAGGAGCGAGGCACCGCGGCCTGAGAGGTGAGGAGAGGCCGTGGCCAGTTGAAGGGCCGTGTAGCGGGAGGGTGAGGGCCGAGTAGGGGCGGACAGGCCAGAGGACTGGCACCCGAGGAGGCCACCCTTTCCCGAGAAAGAGGGGCGCCCCGACAACGAGCTCCCCAAACTTCTTGTTACCCCAGCCTGGAAATCCCCACATTCCTTCCTCTCCCTGTTTCCACACCTCCGAATTTGATCTCCACGACTTTGTCACCTAGATTTTTCATCCCTAAGTACAAAACTCACCTCCGGCGCGTGTGCACGCACACACACCCCACACCCTTCTTAAGCCCCCGCCCCCAAACGGCCTTCTGGACCTTACTCCTTTTTGGTTACCAAATCCTCACTTTTCCCCAGTTGCCTTTCCATCTTCCCTTATTCCACTGGCCCCGCACTTGACTCTTCATTTTCTACTCGGAAGTTAATTTTCTTTCCAAAGCCATCTTTTCATCCTTAAATTGTAATGTTTAAACGTTACTGAAAGTTCCTACCATACTCATAAAAATTCCGAACTAACATCTCTTTTTCTTCTTTTGATCGATTACATGTCCCGACCCTAATGAACCCCACAAACCGCTGTATCCTAAAGGCGCCGAATACGGTCTTTAAAAATTGCACCCTTCCCCCAAGCTTAAAGGTTATTCCAAGCAGGGTTCTGTTTTTAAGTATTTTTTCAAAGTGGAAAAAAACCCACAGTTTAAAAATAAGATCTGCCACCTTTGTTCTTTTTTTTTTTTTTCCTTCAGAAGGAAACCCATTTCGGTTTAATTTGTGTAGTATTTGAGTGATTATACTGCTTTAAAATAATTGTTAGAACGCCAGGATGAATATTCTAAAAGATTGGAGTGTTTGGTTTAGTCAGTGCTGTAAACAAACCCTTTAGACTGTGTGACTGCCAGCTTCAAGTTGGAGCAACTCTTAATTTGAAATTACTGACTCAGAACATCATTTGAGCTGTTCGCCATTATCATGGTTTCTTAAATTCATATTCATTCCTATTTGGAAGTAGTTTAAAACTATAAACTGCAATACTACATTTATAGAACCAACTTGCTATTAAATTATGTTTTCCAAATGTTTCTCTTTGGGGATAATTTTGAACACTTGTTTTTAATTACAAATGGAAGGAAAAAAATTACAGGATGGAGAAAGTGTCAGAAAAGGATAGATTTTGTAGTAGAATTTTTCCTCCATCCCAGTTCGGAATATTGACAATACTATACATTTTTACTTTTCTCATAGGTAATTTAGAATATTACAAATACACAACTAATTAAAAAATTTTTTTTCTTGGTTTTTTATTGCCATATAGTTGATATACAGTGTTGTGTTAATATATTTTCTTATGTAATGAAAAATCTGTTCAGTTTTTTATGAACTGCTGTGTTTTCAGTTTATTTAAAATTTTTCCAAAGGAATTTGCATTTCAGCTAAATGTTAGGGTGGATGTTGACTATCATATACCTGTGAAGTAGGTGTTACAGTAGCTGCCTTATAGAGAACGAAACTGAAGCTCAGGGTTCCTGTGAAAACTAGTTCTGTGTAATTCCAAATCCTGTACTTTCAGTCAGTCATGTAGTCATGCTGACATATTTCTCATAGAGGATCCAGTGCTACAATTTGGTTTGGAAACTTAAGAACGCCCCATAACTTCTGCAGGAAGGGTTTTTTTTTTTTCTCTCAGAAGCTATTTCATAGCAGCTTATTTTAATGGGAGTCAGAATTCCCTGGCGCTAATACATTTGCCGCTTGGCTCTTAGAGAAGGATGGAATGTTCTCACAGTCTTCTCTATTTCTTTGATTGCAAAGACATTTTGATCAGAGCTGAAGTTTCTACTGAACTTTATTTTTCATAACAAATGCTAAGCATTTAGTACTGACTATAGGAACTCACAAAGATATGTGGTTTACAGAAATTGAGTGGACAAGCATTTTGCAAAAAATGACAATGATGTAGGACAGTTTTAATTAAATGTGGTGTGATACAGAAGATGCTATGTATGTTTAAATCAGGGAGTTATTATATAAGGGTTGAATTGATCAAAGTATTTACCAGAGGTCAGCCTTGAAACCTGGGTAAGATTTGGATAAAGGGACAATTGAAGGGAGACCATTCCAAGTGGAAAGGGTCAGAAATGATCAAAATATAGTAACTATAATAGCCAATACATGTGTAATGCTTATTTTGTGTCACTGTTTTGAACACTTTGCTTGTATTTATTTAATCCTTGTAACCTTATGAGTAGAGCTTACCCTCTTTTAATAAAGGACACCAAGGCATAGAGAGGTTAATTAACTTGCCTAGTGCCACATGGCTATTAAGTGGTAGATCCAAAATCTATACCCAGACGACATGGTGTGGAATCTGAGCTCCTAATCATGATAAATACACTGCCTCTTCATATAGTGTACTTGAGTCAACAGTAACTAGAATAATATGGCCATACCATAAGGTCTTTAAAAACCCATTCTTAATTGTCTGCTATGTGCCTCAAAGTACGTTAGAGTCTCAGGCTACCAAGATGTGTAAGCAGCTAATTTACAATATAGTGTTGTATATCCTATTAGGGAACTATATACAAGGGCATTGGGAGCAAAGATGATTGTGGGAGTGGATGGAAATTCCACAGAAGAGATGATGTTTCATCTCAATTACAAATAGTACAAAGCAGAGTCTGGCAGAAGGAAGACATTCTAGAGGAAAGGAATAGCATATAAAGAAGCACAAATCCTGAAATAACAAAGTGTGTTAGAGAAAGTCTAATAGTTTGCTGTACCTTGAGCTTAAAGTCTGTAGGAGTGACTTATTAGTGTGATAAAAGGTAAGATCAAATTGTGTGTGGCATGGTGAAGTCAAGTAAAATGACGAGTTTAAATATTTGCTTTGCATTTGGGAAACTACAAAAATAGTTTCAATATAATCAGTACAAACGAGATTGCTTGCTAGTTTCTCTAGAGCTTGAGGGTAGAATCTGTAAGGGTTGTGATTTGGGGATATTTTTGGTTCTGTTTTGTATTTTTTTTAGAAAAGATTTAAATATTGAAGAAGATAGATTGGACAGGCACACTGAAACCAAATTTATAAGTTCTTAAATAGCCAAAATATTTGGCATTATTATTCACCCTTTAAAAAGCTTTTGAGAACAAGAGTGGCAAATTTGAAGTAGTGTTTAGAGAGACAAGCCAAGTGAGAAAAGACAGGTGGGAAAGATTATGAAGGAGGACCGAATAAGATTTGTAACTGAAAGCTAGAATGTAATGGATAGGTAAGAGGCAATGATGGGACCCTGTTGTAATAGGCAGTTAAAGAACGGCGAATGATTTAGATAGAGAAAGGTAAGTACCGCGATTTTTTTTAGTGTATGCATTTATGTATTTATGTGTGCATGTCATTTTTAAACCTGTTAAATTTGAGAAAGAAGCAGAATATCCAAGATGATATATAATTGACATTAGAAGAAAGAATTCAGTCAGAATATTTGAAATTATTTTGTTTGATGGTAATAGTTGAAGTCATACATTTTCGAAGAAGTTGTTATTTTAAAAGAATAGTAGATGCCAAATACTTTTGGGTACATTCAGAGGGAGGAGATAAAACCTAGCAGAGACTTCGGTAAAGGAGATAGTAAAGTGGGTAAAGGAAAGAATTAAACCTCAGGATATGGTTACATAGAAACCAAGAGATATGAGAAATTCAGGAAGCAGACATGTTCAACAATATGAAATGCTTCAGAAACACTTGTGATTTTGTCACAATGGGTACAGTCTCTTCTATCTAGTGTATCTTGGTGAGATTTAATGAGAACTGTTAGCCAATTGACATGAATCGTGGCTATAGTATAGGTTATTGTTTTATCCATTGTTTTATCCATAGCAGGAGCTTCATTCCTTTCAGCATAATAGATCTGCTTCCCTGTTAAAATTTGAATATTCTGCCTCCAAGTTTTCATTTGTTCTTGACCCAAATTAATCGCTTTCATCCTTTGCACTAAGGTAGATTGGTTTTATCATTGCTTTTGAATAATACATTTCCTATTGATCTTCTGCACAATCTGTTTTTGTTTGGCTATTCTGTATGTGTTTCCCTATCCTTTCCCCTTAAAACAGATGTTTCAGATAGCACAGCTCTGGTTTGTAGACTGGTATGCTCTGGGATTTTGCCACTGGTAATCTACAGTTAGAGGTCATAGATGATGTTTGGTTCATGTGCATGCTACTTTCTTTCTCCAGAAAACCTTTGCTCTTATTTCGTGACAGGCTCTCCTGAGCCCTGTTTGAACTGAGTATTTTCTATGCTCCTGTAGCACTTTGTGCATATTCCACTTCTCTAAACTGAACTTCGTAAGGGCAAGAACCGTTTATTTGGCTTCCACTATATTTTTAATGTTTTGTATCTTTAGCTATGTTGAGAACATGAATGGTCATCAAAGTACTCTGTAAACATTTGCCTGTCTCTAAAACAGTCAATGATAATTTGTTAAAGGCCTCCTCTAGCTCTAGGGTCATAAGCATATTCTGTATTTTCTTCCAGTAGTCCTACAATTTTGCTTCCACATTTAGGTCCTTAATCAATCTGGAGTGTATGTATGTATCTGTGATGAAGTAGGGCTCTTTATTTTTTGCTTGTGGAGCCAGTTGTCTCAATACTATTAATTGAACTGTTCTCTATTTCCTAAGTGATAACAGATGCTTTTTTCCCCCATAAGATATTAAATTCTTAATATACTTGGGTGTGTTTCTAGACTTTGTTTTGTACTTGATTTAATTGTCCCGTCCTATGCCACTGCCGTGTTATAACTTATTATGTCTTAATAGATGGTACATTAAGTATTCTGTTTATTCTTTTTGAAAATTGGCTTTTGGTTATTCTCTAGTATTTTATTTGAAATTTTAAATTGGTTTGTAATGTTTCGTAGTAAACTACTTTGCAATTTGGATTAAAATTATGTTGAATTAATATATTAATTTATGAAGAACCGATGTGTCTATATGTGTATATTTTTTGTCCCATGATATTTAGGTCTGAATCTTTTTATTATTATTATTATTTTTGTTTGTTTTGTCTTTTGCTGCTGTTGTTGTTGCTATTTCTCGGGCCGCTCCCGCGGCATACGGAGGTTCCCAGGCTAGGGGTTGAATCGGAGCTGTAGCCACCGGCCCACGCCAGAGCCACAGCAACGCAGGATCCGAGCCGCGTCTGCAACCTACACCACAGCTCACGGCAACGCTGGATCGTTAACCCACTGAGCAAGTGCAGGGACCGAACCCGCAACCTCATGGTTCCTAGTCGGATTCGTTAACCACTGCGCCACGACGGGAACTCCAGGTCTGAATCTTTTAATAAAGTTTTAATAACTTTATTAACTTAATAGCTTTTAATTCCCTATAAATTTCTTGCATGGTACTGATTTTTTCCCCTAGGTATAATTTAGTTATTGGTGCTATTGTCAATAGGATTTTATTCTATTACATTTTCTTTTTTGTCTTTTGTCTTTTGTTGTTGTTGTTGTTGCTATTTCTTGGGCCGCTCCCTCGGCATATGGAGGTTCCCAGGCTAGGGGTTGAATCGGAGCTGTAGCCACCGGCCCACACCAGAGCCACATCAATGCCGGATCCGAGCCGCGTCTGCAACCTACACCACAGCTCACGGCAACGCCGGATCGTTAACCCACTGAGCAGGGGCAGGGACCGAACCCGCAACCTCATGGTTCCTAGTCGGATTCGTTAACCACTGCACCACGACGGGAACTCCTCTATTACATTTTCTAATTGGTCATTGCTAATGTGTGGGAGAGAGGTTTTTTGGTGATCTTCTTTTCAACTATAATGTTAACATCTCTGTGGTCCTAATAATTTATTGGATTCTCTTTGTTTTCATGTCGTCTACAAGTTTTTCTATTTTTATATCTTAGTTATTTGTTTACTATATTTTTAAGTCCTCTAGAAAAATGTTGAATAAGTGACGACTCCAAGCATCTTGTTTGAATCCTGACTTTAGCAGAAATGCTTCTAATTTTTAATCTTTAAATACGATGTTTACTATAGTTTTCTGATAAGTACGGTGGCAGCAACAGCAAGAGCTGTGCTGATAACAGCTCTTACCATTTATTGGTAATGTAGTATGATGCAGATAGATTTTAAGCACTCTGTGTACTGACTTCATTAATCTTACAGAGGTCCTACATAAGTAGGTGGTAGTGTTATCCTCGTTTTTACAGGTAAGGCAAATGAAAGTTAGGGATTTTAAACAATTTGCCCAAGATGTTTTACAAAAAATTGAGGAGCTGGGATTTGAACATAGTCTGATTACAGAGTCCATTCTTTTTGTTACACTTTATCAAGATAAAGATGGTCCTTTTCAGACTTAGTTTTCCCATACTTTCTTGTTATAAAATTTTAAGTGAACAGTTGTTAAATATTATCAGATGCCTTTCAGACATCTAGTGGAATGATTTTGTAGTTCTCTTTTGTGGTATCTTGTGTTGAACAATACTTGTGTTTTTAGGCAAAATACTTGTTAGTATTTATGGAGGGGATTGTTTTCAAATACAATGTTGGAACAAATTTGCAAATGCTTTAATTAGGCTTTTTCACAATAATTCATAATAGTTTGACTGTAGTTTTATTGTGTAATACTTGTTTGATTTGGTATCCAAATGACAATACAACTTCTGGCCAAAACAGGGTAATAAGGATAAGATTTACCCTCCTATCTAAAATAACCATAAAACAGAAAAAGTACATAAAATAGTGATAATCAAGGCAGTGATCTCAAGAGATGGGAAACACATGAGGTGGACACTGTGACTGAACTAGCCCACTACCTCAAGAGAGTTTCCATGGCACAGGTAGAGGAAATCTAGGCTAAGTCTTGTGGACACTCTGTGTGTTAGAGAGATGATCGGGGACACCAAGATGACTAGAGTTCACAGAAAAGAATACTGGAAAACTCCCAACAAGAGAATTTTGGAAACATCAGAGTCCCCTTCAACTGTTTAGCTGAGTACTGACCAATGCATGAAAGAAACTATTGAAGGCCAGAGAAAGAAGTTCGTGAAGGGATTAGAGGTTACAGTGCTTAGTGAGTCCACAGGGCCAGGAATAATGCCTGGTCTCACCAGCCAGATTGGAAACCATCTCGATTTATGGGATGTTGGGAAGGATACACAGAAGGGTCTTGTGTCAGTAGTAGGGAATAATTAGCCCTAGAATAAGCACTGCTCCAGTCCCACCTAATTTATCTTTTAAAAGCAGGACCTGAAAGGACCAGACTGTGTTCAAGTAACTTAACTGTGTCTTGCAACAAAGTTAAAGAATCATTCTAGGAATACAGAAGTATCCAACACACAAGGTAAAATTCACAAAAAATACCAGATATGCAGAGAAGCGTGAAAACACATATATAATTGTATTATAAAAAATTCAGTTAATCAAAACTAACTCAAAGCAGACACACTTTGATTATCAAAAACAGTAAACAGTTGTTTTAACTGTGTTCTGTATGTTCAAAAAGTTAAGTACAGTTATAGAAGATAAGAAAAAGAATCAAGATAAAAATACAGTGTGGTGAAAAATACACTTGTTAGGATTAATGACATTATTAGACATGGCAGAGGAAAAAGTTAATAAACAACACAATAAACACAGCAGTAGAAATTATCATAAACAAAACTGAAGTTAAAGAAAAAAAGGAACTGATCATCAACAAGCTATGGGACTACTTACAGCATCTTCATATACATGTTATTGGAGTCCCTCAAAGAAAAATGGGAACAGGAAGGGGAAACAAATAGATACAAAGAAATAATGGCTAGAATTTTTCCAGATGTGATTAAAAACAAAAACTATAAACCAGTAGATCCAGGAAGCGCAACAAACTCTTAAGCACAGGAAACATGATAAAAATGACACCACGATGCACAATCAGATTTCTTAAAACTAGTTATTAAAAAATTGTATGTATCCAGAGGAAAAAAACAGACCTTTTGTACAAAAGAAAAAAAAAGGGGGGATAATGTCAGCCTTCTCATTAGGAACAATGCAAGTGAGAAGTTAATGGAGCTACCTTTTTTTGGTCTTCTTAGGACCACTCCTGTGGCATATGTTAGTTCCCAGGCTATGGATGAATTGGAGCTGCAGCTGCCGGCCTATATCACAGCCACAGCAACCTGGGTCAGAGCCACGTTTGTGACCTACACTGCAGCTCATGGTAGCAATGCCAGATCCTTAACCCACTGAACAAGGCCAGGGATTGAACCCATGTCCTCATGGATTCCAGTCAGATTCGTAACTGCTGAGCCACAATGGAACTCCTGGAGCTATGTTTTTAAAGTACTGAGAAAGCAATTAAAAATTTATACCCAGTGAAATATCTATAAAAAATGGTAATGAAAGGAGTCTGCTGTGACAACAGAATCGGTGGTGCCTCTACAGTGCCAGGACACAGGTTCAGTCCCCAGCCCAGCGCAGTAGGTTAAAGGATCTGTGGTTGCTGTAGCTGTGGCATGGGTCGCGACTGTGGCCCACATCTGATCCCTGACCCAGGGACTCCATATGCAATGGGGAAGCCATAAAGAAAAAAAAAAAGATGATGAAATTTTAGATATTCAAAAATTTAAAGAATTTATCACCAGCAGACCCATACTCCAAAAAAGAATGTTTAAAGAAGTCTTCAAGCAGAAAAGGAAAGTATCATATGGAAATATGGAAGTTCCCGTCGTGGCACAGTGGTTAACGAATCCGACTAGGAACCATGAGGTTGCGGGTTCGGTCCCTGCCCCTGCTCAGTGGGTTAACGATCCGGCGTTGCCGTGAGCTGTGGTGTAGGTTGCAGACGCGGCTCGGATCCGGCATTGATGTGGCTCTGGCGTGGGCCGGTGGCTACAGCTCCGATTCAACCCCTAGCCTGGGAACCCTCCGTATGCCGCGGGAGCGGCCCAAGAAATAGCAACAATAACAACAACAACAACAACAAAAAGACAAAAAAAAAACACATTTAAGAGAATGAAAAGACAAGCCACAGATTGGGAGAAAATACTTAAAAATCAATTTTCTAATAAATATGCTATATCCAGAATATATTTTTAAGGCCTTCCCTTGTGGCTCACAACAGAATATGTTTCTAAAACTTTCAAACCACAATGAGAAAACAGTAAACCCAGTTAAAAAGTAAGCAAAATACTTGAACAGACACATCACTGAAGAAGAGTATGGCTAAATATACACCTGCCGTACTCCACTATTTTACTCCTAGGTAATTTCTCAAGAGAAATGAAAGTTTCTGTCCATGCAAAGATTTGGAACTGGTTAAATTATAGTATATGTATTCACTAATACGTTATGCACCTCCTCACAATAAAAGAAGTCACTTTATTCATCCAACAAAGTGTTTACTATACTAGGCATGATTCTAGATACTAGGAATATAGCATGGAGCAAAAACATAAAATTTCCTGCCTCATTTGCTTATATTCTGTTTTGGAGACACAAACATTATATTTGTTTCCTAGGGCTGCTGTAACAAAGTATCACAAGCTTAAAACAAATTTATTCTCTGCAGACCAAAAGTCCTGCGACCTGGCTAGAATTGTTCTTTGTTTCTTCATAACTTCTGATGGTAGCTGATAGTCTTTGACATTCCTTAGCTTATAGCAGCCTCGCTCTAATTTCTGCCTTTGTTATCACATGGCATTCTTCCTGTGTATCTCTGTCTCATAACAGAGACCAGTCATTATATAGTAAGGGCCTACCCTACTCTAGTGTGACATCTTAACTAATTAACATCTGTTAACAGCTTTATTTCCAAACAGGGTCACATTTTGAGGTACTGAGGGTTAAGACTTTGACATCTTTTATGGGAACACAACTCAGCCCATAACAGACTCTGAGCAAAATAAGTTAAATGGTATCTTAGAGCAGGTGTTAGCAAACTATGGTTTGCAGACCAAATCTAACATGAATTCTATTTTTATAAATAAAGTTTCACTAGAACTCAGGTCAGTCATGCCAGTTTTATTACATATTGTCACTGACTGCTTTTGCACTCCAAAAGACATAGTTGAGTAGTTGTCACAGAGACCTGAAGGCCCACAAACCCTAAAATGTTATCTGGTTCTTTATAAGAAATGTTTGCCAACCTAATTTTAGAAGGTTAAGTGCTAGTGGGGGGGAAAAAAAAAAACCAGAAAAGGGAGGAAAAGCAAAACAGGGTAGTCAGAGAAGACTTTGTGAGACGATAACTTTGAGCAAAGCTTACAAGGAATTTACACCATGGGAATACCAAATCCGAGCTGCACCTGCAACCTGTGCTGCAGCTTGCAGTAACACTGGATCCTTTAAATCACTGAGTGAGGCCAGGGATCAAACCTGCATCCTCATGGATACTGGTTGGGTTCTTAACCCATTGAGCCACAACTGGAACTCCTATGTATTTTCTTTGCATTTGAAAATAATATCATAGGAGTTCCCATTGTGGCGTAGCAGAAATAAATCTGACTAGGAACCATGAGGTTGCGGGTTCGATCCCTGGCCTCACTCAGTGGGTTAAGGATCTGGCATTGCCATGAGCTGTGGTGTAGGTCGCAGACGTGGCTTGGATCCTGCATAGCTGTGGCTGTGGTGTAGGTCAGTAGCTGTAGCTCTGATTCAACCCCTAGCCTGGGAACCTCCATATGCTGCAGGTTTGGCCCTAAAAATCAAAATAAATAAATAAAATAATATTATAAGTTTAATCTTTTATGTTATTAAATCATATCAAAGGTTTAATGTGTATGAAGCAGTAATGGAGGATTCAACTCCTTACCTGAGTTTGAAATTATCTTATTACATTTCAAAGAGGAATTACCACTGCTAATGCTAGAATTTAACCTAATATTGAGCCAATTTTAAAATGAATTTTTACATCTGTGTGCATATACTAGTTTGGCAATTGAGTCAGTAGCCTATTGCTAATGGAAGACAAAAGGAATGATTTTGTATAAGATTTTCTCTAACTTCTTTTGTCAGATTCAACTAACTTTACCATTCACATTTCTATGACATTAAATGGATATTAAGGAGGTTTGAATTAGGAAAGAGAGAGCCAATGTTTCCAAGTATGTATCAAAACACATTAGAATATATGAATACTTGTATGCAAGTATTTATGGGATTGTTTTATGCTGAAGCTCAGAAGATAGCTAAAATGAGATACTTTTTCAAAACCTGAAAGTGTAATGGGGGCAGGAATTTAAGAAGTACACATATAATGAATATTATCAAAATCATCCTTCTAAACAAGACTCTCCTCACTCTACAGTGAGACCCAATAAAAAGAGCATGACATTTGGATGAAGACTTAGTTTCAAATCCCCGCTCTTTCACTTACTAATTTTGCAATTTGGGTAAGTAACTGACCCTGTTTGAATTTTTGCTTTTCCTTTTGTAAAGTTCCAATAATTAATCCCTGTCTTTCAAACCCATGGAATGTATAATACCAAGAGTGAACCCTAAACTAAGCTAGAGACTTGGGGTGACCGTAGTGTGTCCTTATAGGTTCATTCTTGGTGAAATGTGCCATTCTGGTGAGTGATGTTAATAAGGTAAGAGGCTCTGCATGTGTGGGGGCAGCAGGTCTGTGGGAAATCTCTTTATCTTCTTCTCAGTTTTGTTGTAAACTTAAAACTACAGTTAAAAAAAATCCACCTTTAAAAAATAAAATAATAATCCCTGCCCTATCCACCTGCTTCCCTAGGATGATAGAAGAATCAAATGAAATAATATACATGAAAACAGTTTGTATATGTGAAATAGCATACAAGTGCTATTATGAGTTCATAATTAGTACTAATAGAATAGAACAGTTTGATAATGTTTTAAATAATTTAATAATCAGTTAATATATGCATAACTGACTTTTTGCACATTTCTTCATAACAACACAGCTGTGTATGACATGATGTAAAAGATGCTATATTGAAATTTTCCCCATCCTGATTCCTACTCAGCTTATGTATTCAATAGATGTTACTTGACCTTCTATTTGGCAGTTGTAGTTCACCTCCTATTCTATAGTTATAGTAGTAATGTTTCTATAGTAACAGTTTATACTGACAGTCTTCCTTACATGCACCGAGAATCTAAATTTATTATTCATGCTTTTTCATTCTATCCTGATTTTTAACAAAGCAAAAAGAAAAAAGAAACTCAAAAATCACAATCCATAAGAATAAAAATAATCTACAAAGGGCTAAAGTATTAAATATTTCTCAATGACTACCCTACTGCCTTTTTTTCTTTTTTTGGGGGGGGGGTCTTTTTAGGGCCGCACCCACCGCATATGGAGGTTCCCAGGCTAGGGGTCTAATCAGAGGTACCGCTGCCGGCCTATGCCAGAGCAACAGCAATGCCAGATCCCCACAGCTCACGGCAACACCGGATCCCCAACCCACATTGAACCTGCAACCTCATGTCTCCTAGTTGGATTCGTTTCCGCTATGCCATAATGGGAACTCCCATCTACTGCCTTTTCTTAAAAAATCCATGGGAATTAAAGTGAATGAGAACAAATAGATTATAAGGATAATCTTAGATTTTTTTCTAATTTTTTAACTAAATTATTCATAAACTTTGTTAATTTAACATTAATAGTTACTTATTATGCATCCTATAGCTCCTTCCAGTATATTACTGTAGCATAGTTGAGGAATTGCTGCAGTAGAACAACCACTTAGTTCTTAGAATAATCCTTTCCTGTATCTGTGATTAGTATCATGTTTTGATTTCATAGGAACTTCCAAGATAATAAAGAGATTCAAGGAAAATCAATATATATGTGCTTGTAGAAAATTCTGCAAGAGATGAGAAAGGATAGTGTTAATAAGAAAATTTTAAATTGAATATTTACTGTCAACAGAATGAAAGGAGGGGAAAAGCAGAGTACTATCAATTCTGTCAATTTTATTTTTTTTTATATTTATTTATTTTGCTTTTTAGGGCTGCACCCTCAGCTTATGGAGATTCCCAGGCTAGGGATCTAATCAGAGGTACATACAGCTTCTGGCCTACACCACAGCCACAGCAATGCCAGATCCGAGCCGTGTCTGCAACCTACACTATAGCTCACGGCAACACCGGATCCTTAACCCACTGAGTGAGGCCAGGGATCGAACCCGCAACCTCATGGTTCCTAGTTGGATTTGTTTCCCCTGCACCATGATGGGAATTCCAATTCTGTCAATTTTAAAACAAGATAAGCTCCCAAATGAAGTGAATTATATTGCATATAATATTTTAGATAGTACCGTTGTAGCTCTATCCCTTAGGTTTGGACTGTGAAATCAGATTCCTTAATATCTGTTCCTTTAGCACATCTATCTCAGTGACAATCCTGTAAAAATTAGGAAACATTACTTTCTGTGAAAATATGAAACCTTCCTTTGCCTATTTTCCTTTTACTTGTGTTTCATGGCACTGCTCAGATAAATCTAATTGCCTTAAAGTAATTGTAAACACTTTCATGGGACCTCTTGTTTCAGAATTTCGTTATAAGACTGTAGTACATAAATAGAAAGATTGCCAATTTTCAGAACTATAAAGAAACCTCTCTGTAGTGTGAACAAGGTACTTGGTCGGGGGAGGTGATCAGGATGACAAGACCACATACTACTCTACCTAGACTTTTGTTGTTGTTTTGATGAACAGTTTAATCATGTAGTGGGTTTTTCTACTCTGGGACTATTAAAAGTGGGAAGTAAGGAAAAATAGGTGGAGGAAAGTGGTACCTGTAACTTAGTTCTTTTAAACCTTTACCTGAGACAGTCTAAACAATTCATCAAGTAATTTTGTTGTAGGGTGACTGTTAGGTAGTTAGGGAGTATAAAAGTGAAGTTAGTATTTCTTTCTTTTTTTCGGGGGGGGCATCCTAATTTATTTATTTTTCGTTTTTGGCTGCCCCATGAAGTTAGTATTTCTATTTAGTAAAATGACACTGTGTTTCAAATGTACTGCTATGAAGCCTTCATCAAGAAATCAGTTTTATCTGGAAAAGATCCACATCGGGTATTTTATTGATTGATTGATTGTCTTTTGTCTTTTTAGGGCTACACCCGCTTATAGAGGTTTCCAGGCTAGGGGTCTAAATGGAGCTACAGCTGCCGGCCTACACCACAGCCACAGCAATGCCAGATATGAGCCGCATTTGCAACGTACACCACAGCTCACAGCAACGCTGGATCCTTAACCCACTGAGCAAGGCCAGGGATTGAACCCGCAACCTCATGGTTCCCAGTCGGACTTGTTTCCACTGTGCCATGACAGGAACTCCCACATCAAGTATTTTAAAATTTATATTTATGACCACATGTATGCTATGTTTGGATATGCCATAATTTACCTAGTCCCCTTTCATGAACATTTAGGTTGCTTCAGCTTTTCACTATTAAAAAGAATCTTAAGTGAATAACCTTGTACATGTATTGTTTTGCTCATATCTATGGGATAACATACTGGAAGTTGAATCATTAAATTTAAACCTGTGTATACTTTAATTTTGATTGGTAATGCAAAACTGGCCATACACCTTTTCTGGGTAGGGTTTTTGTTTTTAACTGACGTATAATTTACAAACAATAAAATTGACAGGTGTACAGTTTTTTGGGAAGGTTATGCCAGTTGACACTGTAACTGGTATTGTACGAAAATGCCTTTATGTCACACTCTCACAACACTTGATAACTTTTTAGTGTTTGTGTTTTTGTCAGTACTCAAAGTGAGAACAGGAGTACAAAGGTTTTAATAGTTTTGTTCGTTTACTATTTGTACTAAATACAACTTACATACAATGAAGTTCACAAATCATAAGTGTGCAACTCATGTTTAATATCCCAGAATGTTCCCCTTCTTTCTTCCCACCACTCTCTCCCCAAAATGATAACCACTGTTCTGACCTATCCTCTAGATTAAGTTAGTTTTTGAACTTAATTTAAAAGGAATCATATAGACTATACTTTTTGTGTGTTTGGTTTCTTCTGTATTATATATGAGATTCAGTCATGTTGTGAGTACCTATAATTTATTATTTTTCATTGCTATGATTCAGTTACTTGAATATATCACAATTTATTCTACATTTATGGATTTTTTTGTTTGTTATTTTGCCATTTCTTGGGCCGCTCTTGCGGCATATGGAGGTTCCCAGGCTAGGGGTCGAATCGGAGCTGTAGCCACCGGCCTATGCCAGAGCCACAGCAATGTGAGATCTGAGCCGCGTCTGCAACCTACGCCACAGCTCACGGCAACGCCGGATCGTTAACCCACTGAGCAAGGGCAGGGACCGAACCTGCAACCTCATGGTTCCTAGTCGGATTCGTTAACCACTGCGCCATGACGGGAACTCCCATTTATGGATTTTTAGTTGCTTTCAACTTTCAGCTTTTATGAATAAAACTTACATGAACATTCTATTACATGTCTTGAAAGAGTTTGGTTCTCATTTGTTTTGGCTGTACACTTTACCTGGGTAGGTTTGGTTTGTTTGTTTTTAATTGATGTCTGATTTATAAACAAATTCCAGCAACTTTTAGTGTAGTTTGTTACAAAAGTTTCCCATGGGTCTCTCAGATTTCTGCATGTCACATGAACAAAAACCCTGCCTTTTTTCCAGACTATCTTTTAAAGGGCATTGGAAGGTAGAAATGGTGGCTTTCCATAGAGCAAAAGGCAGGTTGCTTATAGCTCTGGAAAATAGAAGTATTGTCTTCCTTCCAAAGTAAAGGGCAGGTGTGCTTACTGCTGTTTTAAAAGGTTCAGGTTTCCAATAAACTTAGTCTTCCTCTTCTGTAACACAACCCACTGCATGTACAGGTGTTACATGACTCTTTTTCACAATGCTCTGTGAATTGGGGCTCAGGCAACTGGCACAAGAAAATGCTGATAACTGACTACTGCTCCTGGTATGACTAGTAAAGTTGTTTGTCTCTGACTCAAAAATCTTAGGTCTTCTGCCAATACCCATGAAACTGACAGGCTAACTTGTTAGCTTGGAAGTAGGGTCAAATCTCAAAGCCTTCACAGTTCTTTACACAATTTGGTGAATTTTGACAAATATACAGAATCTTGTCACCACCACAATCAAGTCATAGTAGGTTTCTGTCATCCCAGAAAGTTCCTTTGTACCATTTTACATCTGTTGCCCTTCCCC
Organism: Phacochoerus africanus; assembly: GCF_016906955.1. Classification (NCBI taxonomy): domain Eukaryota; kingdom Metazoa; phylum Chordata; class Mammalia; order Artiodactyla; family Suidae; genus Phacochoerus; species Phacochoerus africanus. The sequence continues at coordinate 44,865,102 of NC_062544.1, forward strand.
ACCTCAGCCCTAGCCAACTTCTATTCTGCTTTCTGTCACTCTAGTTTTGCCATTTGTTGAATTTCCCATGCATAGAACTTTACATTATTTAGCCTGTTGTGTCTGGCTTCTTTCATTTAGAATGATGCTTTTGACATTCATTCATACTATATTGCATGTATCACTCGTTTATTCCCTTTTTCTGCTGAGTGGTATTCAATTGTATGGATATACCATTGTTTGGATATTTGTCTATCCACTCACCAGTTGATGGACATTTGGTTTATTTCTAGTTTAGGACTACTATGAATAAAACTACTGACTGAGTATATGTCTTCATGTGGACACATTTTTATTTCTCTTGGGTACATTCTTAGGAGTGGAAATGCTGAGTCTTACGATGGGCTTTTAACTTGGTAAAGAACTGCCAAATTGTTTTCTAGAGTGTCTTTATCATCTTGCATTACTCTCTGGATTGTTTTAATTTGTATCTCATTATGGGTGAGGTTGAAAGTATCATTTTATGTGTTTGAGTTACTTATATTTCCTTCTCTATAAAATTGCCTATTCAACTCATCCATGACTTTTAGAAAAAATAGCTAAGATGAAGTGTTGGGATTTTTTTAGTGATTTGTAGGCATTCTTCATATGTCGGGATATTTTTGGTCATGCTTTGAATTATAAGCTTTTTTTCCATTTTGCAAATTATCTTTTGAAGTTGCTAATGGTGGGGTTTGCCATGTAGAGATTTGTCTCTTAAGCTCTCAGTCTCGTACGGTATTTATTAATCATGCAAGTCTTCATTATAGAAACAAGATTGCCCTTTTAATTAACCTTAAAGTATAAATTATATTTCCCAGCAATATTTTCTGTAGCTATAATTTTCATGGGAACAAAGAAAATACTCTGAAGACTTAAACTTGTTTGCTGCATTCTCATAAAAATTTTACCACCTTTTAGAAAACAGCTATTCAGTGGAAAGAAAAGAGCTTTAGAAATTGTGTCCTAATTTATTATATTTGATAAGAGAAGAAATATTTAAAATAATATTAC